>NC_037355.1:4124735-4763485 GCF_002263795.3 Bos taurus
AGCCATAAAAAGAACGCATTTGAGTCAGTTCTGATGACATGGATGAACCTAAAATCTATTATACAGAGTGAAGGGAGTCAGAAAGAGAAAGATAAATATCATATTCTAACACATATATATGGAATCTAGAAAAATGGTTCTGAATAATTTATTTACAGGGCAGCAATGGAGAAACAGAGAGAGAATAAACTTGTGGACATGGGGACAGGAGAGGAGAGGGTGAGATTATATGGAAAGAGTAACATGGAAACTTGCATTACCATATGTAAAATAACATAGCCAATGGCAATTTGCTATATGGCCCAGGAAACTCAAACAGGGGCTCTGTATCAATCTAGAGGGGTGGGACGGGGCAGGAAATGGGATGGAGGTTCAAAAGGGAGGGGATATATGTATACCTATGGCTGATTCACGTTGAGGTTTGAGAGAAAACAACAAAATTATGTAAAGCAATTATCCTTCAATAAAAAAAAATTAATTAAAAAGAAAAATGCATTCCCATCTACATGAAGTGCAAATACTGTATGATGATTCCACTTACATGAGATACCTAGAAGAGTCAAATTCATATAGAGTCAGAAAGTACACGGGTAGACTCCACACTTCCCCATCCAAAAAAAAACCTGCTTCACTGCAGAGCAATGTCACTGGAGAGCAATTCCTCATTAATAAAAGTGTACTGTAAAGCAGTCTCTAAAACCAGAACTCTAGGAGTCATTCTAGTCATTCTTCCCTGTTAGCCAATCACTCACCAAGTCCTGATCAATCTCTACAGCCTGACAAAAAAGAATTTACCTCTTCCTGGTAGACAGGAATAGGGCCAAACTCCTCCAAACCCAGGATGTGTGACCTTTTCATTGGCTTTCGAGACCTCCAATCCTTCTACCCACCTTCTCATATTTCTCCTTGTGATTTCTTTCTTTTTTATCCAGGATAGAGTTTTGGTTAGCCCTTTTATTTTTCCCTTAACCTCACCCTGCAAACGAACAAATTTATACCCCAAGCTATTCAGCACCACTGGAAAAGGTTATAACCATGCAGACAAACACCTGAACAACTAAAAGTAGTCTCTGACCTCAGCCAGACCTTCAGAATTGCTTGCCAATTTCTACATTCCTAGTCAATTTGTTTGCACTCCTCAAAATGGTTATTCTGTAACTCACCTCTTCCAGCCATTATTTCAGCTCTAACTTTTCAATTCCATAGATGCAGAGATGTTTCCTACTTACCGGAGGTAATTAAGGCAATCAGGTAGAAGCTTCAGCTTCTTAGTCTCAGGCTTCTTAGAAAGTATGTAAATCTATAGGCCTCACTAACTCACTTTCCTCAGTCAGAATGGCTGGTGTGTACAAGACACACATGTGCTGATGGAATTTTAAAAAGGGTCGTTCTTTCTCCTATGGAGGGATAATCCTGCCTATATAGTGCTTCTGAAATTTTAACATGCATTTCCTCACCTAGGAATCTTACTGAAAATTCACATTCTGATTTAGGAGGTCTGGAGTGGGATGTGAGACTCTGCACTTCTTCGAGCAAACCAACGCTGCACGTCTGGAGCAAGGTTTGGGAAAGTGGAAGTGAAGTCACTGTTGTGTCTGACTCTGCGACCCCATGGATTTAAAAAGCCTGCCACACTCCTCTGTCCATGGGACTTCCCAGGCAAGAATACTGGAGTAGGTTGCCATTCCTTCTCCAAGGTTTGGGAAAGCAGGGTCCAGATTCCATCCTGTCTCATCTCTTCAGAGACTTTCACTCCAAGTTAACACCTTTCTTTATTTGCCGTATCTTCAGATCTGTTTCTCTCTCAGCTGCTCCCTCCCCCAGCAGGTAACATACCTGTCTTTTCTATCAATACTTTAAAATAAAGCCCTTTCTCAGCTACCATCCAATCTCCAGTTGCTCTGCTCCACAGTAAGTTTCTATGAAGAACAGTTACACCAACAGTTTCCAAATTTTTTTTGTTCAAGAGTAATTAGTGTCACAGTAATTTTTTCATGGCACTCATAGGCCAAAAGAAATATCTGATGGTTCACTTTATTAAAGAATACGGGCCAAACTACTTAGCAAGTACTTAAATCCTAATAATTTAGCATCTGTCGGGCACTACATAATTTTTCAAACTGTGGAATCAGCCTCATTTCCTGTTTCACACTGATTTTTAGGCAGTACTTACTTTTCCTTTTTTTTTAAAATAAGAGTAAACACTGAAAACCCAGCTTCACAAAGGTATGACAGCACCAAAAGGAATACAGTGTGGTGTCCAAGAGATACTACTGTACTTTCCTTGAAATTTAAAAATAGTCATGCACCCCTGTGAGTTAGCTATAGTGCCCTGGGATGCCTTCAATGTACAATCTGTTAACTTTAAGTCTGTGTAGTTTTCAGAATGGCAGCATTTCCACTGCTTGGGAAGTTCTTGGAAATGCAGAATCTTGGGATTCACCCAGACTCACTGATTTCAGAATTTCTACTTTAACAAAATATTCAAATGACTCACTGATTCAAGTTCAAGAAGACTGGTCCTTGCCTACATCTTCTCACTTACCATTCAACTCACTGAAATCACCACAAGTGAAGTCCCAAACTATGCCCCCCAACCTTTTTAATAAAAGCATTGCATGCCATCAGTTCTAATCCTAATTAACCCTCTTTGCAGTACTTGATACTATCAATTTTCTATTCTTCCTTGGTTTCTAAAACACCATTGTCTTCTGGTTTCCTTCCTTTTCTTTCAATACACTTTCCTCTCATGCCCTTTCTCCACCAATGAAGAGTTTTGTTTCCCACAAGGCTTCTGTAATTAGCACTACCATTGCTGTAAAAAATGCTTTCTCCAGGGGACTGCATTCAATCAATCCTGTGGCTTCGGCTAAGGTCTATATGCTAACCATCCTAGTCTAGATGGCTCTCTGCAGTCTTAGACCTATAAAACAATTTCCACTTGTATCTACACAGGCTTATTAAACTCAACAATTCCAAAACAACTTACCTGGCTGTCTTCCCTGGCCTTCAAGTTGCTGTTCTTCATATATCCTTCCTTTACCAAGTGGCGTCCTCGGTCAACCAATTTCCCTAGAGAAGCTCAGAAATCATTTTTTACTTCTTCTCCTCCACTGCCCTTGCTTATATCATCAATCAGATCAAACATCTTTTGCTATGTATGTATGAATATCTCTACCTCTATTAATTCTATTTTAAAAGAGGTCCTTAATCTTTTCCTTGGATTCCTATTAACAGCCTCTTGACTCCTCTCCTTGCCTCCAGGACTGCCGTGACCTGCTCTGTATCATTCTCCATATTCCATCCAAGTTAACTTTCTAAAATCAAAATCTAATGTCATTGCCTGCCTCTAACCCTTGCATGGCTCCAAATGCCTAGCAGTGCTTGTCAAAGTTTTCCAGCAAACAGCAGAAGGGTTTGCTGATATAGATCTTAGAAGCTCACTATAAACAAGACATTTCTTGCAAGGCTCCATTTTATCTTAAATAGTCATTTTCATTTTGCAACCTATTCCATGGTTAGCCACTTGTGTTACGACAGATTCGAGTAGTTGCAACAGAGACCACATAGCCCACAAAGCCTAAAATAATTACTATCTGGCCCTTTGGGAAAAAAAAATCTGCTGACTCCTGCATTACACCATGAGTACAGTTAAGACGAGGATTGTGTTTTACTTGTCTTTATGCCCCCAGCACACGTCTAGAGAAAGTACTAAAAAATATTAACTGAAGGAATTAGAATGTTGCTAGGAAGAGCTCCAAGGGCTCATAAGGGATGTGTTCACCAAGTTGATATGGAATGCCCTCAAGCCCTAAAGAAGATACACAAGATCAAACAGAGATGTTCTTCAGTAAAGGCACAAATCCGTATCACTTGCCTCCTGGTAAGAGGCACTGAGAAGAACACAGCAACACCTGAGTAATATTCCTGACAAAGACAAATAACTCTAATCTAATGGTTAGACAATGTCAGAGAAACCCAAACTCAAGGACATTCTACAAAATAACAGGCCTGTACACTTCAAAAATGTTAGTCATAAAACAGGAGAACTGAGGGACTAGTTCAGATCAATGGAGACTTAAAAGACATGATAACTGAATGCAATGCATGATCTAAGATTTTCATTTGTTACAACAGACAATACTGGAATAAGCTACCATATCAGAATAAGATCTGTATATTAAATAATAGAATTATATCAGTGTTAGTTTCCTAATTTTGATTATAGTTGTGTGCTTATATAAAAGAATGTACTAAGGGAACATGTATCATGCCTGCAATTTATTTCCAAATATTTCAGAATATACTGGTATATTTTGAGAGAAAAAAATGAAGATCTCAAAGGCTGAGGTAGGCACAATAGAATACTATTATACAGAGGTCAAAACAGGTTCTGAAGAAACTGACACTAAGTCCTTCACTATGTGTGAAAGTCGCTCAGTCGTGTCCAACTCTCTGCAACCCCATGGACTATATACAGTCCATGAGATTCTCCAGGCCAGAATACTGGAGTGGGCAGCTGTTCCTGTCTCCAGGAGATCTTCCCAACCCAGGGACTGAACCCAGGTCTCCTGCACTGCAGGCAGATTCTTTACCAGCTGAGCCACCAAGGAAGCCCAAGAATACTGGAGTGGGTAGCCTATCCCTTCTCCAGCCGATCTTCCCGACCCAGGGATCGAACTGGGGTCTCCTGCATTGCAGGTGGATTCTTTACCAGATGAGCTACCAGATGAGCTACCAGGGGAGCTCTAAGCCCATCAGATCTAAAGCTATTTTCCTAAAGAACTTCCATGTACCACTGTATCCCTTACACACACATTAGAATGACTAAGAAAGTGTTAGGAACTACCATTCAGAGCAATTGGTATGAGAATTAATATTTCTGAAACCTTGCATCATATTTTTCTTCTCCAAACAATGAGATGTAAAACACTTAAAACCAAAATACTTTAGATAAGACTAGGAAAGTAGGTCGCTAGGAAGACTGTTCTACCTGGCAGTATTTTTTTAAAGGAAATTATTTCAAGAAAGAAAGGTAGGGAGGGAGAAAAATTTAAAAGAACACACAGAGTGCTTACTCTAAGACCTTAACCAACAAAAGAACCATGAGATGCCCTAATTAAGCATAGCATGTCCAAAGAACAGGTCGTTCCATTTGCTAAAATAAACAATGTACAAGGAGTAAAGGGAAATAAAGCTAACTTGAGGCGGCGGATCTCAAGCACTAAGCTAAGGAATTCAGTTTTATTTTTCAAGCTACAGGATGCCTGAAGTCATATAAGCAAGCACTGACAATAATCTGAGTTGTCATTTAGGATAGCAATCAGCAAACTCTGACCTAAGGGCCAAAGCTAGCCCACCTCCTATTTTTGTAAATAAAGTTTTACTGGAACACAGCCATGCTCATTCATTTACACATTGACTATGGCTGCTTTCCTGTTAAACAGTAGAGTTCAGTAGCTGCAACAAAGAATGTTTGACCCACAAAGCCTAAAACACATAACCCTTTTGGAAAAACTTGCTGACCCCCACTTTAGGAGGATGAATGTAAAGATAAAATAAAGGATAGATTAGGGAGAACATGGAATACTGGAAACAGGGAGATGACATATATGGCTATTAGGAAAAAGAACACACAAAAAGACAGTGTGAACTGAAAGCCAAAGATGGGTGTTTGAGCTCAGTGTTGGTGAGAATGGAACCCCAACTGGAAGAGGAAGCAGATACAGAATGAAACGAAGTATGATTCAATCCAGTGCTAAGGTACCATGACTGGGAGGATGGCCGAAAAATGGAACACACAATAAAGAGCAAGTTTCCCAGGGAAGATGACAGAGGAGTAATTTGATATCAGATAGGAAAACTCTAAAATACCAGTAAGACATACAGAAAGTACACAGTGGGAGAAGAATATCTAACTTGGGAAACAGAATTAAGAATCAAAAGTTCAGCAAGCTAGAAATGACAGCAGAAGCAGCAGATCCATCAGCTCAGCCCTATACTGAACATTCTGTTACCTTTAATCTTCCCAATAATCCTGAAAAAAGGAATTGCCCTTAATTTACAGAACAAAAACATGAGCTCAGAAAGGATTCAGGTTAAAATTGGAGGTCATACAGCTAATAAGCAGCAGGGGTAGAACTGAAACCCAGGTCTACTTGATCGCAAACCCAGTGCCCAATCTCCATACTACGTGTAAAGAGAAGAATGCTGATGCCAAAGAGAGGGAAGTACCTGCACTTAGAAGGAAGCCAGCAGAGAAGGAATAGTTTGAGAATTACAGAAAGCCAGGGCAGTGCAGTATCAAGTCAGCCAAGGAAGGAGAAAGAAAAAGGGATGGGTGGATAACAACAGGTGAGAATTCTGATAGCTTACCACATGCCAGCTACAACACTTTTCATGCTCATTTCAGTTCAGTCGCTCAGTCGTGTCCAACTCTTTGCGACCCCATGAATCGCAGCACACCAGGCCTCCCTGTCCATCACCAACTCCCAGAGTTCACCCAGACTCACGTCCATTGAGTCAGTGATGCCATCCAGCCATCTCATCCTCTGTCGTCCCCTTCTCCTCCTGCCCCCAATCCCTCCCAGCATCAGAGTCTTTTCCAAAGAGTCAACTCTTTGCATGAGGTGGCCAAAGTACTGGAGTTTGAGCTTTAGCATCATTCCTTCCAAAGAAATCCCAGGGCTGATCTCCTTCAGAATGGACTGGTTGCATCTCCTTGCAGTCCAAGGGACTCTCAGGAGTCTTCTCCAACACCACAGTTTTTGGTCATAACTTTCTTTCCAAGGAGTAAGTGTCTTTTAATTTCATGGCTGCAGTCACCATCTGCAGTGATTTTGGAGCCCCCCAAAATAAAGTCTGACACTGTTTCCCCATCTATTTCCCATGAAGTGATGGGACCGGATGCCATGATCTTCGTTTTCTGAATGTTGAGCTTTAAGCCAACTTTTTCACTTTCCATTTTCACTTTCATCAAGAGGCTTTTTAGTTCCTCTTCACTTTCTGCCATAAGGGTGGTGTCATCTGCATATCTGAGGTTATTGCTATTACTCCTGGCAATCTTGAGTCCAGCTTGTGCTTCTTCCAGTCCAGCGTTTCTCATGATGTACTCTGCATATAAGTTAAATAAACAGGGTGACAATATACAGCCTTGACATACTCCTTTTCCTATTTGGAACCAGTCTGTTGTTCCATGTCCAGTTCTAACTGTTGCTTCCTGACCTGCATACAGATTTCTCAAGAGGCAAGTCAGGTGGTCTGGTATTCCCATCTCTTTCAGAATTTTCCACAGTTTATTGTGATCCACACGGTCAAAGGCTTTGGCATAGTCAATAAAGCAGAAATAGATGTTTTTCTGGAACTCTTGCTTTTTCCATGATCCAGCAGATGTTGGCAATTTGATGTCTGGTTCCTCTGCCTTTTCTAAAACCAGCTTGAACATCAGGAAGTTCATGGTTCACGTATTGCTGAAGCCTGGCTTGGAGAATTTTGAGCATTACTTTACTAGCATGTGAGATGAGTGCAATTGTGCGGTAGTTTGAGCATTCTTTGGCATTGCCTTTCTTTGGGACTGGAATGAAAACTGACCTCTTCCAGTCCTGTGGCCACTGCTGAGTTTTCCAAATTTGCTGGCATATTGAGTGCAGCACTTTCATAGCATCATCTTTCAGGATTTGAATAGCTCAACTGGAATTCCATCACCTCCACTAGCTTTGTTCGTAGTGATGCTTTCTAAGGCCCACTTGACTTCACGTTCCAGGATGTCTGGCTCTAGGTCAGTGATCACACCATTGTGATTACCTGGGTTATGAAGATCTTTTTTGTACAGTTCTTCTGTGTATTCTTGCCACCTCTTCTGAATATCTTCTGCTTCTGTTAGGTCCATACCATTTCTGTCCTTTATTGAGCCCATCTTTGCATGAAATGTTCCCTTGGTATCTCTAATTTTCTTGAGATACTCTTGCTTTCATGCTTTCATGCTCATTTAGTCCTCGCCAAAATCACGACATGAGTACTACTGTTATCCCACGAAACAAATGTGAAAACAAGGTGGGTAACTTGGTAGCATCACACAACTAACCAATGGCAGAGGAGGGCTTAGGATCCAGGCATTCTGACTGAACCCTTCATTCTTCACCAGTTATATCACACGCCCTCCAGTCAAGTACTACAGAGTAACAAAGGAGAATAAAGGCAGGAGAGAGCAAAGGACAGGTCCTCATATAATAGAGGAGTAATAACTTAAAAACATTCCTTCCTTTTAGAACATCACTTGAAAGCACATGTCATGTTACAAGTAGGTTAAGGAATAAATAAGTGATGACCAAGTGAAGGCAGATACCATCACCTACTTGTAAAAGCCCTGGGAGAAAAAAGATGAGAACATTAATTTATGGGATTAATATAATCAAGGAAATGTAAACCAGCTGCTTTCATCAACAAAAGACTTCTTTTCTTTGCTAACATATTGGTTGTTAAGAGATATTTAGAATAGTTAATAAATGTCCCTTGGGTATCTGAGATATGACATGTCACATTTTTTTTAATCTCTCTTACTGATCAAGAATATACCTTATATAAGTTTTCTCGGACCCAAAAATGAATTAGAAACTCTATTCAGTTTTAAGAAGTTGTCTGGCCTTCACCTAGGATTCAAAATTTCTGATTCAGAAGATTTATAGTGGGTTGCTGACATTAACACGATTCCAATGCAAAGCTTACACACTTAAAGGAACTACATCTTCTGCATATATGGCCTATTTGAAAATGGAGCACGCCAGGCCTCCCCATGGCGAGATACAGGGAGGCCCGGTGTGCTACCATCCAGCACGACTCTTTTCACTTTCATGCATTGGAGAAGGCAATGGCAACCCACCCCAGTGTTCTTGCCTGGAGAACCCTGGGGGAGCCTGGTGGGCTGCCGTCTATGGGGTCGCACAGAGTCGGACATGACTGAAGCGACTTAGCAGCAGCAGCAGCAGCAGCATGACTGAACAAAAATCTAAGTAAAGGTTAATTTTACTACTTGACCAATATCTTTTATGATCTACATGAAAAAACTAACCTGCCCAAAGAATTGTACGTTATGTTTGTACACTATAAAAACAGTGTTCCTTGAAGTGAACAATTGGTATTTTTTGTGAATATGATTTTGTCTATCTTAAACAACATTCCAATAGTGCATTTCTGAAATTATTTCAGTAAGGAAAAAGAAAGGCTTGCCTTATCCCCAGTGTTTTAAAATTAAGAAATTTCTGTAATGCATAGTGCAAGTTCAAGCAGGAAACCTAAAAGTAAATACAACTCCCCTAAAACATGCATAAATAGAAAACTACTTCACATGTCGTATGTAGGAGGTCAAGCTCTGGAGTCAGACCATCCCACTTTGTGCCCTGGCTCTGTAAGTCCCTAGCTGTGTGACTTGGAACTTTTTTTTTTTTTAATCTGTGCCTCAGTTTCCTCAACTGTAATATAAGGAAATAATAGTACCTATACTTCATACAGTTATTGTAAAAATTAAACAAGAAAATCTGGGTAGAAGGAGTATTATGTACCATGCACTTATAATAGTGTGTGGTACATAATGAACATTAAGTAAATGTTGGCAATGTAAGTAAATAAAAATCTTCAACTCAGCAATTCTATTATTACTTCTAGAAATTTTTCTTATAAAAACATTACTAAAATGCACAAGGTTCCCCTTAAGAATATCTGATGCAGAATTGTCATAGCAAAAAATTAGAAATAACCCAAACTTTGATCACAAGGAGCTAAATAATTTATGGTACAATCTTTCACTGAGCACAATGCTACTGAGATTCATCCATGTTGTTGCATAAAAGAGTAGTTCACTTTATGGCTGAAGAGTATCCCAATGTATGATGTACCACATTTTATTTATCCAGTCACCAGATAATGGACATTTTGGGTTGTTTCCTATTTTTGATGATAATGAATAACACTCATATCTTTGGATATATTTTTATTTCTCTTAGGAGATACTTACAAGTGAAATCCTTAGATACTTAGTTAAGGTCATATGATGAGTCTATATGTATTTAACTTTTGGGGCAGTGGCTGACCTGTTGCCCAAAGTGGTCATACCACTCTGTATCCCTACAAGTGATGAATGAATGATCAGTGTATAAGGATTCCAGCTGTTTCATATCCTTGCCAAAAGGTGGTATCGTCAGTATTTTAAATTTTAGCCATTTTATAGTGTATGTACAGTGCTTTTTCACTGTGCCTTAATTTTCATTTCCCTAATAACCAATGATGTTGAGAATCTTTTCAAGTACTAGGTCATTCCCATATTTTCTTTTGTGGATTATCTCTTCAAATCTTTTGCCTATTTTTCTGTTGGGCTGTTTCCCTCCTTGTTATTGAGTTTAATGAAAGTTTCCTTTATTACAGATAAAAGTTTTTGTCAGATATGTTTTATAAATATAAAACATATTATTATTTTATGTCAGATATGTTCTATATATATAAAACATATTATATAAAACCCTTTTCTCCTAAAAGGGCTTGTCTTTTTTTTTTAATGGTGTTTTTCAATAAGCAAACTGCTTTAATGTTTTAAGTTCAATTTGTCAGTTTTTTTCTTTTATGGTTCATCTATTTTTTTGCCTTAAGAAATTTGCCTATCTCAAGGTCATAAAGATTTTCTCTTATCTTCTTTTAAAAATATCTGTCTTACATTAAGGTCAGTGATTCACTCTGACTTAACTCTTTGTGCATGAAGTGACGTAAAGGTCATGTTCACTTTTTCCATATAGATATCCACCTATTCCAAAACCATTCATTTAAAAAAAATACTATCCTGCTTAGTGTTTTTGTAAACAACAACAAAAAACCAACTGATATTTTTCAATGTGAGTCTATTTCTAGATTCTTATTCCTGCCCATTGACCTCTATGTCTACATCTATTACTTCTTTGACTTATAGACTTTTTAGGAATATGTTTTTCAATTTCCACATATATGAGATTTGCAATCTCACTTCTACCTTAATTCTTCTGTGGTCTAAGAATAGCCTCTAAATGACTTCAATCCTTTCAGGTCCACTGAGACCTGTTTTATGGCTCAGCACAGGGCCTATCGGAGAAGGCAATGGCACCCCACTCCAGTACTCTTGCCTGGAAAATCCCAGGGACAGAGGAGCCTGGTAGGCTGCAGTCCATGGAGTCGCTAGGAGTCAGACATGACTGAGCGACTTCCCTTTCACTTTTCACTTTCATGCATTGGAGAAGGAAATGGCACCACCCCAGTGTTCTTGCCTGGAGAATCCCAGGGACGGGGGAGCCTGGTGGGCTGCCGTCTGCGGGGTCGCACAAAGTCGGACACAACTGAGGCGACTTAGCAGCAGCAGCACAGGGCCTATTCCCCATGTGTGCTTACAAAGCAAGTATTTTATTCTGTAATTTTGAGGGGTGTTCAATAGTTGTCAATTAGGTCAAGGTGACTGACAGTATTCAAATATTTTATACATGCTTGCTGATAATCTATTTGCTTGGTTCTAACAATTACTAGAACGAAGTATTGAAATCTCTACCTATAATTTTTATCTACTGTCCCTTTCTATTCTATTAGTTTTGCCTTCATGTATTTTGAAGCAATTCATTATTTTTATTATCAGACAACATATAAAGTGCCAAAGCAGCAATCTTTCTTTCATATGTAAGATCTTTACAGTTAAGATATACAGCAATTTCTAAACTGAAAGATAGCAAGCACGGAATTATGAAGTATTTAATCTAAATATATTAAATTATAAAAAGTACTGTAAAATTCAAAGAAATCACTCTTCTATATCTAGATAGCATATGTTTCTTTAAAAAAGAAGTACAGCTATGGACATATGCAATTTAACTTCACTCTCCTCTCAATTCTCTATTCCAAATAAGCTTTATTTTATTTGTAAACAAATAATTTTGTCTAGTGTCAACATAAAAAAGTTATTTCCTATAATATGTAAGTAGAATAGTTCATATCTTACTGGTTTCATGTTCCAACTGTTAAAAATGATCAATTTTAGGAAAAAATATGAAAAATATAAGCAATTTTTTAAATCGAGGATAACATGAGCTTCTTAAAATGCATTTTTCACTAGAAGCACAATTATTATGAGTTAAATTCAACAGTGCAGACACCAAAGTAATTCTACAAAATGATAATAGCCAAAAAATAATATTACTAAACGTAAAAAAGACATAAAGCATGACTGAAAAATAGCTTACTCCAAAAACCCCCCTCATTATTTTAGAGAAGGAAGAATTACCTTCTTAGACTGTTTTAAAAGCCCCATAGCCTATATGGCAAATAAGATAAATACTGTCAACAAATTACAAAATGATCTAACCTATGTTTATATCAATAATAACTATAAAATAAGTATAAATTTATTTGTGTGAGACATGATCCAATCACTTTATAGGCACTTGCTCATTTGTATGCATGACTACCTCTAAAATTAACATCTAAAGGTTTCAATTTTTTAAATGCACCTTAAATGACTCAGTTAATGATTATAAATAAAATATCCATTGCCATTTGACTTCATTCTGCTAAAGGGGAGAACATGGAGAGAAAGAGCCTTTGATACAGGTGTCTTCAGACTGAGTTATTTCATTACCCATGACATAACACAACTTCTGAACTGAACTTCCTTCAGTTCAAGGTGCCCTTATCAACTGACCAGTCTGTTTCCACAATGCCAAGGCTATGAGCCAACTGCCTAAGTAACAAGAGATTTCTTTTAATTAAAAATATGGTTCTGGTATCCCATTAAAAGGGCTTCCCAGGTGGCTCAGTGGTAAAGAACTCACCAGCCAATGAAGAAGACATAGGAGACATGAGACTCGGGTTCACTCCCTGGGTCAGGAAGATCCCCTGGAGGAGGGCATGGCAACCCACTCCAGTATTCTTGCCTGGAGAATCCCAGTGACAGAAGAGCCTGGCAGGCTAGAGACCATGGAGTCCCACAGAGTCGGACACGACTGGAGAGACTTAGCAGGCACGTATGAATCTCATTAAAAGCAAGTTAAGAATTGTTAATCTAAAACTGAATTTGAATATGTGATGTTAAGATGATGCTAAGTCCCTTGGACAGCAAAGAGATCAAACCAGTCAATCCTAAAGGAAATCAACCCTGAAAATTCACTGGAAGGACTGATGCTGAAACTGAAGCTCCAATACTTTGGCCATCTGATTTGAAGAGCTGACCCATTAGAAAAGACCCTGACGCTGGGAAAGATTGAAGGCAGGAGAAGGGGAAAACAGAAGATGAGATGGTTGGATGGCATCACCAACTCAATGGAAATGAGTCTAAGCAAGCTCGGGGAGATGGTGAAGGACAGAGAAGCCTGGTGTGCTGTAGTCCATGGGGTCGCAAAGAATCAGACACGACTAAGCAAATGAACAAGAAAGGTTTACCAACACAATGAATGCGGGCAAAGGTGTAGAGTTGAGGAGAGCCAAGACCAAGGCTTAGTGATCAAAAAGGCACTGCAGAGAGCGAAATAGTCACCTTTTAAAAAAGCTTCTTACAATCACCAATGATTCAACATTTCTCCTGTTAATCAGGTCAGCATTATTCCCATTTCAGAGACAAAGAGGCTGGGAGGGGTGCTGAGTGACTTGCTCAGGGCTCAGAGAGCCCAATGACAAGCACTGCTTTGCGAGCAGGTCCGAATCCCACTCCTGGCTTCTATCAGCAGTCACCCCTGTCCCCAGACACTTCTAAGACAAAGAAACACCTGAGAGAATCTTTATATATCAGAGACCAAGTTCACAGTTATTATGCAACACCAAAGCACAGTTCCTCAAAACAAGATGGACAAATTATTCTCACACATCTTTAAAATATTTTCTACCAAAACTATCAAGAGATCCTTCAAATCTAACAGTTATAGGATCTATTTTTAATAAAAACAAAACCAACCAATATGAGTCCTAGTTTCACTTTTGTTATGAGGGTACTGCTCCCCACTCCCAGCCCTAGTGCTCTATTACTACCACAGTTTCTATTTTTTAAAAAATTCAGATTTAATCTTACTGACATGCCAGTTACAAGTTAAAAAAGAAAAAGTGAAATATACATGAACGTATTCAGTGGGAGTAGGAAACAAGACAGTGTAAAGTGTAAAGGGAAAGAAGAAGAGAAAGAATCCTAATCCAGTATTATTTGTTGGTAATAACCGCAGTCTTTTATGCCGAAACTGCACGTCCAAAATTCTAAAGCAAGGATAACCTAGCAGACGTGCTTGTGGAGGTGTGTCCTCTGCGAAGGCATTCTTGCTGAGGTCATGGTTTCCATCCTGGTACACACCAGTTAATTCTGTTCTGTTTTACAGCCAGACAGTACAAGGCAAACATCTTTCAGAAGTCTGTACATATACACCAATACTGCTGCTAAGTCGCTTCAGTCATGTCCGGAATGCACCACTAGGTTTAAGTTATAATACAGATCCTTTATCTGGGTCTCCATAACTTAAATTGACTATTATCATGGGATAGGGGAGGGGATTCAAAGCATAATTCTGTGGACATGGAGCAACAACAGCAACCGAATAAACCATAACCAGACATGAAATGCTTAAAAATGTTTTGTTTTGTTCTTTAGAACTCGTCTTAAAACAGAGATTCTTACTATAGATCTATGGATAGGCTTTAGTATAAGCAAAAGAGGCATGTATGTTCATTTTTAGAGTAAGAAGGTGCATGGCTACCATTAGATACCTAAAGGGGTCCAGATACAAAACAAAGCTACAAACAAGTGTATATAATCATCTTGGGGGGAAAAAAAACCCTGTAAACTATTATAGAGGGTGCTATTTTATTACTGTACATGATTTTTAGCTGAAATTTTTTTTTAGAGATTTGATTCCAAATACTCTGGATGTAATCATCCACAACTATGCCCATTCTTTGCACACGTATTATCTGTGGTGAAATAGTACATCATCTGGCTTCTTTCTTCCACCTAAAAAATTGTTCTCAGAGAATGAAAATACATTTTAAATACCACAGTTAAGCAAAATTGGAAAGTGAAATTCTTTTTAAGCATAAAATGTATGAATGCACTTCAAGACCAAACTCAAATGACCTTTATACCGCACAGTCTCTATCATGTGCACCGCCCCCTTTAACACAAGCAAATCAACCGTCTCCCCGAAGCTGACTAAACACACGAACGTGGCTAAACCCACAGATTTTCTGATCATAAAGAAATATTTCTCATCTTGTTTAACTCACTCATGCCTTCTCTTGTTAAAAAAAAAAACTCTTAAACCTCCTTTAATGTGATCCGAAATTCTGAATAAATTACCAAATACTAAAACCAAATCAAAACTATGATAATTTTGCTCTTGAAAAACTTATTTTGCACATCAATCCCATGGTATAAACATGATGAGCTCTGTGTCAGCTTGCTAGGCACAAGCTTCAAGAGGAGCGTGTGACAGGTTACTTTCAATGTCACGTCTACTATGTAGCTTTGTTCTAAAGTGACACATGTTCCCTGGGGATTCTCACTGGGGGTTGAAGGAGGAGAGATGTACATGCCTTTCCCCATGAGATTCATGGATGTGTAGGGTTCTACCACAGTGGCTATAACTTCATTTCACTTTCAGAACTTTCTCCCAGTACTTGCAGTTAAAAATAGTTCAGGCCATGTTGGCCTGGGTTATTTTTATCTGGAAAATAGGGACTAGAAATAGCATAGTAAGCATAGAAAGGAGAGTTGACCACAATAGGCTGAAAATGCTCATAGACTTTCAAAAAGTCTGACTGTAGTCAGATGACATGGAAAGAGGGGCAGCAGAGGAGAGAGGTACAGGTTGAGGGCAATTCACTGAATGTTAACATGTGAGTAATAAATAACAAGAACAATGAAAGGTTTTCTGTCTTGTGTAAGACAGAAGAGTATAAAACAGTACCTTGTCCTTAGAACTTTCTGAAGAAGATACTTCAGGAATAAAAGATATATAAAGTTTTTGAGAAAAGCAAGATCAATGGAGGTTCAGAGTTGAGGGAGACAACCGGGATGGGGAACGGGACTTAAGCTAGATGCAAAGGAATGTGGAAGATCTGAATTGTGGGAGCATAAAGCAGTCAAAGAACTCACAAATGTACTGAGAGGAGAGAGAAGGGAAGCAAAAAGGCAGAAAATAGTTGTTTGCACCAATATATCAGGAATTACTTTTGATATTTTATGGTCATTCTCCCTCAATTTTCTACAGTGACTTTACTTCCAAGAGCAGGCTTAAATGAAGATGTTCTGTTCCTAATTTTATTCTGAAGTTTAATCTAAATCTATGCTTGTCTCTCCGGAGAAGGCAATGGCACCCCACTCCAGTACTCTTGCCTGGAAAATCCCATGGATGGAGGAGCCTGGTAGGCTGCAGTCCATGGGGTCGCTAAGAGTCAGACACGACTGAGCGACTTCACTTTCACTTTTCACTTTCACGCACTGGAGGAGGAAATGGCAACCCACTCCAGTGTTCTTGCCTGGAGAATCCCAGGGACAGGGGAGCCTGGTGGGCTTCCGTCTATGGGGTCGCACAGAGTCGGACACGACTGAAGCGACTTAGCAGCAGCAGCAGCATGCTTGTCTCTCACGTTGAACCATCCAATTTTCTACAATTTTCCCTAAATTTCAGAATCTATACAATTCTTTTTATGTGGATCTGTATCTACAAGCCATCTTGAGTGAGCACAACCCTACTTGTGGACAGCACCAGAAGCACCTCAAGACGTCCTGCAAGGATCCCACAGCAGCCCCAGGGCGGGCACGTGGAGCACAGGGTGAAGATGCCAGAAAGCCTCTGGAAAGGGGAGGATGGCGCTGGGAGGTCAGCAGCGGTAGCAGTGAGCACAGCCAGCTTAAAGGAATGTGGAGTAGAGCATGGAACTTTTTTCTTCTGGCTTTGGCTGCGAAATAAGTGTCAACAATTTCTGCTATAAATGGAAGGTTAAAAAGTGGGGCAAGAGGAGAAATGCAGGAGAGTCAGAGCAAGATAAAACAGTAATTATTTCCTTCCAATTGCTCAAGCCAAAACCTGGAGACGTCCTCAACTCCTTCCTTTCTCTCCTTCCTCCATCTAATCCATAAACAAATCTCACTGACTCTACTTTCAAAATATACCCAGAATTCAACTAATTCTTCGCAGATCTGCAGCTACTAACGAAAGCCACCACCTCCTAGAGCCAAGGCTACTGCAAGAATTTCCTTCCTGGTTCTGTGTGTACTCTCACACAGCAGCCACCAAGATCTTCCAGAACAAACTCTCCAGTGGCCTTCCACAGCACCCAGGATAGAACCCAGGGCTCTCGCCATGGCTTAGAGTCGAAATATTCCATAAATGACCCTGTTTCCCAGCCCCCTCTTCACTGACCACGTCTATCATGCCCCCTCCCCCTCTCCCTCCACTGTGACTGCAGTGACTTTCTCCTCACTGTTTTCTGAACACACCAAGCACGTTTCACGTCAGGGTCACTGTTCTGGCTATTTAATACTTTTACTTGGAATGTTCTTCTCCCATGTTTCCCTAGAACCCAGCCCCCCTTCACCTCATTCAAGTCTTTTATAAATATATCATTTAACCAATCCTACGTAAAAAAATACCCGCCTTGATCATCACTCAGTCCTTACCCGGTTCAATTTCTTGTCTTAATGTTTACCATCTAACATATCATGTACTTACTTACACATCTCTTTATTAACTCCCTCTCCCCACCCCACACCTCAAGGGGAATTTACGCTCCATGAGAATGGGGGCATTTTTGTTCCCGTTGTTCAGGTACTCCTAGCCCTGAGGATAGCACCTGTGCATAGAAAGTACTTACTTCATATTATCTGGTGAATCAACAAACAAATGAAAAGATTATCAAGACGGGACTCAGAGAATATGACAAGGAGGAGCCAAGAGTACATGTATTTTGCTTTGGAAAAGAAACTGGACTGGGGACACTAAATAAAGAAAATGAAAAATCCAAACCTAAGAAAATTTTATAGTGATTTCTATGACCAAACAGACAAAGGGTACAGATACTATCCAAGCTCTTCAGAAATAAAACTGTGGGGCTTCCCTAGGAGTCTAGTGGTTAAGAATCGACCTGCCAATGCAGGGGACATGGATTTAATCCCTGATCTGGGAAGATCCCACATGCTGCGGACCAAAGAAGCTTTGCACCGCAACTGCTGAGCACTCTCTCTAGAGCTGTGCTCCCCAGCAAGAGAAACTCCCACAGTGAGAAGCCCACGCACCGCAGCTACAACAAGCCCCTGCTCATCACAACTGGAGAAGGCCCGGGTGCAAGAACCAAGACCCAGCACAGCCAAAAAGAAATAAGCACGCTTTTAAAAAAGAAATAAAAACTGTGACTTGGTTCTGAAAATAAAGAGTCTGGATTAAGAAATACGGTATGAAACAAACCAAAGTAAGGGAAGACTTTGGTTAATCATTTGTCAGTTTTTTTTTTAACTGTTTCTTAGAATGGAAAGTTTTTAGCTGGAACAGAAAGAGTCAAAGACAAGCTATGAATATGGTTCAATATGATCTGAAGGCCATCCTGTAGTCACAAACAATGTTTCAAGTGCAGACACAGGGCAAAGTGGAAAGGGAGGTAGAATACAAATGCAGCATTAAAATGCATCTAAGAAACGCTGTCCAGGAATGTGTGCAAATGAAAGGCAGACTGAAACAGTGGGTGCTGCTTTAAAAGCCTAAAGAGAAAAATTAAATAAAAACAACTAAGCTGATAACATCAATCCAAAGGCATACTGGGAAGGCTCAGGCTTCAGAAAACGTGCTAGAAGATGAACAAAGACAGATTTCATGCCTGATAGGGGAAAAGGGGGAAAGGAAAGCAGAGAATGAACACATAAATCAGAAACACAGAGCAGGAAGACAGTTCCAACTAAGGAAGTGAGAGACAGTAGGCCTGCTTCAGGGAAAACGGCTTTAACAGCAGAGCAAAAAAAAAGAGGTGGATAAAGAACACCTAGGGCGGTCAGGGAGGAGTTAGAGAGAGGAGGAAAGTTTAACTAGACTATAAGATAAGCCAAACAAACCGTAGAGTGATGGGAATAAAAGGGAGAAGGAAGTCATAAATGTTCAAGCATAGCCTCAAAAATGGCACAAAACACGCCAAAATTAGTTAAGTGGGAATAGTTAACTTTTATAGGAGATGCGGCATCAAGTTGCAGATACAAGAATGAAGTAAGTCAAAAAGTCAGTCAGTTTTGTCACTCACCAGCCCTCTGACCTTGAACAAGTCACTTAACCTCTCCGGGACTTATTTCCTCTCTTTAAAAAAGAGTGTGTGTGTGTATGTGTGTGTGTGTGTGTGTGTGTAGGGGGAAGTCAAAAATGGGTGATCATTCTAAGTCTTTTTTTCCTCCAGCTTATTAAAGAGGGAAAGACAAGAAAAGCACAGAACTCTTTTAAAGAAAGAAATCAGAAAAGGAGAAATTTTTTTTAATAAGAAAAGTTAAAGAGTTTTGCATAGTGCTTTACAATTTAAAAAGTGCTTTTACAGGCTTGATTATACACACTCCTCACAGGAAGCCTGAGAGACAGAAAAGGCAGGCATCATTTAACACTATTTTCCAAATGGAGTAACTGAGGCTCAGAAAGCTTAAGCAACTGGCTCAAGGACACAGAAACACTGGCAGATCCAGGATCCAACCCAGGTGTCATCGCAGCACAAAGTCCACTATCCTTCTGAGTTCAGATGGCCTCCTCCTGGGTGACTAAGGTGTTTCAGGACGTTTCTGAGGCTTATTAGATAGTAGATAAGGGAAGAGTTATACACATTTAAACAACAATCTGTTAATTTAAAATGAAACTCCTTTAGAATTAAAGAAACTCTTGAGAGTCCCTTGGACTGCAAGAAGATCCAACCAGTCCATTCTGAAGGAGATCAGCCCCGGGATTTCTTTGGAAGGAATGATGTTAAAGCTGAAACTCCAGTACTTTGGCCACGTCAATCGAAGAGTTGACTCACTGGAAAAGACTCTGATGCTGGGAGGAATTGGGGGCAGGAGGAGAAGGGGATGACAGAGGGTGAGATGGCTGGATGGCATCACTGACTCGATGGACGTGAGTCTGAGTGAACTCCGGGAGTTGGTAATGGACAGGGAGGCCTGGCGTGCTGAGATTCATGGGGTCGCGAAGAGTCAGACACGACTCAGCGACTGAACTGAACTGAACCCTATATGTAAACTACTTCACCATACAAAACTATTTCCTACAAAGTTGAACTTGTTTGTCATAACCTATTAAGACTATTCTTTCAGGGGCTTCCCTGGTGGCTCAGTGGTAAAGACTCTGCCTGCTAATGCAGGAGACACTGATCCCTGATCCAGGAGGAAGCCACATTCCCCACAGCAACTGAGCCCATGCACCACAGCTACTAAGTCTACGCTCTAGAGCCAGGGAACCCCAACTACTGAGCCCATACACTGCAGTTTTGTTTGGTTTTCTTTGTAGTATCTAAAAGGACTGACACCACATCTCTGTGGTAGTGATGATAAAGGATCAGGTCGGTCCTTTGCTCTAAAAGCCATCATCAGCTGCTGCTGCTAAGTCGTTTCAGTCGTGTCCAACTCTGTGTGACCCCATAGACGGCAGCCCACCAGGCTCCCCCGTCCCTCGGATTCTCCAGGCAAGAACACTGGAGTGGGTTGCCATTTCCTTCTCCAATGCATGAAAGTGAAAAGTGAAAGTGAAGTCACTCAGTCTGTCCGACCCTCAACAACCCCATGGACTGCAGCCTATCAGGCTCCTCTGTCCATGGGATTTTCCAGGCAGGAGTACTGGAGTGGGGTGCCATCATCAGCTAGAGCTGCCCAATTAATTGTGGGACTGGTGGAAAATCTCAGGAATACAATCTGCTGGTTAATGGTCTTGTTTTATCATTCCTTAGAGTAAGCTTTAGACAAAATTAGAAAAATACGTATACGATCCTGGCAGTTTTATTTTAACAGGCAAATGGTTTCCTTCAGAGTGGTTAAGAAGCTCCTACTGAACAGTTCCTCGTTTCCCCAGGACTTGCATTCCTCTGAATTATTCTTCCTCTACCCCACAAGTTAAAGGAACCTATGATTTCTTGTAGCCCACACAACATTACCCTTCACAATCAGCTGGCCATGATTCCCTCCTCTTGGACACCACAGCAAGTCGTCTTGACGAAAGAAAGGGTATGAAAAAGCATTAAAATCCATTAATTAAAGGATTAAAGGGCAGTTTAAGGGCAGAAAGGAGGAAAATCCCAAGAAAGGACCAGAGAAAATGGAAACTGGAACTCAGTGACTACAATCATGTTCCTTTTTTTCTCCTTCATGTTCCTGTACTTTTTTCATCCTTCCCTTCCAGTTCCTCTTTTAAAGTAGCTGGACAAACAGTGGCCAGATAAGCATACCGGAAGCAGAAACTTGGGAGACATTGAAAAAAATACCCAAAGAGCCACAGCCAATTATAAGTTATACATCATCTCATCAGCACGCCCTGACATATACAAAGACCATACAGAACAGATAATGTAAATGAAGAATATAAAATCTTGGTCAGAAAACCTGAATTTAAGTCCTGGTATGCTTCAGGATTAGAAGGAAATGGCAACCCACTCCAGTACTCTTGCCTGGAGAATCCCACGGACAGAGGAGCCTGGCAGGCTACAGTCCAAGGCATCATAAAGGGTCGGACACAACTGAGAGACTCACTCACACACACACACGCTGCAGGATTTCCAACAAATGACCTAACTTTTCTGAGGCTCACTTTTCTAATCTATAAACAGGTATAATACACCAACAACCTAAATATTTTACAGAGCTGCTGTGAAAATCTGAGAAAAATACCACATATTCGAGGCAAGTACCTTTCAGAGTCACCATAATGTTGTAAAGGATAATAAAATACTTAACTGAAGACCCTCTCTTGCAATCAAATTGTTGTTGTTATTCGTTCTGAATATCCAGCACCCATATATATTATGCCTCTCTTAAGAGTTACACCGAACAGACTTCCCTGGTGTCCAGTGGTTAAAAAATCTGCCTGCCAATGCAGGGGATGCAGGTTTGATCCCTGCTCTAGAAAGATTCCACATGCCATGGGTCAACTAAGCCCACGCACCCCAGAGGCCATACTCTGCAACAAGCGAATTCACAGCAATGAATACTAGAGTAGCCCCGACTCAACCAGAGAAAGCCCGCAGAGCAATGAAGACTCAGCACAGCCAAAACTAATTTTTTTTTTAAAGAGAGAGAGAGATACTGAAATAAACATGATGAGGCAGATAAATTTAACTGGCTTTTCAGTCACTACCTGAAACAAATACTGTATAGTCACCTATTAAAACTGTTTATATAGTGCTAATATAAACTACAATTATTCACATACAAGGCTAATGCTCTCACAAAATATGTACACCAAATTTTAGTTCCAATAGTGTGCTAAGCAATCTGTATCTTCTCATTTAATATCCTCCCCATATCCAGTATGATAGAAAAAGCACCAGGCTTGATGTCTGAATGACCTAAGTTTGAATCCCAGCTAGGTTATTTTAAGTGGTAGGTCTTCACCAGCTAGAAGCTAAAACATCCTCAAACATAAAGTAAGAATAATACTACCTACTTCATAGGATTAAAATTACTGCGACCATGTCTGTATTGAGCCTAATCTGGTAACAGAACACTAAGTGCTAATTATATGGTGGCTGGTACTTTGACTACCTTCCCATTCCTGAAAGTAAGCATCTTCAATTTCTTTTAGGAATGCTTAAAATCACACACCAACAAGATTACCAAAACCTCTCTCATCCAAGAAGTACAATGAAAGGGAGTCCCTGAGACTATTGACAGATCCTGAAACTGTGTCTCTAAAATTAAGGTAAGCAAGCCTAAGATCAAATCTCAAGAGTTTAAAATCCATCCTTCCTTCACATGATCTGTGTAGTCAGGTGATTTAAAACCTCAATGGCCCTTCAGCCACAAGCACTCCCAGGAAGGGGGTAGCTCTTTTCTAACAGCCTCCCATTAGGAGACACTTTTGTAACAGCTGGGCTGACTGCTATTCCTTCCCTGAGAAGGACAGTTAAAAACAGGAAGATCGGAGAGAAGAGGATTTAGCTTAATTTGGAAAGCTAAATTAACTAAGGAAAGCAGCTCAAGGAAGATTTAGGACACTATCTTTTTCATGACTTCACATTAAGCTTGTGCCCCAACCACATACATACTTGGGTCAGTTTTGCACTGTTACATTAATACACCTTCAAGCTGCTCCTGCTCTAGAGTTCATGACTATATTCACATTTGGTCCATAATAAAGTTGAAAAATATACATGCATATAAATGAAAATTTCATTAAAGACCAAAGTTGAGGTTTAATCAGGCCCTTTTTTCCTTCCAGCTTAAAGTTTAGTAAGTGTTCAACTTTTTTCTTTGAGACTGTATGATATTAAGACGTGTGCCTTCATCCAACAGCGAAGCAGCAGTTCACAAATTCGACTTTATATTGTATTTTCTCACCGAATTTTCATGTTTAGAACTTTCCTTATTGCCTATGCTCAGCCTTGAATCACACATAATGACTGCCAAAACAGATGATGCGACACACACAAAAGAACTACTGGGAAGATTCAGTGTCTGTGTATAAACACCCACGTGTGATGACCTCTTTAAACAATCTCCTCAAACTCACAATATCGGACAGAGATGGATGGTGGAAGAAGGTGGAGTAGAGTGGCCTGGAGTGGAACTGGATACAAAGAAAAGACTAAGACCTGGGGAGTCAAACGGAGAGTATAAAGAAGGAAAGAGTTTATCATTTACTGCACTGAGGAGGGAAGAGGGATTAGACCAGGTAGGAATGAAAGAATCTGTTAGGGAAAAATCTACAAGAGAAAACAAAGAGATTTCATCAAATTGAGACGTTAGAGTGAGCCCTCCCTCATGATCCAATTCCGTATTTTTTCCAGAAAGCTAAACAGTTCTTTTTCAACAGAAGGGATTATACTAACAAAAGCAAATAAAGGAAACCCATGCTAAAAATGTAACCTACCTACACAGAGAGGTCTGAAAACGGAAATACTTCTTCTCCTGTTAAGTAATGGGTTTCAAAAGAGTAGGGACAGGGAGATGGATGCGAGCTCTAAGAGGGGGAGGGGAGAAGCCAAGCTCTTCCTGAATGCAAGGAGTCTTTGGCCTACATGCTTATTTTAAATGTACCTTTTTGTGGTCAGCTGGCAGATTCTTAACTAAACACACAACCTTGGACTGTGTAAGCCAGAGTCTGATGAGTGGTTCAAAGCGCATGGGGACTTGAAGAGCCGATGCAAACATCAGCCGGAGGTAGAACCCAGCACTTGCTCTGGGTTGCACTCCGATAATCCCCATCGCGCGGCTACAACTCCTGCGACGTTTGAAGCGACTAAAACAGTGTAATGGAGGAGACAAAACAGCAGCGTTCAAGGGGAGCCTAAATTTAGACAGAAGACCAGACAATTAGACCAAGTGCGTGAACCGGTAGTAGGTGGATGATATCCGTTTTCTCCACGGGTTGCTGCACAAGAAGGAAATCCCTTTTACACACACAAACTGCGTTCCTCGCCCCGCGCCCACCCCTAGCACACACTTACTTTCGTCCGGCCATTGATTTTGTAGTTGCCCAGCTTCCCGTTACAGTGACGGATCAGGTCGTCCATGTTGTTCATGAGCAGCCCGATGGTTTCGCAGCCGGGCTCCTTGCCCTCGATCCAGGTGATCTTATCGCCTCGGATGTCCTTGGACGAGTCGCTCTTCTGGCTGACCAGCTGCCCGTCCGTGAACTTGCCGGTGTCGTGCAGGGCGCGCACCTCGTCGCCGATCTGCTGCCCGGTCTCCTTGCCGAGGAAGTCGTCCACCACGCAGATGCCGTGCTTGTTCATGCAGGGCACGATGTACTCCAGCGCCAGCTTCAGTGCCGGCAGCGGCTTCGTCTGCCCGTTGGGCCGCAGGCCACCGCCGTGGCTCAGCCCGTCGCCCGGCGTGTTAAGCAACGAGCGGGACAGCAGGTCCTCCTTCGCGGGCTCCGCCTCGGCAGCCGCCGCTACCCGACCCTGACCACCCGGGGCCGCGCGGGGCGGGGACGCGGCCGCCGCGGGGTCGGCCGTGGGCTTGGCCTTCGCCTTTGCCTTGGCCGCGTCTCCGGGGGCCCGCGGGCCCGCGGTCTCGACGGCTCGATCCCGGCGCGGCGCCGCCTTCCTGGCCTCCCTGGCTCCGGTGGCCCTGGGCAGCGGCGCGGGGCCCGGCTGCTGCTGTTCGCCCGTTCCGGGGGCAGGAACGTTCTCGCCGACCTGGCACACGAGCTTGTGCTTCTTCCAGTCCTGGCGCTGGTGCTCCTTGCTGCAGTAGAAGGAGCTGCGGCAGCGGCTACAGCGCAGCAGGTTCTCCATCTTCCCGCACAGCTCGCAGTACTGCCGGTCTCGCTCGCTCGGGCTCGGCCCGCCGGGCCCGCCGCTGTCATTGGCCATGGCGGCGACTGCGGCGGCAGTGGAGGCGGCGGCCGAGCAGGAGGGGTGGCGGCCGGACGGCCTACCCTGGGGCCGGGGAGCGGGCGGAGCAGCAGGGGCCGTCACTGCGCCATGCGCCCGCCGCCCCTCGCCTCAGGAGACCGGCGCCCGCGCCCTCGGCCCGGCCGCTTCCTCGTCCTTTGGTCGCGCCGCGCAGCGCCGGCCGCCGCCTCAGCGCCTCATCACTGCCGCGGGCTGAGGGAGCGCGGCCTGCGCGGCGGACGGCGACCTCCGCTCGGGCACGCGGGCCCGGCGCGCGAGACCCGCCACCTTGGCCGCCGCCGCCTCAGCGTTCCGGGCGGCCGGGCCCGGCCGGCGGAGCAGCGCAGGGCGTGCGGGCGCCACTCGCTCGGCGCGCTCTGCACGTACACCACGGCCCCGCGACGACCCGGGCGGGCGGGGGGCGGGGCAGGGCGAGGGGAGGGCCGAAGGAGCAGCCGCCGCGCGTTCGCGCCTGGGCCCGGGCGGCGCCGGGGCCGCCTCCGCGCTCCCGCACTCGGCCAGCCGGGCCTCAGAGCCGGCTCCGGCCCCCCTCCCGCCCCCGCTGACCCCGCCCCGAGCGAGCCTGGGACGCTGAGGGGCAGGCCTGCGAGCGGCGGAAGGGTGGGGGCCGCGCCGCCGCAGCAGGGCCCGCGCCCCGCACGGTGCCTACACCTGCTGGGCAGAGCGCGGCCGCGGAAT
The DNA here is from genome assembly GCF_002263795.3 of Bos taurus. Classification (NCBI taxonomy): domain Eukaryota; kingdom Metazoa; phylum Chordata; class Mammalia; order Artiodactyla; family Bovidae; genus Bos; species Bos taurus. The sequence goes on from NC_037355.1 coordinate 4,150,974, forward strand.
CGCCGCGGAGCTGGGCGGCCTTAATATGGCTGCTGTTTGTGTGGGACCAACTGGGTGTGTTCCAGGCGCGCTCCAGACTAGGTTGCAAGGTGGCTGTTGCCATCGTCGAGTCGCGTCGGAGGAAACGGAAATTCAGAGAAGTAAAGAAACTTGCCCAAGGTCACGCAGAACTGAAACTGAATCCAGGAATCAGATTCTGCAAGATTCCAAGGCTCCTTTTCCTTGGTGTATGGTAAACAAGATGTAAAACAAGGTGTATTGTATTTCAAGAAGGCCTGGAATGGTTAAAAGCAAAAATGTATGGTGTCAACCTGTGTGGTGTCAACCCAAGCCCCTGCGCCCATTTTGAGCCAAATTTAAAGGTACTGAAGTGTGATTTTTTTTTTAAATCATTTTTAAGCCCTGTGAAATCTTGCCGAGTTTAAAACCTCGTGAAAAAAATGTTTGGCTACCTGGTTAATTAAGGTAATCAATGTTCACTTCAGTGTCCACATTCAGGCACTGAAGCTCAGACTGCTGCAACGACTCCTGAAAAGTGGATGGGGGCGGCGGGCGTTACTACATTTACGACTTCTTAAACAAAAATATGTTACTAAAATATTTGCTATGCTGATGAATACAATTCTTTCTTTTATAGAACATAAAAACCTTACCAGAAATAAGCCAAGGGTGTTTCTTTCTGCCTGCCATTTATTTTTAGAATAAAAAGGGCTGTGATTTAGATTTTTACAGTCTTTTGAGCACATGCTAATGTGGGAAGTGCTGTGTTAGACTTGTGTATCATTTGAATAGACTGCAGGTAACTCCAGCAGTCCTTGAGATGAACAACACAAGAGCTGAAATGTGTGAGGTTAAAAGCAGAAGACCATAAGGAATTATAATTCACTTTATAGAATATTTTTAGAAAAACTGGTCTGAATCCAAAAACTCTTGATCAACTACACAGAACTTAAAACTGTCATTAAATTCTGCTGTATAAGTAAACAGTATATTGGGGATCCAATCTGGTGAAAGTAATTGCAATTAGCTTGACCTTTGGAATACTCAAGTAAGTATTTTGTCCACAGCTTCAAATTCCAAACCAAACTAAAAATCCAACTCTGTAAAAAATAAATACTTGGATCTATCTCAGATGTATATCCAATTTTTCTCAGAGCTTTATTAAATAAAGTGTCATTGTTTCATATATTACTGATTCGACTGTTTAACAGTGTATTGGGCTTCCCTTGCGGCTCAGGTGGTAATCTGCATGTAATGCAGGAGACCCAGGTTCCATCCCTGGGTCAGGAAGAGCCCCTGGAGAAGGGAATGGCTACCCACTTTGTGTTCTTGCCTGGAGAATTCCAGGTACAGAGAAACCTGGCAGTGTACTAGGAGAATGCTGCCTGCCAGAGAGTCCAGTGTCACACCAGTGAAATAGCTACTCTACATACACTCAGGAGGTATATAGTTCAATGCAGGAGGCAGAAATGTAAACAAATAATGACAACCTGGAGTTCAGAGTAAATGCCTTAAGAGAGAGATCCGGGTAGGGTGGGATGGGAAAGAAGAAAAAGGAATTGCTCAGATGGTAAAGAATCTGCCTGCAACATGGGATTCCTGGGTTGGATCCCTAGGTGGGAAAGATCCCCTGGAGAAGAGCATGTTAACCCACCCAGTATTCTTGCCTGGAGAATCCCATGGACAGAGAAGCCTGGTGGGCTACAGTCCATGGGGTCACAAAGAGTCAGAGATGACTGAGCGACTAAGCAGAGCCCTGGCCATTGCACTAATCAAGATTTCAAATAGATTAATTTAGAAAGTCTTAAAAATGACTTTTAAAAGTTAGCTTTTAAAACATTTTGATGTATGTGAATTATAAAAATAAAATAATTTCAATACAAGTGAAATCTAAAACTTCTTTGACTTCCTTTTGCATAATAATGATAACTGATTCTTAACAATTCTCACATTTACTAATATAATTATTCTACAAAGACTTTGATTCTTCTAAATTTAATTTTTTGTAGATATTAAAAAGTAGTCCAGCTGTATCTTTGAAACTTCCTATTAGGTCTATGGCATTCAAAGAAGCATTCAATATGCCAGCAAATTTGGAAAACTCAGCAGTGGCCACAGGACTGGAAGAGGTCAGTTTTCATTCCAATCCCAAAGAAAGGCAATGCCAAAGAATGCTCAAACTACCGCACAATTGCACTCATCTCACATGCTAGTAAAGTAATGCTCAAATTCTCCAAGCCAGGCTTCAGCAATACGTGAACTGTGAACTTCCTGATGTTCAAGCTGGTTTTAGAAAAGGCAGAGAAACCAGAGATCAAATTGCCAACATCTGCTGGATCACGGAAAAAGCAAGAGAGTTCCAGAAAAACATCTATTTCTGCTTTATAGACTATGCCAGAGCCTTTGACAGTGTGGATCACAATAAACTGTGGAAAATTCTGAAAGAGATGGAAATACCAGACCACCTGACCTGCCTCTTGAGAAATCTGTATGCAGGTCAGGAAGCAACAGTTAGAACTGGACATTGAACAACAGACTGGTTCCAAATAGGAAAAGGAGTACGTCAAGGCTGTATATTGTCACCCTACTTATTTAACTTATATGCAAAGTACATCATGAGGAACGCTGGGGTGGAAGAAGCACAAGCTGGAATCAAGATTGCCGGGAGAAATATCAATAACCTCAGACATGCAGATGACACATACACTTATGGGAGAAAGTGAAGAGGAACTAAAAAGCCTCTTGATGAAAGTGAAAGAGGACAGTGAAAAAGTGGCTTAAAGCTCAACATTCAGAAAACGAAGATCATGGCATCTGGTCCTATCACTTCATGGGAAATAGATGGGGAAACAGTGGAAACAGTGTCAGACTTTATTTTTGGGGGCTTCAAAATCACTACAGATGGTGACTGCAGCCATGAAATTAAAAGACTCTTACTCCTTGAAAGGAAAGTTATGACCAACCTAGACAGCATATTCAAAAGCAGAGATATTACTTTGCCAACAAATGTTCGTCTAGTCAAGGCTATGGTTTTTCCTGTGGTCATATATGGATGTGAAAGTTGGACTATGAAGAAGGCTGAGCACCGAAGAATTGATGCTTTTGAACTGTGGTGTTGGAGAAGACTCTTGAGAGTCCCTTGGACTGCAAGGAGATCCAACCAGTCCATTCTGAAGATCAGCCCTGGGATTTCTTTGGAAGGAATGATGCTAAAGCTGAAACTCCAGTACTTTGGCCACCTCAATTGAAGAGTTGACTCATTGGAAAAGACTCTGATGCTGGGAGGGAGGGATTGGGGGCAGGAGGAGAAGGGGACGACAGAGGATGAGATGGCTGGATGGCATCACTGACTTGATGGACGCTGAGTTTGAGTTAACTCCGGGAGTTGGTGATGGGCAGGGAGGCCTGGCGTGCTGCGATTCATGGGGTCGCAAAGAGTCGGACACGACTGAGCAACTGAACTGAACTGATGTGTTCTTTTTCCATATATTTCACTGATATCTACTTAATAGCTGTCCATATCAAAACCTTTATTAGCTTTCATTTTGTTCCAATTAAGTATACAAAATCACAAACTAAACATGTATGTTTAGTATGTATGTATGTTGATAAACATGTATGTATGTTGAAGATACTTAGTCAAATGTGACACTTTGAACATTTCCATGAGTAGAACGAATATAAAATGTTTCAAATATTTGCAAAGATCAGTGATTTCAGAGTTTTCACTTATTCGGGTTTAATAATCTGTGAACTCATTCCAAATTAGTGAAGTTTCACCAAACTATCTGCTGACCATGCAATAGCCAGTGAATGACCTGTTCACCAAGGAGATCCTAGAACTCCTAACAATGTAGCTGTTGTCATTTATTCAAATATTACAGAGAAGATCTACACTGCCATGCAGGAATTTATGTTATAAACCCTGTAGAGGGTACTTTGTGCCAAAATCTCTGTTCTAAACATTTTACAAGTATTAACTCATTTAATCTTTATAATGACCATGAGATGAGGACTATTCTTATGTCCATTTATAGAAAATGAAACGAGTAAGGCAATGAGGTGAGTAGCACTAGAAGTGTTACCTAATGCTTCGGGGAGAACAAGAGCTTGTGTCTTCCCCAAGCCAGGAATTAGTACAACTCATTCCCTTCCCCCAACCTAATCAAAATCAACTGTTCTAAAAATTGAAGGAAGAATTAAAAAAGTAGAACTGCTGTCATCACCATATCAGACCAACTTGGACCAACACCTCTTTGGTTTTCCTGTGTTCTTCTGGCAATGTTTACTGAAACTATAAAGCAGTAACCTCTATGAACTGACAAGAGTCTTCCAAAAACAAAAAAAAGAGGCAGAGCTGAGGTTAAATGCAAAGGACAGAGTTAAATGAGGAAATGAATTTAGAGCGACTATGTTGACTCTTGAGGAAAACCCAGTGAACAGGCTTTGTCGTCAAGGGACTAGTCCTATTTCTCCTTTAAAAATGTTTAAAATGCACAACAGAGTGTCTTTTCTGCTCGGGAAATCAAACATCTGATTATTAACTAATGACCTCTTGTTTTCCCATCTGTGACAATCTTGTTTTAATAGGTTACAGAGAGCAGAAAAATCACAAGTATAATATAGGCATCCCACCAAGATAAACAGGAAAGCGATCTTTGAGTTCTGGGAAAAGCAACTAAAAATTCGAGCCATTTTCTAACTATAGTATCGGGACACACACAAGGAGGTGTTGTTGGAAAACAGCACCTGCTCTTCCCTGTACTGGGGGTTCTGCCAGTGGCACACATGAGCTATGAGTTTTTCCACGTAGTTGAACCAGCTTTACTGCTCACCGGGCTTGTTTCCTTATGAAATAAAATACTTAGATAGACTTTCTGTATACGCAGGAAAATTTATCTATCACCCACCTTATCAGCTAATGATTTAAAACTTACCCACTAATCCAGTTAATAATCAATCATCTCATCTCAGGAAATATAACGTGAAACTTTACAACCATTGCTCATTATAATGATTTATAATTCTGCAATGCGGGAGACCTGGGTTCAATCCCTGGGTTGGGAAGATCTCCGGGAGAAGGGAAAGACTACCCACTCCAGTATTCTGGCCTGGAGAATTCCAAAGGGGGTCACAAAGAGTTCGACACAACTGAGTGATTTTCACTTTCATTCACTTATTTATTTATAAAATATGAGTAAATATAATCAGTTGATGTAATTACACTGTGAGTTGTGTTTTTGCTGTTAACAAACATTACCTTAATGTTGAACCACCTTTTAATGTAGTCCCAATCAGTAACTTACACCATCCCAGGTTAAAAACAGCTCCATTTTTTCTGTAACTTTTTTGTAGAAAAACATAAACATACACCAAAATAGAGATAATAGTATAATCAACCTCAGTCCTAATTAGGTCAATAATTATCAGCTTCAACAATTATCAACATTTTTATACTCTCGTGGCCTCCCTACCTTGCCTTTTATTTTGGGGAGAGGGCTGCACTGTGTGGCTTGGGAGATCTTGTTTCCCTGACCAGGGATTGAACTCAGGCCCATGGCAGTGAAAGTGTGGAGTCCTAACCACTGGACTGCCAGGGAATTCCCTCCATTTCATCTTTTTATTTAAATTTATTTTTTTGGGTTATAATTGATATATGACAATTGTATTCATTTTAGATGTACAATATAATGACTTAATATGTGTACATTTTGTGAAACAATTACCACAGTAAGTGTAGCTAACAGTCATCATCCCACACAATTACAATTTTTTGTGTGTGGTGAGAACTTTTAAGATCTACTCTCTTCAGTTCAATTCAGTTCAGTCGCTCAGTCGTGTCCGACTCTTTGCGACCCCATGAATCGCAGCACGCCAGGCCTCCCTGCCCATCACCAACTCCCGGAGTTCACTCAAACTCAACGTCCATCGAGTCAGTGATGCCATCCAGCCATCTCATCCTCTGTCGTCCCCTTCTCCTCCTGCCCCCAATCCCTCCCTCCCAGCATCAGAGTCTTTTCCAATGAGTCATCTCTTCAATTGAGGTGGCCAAAGTACTGGAGTTTCAGCTTTAGCATCATTCCTTCCAAAGAAATCCCAGGGCTGATCTCCTTCACAATGGACTGGTTGGATCTCCTTGCAGTCCAAGGGACTCTCAAGAGTCTTCTCCAACACCACAGTACAAAAGCATCAATTCTTTGGCACTCAGCTTTCTTCACAGTCCAACTCTCACATCCATACATGACCACTGGAAAAACCATAGCGTTGACTAGATAGACCTTTGTTGGCTAATGTCTCTGCTTTTGAATATGCTGTCTAGGTTGGTCATAACTTTCCTTTCAAGGAGTAAGCGTCTTTTAATTTCATGGCTGCAATCACCATCTGCAGTGATTTTGGATCTCAAAAAAATAAAGTCTGACACTGTTTCCAATGTTTCCCCATCTATTTGCCATGAAGTGATGGGACCAGATACCATGGTCTTAGTTTTCTGAATGTTAAGTTTTAAGCCAACTTTTTCTCTCTCCTTTTTCACTTTCATCAAGAGGCTCTTCCATTCCACACTTTCTAGCATAAGGGTGGTGTCATCTGCATGTCTGAGGTTATTGATATTTCTCCCGGCAATCTTGATTCCAGCTTGTGTTTCTTCCAGTCCAGCGTTTCTCATGCTCTCTTACCAACTTTTAAACCTGCAATACAGTGTTGTTAGCTATAGACACTATTCTGTACATTAGAGCTCCAAGACTTACTTATGTGTAACTGAAAGTTTACAGGTTTGGACCATTTCACCTACCCTCTACCTACCACTTCTGGCAACCATTAATCTTTTCTTGGTATCTGTGAGTCAGTTTTTTATTTTAGTTTTTTAGAAATCACATGCAAATGGAATCACACAGTATTTGTCCTTCTCTGACATTTCACTCAGGATAATGCCCTTGCAGTCCACCAGTGTTATTGTAAAAGGCAAAATATACTTTATTTTTATGGATGAATAATATTCACATATATATATTTATAGTTATACATCACATTTTATTTGTCATTCATCTATCAATGGTCATCTAGGTTGCATCTTTATCTTGGTAATTTTATGTAATGTTGCTATGAACACGAAGGTGCAGATATCTTTTCCAGGTAGTGTTTTCCTTTTCTTCAGATAAATACCCAGAAGTGTAATTGCTAGATCATTTGTAAATTCTACTTTTATTTTTCTGGGGAACCGCCATACAGTTTTTCACAGTGGCTGCACCAATTTACATCCCCATGAAAAGTGCACAAAAGGTTCTCTTTTTATCATATCCTCGCCAACACGCATTTCTTGTCTCTGATAACAGCTGTTCTAACAGATGTGAGATGATATTTCATGGTGCTTTTGACTTATGTTTCCCTGATGATCAGTGACGTTGGGCACCTTTTCATATACCTGTGACCAACTGTACGTCTTCTTTGGGAAAATGGCTATTCAGACCGTCTGCCCACTTTTTAGTTGAATTGTTTATTCTTTTTCTGTAATATATATAGCATATCAGATACATGATTTGCAAATATTTTCTCCCATTCTGTAAAGGCTTTTTTATTTTGTCGATGGTTTCTTTTGCTGTACAGATCTTTTTAGTAAGCATGCAGTCCCATGTGTTACTTTATTCCGTTGCCTTGTTTTTGGTGTTAAATCCAAAAAAATCACTGCCGAGACAAATGTCAGAGAACGCCCCCCTGCCGTATTTTCTTCCGAGAGTTTTATGGCTTCAGGTATTACATTCAAGTTTTTAATCCATTTTGAGCTAATTTTGCGTGTGGTGTAAGATAGGAGTCCTGTTGCATTCTTTTGTATGTGGCTGTTTAATTTTCCCAACACAACTTATTAAAGAGACTATCTTCTCCCCATTATATATTCTTGATTCCTTTGTCATAAATTAATTGACCATATATGTGGGTTTCTTTCTAGGCTTTCTGTTCTATTTCTTTGACCTATGTGTCTGTTTTTATGCTAATACTATATGTTTGTGTGTATTTTTCATCTTTTATATACATTTTCCCTGATCCCATCTCTTTGTCAGGAGACATTCTTATTTAAATATGCTTGACAGTCCTACCCACATCAAATGGAAGGTCCAGTTCCCTCCCTAGGGGTCTGCAAATCTCTGAGCAGGAGCAAAAAGATGGGGGAAGTTGGGCAGGGGGAGCACAGTTTTCATTCTTACAACCATCCTTGACTCTGAATTTCTGCTCTCATAAATCTAAAGTTCTCACTCTTTTCCTTGTTCTCTTTCTTCTGCTCTGAAAAGACCCTCGATTACTTTTGGACTCTGTGGGAGAGGGCGAGGGTGGGATGATTTGGAAGAATGGCATTGAAACATGTATAATATCATATAAGAAACAAATCGCCAGTCCAGGTTCGATGCAGGATACAGGATGCTTGGGGCTGGTGCACTGGGATGACCCAGAGGGATGATACGGGGAGGGAGGTGGGTGGGGGGTTCAGGATGGGGAACACGTGTACACCTGTGGCGGATTCATGTTGATGTATGGCAACACCAATACAATATTGTAAAGTAATTAGCCTCCAATTAAAATAAATACATTTATATTTAAAAAATAATAATAAAATAATTTTTTTTAAAACTCAACTCTTTTTAAAGGTCTTTTTCTTCTGTTCCTCCTTGGGAGTCTTTTCACATTGTTTTGGCTACTCCATTTTAGGGTACCCTTCACACTAAACTCTGCAGGAAACGGAACTTTCTTGTTATATAGCTTAATCCCTGGGCTCTGGGTTGGCCTTCAGATATCAGGCTGCTCACTAACATTATCTCTAAGGCAGTATACTCAGGGACTTCTCTTGAGTAGCCCAGAACTGGATGAATTTGAAATTTCACCCTTTCATATGGAAGAAAATGATATGCGATTTATATTCCTACTCATATGGTATTTATACACTCTTCCTCCACCTTCAGGAGGCAAAAGTAGTCATAGTTTAAAATAAGATTTTTCCTCCATTACATTCCTTCTTATTAATATTTAGTCATTATTTTATTTTATTAAAATATTTTCTCAGCTCATTCTTTTTTTTAAATTACTCATTATTATATCATACCATTTCCCCACAGCTGACTGATCTCTTTTCTGCAAATCTAACTCCTACTCACTCAACAAAGATCATCTGAAATCCCGTTTCTCTCACAAAATGTGTGAATACAAAAGCTTGTGTAAATAAACACCCCACTAATCTTAATGTAGTTTTTTACACTTCACAAAGGACTTGCACATACAAATTCTCATTTGATGCTCTCGATGTTGTTAGGACTTTCATTTTACATAAGAGAAAATTCAATCTTTGTGCAACTGAACAACTAACCCAAGGATATACAGTTAAATTGACTGGAGCTGCTGCTGCTAAGTCACTTCAGTCGTGTCCAACTCTGTGTGACCCCATAGACAGCAACACACCAGGCTCCCCCGTCCCTGGGATTCTCCAGGCAAGAACACTGGACTGGGTTGCCACTTCCTTCTCTACAGTTTCGCATTTCAGGGAAAGATCTGTTTTCCTTTTACCTTTTGACCCCTTCACTCAAGGCCTGTTTGTTTTTTAGTTGTTGGCATTTACTATAGCTTTGCAATATAGTTTGAAATCAGAAACTGTGACATCTCCAACTTTGTTCTTCTTTCGCAGGATTACTTTGGTTATTCAGGGTCTTTTGTGGTTCCACACAAATTTTAGATTTGTTTTTTTCTGTTTCTATGGAAGTCTCCTGTGGGGTCACTGCTCCTGTCTCTTGGGTCCTGGTGCACACTGGGTTTTGTTTGTGCCCTCTAAGAGTCTCTGTTTCCCCAGTCCTGTGGAAGTTCTGTAGTCAAATCCCACTGACCTTCAAAGTCAGATTCCCAGGGGCTTCCCAGTCCCTTTGTCAGATATCCAGGATGGGAAGCCTAGAACTTTCACAACAGTGTGAGAACTGCTTTGGTGTAATGGTGCTGCAGTTGGTATATCCCCCACCTGGTGGCTCAATAGTGGGCCTAATGGCAGCCTCCTGCACAGTGACTTATAACTTCTCTGCAGAGTGCATCATGTGAAATGCCAGACTGGATGAAGCTCAGGCTGAAATCAAAATTGCCAGGAAACATATCAGTAACCTCAGATATGCAGATGACACCACCTTTATGGCAGAAAGTGAAGAAGAACTAAAGAGCCTCTTGATGAAAGTGAAAGAGGAGACGGAAAAGTTGGCTTAAAACTCTACATTCAAAAAACTAAGATCATGGCATCTGGTCCCATCACTTCATGGCAAATAGATTGGGGGAAAAATGGAACAGTAACAGACTTTATTTTCTTGGGCTCACTGTGGATGGTGACTGCAGCCATGAAATGAAAAGACGCTTGCTCCTTGGTAGAAAAGCTATGATAAACTTAGACAGCATATTAAAAAACAGAGACATCACTTTGCCAGCAAAGGTCCAGTCAAAGCTATGATTTTTCCAGTAGTCATGCATAGATGTGAGAGTTGGACCATAAAGAAGGCTGAGTGCTGAAGAATTGATGCTTTGCAATTGTGGTTCTGGAGAAGACTCTTGAAAGTCCCTTGGACTGCAAGGAGATCAAAACAATCAATTCTAAAGGAAATCAATCCTGAATATTCATTGGAAGGACTGATGCTGAAGCTGAAACTCCAATACTTCAGCCACCTGATGGAAAGAACTGACTCACTGCAAAAGACCCTGATGCTGGGAAAGATTGAAGGCAGGAAAAGAAGTGGATGATTGGATGGCATCACCGATTCCACGGACATGAGTTTGAGCAAACTCTGGGAGATAGTGAAGGACAAGGAAGCCTGGCGTGCTGCAGTCCATGGGGACACAAAGTGACACAAGTGAGTGACTGAGGAGCATTTCTGTGGGAAAATGCCATGGGAATTTTCATAGAGATCACATTGAAACTGTAGAATGTTTTGGGTTGTATGGACATTTTGAAAATACTAATTCTTCCAATTTATGAGCGTGGAACATGTTTCCACTTATTTGTATCTTCTTCAGTCTCTTTCATCAATATCTTACAGTTTTCAGTGTATAAGTCTTTCACCTCCTGGTTAAATTTATTCCTAAGCATTTTATTCTTTTTGATGCAATTTTAAATGGCATTGTTTTCTTAACTTCTCCTTCTGATAGTTTGTTATTGGTGTATAGAAACAAACTGATGTATATGTATATAGATCTTGTATCCTGAAACTTCACTGAATTGGTTTCTTTGTTCTAATAGTTATTTGGTGGAGTCTTCAGAGTTTTCTATATACATAATATCATGGCATCTGCAAATAGAGAACTCTCTGTGATTTGGATTCCTTTTCTTTTTCTTGCCCAGTTACTGTGGCTAGGACTTCCAATGCTCTGCTGAATGAAAGTGATGAGAGTGAGCATTCCTTTTTTGTTTCCGATCTTAGAAGAAAAGCTTTCTACTTTTCACCATTGAATATGATGTTATCTGTTACTCTTGTTGTTGTTCAGTTGCTAAGTCATGTCCGACTCTTTGTGACCCCATGGACTCCAGCATGCCAGGCTTCCTTGTCCTTCACTATCTCCCAGGATTTGCTCAAACTCATGTTCATTGAGTCAGTGATACCATCCAACCATCTCATCCTCTGTTTCCCTCTTCTCCTCCTGCCCTCAATCTTTCCCAGAATTGGGGTCTTTTCCAGTGAGTCAACTCTTCACATCAGGTGGCCAAAGTACTGGAGCTTCAGCTTCAGCAACAGTCCTTCCAATTCAGGGTTGATTTCCTTTAGGATTGACTGGTTAGCTGTGGGCTTCTCATGTAAGGCTTTATTATGTTGATGTAGATGGCTGGATGGCATCTACAATGGACATGAGCTTGAGTGAACTCCGGGAGTTGGTGATGGACAGGGAGGCCTGGTGTGCTGCGATTCATGGGGTCGCAAAGAGTCAGACACAACTGAGCAACTGAACTGAACTGAACTGATGTTTCCCTTGCTACCCAGTTTGAGAGTTTTTATCATGAATGGATGTTGAATTTTGTCAAAAGCTTTTTCTGCATCTACCGATATGATTTTATGGTTTTTATCCTTCATTTTGTTAACATAATGTATCACATTGATTCATTTGTGGACAATGAACCATCCTTGCATCCCTGGAATAAATCTCACTTGATCATGATGTATACTTTTAATGTATTGCTGAGTTTGGTTTCCTAATATTTTGTTGAGGATTTTGCATCTATGTTCATCAGGGATATTGGTCTTGAATTTTCTTTTTTGTGTGATATCCTTGTCTGGTTTTTGTTTGGCTTCATAAAAGGAGTTTGAAAGTGTTCCTTCCTCTTCATTTTTTTTAAAGAGTTTGAGAAGGATGGGTAATAAGTCTTATTTAAGTGCTTGTTAGAATACACCAGGGAGATGTCATCCTAGACTTCTGTTTGTTGGGAGGTTTTTGATTACTGTTTCAGTCTCCTTACAAATAATCAGTCTGTTCAAATATTCTATTTCTCCATGATTTAGTCTTGGTAGGTTGTCAGTTTCTAGGAATTTGTCCATTTTTTCTAGTTGTGCAATTTGTTGGCATTTAATTCATAGTATTTTCCAATTTTATCCTTTTTTTTCTGGCTAAGGTATTATAAAGCATACTCAATTTCAGTATGCATGTCCAATAAGGACTTAAATAAAATCATATCCCCATATCATTATCAGACGCACCAAAATTAAGAAAATCTCCTCATACGACCCATCATCCAGCAAATATTAGAATTCATATGATTGTCTCACAGATTCTCTCTACTGTTGCTTTATCTTATTTAAGAGCTAAGCAGAGTTTACACCTTGCACTTGACTGTCATGTCTTAAGTTCCTTTTACTCAATTTAACTACTACCCTGCCATTTTTTCCCATACCATTAATTTACTGGAGAAATAATATCACTTGCACTGTAGAATATTCCCTGAATTTACAGCTGATTGTTTCCTTATGATATTCCTCTTATTTTTTTAGATAGTTAGATCTGGAATGTTTATTAAATTTAGGCTCTATATTTTATGTAAGAATACGTCATAGTGCTTGGTATGTATTTCCTATTTTATCACCTGTTGGAAACATAATGTCTAATAGTTTCATGTTTCATGATGAAATATGGCTCCTGGATTTAAATGATACCAGCTTCATTCCTATTTAGAATATTTTTCATCAACTTTTCACCTGTTTTAGCAATTGATAATTGTGAATAGATCCAGCATTTCTTTCAGTTCAGTTCAGTTCAGTCACTCAGTTGAGTCCAACTCTTTGCGACCCCATGGACTGTAGCTAGCCAAGCTTCTTTGTCTGTCACCAACTCCTAGAGCCTGCTCAAACTGATGTCCATCAAGTCAATGATGCCATCCAACCACTCATCCCCTATCATCCGCTTCTCCTGCCTTCACTCTTTCCCAGCATCAGGGTCTTTTCCAATGAGTCAGTTCTCTGCATCAGAGGCCCAAGTATTGGAATTTCAGCTTCAGCATCAGTCCTTCCTATGAATATTCAGGATTGATTTCCTTTAGGATTGACTGGTTCAATCTTCTCGCAGTTCAAGGGACTCTCAAGAGTCTTCTCCAATACCACAGTTCAAAAGCATCAATCCTTCAGCGCTCAGCTTTCTTTATAGTCCAATTCTCACATCCATACATGACTACTGGAAAAACTATAGCTTTGACTAGACAAACCTTTGTCAGCAAAGGTTATGTCTCTGCTTTTTAATATGCTGTCTAAGTTGGTCATAGCTTTTCTTCCAAGGAGCAAGCGTCTTTTAATTTCATGTCTTCAGTCACCATCTGCAGTGATTTTGGAGCCCAAGAAAATAGTCTCTCACTGTTTCTCCTTTTTACCCATCTGCCATGAAGTGATGGGACCAGATGCCATGATCTTAGTTTTTTGAATGTTGAATTTTAAGTCAACTTTTCACTCTCCTCTTTCACTTTCATCAAGATGCTCTTTAGTTCTTCTTAATTTTCTGCCATAATGGTGGTGTCATCTGAGTATCTGAGGTTACTGATATTTCTCCCGGAAATCTTGATTCCAGCTGGTGCTTCATCCAGCCCAGCGTTTCGCCTGATGTACTCTGCATATAAGTTAAATAAGTAGGGTGACAATATATAGCCTTGATGTACTCCTTTCCCAATTTGGAACCAGTCCATTTTTCCACGTACATTTCTAACTATTTCTTCTTAACATGCATACAGATTTCTCAGGAGGCAGGTCTGGTGGTCTGGTATTCTCATCTGTCAAAGAATTTTCCAGTTTTTTGTGATTCACAGTCAAAGGCTTTGGTGTAATCAATAAAGCAGAAGTAGATGTTTTTCTGGAACTCTTTCGCTTTTTTCTATTATCCAATGGATATTGGCAATTTGATCTCAGGTTTCTATGCCTTTTCTAAATCCAGCTTGAACATCTGGAAGTTCACAGATCACCTACTGTTGAAGCCTGGCTTGGAGAATTTTGAGCATTACTTTGCTAGCGCATGGGTTGAGTGAAATTCTGTGATAGTTTGAACATTCTTTGGCAGTGCCTTTCTTTGGGATTGGAATGAATATTGACCTTTCCAGTCCTGTGGCTACTGCTGAGTTTTCCAAATTTGCTGGCATATTGAGTGCAGCACTTTCACAGCATCATCTTCAGGATTTGAAATAGCTCAACTGGAATTCTATCACCTCCACTAGCTTTGTTCGTAGTGATGCTTCCTAAGGCCCATTTGACTTCACATTCCAGGATGTCTGGCTCTAGATGAGTGATCACACCATCATGGTTATCTGGGTCATGAAGATCTTTCTTGTGTAGTTCTTCTGTGTATTCTTGCCACCTCTTCTTAATATCTCCTGCTTCTGTTAGATCCATACCATTTCAATCCTTTATTGTGCCCATCTTTGCATGAAATGTTCCCTTGGTATCTCTAATTTTCTTGAAGAGATCTCTAGTCTTTCCCATTCTATTGTTTTCCTCTATTTCTTTGCATTGCTCACTGAGGAAGGCTTTCTTATCTCTCCTTGCTATTCTTTGAAACTCTGCATTCAGATGGGTATATCTCCTTTTCTCCTTTCACTTTTGCTTCTCGTCTTTTCACAGCTATTTGTAAGGCATCCTCAGACAACCATTTTGCCTTTTTGCATTTCTTTTTCTTGGGGATGGTCTTGATCCCTGTCTCCTGTCCAATGTCACGAACCTCATTCCATAGTTCTTCAGGCACTCTGTCTATCAGATCTAATCCCTTGAATCTATTTGTCATTTCCACTGTATAATGGAAAAGGATTTGATTTAGGTCATACCTGAATGGTCTAGTGGTTTTCCCTACTTTCTTCAATTTAAGTCTGAATTTGGCAATAAGGAGTTCATGACCTGGGCCACAGTCAGCTCCTGGTCTTGTTTTTGCTGACTGTATAGAGCTTCTTCATCTTTGGCTGCAAAGAATATAATCAATCTGATTTTGGTATTGACCATGTAGTGATGGTCATGTGTAGAGTTGTCTC
The DNA here is from genome assembly GCF_002263795.3 of Bos taurus. NCBI lineage: Eukaryota > Metazoa > Chordata > Mammalia > Artiodactyla > Bovidae > Bos > Bos taurus. Next base: position 4,166,461 of record NC_037355.1, read on the forward strand.
TTGGGTTGTTGGAAGAGGCTGTTTGCTATGACCAGTGCATTCTCTTGGCAAAACTCTGTTAGCCTTTGACCTGCTTCCTTCTGTACTCCAAGGCCAAACTTGCCTGTTACTCCATGTATCTCTTAACTTCCTACTGTTTCATTCCAGTCCCCTGTAATGAAAAGGAAATCTGTTTTGGTGTTAGAAGGTCCTGTAGGACTTCATAGAACTGTTCAACTTCAGCTTCTTTGGCATTATTAGTTGGGGCAGAGACTTGGATGCCGTGATATTGAATGGTTTGCCTTGGAAATGAACAGAGATCATTCTGCTGTTTTTGAGATTGCATCCAAGTACTGCATTTTGGAGTCTTTTGTTGACTATGAGGGCTACTCCATTTCTTCTAAGGGATTTCTGCCCACAGTAGTAGATATAATGATCATCTGAGTTAAATTCACCTACTCCAGTCCATTTTAGTTCACTGATTCCTAAAATATGGATGTTAACTCTTGCCATCTCCTGTTTGACCACTTCCAATTCATCTTGTTTCATTGACATAACATTCCAGATTCCCACGCAATATTGTTCCTTACAACATCGGACTTTACTTCCATCACCAGTCACATCCACAGCTGGCTGTTGTTTTCACTTTGGCTCTGTCTCTTCATTCTTTTTGCAGCTGTTTCTCCACTCTTCTGCAATAGCATATTGGGCACCTACTGACGTGGGGGAGTTCATCTTTCAGTGTCATATCTTTTTGCCTTTTCATACTATTCATGAGATTCTCAGGCAAAAATAGTGAAGTGGTTTGCCATTCAGTGGCAATCCAGTGGACCACATTTTGTCAACATTTCTTTAGAAGTTAAAAAAAAAAGAGTTTCTAAATCTATCATTCCTTCTGAATTTGCTAACTAAAATCCTACCGTATAGAACTTTTTCATCATTTTTTTTGGTTGCCCTGAAAACAATTTGTAGATGGAAAATAGAATCAATGATTATTTTTTATTTATCAATTTTCAGAATAATGAACTGGTGTTCTAGCAACTTCCAGTTGTGACAAATGAGGGCTTTTAAATATTATTGTGAATGCACTGATTTTCATATATTTGAATTGCTTTAATTATTATTTTTGATGATTAAATTTTCCCATTTTGGTCAATGAAAAATTATTAAGTTGGTTCCCTATGTATTTTAGATTTGTTCACCTTAATTTTTGATAACTTTCTTGCTTTCCGGCACAAGATGGCCCGACTTATCTTGTGCATTTACTGTCCCTGACCTGGAATCAGTCATTTTTTCAGAGTCCTGACTCTACTTAGTAGGAAATGGTGGCAAGAGTGGGCATTTTTGTCTTGTTCCAGATTTTAGATGAAAAGCTTGCAGTTTTTACTGTTCAGTATGATATTAGCTGTGGGTTGTCATAGGTGGCCTTTATTATGTTGAGATATGTTCTCTCTATACCAAATTTGTTGAAAGTTTTTTTTTTTTTTTTATCATGAATGAATATTGATTTTTCCAAGTGCTTTTTCTGTGTCTATTGAGATAAACTGAAAAAGGTCAGTTTCCATTCCAATCCCAAAGAAAGGCAATGCCAAAGAATGCTCAAACTACCACACAGTTGTACTCATCTCACATGCTAGTAAAGTAATGCTCCAAATTCTCCAAGCCAGGCTTCAGCAATATGTGAACTGTGAACTACCAGATGTTCAAGCTGGTTTTAGAAAAGGCAGAGGAACCAGAGATCAAATTGCCAACATCCGCTGGATCATGCAAAAAGCAAGAGAGTTCCAGAAAAACATCTATTTCTGCTTTATTGACTATGCCAAAGCCTTTGACTGTGTGGATCACAATAAACTGTGGGAAATTCTGAAAGAGATGGGAACACCAGACCACCTGATCTGCCTCTTGAGAAATCTGTATGCAGGTCAGGAAGCAACAGTTAGAACTGGACATGGAACAACAGACTGATTGCAAATAGGAAAAGGAGTACGTCAAGCCTGTATATTGTCACCCTGCTTATTTAACTTATATGCAGTGTACATCATGAGAAACACTGGACTGGATGAAGCACAAGTTGGAAAAAAATTGCCAGGAGAAATGTCAATAACCTCAGATACGGCAGATGATACCACCCTTATGGCAGAAAGTGAAGAACTAAAGAGCGTCTTGATGAAAGTGAAAGAGGAGAGTGAAAAAGCTGGCTTAAAGCTCAACATTCAGACAACTAAGATCATGGCATCTGGTCCCGTCACTTCATGGCAAATAGATGGGGAAAGAGTGGCAGACTTTATTTTGGGGCTCCAAAATCACTGCAGATGATGACTGCAGCCATGAAATTAAAAGACGCTTACTCCTTGGAAGGAAAGTTATGACCAACCTAGACAGCATGTTAAAAAGCAGGGACATTACTTTGCCAACAAAGGTCCGTCTAGTCAAAGCTATGGTTTTCCAGTAGTCATGTATGTATGTGAGAGTTGGACTATAAAGAAAGCTGAGAACTGAAGAATTGATGTTTTTGAACTGAGGTGTTGGAGAAAACTCTTGAGAGTCCCTTGGACTGCAAGGAGATCCAACCAGTCCATCCTAAAGGAAATCAGTCTTGAATATTCACTGGAAGGACTGATGCTGAAGCTGAAACACCAATATTTTGGCCACCTGATGGGAAGAGCTGACTCATTTGAAAAGCCCCTGATGCTGGGAAAGATTGAAGGCAGGAGGAGAAGGGGACGACAGAGGATGAGATGGTTGGATGGCATCACTGACTCAGTGGACAGGAGTTTGAGTGAACTCTGGGAGTTGGTGATGGACAGGGAGGCCTGGTGTGCTGCAGTCCATGGGGTTGCAAAGAGTTGGACATGACTGAGCGACTGAACTGAACTCAACTGATTGAGATAATCACGTGATTTTGTTGTTGTTCTTCTTCTTCATTTTGTTAATGCATTGTATTTAATTGATTGATTTGCAGATATTGAACCATGCCTGCATCCCTGGAATAAATCCCACTTGATCAAGGTATTTGAAAGTTTTGCTGCACTCAATATGCCAGCAAAATTGGAAAACTCAGCAGTGGCCACAGGAATGGAAAAGGTCAGTTTTCATTCCAATCCCAAAGAAAGGCAATGCCAAAGATTGCTCAAACTACTGCGCAATCGCACTCATCTCACACGCTAGTAAAGTAATGCTCAAAATTCTCCAAGCCAGGCTTCAGCAATATGTGAACCATGAGCTTCCTGATGTTCAAGCTGGTTTTAGAAAAGGCAGAGGAACCAGACATCAAATTGCCAACATCCACTGGATCATGGAAAAAGCAAGAGAGTTCCAGAAAAACATCTATTTCTGCTTTAGTGACTATGCCAAAGCCTTTGACTGTGTGGATCACAATAAACTGTGGAAAATTCTGAAAGAGATGGGAATACCAGACCACCTGACCTGCCTCTTGAGAAATCTGTATGCAGGTCAGGAAGCAATAGTTAGAACTGGACATGGAACAATAGACTGGTTCCAAATAGAAAAAGGAGTTCGTTAAGGCTGTATATTGTCACCCTGCTTATTTAACTTATATGCAGAGTACATCATGAGAAACGCTGGATTGGAAGAAGCACAAGCTGGAATCAAGATTGCTGGGAGAAATCTCAATAACCTCAGATATGCAGATGACACCACCCTTATGGCAGAAAGTGAAGAGCAACTCAAAAGCCTCTTGATGAAAGTGAAAGCGAAGAGTGAAAAAGTTGGCTTAAAGCTCAACATTCAGAAAACGAAGATCATGGCATCCGGTCCCACCACTTCATGGGAAATAGGAGAAACAGTGGAAATAATGTCAGACTTTATTTTTCTGGGCTCCAAAATCACTACATATGGTGACTGCAGCCATGAAATTAAAAGACACTTACTCCTTGGAAGGAAAGTTATGACCAACCTAGATAGCATATTCAAAAGCAGAGATGTTACTTTGCCAACAAAGGTTCATCTAGTCAAGGCTATGGTTTTTCCTGTGGTCATTTATGGATGTGAGAGTTGGACTGTGAAGAGGGCTGAGCACCGAAGAATTGATGCTTTTGAACTGTGGTGTTGGAGAAGACTCTTGAGAGTCCCTTGGACTGCAAGGAGATCCAACCAGTCCATCCTGAAGGAGATCAGCCCTGGGATTTCTTTGGAAGGAATGATACTAAAGCTGAAACTCCAGTACTTTGGCCACCTCATGTGAAGAGTTGACTGAATTGGAAAAGACTCTGATGGTGGGAGGGATTGGGGGCAGGAGGAGAAGGGGACGACAGAGGATGAGATGGCTGGATGGCATCACTGACTCGATGGACGTGAGTCTGGGTGAACTCTGGGAGTTGGTGATGGACAGGGAGGCCTGGTGTGCTGGGATTCATGGGGTTGCAAAGTGTCGGACACGACTGAGCGACTTATCTGATCTGATCTATATATTATTGAATTCTATCTGCTTATACTTTGTTAAAAATTTTTGCATCTATGGTCATCATGGATACTGGACTTTAATTTTTTTTTTTTTGGTAGAGTCTTTGTCTGGGTTTGGTATCAGAGTAATGCTGACTCTGTAGAATCAATGTGGGAGTATTCCCTCTATATTTTTTTAAAACAATTTGAGAAGGATAGCTTTTTAACTCATCTTCTTCTGTTTGGTAGAATTCCCCTGTGAATCTGTTTGGTCCTGGACTTTTGTTTCTTGGGAGTTTTTTGATTACTGATTCAATTTTAATGCTAGTAATTTGTTTAGATTATTTATTTCTTCCTCATTCAGTCTTGGAAGATTTATGTTCCAGGGAATTTATCCATTTCTTCTAAATTGTCCAGCTTGTTCACATACAACTCTTTATAGTATTCTCTTATGATTGTTTGTGTTTCTGTGATATATTGCTTAGTATTTCTCCACTTTCATTTCTTATTTTATTTATTTAGGTCCTCTTTTTCTTAATCAGTTCAAGTCATTTCAGTCTCCCAGTCATGTCTGACTCCTTGTGACCCCATGGACTGCAGCATGCCAAGCTTCCCTCTCCATAACCAACTCCCAGAGCTTGCTCAAACACTCATGTCCATTGAGTCAGTGATGCCATCCAACCACCTCATCTTCTGTCATCCTCTTCTCCTCCCGCCTTCAATCTTTCCCAGCATCAGGGTCTTTTCCAATGAAACAGTTCTTTGCACCAGGTAACCAAAGTATTGGAGTTTCAGCTTCAGCATCAGTCCTTCCAATGAATATTCAGGGTTGATTTCCTTTAAGATGGACTGATTTGATCTCCTTGCAGTCCAAGGGACTCTCAAGAGTCTTCTCCAACACCACAGTTCAGTAGCATCAATTCTTCAGCACTCAGCTTTTATAGTCCAACTCTCATATCCATACATGACTACTGGAAAAACCACAGCTTTGACTAGATGGACCTTTGTTGACAAAGTAATGTCTCTGCTTTTTAATATGCTGTCTAGGTTGGTCACAGATTTTCTTCCAAGGAGCAACCATCTTTTAACTTCATGGCTGTAGTCACCATCTGCAGTGATTTTGGAGCCCAATAAAATAAAGTCTGTCAGTGTTTCCCTTGTTTCCCCATCTATTTGCCATGAAGTGATGGGACTAGATGCCACGATATTAGTTCTTTGAATGTTGAGTTTTAAGCCAACATTTTCACTCTCCTCTTTCACTTTCATCAAGACACTCTTTAGTTCTTCTTCACTTTCTGCCACAACAGTGGTGTCATTTGAGTATCTGAGGTTACTGATATTTCTCCCGGCAATCTTGATTCCTGCTGGTGCTTCATCCAACCCGACATTTTGCCTGATGTACTCTGCGTATAAGTTAAATATGCAGGGTGAAAATATACATCCTTGACTGCTTCCCAATTTGGAACCAGTCTATTGTTCCAAGTCCAGTTTTAACTGTTGCTTCTTGACCTGCATACAGATTTCTCAGGAGGCAGGTAAGGTGGTCTGTTATTCCTATCTCTTTTAGAATTTTCCAGTTTGTTGTGATCTACACAGTCAAAGGCTTTAGTGTAATCAGTAAAGCAGATGTTTTTCTGGAACTCTCGTGCTTTTCCAATGATCCAATGGATATTGGCAATTTGATCTCTGGTTCCTCTGATTCCTTTTTCTTAATAAACATGACTGAATCAATTTTATCTTTTTTTTTTTTTTTTAAAAAGGTCTTATTTTCATTGGTCTTTTTTTTTATTTTTGATCTCTATTTTATTTCCTATCTGATCTTATATCCTTCCTTCTGCTGACTTTGTTTGTTATTTTTTCCTAATTCCCTTAGATGGTAGATTCAGTTCAGTTCAGTTCAGTCACTCAGTCGTGTCCAACTCTTTGCGACCCCACGAATCGCAGCATGCCAGGCCTCCCTGTCCCTCACCAACTCCCAGAGTTCACTCAGACTCACGTCCATCGAGTCAGTGATGCCATCCAGCCATCTCATCCTCTGTCATCCCCTTCTCCTCCTGCCCCCAATCCCTCCCAGCATCAAGGTCTTTTCCAATGAGTCAACTCTTGGCATGAGGTGGCCAAAGTATTGGAGTTTCAGCTCTAGCAGCAGTCCTTCCAATGAACACCCAGGACTGATCTCGATTAGGATGGACTGGTTGGACCTCCTTGCAGTCCAAGGGACTCTCAGTAGTCTTCTCCAATACCACAGTTCAAAAGCATCAATTCGAGGGGGGAGGAGCCAAGATGGTGGAGGAGTAGGACGGGGAGAACACTTTCTCCCCCATAAAATCATCAAAAGAGCATTTAAACGTCGAGTAAATTCCACAAAACAACTTCTGAATGCCAGCAGAGGACATCAGGCACCCAGAAAAGCAATCCAACTCTTCGAAAGGAGGTAGGAAAAAATATAAAAGACAAAAAAAGAGACAAAAGAGGGAGGGACGGAGTTCCGTCCCGGGAAGGGAGTCTTAAAAAGAGAGAAGTTTCCAAACACCAGGAAACCTTCTCACTGCCTAATCTGTGCCGAGCTTTGGAAGCACAGAGGGCAACGTAACGGGGAGAAAAAATAAATAAACAATTAAAACTCGAAGATTTCGTGTCCTACGGTAACTCCCCCAGCGGAGAAGCAGTGCAGACGCCTGCACGCGCCATTAGCAAGCGGGGGCTGGGCAGGGAGCCGCAGCGCGGGCTGCATCGCTTAGAGTAAGAATCTGGCCTGAATACCCTGAGCACTATCTGAGCGAAATAATTTGGGCTAGCAAACCAGACTGTGGGATATCTACCACGCGAAAAGCCAGCCCTAACCTAAGACCGCCAGGCCCGCGCACGGAACAAAGAACTGAACAGAGATAGCTGGCTGCAGACCTTCTCCCTCCGGTGACAGGCAGCCAGAGCCGGAAGGGGGCAATCGCAGCCCCAGAGAGACATTATCTATAAAACTGTAAGCAGGCTTCTTTGCTAACTAAAACTTCTTGGGGGTCTGGACGGTTAACATCTGCCTGAGAAGGTGCGCCGGTTTTACACCCAGACAACCGAGTGGCGGGGAGGCGATAAGTCGCAGCATTGGCGCTCGCCAAACACCTCATCACTTGAGCTGCTCGGACCTGGGAAGAGCACAAAACTCAGGCCCAACTGAGTCTGCGCCTCTGAGGACTGCCCGAGTGCCTGAACCTGAGCGGCTTGGACCTGGGAGGTACATGCAGCCCAGGGCCAGCCTCGGATTGTTCCCGGCGGAACAACCTAGAGCCCGAGCAGTGTGGGCAGGGAGGCTACACGCGCCGTGAGCGGGGGCAGACCCAGTGTGGCTGAGGCACTGTGAGCGCACGCCAGTGTTATTTGTTTGCAGCATCCCTCCCTCCCTCCCCACAGCGCGACTGAACAAAGAGAAGAAATACAGCTCCACCCATCAGAACACCGACACAAGCTTCCCTAACCAGGAAACTTTGACAAGCCACCTGTACAAACCCACACACAGCGAGGAAAAGCCACAATAAAGAGAACTCCACAAACTGCCAGAATACAGAAAGGACACCCCAAACTCAGCAATTTAAACAAGATTAAGAGACAGAGGAATAGCCAGCAGATAAAGGAACAGGATAAATGCCTACCAAACCAAACAAAAGAGGAAGAGATAGGGAATCTACCTGATAAAGAATTCCGAATAATGATAGTGAAATTGATCCAAAATCTTGAAATTAAAATGGAATCACAGATAAATAGCATGGAGACAAGGATTGAGAAGATGCAAGAAAGGTTTAACAAGGACCTAGAAGAAATAAAAAAGAGTCAATATATAATGAATAATGCAATAAATGAAATTAAAAACACTCTGGAGGCAACAAATAGTAGAATAACAGAGGCAGAAGATAGGATTAGTGAATTAGAAGATAGAATGGTAGAAATAAATGAATCAGAGAGAATAAAAGAAAAATGAATTAAAAGAAATGAGGACAATCTCAGAGACCTCCAGGACAATATTAAACGCTACAACATTCGAATCATAGGGGTTCCAGAAGAAGAAGACAAAAAGAAAGACCATGAGAAAATACTTGAGGAGATAACAGTTGAAAACTTCCCTAAACTGGGGAAGGAAATAATCACCCAAGTCCAAGAAACCCGGAGAATCCCAAACAGGATAAACCCAAGGCGAAACACCCCAAGACACATATTAATCAAATTAACAAAGATCAAACACAAAGAACAAATATTAAAAGCAGCAAGGGAAAAACAACAAATAACACACAAGGGAATTCCCATAAGGATAACAGCTGATCTTTCAATAGAAACTCTTCAAGCCAGGAGGGAATGGCAAGACATACTTAAAATGATGAAAGAAAATAACCTACAGCCCAGATTATTGTACCCAGCAAGGATCTCATTCAAGTATGAAGGAGAAATCAAAAGCTTCTCAAACAAGCAAAAGCTGAGAGAATTCTGCACCACCAAACCAGCTCTCCAACAAATACTAAAGGATATTCTCTAGACAGGAAACACAAAAATGGTGTATAAATTCAAACCCAAAACAATAAAGTAAATGGCAATGGGATCATACTTATCAGTAATTACCTTAAACATAAATGGGTTGAATGCCCCAACCAAAAGACAAAGACTGGCTGAATGGATACAAAAACAAGACCCCTACATATGTTGTCTACAGGAGACCCACCTCAAAACAGGGGACACATACAGACTGAAAGTGAAGGGCTGGAAAAAGATTTTCCATGCAAATAGGGACCAAAAGAAAGCAGGAGTAGCAATACTCATATCAGATAAAATAGACTTTAAAACAAAGGCTGTGAAAAGAGACAAAGAAGGTCACTACATAATGATCAAAGGATCAATCCAAGAAGAAGATATAACAATTATAAATATACATGCACCTAACACAGGAGCACCACAGTATGTAAGACAAATGCTAACAAGTATGAAAGGAGAAATTAACAATAACACAATAATAGTGGGAGACTTTAATACCCCACTCACACCTATGGATAGATCAACTAAACAGAAAATTAACAAGGAAACACAAACTTTAAACGATACAATAGACCAGTTAGACCTAATTGATATCTATAGGACATTTCATCCCAAAACAATGAATTTCACCTTTTTCTCAAGTGCACATGGAACCTTCTCCAGGATAGATCACATCCTGGGCCATAAAGCTAGCCTTGGTAAATTCAAAAAAATAGAAATCATTCCAAGCATCTTTTCTGACCATAATGCAGTAAGATTAGATCTCAATTACAGAGAAAAACTATTAAAAATTCCAACATATGGAGGCTGAACAACACTCTGCTGAATAACCAACAAATCACAGAAGAAATCAAAAAAGAAATCAAAATTTGCATAGAAACGAATGAAAATGAAAACACAACAACCCAAAACCTGTGGGACACAGTAAAAGCAGTCCTAAGGGGAAAGTTCATAGCAATACAGGCACACCTCAAGAAACAAGAAAAAAGTCAAATAAATAACCTAACTCTACACCTAAAGCAACTAGAAAAGGAAGAAATGAAGAACCCCAGGGTTAGTAGAAGGAAAGAAATCTTAAAAATTAGAGCAGAAATAAATGCAAAAGAGACAAAAGAGACCATAGCAAAAATCAACAAAGCCAAAAGCTGGTTCTTTGAAAGGATAAATAAAATTGACAAACCATTAGCCAGACTCATCAAGAAACAAAGGGAGAAAAATCAAATCAATAAAATTAGAAACGAAAATGGAGAGATCACAACAGACAACACAGAAATACAAAGGATCATAAGAGACTATTATCAACAATTATATGCCAATAAAATGGACAACGAGGAAGAAATGGACAAATTCTTAGAAAAGTACAACTTTCCAAAACTCGACCAGGAAGAAATAGAAAACCTTAACAGACCCATCACAAGCACAGAAATTGAAACTGTAATCAAAAGTCTTCCAGCAACAAAAGCCCAGGTCCAGACGGCTTCACAGCTGAATTCCACCAAAAATTTAGAGAAGAGCTAACACCTATCCTGCTCAAACTCTTCCAGAAAATTGCAGAGGAAGGTAAACTTCCAAACTCATTCTATGAGGCCACCATCACCCTAATACCAAAACCTGACACAGATCCCACAAAAAAAGAAAAGTACAGGCCAATATCACTGATGAACATAGATGCAAAAATCCTAAACAAAATTCTAGCAATCAGAATCCAACAACACATTAAAAAGATCATACACCATGACCAAGTGGGCTTTATCCCAGGGATGCAAGGATTCTTCAATATCCGCAAATCAATCAATGTAATACACCACATTAACAAATTGAAAAATAAAAACCATATGATTATCTCAATAGATGCAGAGAAAGCCTTTGACAAAATTCAACACCCATTTATGATAAAAACTCTCCAGAAAGCAGGAATAGAAGGAACATACCTCAACATAATAAAAGCTATATATGACAAACCCACAGCAAACATTATCCTCAATGGTGAAAAATTGAAAGCATTTCCTCTAAAGTCAGGAACAAGACAAGGGTGCCCACTTTCACCATTACTATTCAACATAGTTTTGGAAGTTTTGGCCACAGCAATCAGAGCAGAAAAAGAAATAAAAGGAATCCAAATTGGAAAAGAAGAAGTAAAACTCTCACTATTTGCAGATGACATGATCCTCTACATAGAAAACCCTAAAGACTCCACCAGAAAATTACTAGAACTAATCAATGATTATAGTAAAGTTGCAGGATATAAAATCAACACACAGAAATCCCTTGCATTCCTATACACTAATAATGAGAAAACAGAAAGAGAAATTAAGGAAACAATTCCATTCACCGTTGCAATGAAAAGAATAAAATACTTAGGAATATATCTACCTAAAGAAACTAAAGACCTATATATAGAAAACTATAAAACACTGGTGAAAGAAATCAAAGAGGACACTAATAGATGGAGAAATATACCATGTTCATGGATTGGAAGAATCAATATAGTGAAAATGAGTATACTACCCAAAGCAATTTATAGATTCAATGCAATCCCTATCAAGCTACCAACGGTATTCTTCATAGAGCTAGAACAAATAATTTCACAATTTGTATGGAAATACAAAAAACCTCGAATAGCCAAAGCGATCTTGAGAAAGAAAAATGGAACTGGAGGAATCAACCTACCTGACTTCAGGCTCTACTACAAAGCCACAGTTATCAAGACAGTATGGTACTGGCACAAAGACAGAAATATAGATCAATGGAACAAAATAGAAAGCCCAGAGATAAATCCACGCACATATGGACACCTTATCTTTGACAAAGGAGGCAAGAATATACAATGGATTAAAGACAATCTCTTTAACAAGTGGTGCTGGGAAATCTGGTCAACCACTTGTAAAAGAATGAAACTAGAACACTTTCTAACACCATATACAAAAATAAACTCAAAATGGATTAAAGATCTCAGCGTAAGACCAGAAACTATAAAACTCCTAGAGGAGAACATAGGCAAAACACTCTCTGACATACATCACAGCAGGATCCTCTATGACCCACCTCCCAGAATATTGGAAATAAAAGCAAAAATAAACAAATGGGACCTAATTAAACTTAAAAGCTTCTGCACATCAAAGGAAACTATTAGCAAGGTGAAAAGACAGCCTTCAGAATGGGAGAAAATAATAGCAAATGAAGCAACCGACAAACAACTAATCTCAAAAATATACAAGCAACTCCTACAGCTCAACTCCAGAAAAATAAATGACCCAATCAAAAAATGGGCCAAAGATCTAAATAGACATTTCTCCAAAGAAGACATACAGATGGCTAACAAACACATGAAAAGATGCTCAACATCACTCATTATCAGAGAAATGCAAATCAAAACCACTATGAGGTACCATTTCACACCAGTCAGAATGGCTGCGATCCAAAAGTCTACAAATAATAAATGCTGGAGAGGGTGTGGAGAAAAGGGAACCCTCTTACACTGTTGGTGGGAATGCAAACTAGTACAGCCACTATGGAGAACAGTGTGGAGATTCCTTAAAAAACTGGAAATAGAACTGCCTTATGATCCAGCAACCCCACTGCTGGGCATACACACTGAGGAAACCAGAAGGGAAAGAGACACGTGTACCCCAATGTTCATCGCAGCACTGTTTATAATAACCAGGACATGGAAGCAACCTAGATGTCCATCAGCAGATGAATGGATAAGAAAGCTGTGGTACATATACACAATGGAGTATTACTCAGCCATTAAAAAGAATACATTTGAATCAGTTCTAATGAGGTGGATGAAACTGGAGCCTATTATACAGAGTGAAGTAAGCCAGAAGGAAAAACATAAATACAGTATTCTAACGCATATATATGGAATTTAGAAAGATGGTAACAATAACCCTGTGTACGAGACAGCAAAAGAGACACTGATGTATAGAACAGTCTTATGGACTCTGTGGGAGAGGGAGAGGGTGGGAAGATTTGGGAGAATGACATTGTAACATGTAAAATATCATGTAAGAAACGAGTTGCCAGTCCAGGTTCGATGCACGATACTGGATGCTTGGGGCTAGTGCACTGGGACGACCCAGAGGGATGGTATGGGGAGGGAGGAGGGAGGAGGGTTCAGGATGGGGAACACATGTATACCTGTGGTGGATTCGTTTTGATGTTTGGCAGAACTGATACGATTATGTGGAGTTTAAAAATAAAATAAAATTTAAAAAAAAAAAAAAAAAATGGGCCAAAGATCTAAATAGACATTTCTCCAAAGAAGACATACAGATGGCTAACAAACACATGAAAAGATGCTCAACATCACTCATTATCAGAGAAATGCAAATCAAAACCACTATGAGGTACCATTTCACACCAGTCAGAATGGCTGCGATCCAAAAGTCTACAAATAATAAATGCTGGAGAGGGTGTGGAGAAAAGGGAACCCTCTTACACTGTTGGTGGGAATGCAAACTAGTACAGCCACTATGGAGAACAGTGTGGAGATTCCTTAAAAAACTGAAAATAGAACTGCCTTATGACCCAGCAATCCCACTGCTGGGCATACACACTGAGGAAACCAGAAGGGAAAGAGACACGTGTACCCCAATGTTCATCACAGCACTATTTATAATAGCCAGGACATGGAAGCAACCTAGATGTCCATCAGCAGATGAATGGATAAGAAAGCTGTGGTACATATACACAATGGAGTATTACTCAGCCATTAAAAAGAATACATTTGAATCAGTTCTAATGAGGTGGATGAAACTGGAGCCTATTATACAGAGTGAAGTAAGCCAGAAGGAAAAACACCAATACAGTATACTAATGCATATATATGGAATTTAGAAAGATGGTAACGATAACCCTGTATACGAGACAGCAAAAGAGACACTGACGTATAGAACAGTCTTATGGACTCTGTGGGAGAGGGAGAGGGTGGGAAGATTTGGGAGAATGGCATTGAAACATGTAAAATATCATGTATGAAACGAGAAAAAAAAAAACAAAAAACAAAAGCATCAATTCTTCGGCGCTCAGCCTTCTTCACAGTCCAACTCTCACATCCATACATGACCACTAGAAAAACCATAGCCTTGACTAGATGGACCTTTGTTGGCAAGGTAATATATCTGCTTTTTAATATGCTATCTAGGTTGGTCATAAGATGGTAGATTAGGTTGCTTATTTGAGATTTTTCTTTCTTCTTGAAGTATGCTTCTGTTACTATAAACTTCCCTCTTAGAACTGCTTTTGCTGGATCCCATGGATTTTGGAGAAATCTCAATAATGTCAGATACACAGATAATACCACCCTTATGTTAGAAAATGAAGAGGAACTAAAGAGTCTCTTGATGAAAGTGAAAGAGGAGAGTGAAAATGTTGGCTTGAAATTCAGCATTCAAAAAACTAAGTCATGGGATCCTGTCCCATCACTTCATGGCATATAGATGGGGAAACAATGGAAACAGTGACAGACTTTATTTTCTTGGGCTCCAAAATCACTGCAGATGGTGACTACAGCTATGAAATTAGAAGATACTTGCTCCTTGGCAGAAAAGCAATGACCAACCTAGACACCATACCAAAACGCAGAGACATTACTTTGCCAACAAAGTTCCATCTACTTTTTCCATTAGTCATGTATGGATGTGAGAGTTGGACTACAAAGAAAGCTGAGCACCTAAGAATTGATGCTTTTGAATTGTGATGTTGGAGAAGACTCTTGAGAGTTGCTGGACTACAAGGATATCAAACCAGTCCATCCTAAAGGGAATCAGTCCTGAATATTCATTGGAAGGACTGATGCTGAAGCTGAAACTCCAATATTTTGACCACCTGGTGTGAAGAACTGATTCATTGGAAAAGACCCTGATGCTGGGAAAGATGGAAGGTGGGAGGAGAAGCGGACGACAAAGGATGAGATGATTGGATGGCATCACTAACTCAATGGACCTGAGTTTGAGCAAGCTCTGGGAGTTGGTGATGGACAGGGAAGCCTGGCATGCTGCAGTCCAGGGGGTTACAAAAGAGTTGGACACAACTGAGCGACTGAACTGAACTGATTGATAGATTTTGGAAAGTTGTGCTTTTATTTGCATTGATCTCAAGGGTATTTTCTGATTTCTTCTTTGATTTCTTTATTTCTGATTTCCTTTGATTTCTTCATTAGTTTAGTAGCATATTGTTTAGTGTCCACATGTTTTTGGTTTCCCATTTTTCTTACATAACTGATTTTTAGTTTTATATCATTATGGAAGGAAAAGATTCTTGATATAATTTCTATTGTCTTTAATTTTTTAGCTTAGTTTTGTGGCCTATTTGTGATCTATCTTGGACAACATTATATGTGTACTTGACAAGAATGTGTATCCTGCTGGTTTTGGACGGAATGTCTTACAGATATCTGTTAAGTCAAGCTGGTCTAATGTGTCATTTAAGACAACCACTATTTCCTTATTGATTTTCTCTCTGGAAGATCTGTTTATTAATGAATTGGGGTATTAAACTTCTCTGCTATGATTGTATTATTGTTAATTTCTTTATGTCTGTTAATATTTGCTTTACATATTTAGATGCTCCTATACTAGGTTCCTAAATGTTTATAAATGTTTTACACTCTTCTTGTGTTGATTCTTTTATCTTTATATAATGTCTTTCTTTTCTTTTCTTGTAGACTTGTTTTAAAGTCTACTTTGTCTGTTATGAGTATTGCAACCCAAGATTTCTTTTTATTTCCACTTGCATGCATCATCTTTTTCTATCCTCTCACTTTCAGTCTGTGTGACTTTAGCTCTGAAGAGAGTCTCTTGTAGGTAGCATATAAATGAGTTTTGTTTTTTAATCAGTCACCCTAAGTCTTTTGGTTGGAGCATTTAGTCCATTGACATTTAAAGCCATCATTGATAGGTGTATATTTATTGACATTTTGTTATCTGTTTTCTGGTTGTTTTTGTAGTTCTCTGTTCTTGTTTTAGTCTCTTCCATGGTGGTTTTCTAATGTTTTGTGTTATGTTTTTGTTCCTTTCTCTCTAGATTTTGTATATTTGTTATAGGTTTTTGACTTGTGGTTACTATGTAGTTCATATGTATTGACCTATATCTACTTTTTAAATTCATTATCATTTAAGTTCAACATTCTAAAAGCTCCACATTTGTTACCTCCCACCCCTACGTTTTGTGTTTTTTTTAATGTCATATTTTACATCTTCATGTCTATCCCTTAGCTATTTATTATAGTTTTAGATGGTTTTATAACTTTTCCTTTTAACTTTTGTATAAGCTATATAAATAGTTGTTCCATAGCCTTTATTATATATTTTTCTTTACTAGTGGGATTTAAACCTTCCAATGACTTCTTCTTTCTTACAGTAGTCTTTTGTTTTTCACTTAAATATGACCCTTTAGCACATCTGGTCGGAGAAGGCAACAGCATCCCACTCTAGTACTCTTGCCTGGAAAATCCCACAGATGGAGGAGCCTGGTAGGCTGTAATCTGTGGGGTCACTAAGAGTCGGACACGACTGAGCGACTTCCCTTTCACTTTTCACTTTCATGCATTGGAGAAGGAAATGGCAACCCACTCCAGTGTTGTTGCCTGGAGAATCCCAGGGACAGGGGAGCCTGGTGGGCTGCCGTCTGTGGGGTCGCACAGAGTCGGACACGACTGAAGTGACTTAGCAGCAGCAGCAGCACATCCGGTAAGGTTGGTTAGGTATTGATGAACTCCTTTAGTTATCTTTTTGGTATTTATTATCTGACTGTGTTGGGTCCTAGCTGCGGCATGCCTGGTCTTTGCTGTGCCATGTGGGATCTTTTGTCGTGGTGCACAGCCTCTCTGGTTGTGGCTTACAGACTCAGTAGTTGTGGCGCCTGGGCTTACTTGCCCTGTGGCATGTGGGAACTCAGTTCCCCAACCAGGGATTGAACTCATATTCCCTGCATTGCAAGGCAAATTCTAAACCACTGGGCCACCAGGGAAGTCTCAAACTCCTTTAGTTTTTGGTTGTTTGGGTGGTTATTTAACACTCCTTCAATTCTGAATGACAGTGTTAGGTGGAATGTCCCAGGTTGCAGGTTTTTTCTTTTCAGTACTTTAAATATATCACGCCACTCCCGCTGGCCCACAGAATTTCTGCTGAAAAATCATCTGATACTTTATGAGGATCCCCTTGTATATAAATGTTTTTCTCTTCTTGCCTTTATAATTCTCTCTTTATCCCTTTAACTTTGCCTTTTTAATTATCATGTCTCTTGGTATGGTTCTGAGTTCATCTTGTTTGGGATTCCCTGTACTTCCTGTACCTGGATATCAGTTTCCTTTTTCAGGTTTGGGACTTTTTCTGTCATCATTTCATTTTCTATCTCCTTTTTCTCTCTCCTCCTTCTCAGACCCTAACAATGAAATGTTAGTAAGCTGGTGTTATTTCAGATGGCCCTTAAACTGTTCTTGTTTTTCAAATTTGTTTTTCCTTTTGTTATTCTGATTGGATCATTTTCATTATTTGATTTTCAGATCAGCATGTTCTTCTGTATCTCCTAACTTGTTATTAGTTTCCTCTAGTGTATTTTTTCATTTCAGTTGTTGTATTCCTCAGCCTGACCAATGCTGTTTTAAAAAAAATAAATTTATTTATTTATATATTGCTGCACTGTGTCTTCATCGCCACACACAGTCTTTTTAGTTGTGGCAAGCAGGGGCTGCTCTCTAGTTGTCGTGTGCAGGCTTCTCATCGTGGTGGCCTCTCTTGTTGCAGAGCACAGGCTGTAGCGCGCAGGCTCCATAGTGGTGACACATGGGCTTAGTTGCCCTGTGGCATGTGGGATCTCCTTGGACCAGGCATTGAACCGGTGTCTCCTGCTTTGGCAGGCTGATTCTCAATCACTGGACCACCAGGGCAGTCCTGACTGATTCTCTTATGTTTTCCAGTCCTTTGTCAACATTCTCACTATATTCATCTGTTCTTTTCCTCAGTTCAATAGCATTCTTAATTACTTTTACTTTGAACTCTTCATCAGATAAATTATTTATCTCTGCTTCATTAGGGTCTTTTCAGGGTTTTTTCTTTATGCTTTTCTTTGAAACATATTTCTGTCTTCTCATTCTGTTTAACTTTCTCTGTCTTTATGAAAATAGTTGAAACAGTCACCTTTCTGGTCTTGAAGGTGTATCCTTGCATGTGAGTGGCCCTATGCAGTCTGCATGTATGTAGAAATTTTGGTGAAAGAGCTGGATTTGAAGTGAGCAGGGATGCATATTTCTGTGTGGTGTACTGGCAGCCTTTGTCATGTGGGAAGTAGGGCTGGGGTCAGAGGGGCTAGCCAGAGCTTCTGATGTGCTCAGTGGTCAATCCAGTCCTATCAGATGTGAGGTCAGGAACCCTGAGGGAATTAGGTTTTTCCTGGATGTGATGGTAGTCTCCACCTTGATCTGTGATGCACTGAGGCTTAAGGGCTTAGGGCTGAACTGTGCTGGTTTCACGTTTTCCCTAGTGTGCAAGCCTTGGCTAAAGGTTAGTGGGCAGCAATGCCAGAGCAAGGGGGGCTGAGCAGGAGCCTGGTGTGAGCTGTGCAGTGTGCACTGGAGTGGTCCTGGCAGGCCAGCCAGAGCCCCAGGCAGTGTTCAGTCTGTTGCCTCCTTGCTGTGTGTGCCCAGGAGGCTCAGGTTTCTCTGGTGAGCCCCACTGGCTTTCAAACCAGCTAAGGGTACTTGTCTTCCTCGGGTCAGGCCTCAGGTCTGGTGCGAAAGTTGTTCAGTTGTGTCCGACTCTTTGTGACTATACAGTCCATGGAATTCTCCAGGCCAGAATACTGGAGTGGGTAGCCCTTCCCTTCTCCAGGGGATCTTCCCAACCCAGGGATTGAACCTAGGGCTCCTGCATTGCAGGCAGATTCTTTACCAGATGAGCCATCAGGGAAGATGCAGATGCCTGGGAAGATGCCTCAAACCCTTTGCTCCCCAGGAAGGATCCCTGAGCTTGCAACATCCTCCTCTTCTGTGTTTCCTACTAGGGATGTGAATCCCAATCAGGTCACTTTTCCTCCATTCCTACCAGACTCTGTGTGGCTCTTTATTTATAGACTTGATCGTACAGGAGCTGTTCTGCTAGTCCTCAGATCAATTTCAGTGAGGATCACTCTATATGTAATGTAGTTTTGATGTTTTCATGAGGGGAGGTGAGGTCAATGGCCTTTTACTTTGCAGGACTGGATCTCCGCATTTTACTATTTCTTTCTTTTCAATATTTTCAATTTTTTTTCAAAGTTTCTCTTTTTATTTAAAAAATGACATAGATTTTATTCTATAATGTATTTTTAAGAAACCATTTTATTGATGTATTATTAATCCATAAAAAGCTGTATATGTTTCATATATACAAAAGGTGAGCTTGAATATAAGTATACATCCATGAAAACATCACCACAGATTATGCTGTAAAAAAAATCCATCTCCAAAAATCTCCTCCTTCCCTAATTATTTATTACTTTTATATTTTATGATGGAATACTTAAGATCTACCCTCTTGGCAAATGTTTAAATACACGATACAGTATTGTTAACTACAGTCACTATGCTGTATGGTAGATCTCTAGGTCTTACTCATTTTGTGTAACTGAAACTTTGTATCCTTTGACTAATACCTCCTTGTTTCCTCCTCCCCTTAATCTCTGGCAACCACCATTCTCCCCTCTACTGTTGTGAGTTTAACTATTTTAAACACTTCATATAAGGGATATCATGTAAGATTTGTCCTTCTGTGTCTAACTTATTTCAGTTGGCATCATGTCCTCCAGGTTCATCCATATTGTTGCAAAAGGCTTGATTTACTTCTTTCCTTAAGACTGAATAATATTCTGCTGTATGCTTTTATCACATTTTCTTTAACCATTCACTCATCCACGGTTATTTAGATTGTTTTCCTATCTTGGCTATCATGGTTAAAACTGCAGTGAACATGGGAGTCTAGATATCTCTTCAAGATCATGATTCAATTTTTTGGATATATACCAGAAGTGGGATTGCTGGATCTATTTTAATTTTTTGGAAGACCCTCTCTAATGTTTTCCATACTGATATCACCATTTTTCATTCTCCTCAGTGGTGTACAAGGATTATAATTTCTCCACATCCTTGACAACACTTATTATTTTTTGTTTTGTTTTTGATAATAGCCATCCTAACAGGTTTGATTTGATATCTCATTGTGGGTTTGATTTAAATTTACCTGATGGTTAGTGATATTGAGCACTTTTTCATGTACGTATTGGTCATTTATATATCTTCATTGGAGAAATGAAGTTCATTGTCCATTTTTCAATTGGGTTATTTGGGCTTTTTTTGTTATTGAGTTGTAGTTGCAGGAGTTCCTTGTGTGAGGATATTAGCACCTTAGATATATAGCCAGCAAATATTTCTTTCATTCCACAGGCTACTTTTTCACTATTTTATGTTTCCTTTGCTGTGCAGAAGCTTTTTAGTGAGATATAGAGCCATCTGTCTATTTTTGCTTTTGGTGCTTAGCCTTTGTGTGTAATAGATAAGAAATCATTTCCTAGCTAACATTCCCTAAAAAAGGGAACTAAATGGGAACTAAAAATGCAGCATTCAGGTAACTCCTATGAGCAAAGGACTCAAAGGATCCATCTAATTTTATTCTTTTGAATGTAAGTATATAGTTTTTCAACACCATTTGCACCTGAAATTTCTCATATTTGACTGTTTGTGATCCATAAAGAAAGCATGTTCATGTCATTCAACCTAATATGTCCCCCTAATAGGTCCCCCATAAAAGTGTATTATTAACCATTTATATAAACCCTTGGTGTACCTTGTTAACCCTGTTTCCTTTGCTCATAGGAGTTATCTGAATGCTATGTTTTTAGTTCACATTTAATTCCCTTTTTGAGCCCACTTGGATCTCGTTTCTAACTCCTTTGCTACTAAAGCTGTCAGTGATTTTCCAGTTGTTAGATTTAAAAGGCATTTTTATTTTGTTCTCAGTTTTTAACTTTCTTTTATGACATGGATTGTTTCAAAGAATATATGTCCGTTATTTTATAGAATGTCCTTCAGTTTGGATTTGTCTTCCTCATGACTCGATCTAGATTCAGATTTTGTTCCAAATGACTCTCTGGTCAAAATACTAAAGAAGTAATGTCATGTCCTTCTCTGTGTATCGTATTTGGAGATCCATGGTGTCATTCTATTGTTAACTTATAATACTAATTTTCATCATCTGGTCAAGATATCTCCACTATTGTCTCCACTATTGTGTCTCCACTACTACAGTTACTACTTTTCTCTGTGGAACTAATAAGTAATTTGTGAGGAGACACTTTTTAAGACCTCATCAAACTACACAGAACATTCCTTAGTAATTCTTGCCTGAACCAAATAGTATTTATCCAACACCACCACTCCCTCCTCACTAATTAGTGAGCATTTTACTTTAAGGAGAAGCCTTCCTTTCTTTATTTGATCATCAATATAGATTCATGGATCTTATTTAATTCAGTAATTTATAATACATTGAATCTTTATTCAATATCACAGTAATCCAAGTCTATGCCCCAACCAGTAACGCTGAAGAAGCTGAAGTTGAACGGTTCTATGAAGACCTACAAGACCTTTTAGAACTAACACCCAAAAAAGATGTCCTTTTCATTATGGCGGACTGGAGTGCAAAAGTAGGAAGTCAAGAAACTGGAGTAACAGGCAAATTTGGCCTTGGAATACAGAATGAAGCAGGGCAAAGACTAACGGAGTTTTGCCAAGAAAATGCACTGGTCATAGCAAACACCCTCTTCCAACAACACAAGAGAAGACTCTACACATGGACATCACCAGATGGTCAACACCAAAATCAGATTGATTATATTCTTTGCAGCCAAAGATGGAGAAGCTCTATACAGTCAACAAAAACAAGACCAGGATCTGACTGTGGCTCAGATCATGAACTCCTTATTGCCAAATTCAGACTTAAATTGAAGAAAGTAGGGAAAACCACTGGACCATTCAGGTATGACCTAAATCAAATCCCTTATGATTATACAGGGGAAGTGAGAAATAGATTTAAGGGCCGAGATCTGATAGATAGAGTGCCTGATGAACTGAGGTTCATGACATTGTACAGGAGACAGGGATCAAGACCATCCCCACGGAAAAGAAATGCAAAAAAGCAAAATGGCTGTCTAGGGTGGCCTTACAAATAGCTGTGAAAAGAAGAGAAGTGAAAGGCAAAGGAGAAAAGGAAAGATATAAACATCTGAATGCAGAGTTCCAAAGAATAGCAAGAAGAGATAAGAAAGCCTTCCTCAGTGATCAATGCAAAGAAATAGAGGAAAACAACACAATGGGAAAGACTAGAGATCTCTTCAAGAAAATCAGAGATACCAAGGAACATTTCATGCAAAGATAGGCTCAATAAAGGACAGAAATGGTATGGACCTAACAGAAGCAGAAGATATTAAGAAGAGGTGGCAAGAATACACAGAATTGTACAAAAAAGAACTTCACCACCCAGATAATCACGATGGTGTGATCACTGACCTAGAGCCAGACATCCTGGAATGTGAAGTCAAGTGGGCCTTAGAAAGCATCACTACGAACAAAGGTAGTGGAGGTGATGGAATTCCAGTTGAGCTATTCCAAATCCTGGAAGATGATACTGTGAAAGTGCTGCACTCAATATGCCAGCAAATTTGGAAAACTCAGCAGTGGCCACAGGACCGGAAAAGGTCAGTTTTTATTCCAATCCCAAAGAAAGGCAATGCCAAAGAATGCTCAAACTACCACACAATTGCACTTATCTCACATGCTAGTAAAGTAATGCTCAAAATTCTTGAAGCCAGGCTTCAGCAATACGTGAACTGTGAACTTCCAGTTGTTCAAGCTGGTTTTAGAAAAGGCAGAGGAACCAGACATCAAATTGCCAATATCTGCTGGATCATGGAAAAAGCAAGAGAGTTCCAGAAAAACATCTATTTCTGCTTTATTGACTATGCCAAAGCCTTTGACTGTGTGGATCACAACAAACTGGAAAATTCTGAAAGAGATGGAAATACCAGACACCTGACCTGCCTCTTGAGAAATCTGTATGCAGGTCAGGAAGCAACAGTTAGAACTGGACATGGAACAACAGACTGGTTCCAAATAGGAAAAGGAGTACGTCAAGGCTGTATATTGTCACCCTGCTTATTTAACTTATATGCAGAGTACATCATGAGAAATGCTGGACTGGAAGAAACACAAGCTGGAATCAAGATTGCCGGGAGAAATATCAATAACCTCAAATATGCAGATGACACCACCCTTATGGCAGAAAGTGAAGAGGAAGTAAAAAGCCTCTTAGTGAAAGTGAAAGAGGAGAGTGAAAAAGTTGGCTTAAAGCTCAACATTTAGAAAACGAAGATCATGGCATCCGGTCGCATCACTTCATGGGAAATAGATGGGGAAACAGTGGAAACAGTGTCAGACTTTATTTTCTTGGGCTCCAAAATCACTGCAGATGGTGACTGCAGCCATGGAATTAAAAGACGCTTACTCCTTGGAAGGAAAGTTATGACCAACCTAGATAGCATATTCAAAAGCAGAGACATTACTTTGCCAACAAAGGTCCATCTAGTCAAGGCTATGGACTTTTCCTGCAGTCATGTGTGGATGTGAGAGTTTGACTGTGAAGAAAGCTGAGTGCCGAAGAATTGATGCTTTTGAACTGTGGTGTTGGAGAAGACTCTTGAGAGTCCCTTGGACTGCAAGGAGATCCAACCAGTCCATTCTGAAGGAGATCAGCCCTGGGATTTCTTTGGAAGGAATGATGCTAAAGCTGAAACTCCAGTACTTTGGCCACTCTTGTGAAGAGTTGACTCATTGGAAAAGACTCTGATGCTGGGAGGGATTGAGGGCAGGAGAAGGGGACAACAGAGGATGAGATGGCTGGATGGCATCACTGACTCGATGGACATGAGTCTGAGTGAACTTCGGGATTTGGTGATGGACAGGGAGGCCTGGCGTGCTGCGATTCAAGGGATCACAAAGAGTCGGACACGACTGAGAGCCTGAACTGAACTGAACTGAATCCTTATTTATTTTGTGCTCAAAGTATCCCAGATGTTTTGTTTTGTGCCCGAAATATCCCAGCAGTCCCTTCAAGCTGACTTCTGTGTCTTTTTCCATGCTGCATGGGTTTTTTTTTTTTTTTTTTTGGTTTGAGCATGTTATTACCCTCTGGTTCAACAAGATGTTCCAGGCCCAACTTGCACGTTCCCTGCCTCAACCCTGGTACCAGTCATTTCATCAGTAAGCCCTGCATCGTTTTAGTGAGTAATGGTATCTGGAAAACAAGATCCAGATGCTAAATGTGCTTATTGCAACCTGGGAATCATTGCTTCTAGACCATTTCAGCCCACAGATCTAGGTAATCATGAGTTCGTTACTGATACCTCCAGTTCTCATGTAATACCACAAGGTCCTTCCTTTCCTTCCCCTGTACTTTATTTGTATATTCTTTCTTCTGTAGAGTGAACTGTGGCTACTGATGTTAACACAATTTGCTACAAGTTAAATAGTTTCGTAATTACCACACATCTACTACTACTACTACAAATAAAAGCAAATATTGAGTTCAAGATTTGTTTGAAGTTCTTTTTTCCCTCCTAGATTGAAAATGGTCAAAGTACTATTTTCAAAAGTTATTGATTTAGTTTTCATTTTTATTCCCTTCAGTGCAGTTGTGTTATGAATTTGCAATTCAGCTAGGGTTGTTTGGTTGTGTTTGCACTCATTGCTATTTGCATACATTTCCTTGTTGATTTAATTTTTTAGATATGTAAAATGTTAACATGGTGTTAAAAGGGAAACTATAAGAAAAGTTACATTCAGATAAGTGTCTATCCCTCCCTATTCCTTCCATCTATCTACTTCACCTCCCTGCCTCTGTGAGTAAACAGTCTTATTATTTTCTGCTTTATCCATCCTAGATATATATTTAAATTTATTTATTTTTTATTGAAGGGTAATGGCTTTATAGAATTTTGCTGTTTTCTGTCAAATCTCAACATGAATGTATAAAATAGATAGCCAATGGGAATTTGCTATATGGTTCAGGAAACTCAAACAGGGGCTCTGTATCCATCGTATATTTTTGTACTGAATTATAGTTGACATATAACATCATGTAGGTTTGAGGCCCACAGTGTGTTAATTTGATACATTTATATATCACAGTGTGATTAGTGCTCCTGACACCTTTACCACGTGGCAGAACTTTCTTTTTCTGTGTTGAGGACAACTAACTCTGCAGTTTGTAGTACAGTATTGTGGATCATAAACACTCTGTTGTGCATTAGAGCTACAGAACTTAATTACTTGCTAGTTGCAAGTTTGTATCCATAAACATTTCTCCAATTTTCTCATCCCCAGCCCCTAGAAACCACCATACTATTCTCTGTTTTTATGAGTTCAGCTTTTTTAGATTCCACATATAAGTGATATCATACAATATTTGTCTTTCTCTGACTTACCTGATTTATTTCACTTAGCATAATGCCCTTAGGGTCCACCTACGTTCCTCCAAACGGCAGAATTTTTTCCTTTTTCATGGCTGAATTATACACACACATACACATTTATCCCACAACTTCTTTATCTATTCATTGGTGGACAAACAAGCTGTTTCCATATCTTGGCTATTGGAATAATGCTGCAGTGAACACGGGTATGCAGATGTCTTTGAGATACTGATTTCAATTCCGTCAAATGTGTGCTCCACAAGGGGGACTGTTGAATCATTATGTTAATTCAATTTAAAAATTTTTTGAGGAACTGCCATATAGTTTTCCATAACAGCAGTACCAATTTATGTTTCCACCAATAGTAAGGGTTTCCTTTTCTACACATTATGGCCAATGTTTGTTATCTCCTGTCCTGTTTGATAAAAGCATAACAAATGTAATGTAATAACTCATTGTAGTTTTGATTTGCATTTCCGTGATGATTAGTGGTGAAACACAGGTGTCCAGTTTCATTCTTTCGCCTGTCAATATTTCCCCCAACATCATGTATTTAATAGAGTACCCTTTTTTCATTGTGTGTTCTTGGCACCCTTCTCAAAAACTAGTTGACTAGGACCGTATGGTTTTGATTACTTTAGCTTTGTAATATAGAGCTGGAAATCCAGTACTGTGAGGGCTCCAGCATTGTTCATCTTTCTTTAGATTGCTTCAGCTATCTGGAGTCTTTTGTGGTTTCACAAAAATATTCAGTTCAGTTCAGTCGCTCAGTCGTGTCCGACTCTTTGTGACCCCATGAATCCCAGCATGCCAGGCCTCGCTGTCCATCATCAACACCCGGAGTTCACCCAGACTCATGTCCATTGAGTCAGTGATGCCATCCAGCCATCTCATCCTCTGTCGTCCCCTTCTCCTCCTGCCCCCAATCCCTCCCACCATCAGAGTCTTTTCCAATGAGTCAACTCTTCGCATGAGATGGCCAAAGTACTGGAGTTTCAGCTTTAGCATCATTCCTTCCAAAGAAATCCCAGGGCTGATCTCCTTCAGAATGGACTGGTTGGATCTCCTTGCAGTCCAAGGGACTCTCAAGAGTCTTCTCCAAAACCAGGGTTCAAAAGCATCAATTCTTCGGCACTCAGCTTTCTTCACAGTCCAACTCTCACATCCATACATGACCACAGGAAAAACCATAGCCTTGACTAGACAGACCTTTGTTGGCAAAGTAATGTCTCTGCTTTTGAATATGCTCTCTAGGTTGGTCATAACTTTCCTTCCAAGGCGTAAGTGTCTTTTAATTTCATGGCTGCAGTCACCATCGGCAGTGACTTTGGAGCCCAGAAAAATAGTCTGACACTGTTTCCACTGTTTCCCAATCTATTTCCCATGAAGTGATGGGACCAGATGCCATGATCTTCGTTTTCTAAATGTTGAGCTTTAAGCCAACTTTTTCACTCTCCTCTTTCACTTTCACCAAGAGGCTTTTTAGTTCCTCTTCACTTTCTGCCATAAGGGTGGTGTCATCTGCATGTCTGAGGTTATTGATATTTCTCCCGGCAATCTTGATTCCAGCTTGTGCTTCTTCCACCCCAGCGTTTCTCATGATGTACTCTGCATATAAGTTAAATAAGCAGGGTGACAATATACAACCTTGACGTATTCCTTTTCCTATTTGAAATCAGTCTGTTGTTCCATGTCCAGTTCTAACTGTTGCTTCCTGACCTGCATACAGATTTCTCAAGAGGCAGGTCAGGTGGTCTAGTATTTCCATCTCTTTCAGAATTTTCCACAGTTTATTGTGATCCACACAAAGGCTTTGGCATAGTCACTAAAGCAGAAATAGATGTTTTTCTGGAACTCTCTTGCTTTTTCCATGATCCAGCAGATATTGGCAATTTGATCTCTAGTTCCTCTGCCTTTTCTAAAACCAGCTTGAATATCAGGAAGTTCATGGTTCATGTATTGCTGAAGCCTGGCATGGAAAATTTAGAGCATTACTTTACTAGCGTGTGAGATGAGTGCAATTGTGTGCTAGTTTGAGCATTCTTTGGCATTGCCTTTCTATGGGATTGGAATAAAAACTGACCTTTTCCAGTCCTGTGGCCACTGCTGAGTTTTCCAAATTTGCTGGCATATTGAGTGCAGCACTTTCACAGCATCATCTTTCAGGATTTGGAATAGCTCCACTGGAATTCCATCACTTCCACTAGCTTTGTTCATAGTGATGCTTTCTAAAGCCCACTAAACTTCACATTCCAGGATGTCTGGCTCTAGGTCAGTGATCACACCATCGTTATTATCTAGGTCGTGAAGATCTTTTTTGTACAGTTCTTCTGTGTATTCTTGCCACCTGTTCTTGATATCTTCTGCTTGTTAGGTCCATACCATTTCTGTCCTTTATTGAGCCCATCTTTGCATGAAATGTTCCCTTGGTATCTCTAATTTTCTTGAAGAGATCTCTAGTCTTTCCCATTCTATTGTTTTTCTCTATTTCTTTGCATTAATCACTGAGGAAGGCTTTCTTGTCTCTTCTTGCTATTCTTTGGAACTCTGCATTCAGATGCTTATATCTTTCCTTTTCTGCTTTGCTTTTGGCTTCTCTTCTTTTCACAGCTATTTGTAAGGCTTCCCCAGACAGCCATTTTGCTTTTTTGCATTTCTTTTCCATGGGGATGGTCTTGATCCCTGTCTCCTGTACAATGTCACGAACCTCAGTCCATAGTTCATCAGGCACTCTATCAGATCTAGCCCCTTAAATCTATTTCTCACTTCCCCTGTATAATCATAAGGGATTTGATTTAGGTCATACCTGAATTGTCTAGTGGTTTTCCCTACATTCTTCAATTTAAGTCTGAATTTGGTAATAAGGAGTTCATGATTTGAGCCACAGTCAGCTCCCGGTCTTGTTTTTGTTGACTGTATAGAGCTTCTCCATCTTTGGCTGCAAAGAACATAATCAATCTGATTTTGGTGTTGACCATCTGGTGATGTCCATGTGTAGAGTCTTCTCTTGTGTTGTTGGAAGGGGGTGTTTGCTATGACCACTGCATTTTCTTGGCAAAACTCTATTAGTGTTTGCCCTGCTTCATTCCGTATTCCAAGGCCAAATTTGCCTGTTACTCCAGGTGTTTCTTGACTTCCTACTTTTGCATTCCAGTCCCCTATAATGGAAAGGACATCTTTTTTGGGTGTTAGTTCTAAAAGGTCTTGTAGGTCTTAATTGAACCATTCAACTCCAGCTTGTTCAGCATTATTGGTTGAGGTATAGACTTGGATTATTGTGATATTGAATGGTTTGCTTTGGAAATGAACAGAGATCATTCTGTCATTTTTGAGATTGCATCCAAGTACTGCATTTTGGACTCTTTTGTTGACCATGATGGCTACTCCATTTCTTTTGAGGGATTCCTGCCCTCAGTAGTAGATATAATGGTTATCTGAGTTAAATTCACCCATTCCAGTCCATTTGAGTTCGCTGATCCCTAGAATGTCAACATTCACTCTTGCCATCTCTTGTTTGACCACTTCCAATTTGCCTTGATTCATGGACCTGACATTCCAGGTTCCTACACAATATTGCTCTTTACAGCATCGGACCTTGCTTCTATCACTAGTCACATCCACAACTGGGTGTTGTTTTTGCTTTGGCTCCATCCCTTCATTCTTTCTGGAGTTATTTCTCCAGTGATCTCCAGTAGCATATTGGACACCTACTGACCTGAGGAGTTCCTCTTTCAGTATCCTATCATTTTGCTTTTTCATACTGTTCATGGGGTTCTCAAGGCAAGAATACTGAAGTGGTTTGCCATTCCCTTCTCCAGTGTTATTTTTTCTGTTTTAGTGAAAATATGCCATTGGCATTTTTATCAGGATGACACTGCATCTGTGGATTGTCTTTGGTAGTATGGACATATTCACAACATTAATTCTTTCAAGAACATGGAATATCTTTCTATTTATTTGTATCTTATTCAATCTCTTTCTTCAGTGTCTTCTAGTTTTCAATGTAAAGGTCTTTCAACTCCTTGGTTAAATTTCTTTCTATGTACTATCAGATGTTGAGAAAGGATTTTGAAATCTCCTGCTATACTTATGGGTTTTTCTTGTTCTCTCTGAGGTTTTGCCTTGTATATTTTAATGCTCTGTTAAATATGCAATTAACATTGTATGTCTTCTTACTGAATGGATCTTTTTATCATTAGGAAATGCCCCCTTTTATTCCTGCTAACTATACCTTTCCCAAAGCTTACTTTGGTATTAAAATAGCCACTTCAACTATCTTACAGTTAGTGTTTGTGTGGTGTATTCCTTCCAAGGTGGCGCTAGTGGTAAAGAACCCACCTGCCAGTACAGGAGGCATAAGAGATGTGAGTTCAGTCCCTGGGTCAGGAAGATCCCTTGGAAGAGGGCATGGCAACCCACTCCAGTATTCTTGCCTGGAGAATCCCATGGACAGAGTCGTCTGGTGGGCTACAGTCCACATGATCACAAAAAGCTGGACATGACTGAAGTGACTTAACACGCACACACATGTGGTATATTATTTTCGTCCTTTTCCTTATGTCTCTATATTTTAAGCATGTTTCTTGGAGATAGTGTACAACTGGATCTGCTCATAGAAAACTAACTCATGGTTACCAATGAGTAAGAGGAGAAGGGATTAGTTAGGAATTTGGGATTAACATATACACACTACTATGTATAAAAAAGATAATCAACAAGGACCTACTGTATAGCACAGGGAACTATACTCAGTATTTTGTAATAACCTATAAGAGAAAAGACTCTGAAAAAGAATATGCATATATATTCTGATGTACATCTGAAACTAACATAACATTGTAAATCAACTATACTTCAATAAAATAAGAAAGATTGTCTGTTCCACACTGTTTATGGGTATGTTGCAATTGGATTAGTTTTTCTTTGTTTATGGATTACATTTCCCTGCTTCTTTAGTAATTTATAATTTTCACTGAAGTATAGTTGATTTATAATATTGTGTTAGCTTCTAGTGTACAGTAATTTTTACTGCATTTTAAAATGCATTTTAAACCTTGGAGTATTTCATTGTTGATTTTTTCTAAGCTATATCTCAGAGTTCATCATAACAGGTCATTTTTCCCACATATGTTTTGAACCTTTTCAATGTTTATATTTAAGTGTTCTCACTTTTGCAAAGTTGTGTCTTTTTCATTTGAAACACTAGTGTTATTCTACTGTTTCATTTCTCTTCTTAGAGATTCCAGTTATGTATATGTTGATTTTGTGTGTGGCTGTTTTCCATTCCCATCATATTCTCTCTAATCCCTTTTAAAATATCTTGACCTCAGTTTCATTCTCTTGTTTCTTTATTGTTTTATTTTTTTAATTTTTACTGAAGTATAGTTGTTTTCTGGGGGCTTCCTTGGTGGCCCAGTGGCAAAGAATCTTCTTGACAATGAAGGAAACTCAGCAGACTCAAGTTCGATTCCTAACTGGGGAAGATTCCCTGGAGGAGGAAAGGGAAACCCACTCTGATGTTCTTGCCTGGAAAGTTCCATGGACAGAGGAGCCTGGCGGGGGGCAGTCCACGGGGTTGCAAAGAGTTGGACAAGATTGAGCACGCATATACACATGATAGTTGCTTTACAATGTTGTCTTAATCTCTACTGTACAGCAAAGTGAATCATATGTGTATATATATATATATATATATATATATATATATATACCTTCTTTTTGGATTTCCTTCCCATTGAGGTCACCACAGAGCCCTGAGTGGAGTTTCCTGTGTCATACATTACTTGTCTATTTTATACATGTTATCAATAGTATATATATATGTCAATCCCAATCTCCCAATTCATCCCATCCTCCCTTTTCCTCCTTGGTGTCCATAGATTTGTTCTCTATGTTTTGTTTCTTATCAGATCTTTATTTGAATTCCTTCTTCTGTGGCATTTTATAGTCTTTCATTTTTTAGATCTTATGCTTTTTTCTTCAATTACTTTGCTAAATTTGATCAATTCTTATTGCACTTCTTTTTTTTTTTGGTTTGGTTTGTTTATTTGTAAGGGATAAGGAGTCCATATTTCTTATTAGTGTTTGAATTATGATTCTAAGTTGTTTTTCTAAAATTATCTTTACAGGATTTTTTGAGAATATATAATTCATAGTTTTATGCCACAGCATACTACTTTCTGGTTGGTTTTGGGGAGTGAGTTTTCATCAACTAAAAGAGTGATTCTTGGTTTGCTTGTTTTGTTTTATGTCCTTACAGTTTCTTTGTATGGAGTTGGTTTAAGTTTTTGCTCTCACACGCTTGTAAAGTAATGCTCAAAATTCTCCAAGCCAAGCTTCAGCAATACGTGAACCGTGAACTTCCAGATGTTCAAGCTGGTTTTAGAAAAGGCAGAGGAACCAGAGATCAAATTGCCAATATCTGCTGGATCATCGAAAAAGCAAAACAATTCCAGAAAAACATCTATTTCTGCTTTATTGACTATGCCAAAGCCTTTGACTGGATCACAACAAACTGTGGAAAATTCTGAAAGAGATGGGAATACCAGACCACCTGACCTGCCTCTTGAGAAATCTGTATGCAGGTCAGGAAGCAACAGTTAGAACTGGACATGGAACAACAGACTGGCTCCAAATAGGAAAGGAAGTACGTCAAGGCTGTATATTGTCACCATGCTTATTTAACTTCTATGCAGAGTACATCATGAGAAACGCTGGGGTGGAAGAAGCACAAGCTGGAATCAAGATTCCCGGGAGAAATCTCAATAACCTCAGATATGCAGATGACACCACCCTTATGGCAGAAAGTGAGGAGGAACTAAAAAGCCTCTTGATCAAAGTGAAAGTGAAGAGTGAAAAAGTTGGCTTAAAGCTCAACATTCAGAAAACTAAGATCATGGCATCTGGTCCCATCACTTCATGGGAAATAGATGGGGAAACAGTGGAAACAGTGGCAGACTTTATTTTGGGGGGCTCCAAAATCACTGCAAATGGTGACTGCAGCCATGAAATTAAAAGACACTTACTCCTTGGAAGGAAAGTTATGACCAACCTAGATAGCATATTGAAAAGCAGAGACATTACTTTGCCAACAAAGGTCTGTCTAGTCAAGGCTATGGTTTTTCTAGTGGTCATGTATGGATGTGAAAGTTGGACTGTGAAGAAAGCTGAGCGCTGAAGAATTGATGCTTTTGAACTGCGGTGTTGGAGAAGACTCTTGAGAGTCCCTTGGACTGCAAGGAGATCCAACCAATCCATTGTGAAGGAGATCAGCCCTGGGATTTCTTTGGAAGGAATGATGCTAAAGCTGAAACTCCAGTACTTTGGCCACCTCATGGAAAGAGTTGACTCATTGGAAAAGACTCTGATGGTGGGAGGGATTGGGGGCAGGAGGAGAAGGGGACGACAGAGCATGAGATGGCTGGATGGCATCACCAACTTGATGGAGGTGAGTTTGAGTGAACTCTGGGATTTGGTGATGGACAGGGAGGCTTGGCGTGCTGCAATTCATGGGGTCACAAAGAGTTGGACACAACTGAGTGACTGAACTGAACTGAACTGAGGCATTTAACACGAGTGTCAATACCCAGTTCAGTCAGGATATGGACACACAGTTTCTTTTAAATAAATGAGTTTATGGTAGTGTAGGAGCATGGGAGTGTTGGTGTGCCTAATGTTTAAAATCCTGAGCTTTGTTTATTCCCCTCACTGTGGTGTCTCCAAAGTGCCCCACACCTTCTCTGTTCACAGACACTCTCACTGTTTGGAGGCAGCTGCTTTTAGCCCTGTCACCTTCAAACATCTTTCAAGTACCCACAACTGTCAACGATCACCTCCCAGACCTGAGTTCTGACACTCAGTGTAGAATGATTTCTCCCTGGGGTGACTTTGGTCAATGCTTTGTTTAAGTCCTTTTCTCCCCTCTTTTCTTTTGAATGGAGCTGTTTAAGCCACTGTCCCCTTACTCTTAGCCCCCAGAGGCTTGTAGAATCAGGAGTTCTATTGAAATAAGAGCCTCTTGATGAAGGTGAAAGAGGAGAGTGAAAAAGCTGGATTAAAACTCAAAATTCCAAAAACTAAGATCATGGCCTCTGGTTCCATCAGTTCATGGCAAATAGATGGGGAAACAATGGAAACAGTGACAGACTATTTTCTTGGGCTCCAAAATCACTGCAGATGGAGACTGTAGCCATGAAATTAAAAGATGCTTGCTCCTTGGAAGAAAAGCTATGACAAACCTAAAGAGTGTATTAGAAAGCAGAGACATTACTTTGACAACAAATGTCCATCTAGTCAAAGCTGTGGTTTTTCCAGTAGTCATGTATGGATGTGAGAGTTGGACCATAAAGAAGGCTGAGCACCAAAGAATTGATGCTTTTGAACTGTGGTATTGGAGAAGACTCTAGAGACTCTAGAGGGTGGACTGCAAGGAGATCAAACCAGTCAATCCTAAAGGAAATCAATTCTGAATATTCATTGGAAGGACTGATACTGAAGCTGAAGCTCCAGTACTTTGGCCACCTGATGCGAAGAGCTGACTCATTAGAAAAGACCTTGATGCTGGGAAAGATTGAAGGCAGAAGGAGAAGGGGACATGAGAGGATGCGATGGTTAGATGGCATCACTGACTCAATGGACATGAGTTTGAGCAAATTCAGGGAGATGTGAAGGGGAGGGAAGCCTGGTGTGTTGCAATCCATGGGGTTGCAAAGAGTCAGACACGACTGAGCTACCGAACAACAGTAACTTACAGTTAATTAGAAGTGTGAGTTGTTCTGTCTCCTACTAATTCTGAAGGCTGGTAATGTATGGTTTTATTTGCATTTTGTTGATTTTATGGTGGAAGTTGCATAGATTGATTCTGATCTGGGCATCTGACATTATGTTCTAGACCTGGATGCTCTATTTGGAATTGTGTCCTTAGTACCAACATATGGTGATTTGTGATCATATGGGCCAGAGAAGCTTTGAGCAGGAATCACCACTGAAGTATCAGTGGTGTAGATCACTGTAGATCAGCAAATCTTTTCTGTAAAGGCCCGGATATTAAATATATTTAATAATTAACTGTTGGCCAGCAACTAAAACAGCAAAAGACAAGCAACTAAATGAATGTGGCTGAGTTTCTATAACATTTATCACAAAAACAGATAGTAGGTCAGGTCTTACCCTCAGGCCATAGTTTGCCAACCACTGGTATATAGCAACCCATAGGAAATAGCTTCAAAGCAGAGAAATTACAAATGTTATGATGGATGGTTGTGTAGAAAACTCAGACTCTGTTGTTCAGTTCCTCAGTCGTGTCTGACTCTTTGTGACCCCATGGACTGCAGCATAAAGTAATAATTTAATTTCTCTGGAGTTTCTCATTAAATATAAAAATATTAGCTTGTATCCTCCAATAAATAAATTTATCTTAAAATTTTACAATGTAACAACTGTGACCATAGAAGATATTCAATAATGAGAAGATGTTTACAATATATTGTAATATAATCAGACATTTCAGCATTCAGTTAATGCTTATTGAATGAGTAATTCTTAAAACCTGACTACAAAACCATACTGCAACCTGATCTTCAAGAGACTGAAAAGATGTTTACAAAAATGTTAACAGTAAATAGTTTTAAATGGTATGACATGTACAGCTCTTTTCCTTCTTTAATCTTTTCTTATTCTGCAGTGATTCTATGATAAATGTGTAAAACATTTATTAAATACATTTGTTTTGATCTAAAAAAACAAAGCAATATTATAATCATTTGTTTGTAATAGAATAACAGTGTTCAAATAATGAAAGGATTAGAAGACTTAAAAACAAAAGATGTTTTAGTAGATGGTCACAGAAGAGAATTGACATGATTCAGTCAGTTCAGCTCAGTCACTCAGTCGTGTCTGACTCTTTTCGACCCCACGGACTGCAGCATGCCAAGCTTCCCTGTCCATCACCAAGTCCCGGGACTTACTCAAACTCATGTCCATCAAGTCAGTGATGCC
Organism: Bos taurus; assembly: GCF_002263795.3. Lineage (NCBI taxonomy): Eukaryota > Metazoa > Chordata > Mammalia > Artiodactyla > Bovidae > Bos > Bos taurus. The sequence continues at coordinate 4,201,855 of NC_037355.1, forward strand.
ATCCAGTAATCTCATCCTTTGTCATCCCCTTCTCCTCCTGCCTTCAATCTTTCCCAGCATCAGGGTCTTTTCAAATGAGTCAGCTCTTCCCATCAGGTGGCCAAAGTATTGGAGTTTCAGCTTCAGCATCAGTCCTTCCAATGAATATCAGGACTGATTTCCTTTAGGATGGACTGGTTGGATCTCCTTGCAGTCCAAGGGACTCTCAAGAGTCTTCTCCAACACCACAGTTCAAAAGCATCAATTCTTCAGTGCTCAGCTTTCTTTATAGTCCAACTCTCACATCCATTCATGACTGCTGGAAAAACATAGCCTTGACTAGATGGTCTACTGGGAGAAGAATGGATTTTGGAGAAAGAACTGAATTCAAATTCAAACTCCCTTAATATTTATGCAAAATTTGAAGATGAGACACCTTCCTGAGTCTCAGTTTGCCCATCTATAAAGAGGAAATAATATTACTGCCTCAATCTTGTGGTAAGAATTAAGAGGCAATTTACACAATTAATTCAGAGTGCTCTGTAGCACTCTCCAGTGGCTTTCCAAATCAATTCCTTAGTGAAAGAAAGTCAAAGTATTAGTCACTCAATCTTGTCCAACTCTTTGTGACCCCGTGGACTGTAGCCTGCCAGGCTCCCCTGCCCATAGAATTCTCCAGGCAAGAACACTGGAGTAGGTAGCCATTCCCTTCTCCAGAAGATCTTCTCGACCCAGGGATGGAATCCGGTCTCCTACATTGCAGGCAGATTCTTTACCATCAGAGTCACCAGGGAAGCCCCAATTCCTTAGAGCCACCTTCAAAAATTTGTTTTGATTTGGGTTTTGATCCATTTTGTCTTTTCTTCTATAATCATCTGAATGATTTATATATAATCTCTACATCTTTTAATGCTGTGAATGCTTATGTGTAATGTCCAACCCATACATCAAAAGAGTACCAAAAGAATTCCAGCGTGCTTCTGGAAACTGCTACCCACGTACTTGCTACAACCACCATTAGATGTAGGTGATAGAAGGATATAGTTTTGCATATCTGAATTTTTCACAGATATGATATTACATGCTTACATATCGATCTGCAGATTGCTTTTTCACTAGACCATTTCTTTTCTCTCTTGCCGTTAGAACTATTGGGACCTTGCAAAATGCCCATCACAATTTCTTCCCTGTTGATCAAATTTTGCTTCTGTATGTCAATTTCAAAAACTGTAAAAAGGCAATTTCAAAAACTTTTGCAAGCAGTGGCCTCCAAAAATATTTCTCAGTGCTTGACTCCCAATTAAGTCAATGTTATTATATAAAGGGAGTTTTTGTTAAAGTAATGCCAGTGTTAGAGTAAATATTACTAGTATTATATCCTAGGAGTCACTGGCAGGGATGTGGAAAGGATTAAGAAAATGATTAATAGCTTCGGATGCTCTCTGTATTCAGGTTTCCAACAAAGAGCCTTCCTTTGCAGTAGCTGGAGCTTTGGATCATTGCTTTGATATTTTTTGCAGATATCTGTAGTCTGAAAAGGTCTCAATGAAAATAAAATTATCTTCTGTACACAACGATTTCCACTCAGACTTTAAAATGAAGGTGCGAAAAGAAAGAAGGGGAAGATTAATGCCAATCACCTGAATATAATAAACAAGTGAAGATGATGAGAGATTCGTTGCTGCAGAGAAGTCCCTTTTTTTCTTTGGCTGCACTGGGTCTTCAGTGTGGTGTGCAGGCTGTTTGCTGTAGCTCGCGGGTGCTTCTCTCTGGTTGCAACTTGCTGACTTCTCTAGTTGAAGCCCACGGGCGTAGTTGTCCCACAGCATGTGGGATCGTAGTTCCCTGACCAGGGGTCAAACCTCCATCCTCTGAGTTGGAAGGTAAATTCTTAACCACTGGACCACCAGCGAAGTCCCAAGACTTACTTCTTGAACAAAGTGTTTAAAAAAAATTTTCCGATAGAATTTCCTGGACTTACCTGGTTGTCCAGTGGTCAAGACCCTGCGATTCCAATGTTGGGGACACAGGTTTGGTCCCTGGTATAGTGTGGCCAAAGCAAATAAATAAATAAAATGTATATTGAGAAACTTAAAAAAAAAAATTTCCTTTGCTACTTATGTTGCATGCACTTTATTAACTGGATTTTAAAATTATTTTCAAAATAATCAAAATACTTCAGAACCCTTCAGCAATGTTTATGTCATTGAGATATGTGTGACATTTCCCATGGTCTCTGATAAGTTTTATGAATGCTGTATTTCAGAGGGAAGTAGAAATAGAGACTTCCTCAAGTGGATCTCAAACAACCAAAGAATGCTCAAACTACCGCACAATTGCACTCATCTCACAGGCTAACAAAGCAATGCTCAAAATTCTCCAAGCCAGGCTTCAACAATACATGAACCGTGAACTTCCACATGTTCAAGCTGAATTTAGAAAAGCCAGAGGAACCAGAGATCAAATTGCCAACATCTGCTGGATCATGGAAAAAACAAGAGTTCCAGAAAAACATCTATTTCTGCTTTAGTGACTATGCCAAAGCCTTTGACTGTGTGGATCACAACAAACTGTGGAAAATTCTGAAAGAGATGGGAATACCAGACCACCTGACCTGCCTCTTGAGAAACCTGTATGCAGGTCAGGAAGCAACAGTTAGGACTGGACATGGAACAACAGACTGGTTCCAAATAGGAAAAGGAGTACATCAAGCCTGTATATTCTTACCCTGCTTATTTAACTTCTATGCAGAGTACATCATGAGAAACACTGGGCTGGATAAAGCACAAGCTGGAATTGAGATTGCCAAGAGAAATATCAGTAATCTCAGATAGGCAGATGACACCACTCTTATGGCAGAAAGTGAAGAAGAACTGAAGAGCGTCTTGATGAAAGTGAAAGAGGAGAGTGAAAAAGCTGGCTTAAAGCTCAACATTCAGAAAACTAAGATCATGGCATCTGGTCCCATCACTTCATGGGAAATAGATGGGGAAACAGTGGAAACAGTGTCAGACTTTATTTTTGGGGGCTCTGAAAGCACTGCAGATGGTGACTATAGCCATGAAATTAAAAGACGCTTGCTCCTTGGAAGGAAAGTTCTGACCAACCTAGACAGTGTATTAAAAAGCAGAGACATTACTTTGCCAACAAAGGTCTGTCTAGTCAAAGCTATGGTTTTTCCAGTAGTCACGTATGGATGTGAGAGTTGGACTATAAAGAAAGCTGAGCTCCGAAGAATTGATGCTTTTGAACTGTGGTTTTGGAGAAGACTCTTGAGAGTCCCTTGGACTGCAAGGAGATCCAACCAGTCCATCCTAAGGGAAATCAGTCCTGGAAGGACTGGTGTTGAAGCCAAAACTCGAGTACTTTGGCCACCTGATGGGAAGAGCTGACTCATTTGAAAAGACCCTGATGCTGGGAAAGATTGAAGGCGGGAGGAGAAGGGGACAACAGAGGATGAGATGGTTGGATGGCATCACCAACTCGATGGACATGAGTTTGAGTAAACTCTGGGAGTTGGTGATGGACAGGGAGGCCTGGTGTGCTAAAGTCTGTGGGGTCACAAAGAGTCAGGCACGACTGAGTGAGTGAACTAAACTGAACAAGTGGATCTTGACTAATCCATGAGTAATGGTGTAACGATGAAATGACTTTGTTTTAGAAATATCTTATAAAGGTAATCCATTTAAAATTTAAATGATCTATAAAGATAATGTCATTTTGTATTAAGTGAATCTGATACTAGAAGAGAAAAATCAGCTTCATCAAAATTGGCCTGCTAAACATTCTAACTGGGGCTTTCCCAATGGCTCAGTGGTAACGAATCTGCCTGCAAGGCAGGAGACACAGGAGAGTGGGGTTTGATCCCTGGGTCAGGAAGATCTCCTGGAGGAGGAAATGGCAACCTACTCCAGTATATTTCTCTGAAAAATCCCATGGACAGGGGAGCCTGGAAGGCTACAGTCCATGGGATTGCAAAGAGTGGGACACAACTGAGTGACTAAGCAGCATAGCAGCAAAGATTCTAATTATGTTTAACTTACATGAAGAAGCAACATCATTTTATTGGTTAGGAGGTAATATCAACATCCTAATGCTATACGTTTCAGAAGATCTGAAGCAGAACATAAAGCAATTACTTATAATTTAACTTTACTCCTTAAGTGTAATTAGATCTGGAATCAGTAGTGTGGGTAGTCATTGTTTTGATAAACATATTTACGAATATTTTACAATAATTTTTATAATCCCACTCATGTGGGTCTACTTGCTAATATAAGGTTCGAATGTATGTGAAATGTTTTTTAAATTTACTTTTTCTTTCATTTATTCAGTAAATATTTTTGTGTGTGCCTAGCATGTGCTGTTGTTCTAGTCACAAGGGATACAGTAGTGAATAAAACAGAAAAATGATCTTCACTTGTATGTGACTCATAGTGAGAAAGGCAATGAAAGAGATAAATATAATTATGGCATGTTACACTCTGATAATGCTAAACAAAAGTAAAACAAATATTCAGGAAGATTGAATTGTTGAATAGAATGGTCAGGGAAGTCATCGCTGTGAAGGTGACTTGTGAACAGAGGTGGAGAGGAGTGAGGAGTTCAGTTGAGTTCAATCGCTCAGTCGTGTCCGACTCTTTGTGACCCCATGAATCGCAGCACGCCAGGCCTCCCTGTCCATCACCAACTCCCAGAGTTCACTCAGACTCATGTCCATCGAGTCAGTGATGCCATCCATCTCATCCTCTGTCATCCCTTCTCCTCCTGCCCCCAATCCCTCCCACCATCAGAGTCTTTTCCAATGAGTCAACTCTTCGCATGAGGTGGCCAGAGTAGTGGAGTTTCAGCTTTAGCATCTTTCCTTCCAAAGAAATCCCAGGGCTGATCTCCTTCAGAATGGACTGGTTGGATCTCCTTGCAGCCCAAGGGACTCTCAAGAGTCTTCTCCAACACCACAGTTCAAAAGCACCAATTCTTCAGCGCTCAGCCTTCTTCACAGTCCAACTCTCACATCCATACCTGACCACAGGAAAAACCATAGCCTTGACTAGACGGACCTTTGTTGGCTAAGTAATGTCTCTGCTTTTCAATATGCTATCTAGGTTGGCCATAACTTTCCTTCCAAGGAGTAAGTGTCTTTTAATTTCATGGCTGAGTTACCATCTGCAGTGATTTTGGAACCCCCAAAAATAAAGTCTGCCACTGTTTCCACTGTTTCCCCATCTATTCCCATGAAGTGATGGGACCAGATGCCATGATCTTCGTTTTCTGAATGTTGAGCTTTAAGCCAACTTTTTCACTCTCCACTTTCATTTTGATCAAGAGGCTTTTTAGTTCCTCTTCACTGTCTGCCATAAGGGTGGTGTCATCTGCATATCTGAGGTTATTGAGATTTCTCCCGGCAATCTTGATTCCAGCTTGTGCTTCTTCCAGTCCAGCTTTTCTCATGATGTACTCTGCATATAAGTTAAATAAGCAGGGTGACAATATACAGCCTTGACGTACTCCTTTTCCTATTTGGAACCAGTCTGTTGTTCCATGTTCAGTTCTAACTGTTGCTTCCTGACCTGCATACAGATTTCTCAAGAGGCAGATCAGGTGGTCTGGTATTCCCATCTCTTTCAGTATTTTCCACAGTTTGTTGTGATCCACACAGTCAGAGGCTTTGGCATAGTCACTAAAGCAGAAATAGATGTTTTTCTGGAACTCTCTTGCTTTTTCCATGACCCAGTGGATGTTGGCAATTTGATCTCTGGTTCCTCTGCCTTTTCTAAAACCAGCTTGAACATCAGGATATTCACGGTTCACATACTGCTGAAGCCTGGCTTGGAGAATTTTGAGCATTACTTTACTAGCATGGGAGATGAGGGCAATTGTGCAGTAGTTTGAGCATTCTTTGGTATTGCCTTTCTTTGGGATTGGAATAAAAACTGACCTTTTCTAGGTCTGTGGCCACTGCTGCGTTTTCCAAATTTGCTGGCATATTGAGTGCAACACTTTCACGGCATCATCTTTCAGGATTTGGAATAGCTCCACTGGAATTCCATCACCTCCACTAGCTTTGTTCATAGTGATGCTTTCTAAAGCCCACTTGACCCCACATGCCAGGATGTCTGGCTCTAGGTCAGTGATCACACCATCATGATTATCTAGATCATGAAGATCTTTTTTGTACAGTTCTTCTGTGTATTGTTGCCACCTCTTCTTAATATCTTCTGCTTCTGTTAGGTCCATACCATTTCTGTCCTTTATCGAGCCCATCTTTGCGTGAAATGTTCCCTTGGTATCTCTAATTTTCTTGAAGAGATCTCTAGTCTTTCCCATTCTGTTGTTTTCCTCTATTTCTTTGCACTGATCGCTGGGAAAGGCTTTCTTATCTCTTCTTGCTATTCTTTGGAACTCTGCATTCAGATGTTTATATCTTTCCTTTGCTCCTTTGCTTTTTGCTTCTCTTCTTTTCACAGCTGTTTGTAAGGCCTCCCCAAACAGCCATTTTGGTTTTTTGCATTTCTTTTCTATGGGGATGGTCCTGATCCCTGTCTCCTGTACAATGTCACGAACCTCAGTCCATAGTTCATCAGGCACTCTATCTATCAGACCTAGGCCCTTAAATCTATTTCTCACTTCCACTGTATAATCATAAGGGATTTGATTTAGGTCATACTTGAGTGGTCTAGTGGTTTTCCCTCCTTTCTTCAATTTCAGTCTGAATTTGGTAATAAGGAGTTCATGATCTGAGCTACAGTCAGCTCCTGGTCTTGTTTTTGTTGACTGTATAGAGCTTCTCCATCTTTGGCTGCAAAGAACATAATCAATCTGATTTCGGTGTTGACCATCTGGTGATGTCCATGTGTAGAGTCTTCTCTTGTGTTGTTGGAAGGGGGTGTTTGCTATGACCAGTGCATTTTCTTGGCAAAACTCCGTTAGTCTTTGCCCTGCTTCATTCCGTATTCCAAGGCCAAATTTGCCTGTTACTCCAGGTGTTTCTTGACTTCCTACTATTGCATTCCATTCCCCGATAATGAAAAGGACATCTTTTTTGGGTGTTAGTTCTAAAAGGTCTTGTAGGTCTTCATAGAACCGTTCAACTTCAGCTTCATCAGCGTTACTGGTTGGGGCATAGACTTGGATTACTGTGATATTGAATGGTTTGCCTTGGATTCGAACAGAGATCATTCTGTCGTTTTTGAGATTGCATCCAAGCACTGCATTATGGACTCTTTTGTTGACCATGATGGCTACTCCATTTCTTCAGAGGGATTTATATTGACCATGATCCCTTCTTTGGAGGGATTTTGTTGACCATGATGGCTACTCCATTTCTTCGGAAGGATTTATGTATTTATGTATGTATGTATTTATGTATGTGAGGAGCCTACATACAGATATTTAATGAGGAGCACCCCAGAAAGAGGAAAGAGCAGGTAGAATTGTGCCTGGTGTTTCGAGGAGGCCAGTGTAGCTGGGTAGAGAAAATGGGATAAACTAATAGGAGATCAGCTCATAGATGTCAATGACAGGCAGCCGGATTGTGTATGGCTTGGTGGCTTGTTATAAGGAACTCTGGCTTTTATTCTGAATGCAATGAGAAATCATAGAGAGTTTACAACAGAGGAGTAATAAGGTCTGACTCACATTTTAGCAGGAAAAGACTGTAGGAGGCAAGGCAGACATGGGGAAAACACCTGGGAGGCTGTCGCAATCATCTGGGCTAGAGAGAGTGGTGGCCTGAGCCATGGTGGTGAATATGAGATTGTGAGAAGTGTCCCAGTTGTTTTCTAGGTGGAACTGACAGGATTTACTGACAGATCAGCCCTGAGATGAGAGAAAGAGAGTGAGTACACTGAGTTCACCTCAAATGACATCAACATTTTTTTTTTTTTTAACATGAGCAACTAGTAGAATGGAGTTGCCATGAGCTGAGGTAAGGAGGACTGTTGGAGATGCTGTTCCGGGGGGGCAGCTATCTAGAGATCTATTTTAGACTTGAAAGGTTTGATACATGTATTACTACTCTAAATGGTGATGTCAAGCAGACAGTTGGACATACGTGGCTGAAAATAGATAAATCAAAAACAATTTTTTTTTAAGGTGAAAAAAGAGAAGAGGATCAAGGACTGTGGTAGAACTGGGGGAGAGGTCCAGGCTGGAGATATAAATTAGGAATCCCCTGCATATAGATGGTATATAAAGACATGAGACTCAACAAAAACCACCAAGTGAGTGGGTATAAATAAGAAAGAGAAGAGGGGTTTCCCTGGTGGCTTAGTGGTAAAGAATTTGCCTGCTGGTACAGGAGACTTGGCTTCAATCCCTGATCTGGAAAGATCCCACAGGTCATGGAGCAACTAAGCCCGTGCACCACAACTATTAAGCCTATGCTCTAGAGCCTGGGAGCGGCATCTACTGAGCCCACATGCCACAGCAACTGAAGCCCACACGCCCTAGAGAAGCCCACACGCCTCTTGTGCCCCACAAGAGAAGCCACCATGCTGAGAAGCCCATGGACCATAACTAGAGAGCAAGCCCCACTACTGCAATGAGAGAAAAGCCCATGCAGCACAGCTGAAAATAAATAAAAATTATTTTTTTAAAAACAAGAAGACTAAGGACTGTGGTTAAGGGAACTCCTACATTTACAGGTTAGAGAGATGAGGAGGACTGAAAAAAAAAAAAAAAAGACTGAAGAAGATTGGGCAGGAGATTGCGGAAAGGACCAGGAGAAAGCAATGTCCTGCGAGCTGAGTAATTCAAGTGACTCAAGGAAGAGAAGGTGACCACCCATGACAAATGTAGCTGATAGGGGAGTAAGATAAAGACTGGAGGGTGTCCAGGGGCTTTGAAAAAGTGGCGATTATTCTGTGCCCCGAGGAGAGCAGTTTAGGACTGGGCACAATGCACACCTGATTGTCGTAGGTTCAAGAGAGAGTAGAAAGAGAGAACTGGAGAGAAGCAGCATAGAATTTTCACTCTGAAGTGAAAAGAAATAGGGCAGTAATAGAAGGGAGTGGTGGAAGCTGGCAAGGGATTTTCGGAAAGATGAGAGCAAAAACATGTTTGCCAATCAGAATGGTCTAGGGAATCTTCATAAAAAGAATGAGTAACAGTGACCTCAGAATGTTAGGGTGACAGTAGAGGCAGGGGAGGGAATTAAATTGCAAGTGATCTCTTGAGGGCAGCCACAATTTGTACTACAGAGCAGCTGTGGATGTGGTTGTTGTTGGTGATTAAGATTTTGTTCAGAATTAATCATGGTCCATTTGTTAAAGAGCCTTGGCATACTATGTAATGCTTATTTTCAGTTATTGCTTTTATCAGATCAGATCACATCAGATCAGTTGCTCAGTCATGTCCGACTCTTTGTGACCCCATGAATCACAGCACGCCAGGCCTCCCTGTCCATCACCAACTCCCGGAGTTCACTCAGACTCACGTCCATAGGGACAGTGATGCCATCCAGTCATCTCATCCTCTGTCATCCCCTTCTCCTCCTGCCCCCAATCCCTCCCAGCATCAGAGTCTTTTCCAATGAGTCAACTCTTTGCATGAGGTGGCCAGAGTAGTGGAGTTTCAGCTTTAGCATCTTTCCTTCCAAAGAAATCCCAGGGCTGATCTCCTTCAGAATGGACTGGTTGGATCTCCTTGCAGTCCAAGGGACTCTCAAGAGTCTTCTCCAACACCACAGTTCAAAAGCATCAATTCTTCAGCGCTCAGCCTTCTTCACAATCCAACTCTCACATCCATACCTGACCACAGGAAAAACCATAGCCTTGACTAGACGGACCTTTGTTGCCAAAGTAATGACTCTGCTTTTGAATATGCTGTCTAGGTTGGTCAGAACTTTTCTTCCAAGGAGTAAGCGTCTTTTAATTTCATGGCTGCAGTCACCATCTGCAGTGATTTTGGAGCCCAGAAAAATAAAGTCTGACACTGTTCCCACTGTTTCCCCATCTATTTCCCATGAAGTGATGGGACCAGATGCCATGATCTTTGTCTTCTGAATGTTGAGCTTTAAGCCAACTTTTTCACTCTCCACTTTCACTTTCAGCAAGAGGCTTTTTAGTTCCTCTTCACTTTCTGCCATAAGGGTGGTGTCATCTGCATATCTGAGGTTATTGAGATTTCTCCCGGCAATCTTGATTCCAGCTTGTGTTTCTTCCAGTCCAGCATTTCTCATGATGTACTCTGCATATAAGTTAAATAAACAGGGTGACAATATACAGCCTTGACGAACTCCTTTCCCTATTTGGAGCCAGTCTGTTGTTCCATGTCCAGTTCTAACTGTTCTTCCTGATCTGCATATAGGTTTCTCAAGAGGCAGGTCAGGTGTTCTGGTATTCCCATCTCTTTCAGAATTTTCTACAGTTTATTGTGATCCACACAGTCAAAGGCTTTGGCATAGTCACTAAAGCAGAAATAGATGTTTTTCTGGAACTCTCTTGCTTTTTCCATGATCCAGCGCATGTTGGCAATTTGATCTCTGGTTCCTCTGCCTTTTCTAAAACCAGCTTGAACACCAGGTAGTTCATGGTTCACATATTGCTGAAGCCTGGCTTGGAGAATTTTCAGCATTACTTAACTGCATGTAAGATGTTTACTTCCTTGGAGGTTCAGATGGTAAAGAATCTGCCTGCAATGCGGGAGACTGGGGTTTGATCCCTGGGTCAGGAAGATCCCCTGAAGAAGGGAATGGCAACCCACTCCAGTATTCTTGCCTGGAGAATTCCATGAACGCAGGAGCCTGGTTGGCTTTAGTCCATGGGGTCACACAGAGTGGGACACAACTGAATGACTAACACTTTCACATGCGATGTTTACACTTTGTCCCTGTTGGAGCTGACATGTGTTGCTGTAGTGCGTACTGTATGGATACAGATAGAGTGTGTGTGGGCTTCCCTGGCAGTTCAGCAGTTAAGACTCTCCCAGCAGTGTAGGAGACCAGAGTTCAGTCCCTCCATCAGCAAGATTCCCTTGAGGAGGGCATGGCAACCCACTCTCGTACTCTTGCCTAGAGAATCCCAAGGACAGAGGAGCCTGGTGGGCTGCAGTTCATAGGGTCACAAAGAGTCGGACACAACTGAAGAGACTAAGCAGCAGCAGCAGCATAATGTGTGTGTGTATACATCTGTAAGTATTGTATATATAGTCATGTACAACGCTATACAGCTACCTGTCTACACACACATTAGATGTACATATGTAATATATATATAATGGGATATATATGTGTATATCCTATTATAGGAGTGTATGATGGCTTCAATTACAGCATGTATATACGTAGTATGGGATTCCCATAGCCATTTCTGTGTACACACACAAACACAGACACACAATGTGTTTTTGTGTGTGCTACAGTGAGTGCTATATATTGTCCATTGCTATACGTATGATGTAAATCACCGAAAACAAACTACTGCGTATAAAATGGATACATTTTATATTATCCTTTGGATCCTACTGTATAGCACAGGAAAAATATATTCAATATCCTGTAATAAATCATAATGGAAAAGAATATGAAAAAGAATATATCTATATCTGTCTGAATCACTTTGCTGTATACCAGAAAGTAGCACAACAGTATAAATCAATTATATTTCAATTGAAAAGGACAACTCAAATAAAAAATGGGGACAAACTTTAACAGCCACATTTCCAAAGAAGATATACACAGTACATGAAAAGATAAATGTTCAACATCATTATACATTAGTGAAATGTAAAAAGACAAACAATTAAAAACTAGGCAAAAAATTTGAATGGTTAATTTCTCCAAAGAAGCTGTACACATGGTCAAAAAGCATGTGAACAGTTTCTCAAAATCCTTGGTGATTAAAGAAATGCAAACTGAAAAGCACCACTTCACACTCACTAGTATGTCTCTAGTAAAAAGAAAAAAGTAAACTATTGGTGAGGTTGTGGATAAATAAGAACCCTCATACATTGCTGATGGGAATACAATATGGCACAGCCACTGTGGAAAATAGATTGGAGGTTCCTCCAAAAAGTTAAACACATAATTACCACATGATTCAGCAGTACTACCTCTAGGTATATTTGCAAAGAATCAAAAAGGGCTATCTAATGAATTTGTATACCGAAATGTTCATAGTAACATCATTCAAAATAGCAAAACTGTGTCCAACAGATGAAAAAAGAAAATGTAATTTATACATATAGTGGAGAATTATATAGCCATAAAAGGCAATGAAATACTGGCACATGCTGTAACATAGATGAACCTTGAAAACATTATGCTAAGTGAAATAAGCCAGACACAAAAGGACAAATATTGTATGACTCCACTTATATTAAATATCTAGAATAGGCCACAGACAAGTAGATTAAATGTTCCCAGGCTCTCAGGTGAGGGGAAATAGACAGGATTTGTTTAATGGGTACAAAGTTTCTGTTTGCAGTGATGAAAAATTCTGTAAATTGTTGTGATGGTTGCACAATACTGTGAATGTAATTAATGCCACTGTATTGTATATTTCAGTTCAGTTCAGTCACTCAGTCGTGTCCGACTCTTTGCAATCCCATGGACTGCAGCACACCAGGCTTCTCTGTCCCTCACCAGCTCCTGAAGCTTGCTCAAACTCATGTCCATCAAGTTGGTGATGCCATCCAACCATCTCATCCTCTGTTGTCCCTTCTCTTCCTGCCTTAGATCTTTCCCAGCATCAGGGTCTTTTTCAGTGAGTCAGTTCTTCACATCAGGTAGCCAAAGTACTGGAGTTTCAGCTTCAGCATCAGTCCTTTCAATGAATATTCAGGACTGATTTCCTTTAGAATTGACTGTATATGTCTCCTTAGAGTCCAAGGGACTCTCAAGAGTCTTCTCCAACACCACAATTCCAAAGTATCAATTCTTCAGCACTCAGCTTTCTTTATAGTACAACTCTCACATCCATACATGACTACTGGAGAAACCACAGCTTTGACTAGATGGACCTATGTTGGCAAAGTAATGTCTCTGCTTTTTAATATGCTGTCTATGTTGGTCATAACTTTTCTTCCAAGGACCAATCATCTTTTACTTTCATGGCTGCAGTCACCATCTGCAGTGATTTTGGAGCCCAAGAAAATAAAGTCTGTCACTGTTTCCATTGTTTCCCCATCTATTTGCCATGAAGTGATAGGACCAGATAATCACACTGGTGTGATCACTGACCTACAGCCAGACATCCTGGAATGTGAAGTCAAGTGGGCATTAGGAAGCATCACTATGAACAAAGCTAGTGGAGGTGATGGAATTCCAGTTGAGCTATTTCAAATACTAAAAGATGATGCTATGAAAGTGCTGCACTCAGTATGCCAGCAAATTTGGAAAACTCAGCAGTGGCCATAGGACTGGAAAAGGTCAGTTTTCATTCCAATCTAAAGAAAGGCAATGCAAAAGAATGCTCACATTCACAATTGCACTCATCTCACACGCTAGTAAAGTAATGCTCAAAATTCTCCAAGCCAGGCTTCAGCAATATGTGAACCGTGAACTTCCTGTTGTTCAAGCTGGTTTTAGAAAAGGCAGAGGAACCAGAGATCAAATTGCCAACATGTGCTGGATCATGGGAAAAGCAAGAGAGTTCCAGAAAAACATCTATTTCTGCTTTATTGACTATGCCAAAGCCTTTGACTGTGTGGATCACAACAAACTGTGGAAAATTCTGAAAGAGATGGGAATACCAGACCATCTGACCTGCCTCTTGAGAAATCTGTATGCAGGTCAGGAAGCAACAGTTAGAACTGGACATGGAACAACAGACTGGTTCCAAATAGGAAAAGGAGTACATCAAGGCTGTATATTGTCACCTGTTTATTTAACTTATATGTAGAGTACATCATGAGAAACGCTGGACTGGAAGAAGCACAAGCTGGACTCAAGATTGCCAGGAGTAATAGCAATAACCTCAGATATGCAGATGACACCACCCTTATGGCAGAAAGTGAAGAGGAACTAAAAAGCCTCTTGATCAAAATGAAAGTGGAGAGTGAAAAAGTTGGCTTAAAGCTCAACATTCAGAAAACGAAGATCATGGCATCTGGTCCCATCACTTCATGGGAAATAGATGGGGAAACAGTGGAAACAGTGTCAGACTTTTTTTTGTTTGGGCTCCAAAATCACTACAGATGGTGACTGCAGCCATGAAATTAAAAGACGCTTACCCCTTGGAAGGAAAGTTCTGACCAACCTAGACAGCATATTCAAAAGCAGAGACATTGCTTTGCCAACAAGCGTCCATCTCATCAAGGCTATGGTTTTTCCTGTAGTCATGTATGGATGTGAGAGTTGGACTATAAAGAAAGCTGAGTGCCAAAGAATTGATGCTTTGGACTGTGGTGTTGGAGAAGACTCTTGAGAGTCCCTTGGACTGGCAAGGAGAACCAACCAGTCCATCCTACAGGAGATCAGTTCTGAGTGTTCATTAGGAGGACTGATGTTGAAGCTGAAAGTCCAGTAGTTTGGCCACCTGATGGGAAGAGCTGACTCATTTGAAAAGACCCTGATTCTGGGAAAGATTGAAGGCAGGAGGAGAAGGAGATGACAGAGGATGAGATGGTTGGATGGCATCATCGACTCAATGGAGATGTGTTTGAGTAAACTCTGGGAATTGGTGATGGACAGGGAGGCCTGGTGTGCTGTGGTCCATGGTGTTGCGAAGAGTCAGACAGCACCGAGAGACTGAACTGAACTGAATTGATGGGACCAGATGCCATGATCTTTATTTTCTGAATGTTGAGTTTTATGCTAACTTTTTCACTCTCCTCTTTCACTTTCATCAAGAGGCTGTTTAGTTCTTCGTTTTCTCCCCTAAGAGTGGTGTCGTCTGCATATCTGAAGTTATTGATATTTCTCCCATCAATCTTGATTCCAGCTTGTGCTTTATCCAGCCTGGCATTTCATATGATGTACCCTGCATATAAGTTAATAAAGCATGGTTACAATATATAGTCTTGACACTCCTTTTCCAATTTGGAACCAGTCTGTTGTTCCATTTCAAAATGGTTAAAATGGTAAATTTTATTATATATTTTTAACAGAATAAACAGAAGATATATAAACCTTATTCCATCTGCATATAATCATGCTGATTTCCCTTATTTTAATGAACATTATCTTATGAACACAGCATCAATCATAGTCAACAGTGAAAGACTGAAAAGTTTACCAGATCACGAATAAGACAGGAATGCCTATGTTTGCCACTTCTATTTATCATAGTTCTGAAAATCCTAGCCAAAGAAGTTAGGCAAGAAAAAGACATAAGAGGCATACAAATTGGAGAGGAAGAAGTGAAATTATCTTTGTTCACACACACACACAAACACACACACACACACACACAAAGTTGAAAATCCCCAAAGTCCCAATTCCAATAGTCTTTGTATTTGTCACACCACATACAACATGTCAGTTCCTTACTAAAGTGCCAAGTGTAAAATATACAATATATGGGGAGGAAATGGAAAATGGAATCAAAGAAGTAGGCAAGGGCTAGAGCTTGTATGGTGAGTGGTCACAGTACAGGTGAGTAGTGCTAAAATAAAATGAAATGTACATGCAGTGCCTGAAGCTCATAGAAAAGTCACACCCACCCACTTTGCAATGACCCGGAAAGGTTTTCTGGATGTGGTACTTCCACCCTCTCAGAGGACTGAGCATGCACACATCCTCTCAGAATGACCTTTCCTAAGTGAATTTCAATTCTATCTTTCCCATCAGAGCTGAGATGGGAAAGATCTCATGTTCTTTCTTGGCTTTCAGCATAAACTTTGAAGGATTCATGTTGGCTTTGGCCCCACAAATTTAATGCATTCACAGAGCCATATTTGAACTATTGAGGCAGGCTATAAATAAATACAAATAAAAGGTATAGTCATACCCTTTCATTTATATAGCATTGAACACAAACCAATAATTTAATATTATGCTGAAAGCAATATGACTTAAGATAAACTTCAAAAAGATTATCACCAGCCTATAGAAAAATATTCATAAAATTATTTATGTGTGTGAAACAAACAGTTAAGGCAATTTTCATCTTCTTAATTCTCACAACTTCCTGGAAGTGAGTGGAATAGGCATACTTTAATTATCACCAATTTTTAGGGATAGACGATGATAAATTTGACAAATAAGCAAGGTCTATAAATCAAGGAAGGAGGTAAGAGCTGGTATATAAATTAAGGGTTGAGGTGCTGGAAAGACCATAAAGAAAAACAGAGGGTGTCACATACCCTTTGTAAGGCTTTTAGACAGGAAGCCTCTGGCTAGGCTTTTACATACTGTCTGACATGACATGGGGGCATTTGGCTGCAGGTGAAGAGTCTCAAGTGGAGAATACACTATCAGTGCTTCCAGCTCTCTGCCAGAGAGCTACCTTAATGTCCTGCAGGCACTTCGAACTCCAGAAGTTTCAAACAGCTTTCAGCCCAGTCTACTCTTTATTTCAGATTTTTGCTAATCATGCTGTTGTCTGAGATGGACACATCAGAGCTGCCATTGGGTTATTTTCTTGTTGTTTATCTCTCCACATCTCTTTAGTTGTCAAGTAAGCCCTCCCAGTCACAGCTATGAAAGGGTCTTCAAGCCACCTCCTGAGTGTCCCCACCACCACTCGTACAGGGTCTCGTATGGGGTGTAATGTCAGGCTGCACAGGCAGAAACTGGGAAGAAACTGTTGTCAGCTCCAGAAATCCAGGGCTTCCCAGGTGGTGCTACTGGTAAAGAACCCTCCTGCCAATGCAAGAGGCCTGAGAGAAATGGATTCCATCCCTGGGTTGGGAAGATCCCTTGGAGGAGGCCATGGAAACCCACTCCAGTATTCTTGCCTGGAGAATCCCACGGACAGAGGAGCCTGGAGGGCTACAGTCCATAGGGTCGCACAGAGTGAGACATGATTGAAGTGACTTAGCATGCACATAGGCATGCATGAATGTAATGTTGATTTAAGAAATAGTGCAGGATAGTAAAGAAAT
This sequence comes from Bos taurus, assembly GCF_002263795.3. Taxonomy (NCBI): domain Eukaryota; kingdom Metazoa; phylum Chordata; class Mammalia; order Artiodactyla; family Bovidae; genus Bos; species Bos taurus. Next base: position 4,218,820 of record NC_037355.1, read on the forward strand.
CAATGAACTCTGGTTCAGGCAGGAAGGTCAGATAGATCAAGTTCAGTCAGGATAGTCTCTTGAAGAACAGGCAGACACTGGTCAGGCTACTGAGAGTTCCATCCACACCCAGTTCTTTCCCATGCCACCCTTCCTCCTCACTGGTATTGATGTGGGGACACTCCTGCGGGTCACTGGAGTTTTCCCTTCATTGTTTCAAGGATAGGGACCCCTCTGATGGCACAGAGGTAAGGAATCCACCTGCAGTGTAGGAGATGCAGGGAATAACGGTGTGATCCCTGGGCTGGAAGGTCCCCTGCAGGAAGACATAGCAACCCATTCCAGTATTCTTGTCTGGAAAATCCCATGAACAGAGGAGCCTGGTAGGCTACAGTCCATGGGGTGGTAGAGAGTCAGATGTGACTGAGCACACATGCACGATTTCCAGGATGCTGTGAGCTGAGACACAGCTGACTTTCCCCTGTGTTACTGTAATCATCTCCTGACTTGTGCCCCTGCTTCTAGTACCTATCTCTCACTATCAATCCACCTTCCAAAACCAGTAGTACAGGATTATCTTTCTCAACGTGGAAACCACACACTGCTCCCGGGTTAAACAAATAAACAAACTTAGGTGGTTCCTCACTCAGCATGACAAGTCAGATTCCTTGGGTGTTATATTGGACCCGCCACAAACTGGCTCTACTTTGCTTTTCCAGCCCCAGTTCCCACCACGTCTTCCATTGTACCCATAGGAGTTCCACAAATAAGTGCACTTCCCTCACGCTATAGTGTGCACACTCAGTTGTGTCTGACTCATCGCAACCCCATGGACTGTAGCCCACCAGGCTCCTCTGTCCATGGGATTTCCCAGGCAAGAGTACTGGAGTGGGTTCCCATTTCCTACTCCAGGGGATCTTTCCACCCCAGGAATCAAACCTGAGTGTTTTGTGTTTCCTGCATTGGCAGGTGGATCCTTTACCACTGTGCCACCTGGGAAACCCTCATGCCTGTGTCTTTGGTTAATTCTTTCTTCTACCTAGGATTCCCTTCACTTTTTTTGCCTGAAAGAGGAAAACAGAGACAAAGAGATGTCTATTACTTAAATAAGAGTTTCATTACAGTTCAATACAAAAAAATGAGGACCCCATGGAAAACAGAAATCTTCAGCCTTACTGAGAAGCCTAACATAGAATTCTATTATGTATGTCATGGTATGGACCTAACAGAAGCAGAAGATATTAAGAAGAGGTGGCAAGAATACACAGAAGAACTATACAAAAAAGCTCTTCACAACCCAGATAATCACGATGGTGTAATCACTGACCTAGAGTCAGACATCCTGGAATGTGAAGTCAAGTGGGCCTTAGAAAGCATCACTACGAACAAAGCTAGTGGAGGTGATGGAATTCCAGTTGAGCTATTTCAAATCCTGAAAGATGATGCTGTGAAAGTGCTGCACTCAATATGCCAGCAAATTTGGAAAACTCAGCAATGGCCACAGGACTGAAAACATCAGTTTTCATTCCAATCCCAAAGAAAGTCAATGCCAAAGAATGCTCAAACTATCGCACAATTGCACTCATCAGAAGGAAATGGCAACTCACTCCATTGTTCTTGCCTGGAGAATTCCAGGGACGGGGGAGCCTGGTGGGCTGCCGTCTATGGGGTCACACAGAATCAGACACGACTGAATGACTTAGCAGCAGCAACAGCAGCACACGCTAGTAAAGTAATGCTCAAAATTCTCCAAGCCAGGCTTCAACAATATGTGAACCGTGAACTTCCACGTGTTCAAGCTGGATTTACAAAAGGCAGAGGAACCAGAAATCAAATTGCCAACATCTGATGGATCATCGAAAAAGCAAGAGAGTTCCAGAAAAACATCTGCTGCTGCTGCTGCTGCTGCTAAGTCGCTTCAGTCGTGTCTGACTCTGTGTGACCCCATAGAAGGCAGCCCACCAGGCTCCCCCATCCCTGGAATTCTCCAGGCAAAAACACTGGAATGGGTTGCCATTTCCTTCTCCAATGCATAAAAGTGAAAAGTGAAAGTGAAGTCACTCAGTCGTGCCCGACTCTTAGCGACCCCATGGACTGCAGCCTACCGGGCTCCTCCATCCATAGGATGTTCCAGGCAAGAGTACTGGAGTGGGCAACAGTCCATGGGGTCACAAAGAGTAGGACACGACTGAGTGACTTCTTCAACTACTCCAAGAAAAACATCTATTTTTGCTTTATTGACTACGCCAATGCCTCTGACTGTGTGGATCACAATAAACTGTGGAAAATTCTGAAAGAGATGGGAATACCAGACCACTTGACCTTCCTCCTGAGAAATCTGAATGCAGGTCAGGAAGCAACAGTTAGAACTGGACATGGAACAACTTGTTCCAAATAGGAAAAGGAGTATGTCAAGGCTGTATATTGTTACCCTGCTTATTTAACTTATATGTGGAGTACATCATGAGAAATGCTGGGCTGGGTAAAACACAAGCTGGAATCAAGATTGCCGGGAGAAATATGAATAACTTCAAATATGCAGAGGACACCACCCTTACGGCAGAAAGTGAAGAAGAACTAAAAAGCCTCTTTATGAAAGTGAAAGTGGAGAGTGAAAAAGTTGGCTTAAAGCTCAACATTCAGAAAACGAAGATCATGGCATCTGGTCCCATCACTTCATGGCAAATAGATGGGGAAACAGTGGAAACAGTAGCAGAGTTTTTTTGGGGGGGCTCCAAAATCACTGCAGATGGTGACTGCAGCCTTGAAATTAGAAGATGCTTACCCCTTGGAAGGAAGGTTCTGACCAACCTAGACAGCATATTAAAAAGCAGAGACATTTACTTTGTCAACAAAGGTTATGGTTTTTCCTGTAGTCATGTATGGATGTGAGAGTTGGACTATAAAGAAAGCTGAGTGCTGAAAAATTGATGCTTTGAACTGTGGTGTTGGAGAAGACTCTTGAGAGTCCCTTGGACTGCAAGGAGATCCAACCAGCCCATCTTAAAGGAAATCAGTCCTGAATACTCATTGGAAGGACTGATGTTGAAGCTGAAACTCCAATACTTAGGCCACCTGATGGGAAGAGCTGACTAATTTGAAAAGACCCTGATGCTGGGAAAGATTGAAGGTGGGAGGAGAAGGGGACGACAGAGGATGAGATGGTTGGATGGCATCACTGACTCAATGAAGATGAGTTTGAATAAACTCTGGGTGTTGGTGATGGATAGGTTGGCCTGGTGTGCTGCAGTCCATGGGGTCGCAAAGAGTTAGACAGGATTGAGCGACTGAACTGAATGTGTATCATGAGGACTTGAAGAAATTCATAGATAGAGAAAATCAATCAGCTCAAAGAAACTTAAATATAACCTGATTATTCTGCCTCAAAAGGGGTAAGTGAAAGTTGCTCAGTCGTGTCTTGACTCTTTGCGACCCCATGGAGTAGACAGTCCATGGAATTCTCCAGGCCAGAATACTGGAGTGGGTAGCCTTTCCCTTCTCCAGGGGATCTTCCAAACTCAGGATGGAACCCAGGTCTCCCACATTGCAGGCAGATTCTTTACCAGTTGAGCCACAAATAAAAAGTAATTCCATGAAACCACTGCTTAAAATAAAGACATCTCATGTTGACAAGTTGACTGTAAGACAGGCCATGAATACACTGATCTTCAACCTACCTTCTGATTAAAGTCATGCTATACACCATATGGGTTTCCCAGGTGGCTCAATGGTAAAAAAAAATCTGGCTGCCAATGCAGGAGACACAGGAGATGCAGTTTTTTGGTCCTTGGGTCAGGAAGATCTCCTGGAGGAAGAAATTGCCAACCATTCCAGCACTCTTGCCTGGGAAATCCCCTGGACAAAGAAGCCTGTCAGGCTAGAGTCTAGAGGGTCACAGAGAGTCAGACACAACTGAGTGACTGGGCACACATAAGCACACCATATGCCAAAGTCAAATTTCGTCCAGAGAGAAACTGTAGCTAACTATGTGGGAAATAATCTGGACAAGAACTTCAGTTCTTTAAAGACGAATGTACCGGATGAGAAAAAAAAGTTGAAACTCCAGGATATTTGAAAGTCAAGATCAGTGGGTTTGATTAAAATTCTGGAGAACAAACAATTTTTTTAAAAGATGGAATGCTAACAGTAAATAAATATTTGAAGAAACCAATAAACAAAAATACAAGTATCTTTAATGAAGGGATTGAGATTAAAGATATAATCTTTGGGTTTGAAGAAGACAGAGAAAACATGTTGAAGTATCTACCTACCATATCAAAATGAAGAAAGAATACTATGTAAAGAAATGGGATAAAATATTGAAGACAGAAATTTATACAGGTATTATAAGTATTTAAATGGAAATCTGAAATTTTTTCAAAAACATAAAAATATCCCTCATGAAGTAGAGGCAACAAAGAGAAGATAAAGTTTAAAGTCCTGCTTCTAACTGAAGTAGAAATACAAGCCTGGAGAGGAGTTTGGAGGATTAAGCAGCAGCCTGGAGTTCAGAAGACAAACTCAAGACATTCAGAAGTCTTAGACATAGAAGGGCTCTTGTTTACAAGGCGAATGACATTAAATATTTTAATCATTGCATCATGGAAGTGAAATAGCCACATCATTCTGAATCAGGTGGCAAATACAGCAGAACAAGAGAGAAAATGAGAGGTGTAATTCAGTGAATGGGCATCAGGCATATCTTTGGAACGAGGGCTAAGAGATCAGGAAAGAGACGATTTACGTCCTGTGTGCAGAAGCTGTTATCGAATGCAATTTCATGTATGCAGCATACAGTGAGGCCAAGTAATACCAATTCATCAGAGTTTGGAACAGAGAAAGGTTTATTGCAGGACCATGGAAGGACATGGGTGGCTTATGTCCTCAAAACCCTGAACTCCTCAGAGGGTTTCAGCAAAGCACTTTTAAAGGCAAGCTAAGAAAGGGCCGTGATTAGTTGCTGTAAAATTCTTGGGGTCTGAATCCTTTGTTCTTACAACTGTCCGTGTAGGTCAGGTCACAATGTTCCTGTGAACCTCCAATAAGACAAATGTTACTCTGTCCTGCAACTTTCCATCTCTATATGAGTGGACTCTTAAAGGTTGCAGCCCTGAGAATAAGATATCCTGGATATTTTAGGCTATAGGCAACACTGTTTTACAAAAAATGCAGAGCCAGCAACAGACCAGCAAAGGTTAAAGTAAAAAATCTAATATGCAGCCAATTCTCTCCTTTTCTTTCATACTCCTCAATCTTGAGTAGGACAGGTGTTGGACAAGAAGGGGAATAATGTTTTGAATAGACAAATTAATCATAAACTTGACAGAGGAATTCAGTTTTAGGGGAATTTGGTTTCAACCTTCAATCCTGTCTCATCATTCACCAAATATTTCAGGGAACGGGACAAAAACTATTCTGGCTACTTCCTGCTGAAATGGAGCATAGCCCTAGTTTGATTTGGGGAATGGACACTGAACTGGAAATATTACCAAGTTCTAAGTCCTGGAGTCAATTCTTGTATGATTAAGACCTCATTCCCTGAGATATTCAGGAGAATAAAACTGAAAGCCAGTCAGGACCTGGCACTTTGGGGAGACTTGTCACCAGGAAGCCAGTTGTCTACAAAAATAGGTTTTAAATTCTGATATGGTATTAACATTTACATAACAGGAGCTGTTGGCCACTACATGTCTCCTTTTATTTTTCTGCTAACATCTGATCTAAGGTAATTTTATTGTCTAAAAATTTAATAATTACAAAAGGAGACCTTGAGGTCAAAGGTTGTAGCTACCAGCTGCCAGCAGATACTGCTTTGAGAAAGGCTGGTGGAACCCTGAGTATGATACAGCTCAGAAAACTCAAGTTCTCAGCAATACAGGAACTTGTCTGAAATCACAACCACAATGGCCACCCAGTTTTCCCTTGGATGTCTGAACCACAGCTACTCCATTTTGACTTTCAAATGTATTCCCTTCCTCAATGGCCAAAGCAGATGTACATGTGCTTTGAGCAACACTCTTACAGCAAATGGTGTTATACCTCACGAGTAGCTATGCTCTTCGACAAACACATAAGAGAATTTTCTTCCTATCCTGAACATTTGGGGCAACAGTGTAGTCAGAAGTAAAACAACTTTCAATAATGATAGGGAGAGAAACATTTGGTAAACAGCTCAGTTAAAAAACATAGATTAAAAGCCAATAATATTTCAAATAAAGCAAAAAATTATAACCATACTTATCAGTTTACTCAATCCTATGTAATTAACCTAGGTTTTGCTAGACTTTTTAAACATCTTACCCAGTTTAGCATTATGATTTAAAAGAAAAACAGTCTTTTTCATGAATCTTCTTGAAGCAATTTTGCAAAGCATCAGTCTATAAAAGACTTAAAAAGGCACAGTTAAAGATCTGATTACAATGTTTTGACAAAGAAGCTTAATCAATTTGCTCTGATGTAAATTATTTTAAGATAACAGCTAAAATTATGACATTATAGTAGGACATATCTAAATTTTGGAAACTTTCTAGACTGTCTATATTAATAACATTTATCCATATCATATATTCTGAGGAGGCTTATCACTCATTTGATAATGCTTCCCATGTAATTCAATATACCAAACAATTCTAGTTTAACACTTCTCTGAGATGCCTCAGGGGCCCTCTGAAACAACCCAAAGTTAGCTGAAGTCAAAAGAACTTTAATTAGAATTTGATAGAAAGCTTGTCAAAAATACAAAAAGTTTTCAAAAACGTTTGGTTAGATATGATCACGGAGAAGGCGATGGCACCCTACTCCAGTACTCTTGCCTGGAAAATCCCATGGATGGAGGAGCCTGGTAGGCGGCAGTCTATGGGGTCGCGAAGAGTTGGAGACGACTGAGCGACTTCACTTTCACTTTTCACTTTCATGCATTGGAGAAGGAAATGGCAACCCACTCCAGTGTTCTTGCCTGGAGAATCCCAGGGACGGGGGAGCCTGGTGGGCTGCCATCTATGGGGTCGCACAGAGTCGGACATGACTGAAGCGACTTAGCAGCAGCAGTTAGCAGGTAGAATCATAGGTCACTGTGGATATTTAAAAACAAATACAGATCACTTAACGGTAAGAAGGTTCACACAATCTGTTATCACAAGTGGCATTCTAAGTATACCTGTTCTCTTAGCAGAAAAGAACCAAATCTAGCCCTGCACCAGTCTACTTTTAATAATAAAATCCATTTACCTAGTGAAGTTTAATCTAATCTCAGCCAAACCATGCTCAAAACACCTATTCTACTCTCCTGCTGTATACTGAAATGTCTCCTTTATTATTTTTAGTAGCTTTAATTACATGTTTAAATTAGAATCCTCCCCTCTCAAAAACCTTAATTTCAAGTGAAAACTAGGAGGGAAGCTGTTGTGAACTGTTTGTCATACCCGCATAGGCTGATTGGAAACTTACGCTTTGATTTTCTTCTCTTAACAAGGAAAAGGAAAGTAAACTTAGATCTGCCCAGTAGCTAATGTTCCAATATTTTATCCTATTTGAAATGACCCAGATAGTCAATGAAGTCCTACCACTCAACTTAGTTTAGTTTGAAGTTACCAAAATCTGGAGAGACTATTTTAGATAGATGTTTTCAAAACATAATTATTCCTATAGAGTTTACCTAAAAGCTCTTATCTCATTTGCATTTACTTAAAGTTTCATCATATTATTTTCCTTGCTTACAAATGTCTATGTTAATCAAACCAAAAGATGACTCAGTACTATTAATAAATATTTCTTAGATCATGTGAACCTGAAATCTGCTCTGTCCAACTTCCCCTATACCTAGAAGTAGAAGTCAATTCCCATGTAAAGACAGACAGAACCAGAGATCTGTTGGTTTTTCCACTTCAGATTTTAGAAAAACTTCCCCCCTTTTTTTTCCAGTTCACAAATATCCACTTCAGACTAAAGAAATAACAGCAACAGACAATTACATATTTATAGTTTGTTCACATTCACATGCCTCACTTTCAGCAAAACCAGGAAGAGAGAATAGGATTTGGACTCAGATACTGACACACACGTGTGTAAAAGCCTACTTTGCAAAACGTCCACGTTTAAAAAACTAAGTTTATTTGTTTTTGGCTGTGCTAGATCTCCGTTGCTGCCCAGTCTTTCCTCTCGCTGTGCCTCGTTGCAGAGTGGCAGTGATCCTCTGGCTGCAGTGTGCAGGCTTCTATTCCAAGTGGCTGCTCTTGTTGCAGATCACGTGCTCTATGGCACATGGGTTTCAGTGATTTCAGCACGTGGGTTCAGCAGTTGAAGCTCCTGGGCTTTGGAGCACAGACTCAATAGTTGTGGCGCATGGGCTTCATTGCTCTGTGGAATGTAGGATCTTCTCAGATCAAAGATCAAATCTGGATCTCCTACATTGGCAGGTGGATTATTTACCCCTGAGCCACCAGGGAAGCCCCAAAGGCACACTTTGATATCATATTTGAAATGGATAGCAGAGCCATTAGGGGCTATTGTTTTCCAGATCTCAGGGAATACTGAGATCATACAGTGTTACAATAAAAATATTATTTTCTTTCATTTATGGGAGCATAGCTGAAGATCTCCCAATTTTGCAAAACTCACCCTAGGGGGACTGTAATATGGAACAGAACTCTGATTATCCATACTTAATTATTCACGACCAGTGTTATCAATTATTAAGCACACAACTCACATTGGTCTTTTAGGGTCCGTAGCCCCAACAGGGAGATTCTCAACCAGTGCCCTGTCAGTCCAAAAGAGAAGAATCTTAACCAATGTCCTGTTAGAGATGAAACTGAATGAATGACTAAGGCTAGTCCAAAAGGGAAAATCCCAACCAACGCTCTGCCACAGGCAAAGCCCAACGCAACAGGGGAGGATACCCTGCTGTCGTGGCACATGAGCCCTGTTACCAAAGAAGTTTCAACTGGCCAATGCAAGTACTGACACACACATATGCACAAAAAACACAGGTACACACAGGAATCACAAACAAAAATTAAGCTATGGTTGCACAGATAGAAAATAAGAGGAGACATAGTCTAAAAATTTCACTTTCATTCCCAGATGGAGGCCTCCAAACAGAGTGGCCCAGCTCTCAAAGGAGAACAGGCTGAATGGCTCACTTCCCACAAGGGGATGAGCTGAAATGGGGTGAGAGAATTCTCAGCTTGCTCAAGCTGGAGGTCCTTACCCTAAAATGACTCTAAATATAGACCACAACTCAGTGTTTCGTGGCTCCAAACAGCCTCATGCCATGGAGCTTCTGGCTCCTCTCAGGGACAGTCCCTCTGAGATACCCAGAGTGAAACGAACTTTGGCAACTGCTGGGGGACTCAGAGAAGCAGCTACCTCAACAGATTGACCTGCCATGGGCACAGACTCCTAGACTGACTTTGCTAAAATTATTACCTAATGGAAGATTGTGAGACTGATGCATAGTGAGACCAAGCTGAAACGCTGGAGGAGACAAAGATTTACTGCAGGGTAAAGCAAGGAGGTGGGTGGCACATGCCCCCTCAAACTCCTTGAAGGATTTTGGCAAAGCACTTTCAGTGGCAAGGAGAGGGAGGGGGCAAGGAGAGTTGTTGCAAATTTTTTGGTGTCTGAATCCTTTGTTCTTGCAGCTGTCCATGTAGGTCAGGTCACCACGTTCCTGTAAACCTCCAACAAATGTTATTCTCTGTTCTTCACCTTTTATCTCTATGTGAATGGACTCTTCAAGGTCAGAGCCCCGAAAAAAGGCTCTCCTGTATATTTCAGGCTATAGGCAACATTCCTTTACAGAAGGTGCAGAGCCAGCGTGACTAAGCACAGGCAACACCAAAGGTTAAAGTAAAAAAGGAATGGATTGAATATGGAGGCAGATTTGCTCTTCCTTGTTACAAACCTACATCAACATTAGTTGAAGATGATAGAGACCATCTACAATAAAAAATAAGTGATGTGATGTGAGCTTGGCATGAACAAGGAGAACAACAAAAAATTATAGCAATTTTTGACCACTGCAGTTAACAAAAACACAACTAGAAATAAAAACAAAGCCCTAAAAATAGATGGTCTTAGAGAACTTCCCGAGTAGATGGACGTTCTTTACAAGAAACCGATTCAAAAAGAATATAAGGACTGAACAGAAACCGTCAGTGTAGAGGAAACATATTTACAGGCAGGGAATTCAAGACATTGGAGGATGCTTTCATAAAACAGTTTCCATGAAAAGCTATTTCCATGAACTTGCTATTATTAAGGGAGAGCCAATGACAAATGACTCCCTCTTTATGCTATTGAAAGAGACTTTACTGGAGATGAAAAAAAAAATCAGTGTAAGATAGAAAGAAAAGCCCAGAAATAGGTATGCTTAAAGCGCAGTGATCAGGAAGACCTGAGCATCCAATCCCTCTACAAAGAAGTCTTCTGAGGTGATTCTTTGATTTGTTCCTGTGTCGGCCTAACCCCAGACCCAATAAAAGCTGTTCTGTTGACTCTGTTGCCTACTCTCAGTAACTAGATGTGACAACAAGTGATCTGGAATCTGTGGATAGGACTCCACCTAGCCTGAGATCATCTTAAGAAATATCTGTATAGACCTCTACCTCTGTCCCATGGTCCGTTTAGCTTCGTCCGTATACTTGGTGGCCAAGATGTCCACCATTCCCTCACCCCTTAAAGGCAGAGCATCCTCCTAGTCCTTCCCCCAGTGCACCTTAGTCAAATAGATGAGACTGAAGGAGCCCGGGAAAATCTCCTTTTAGATCCGAGACAGGCAAGTGCATTGCCCTGTTCCTATGATGAGGTGTGTGCACTCTGTCTCAGGGGTCAGAAATCTTTTGCTGTAAAGGTCACATAGAAAATATCGTAGGCTTTGCCATACAGTCTCTATTGCAACCACTCAACTGTGCCATTGTAATGTGAAAACAGCCTTGGGTAGTATGTAAAAAAATAAGCATGGCTGTATTCCAGTAAATTTTTATTTACAAGACTTCCCTGGTGGTCCAGCAGTTAAGAATCCACCTGCCATTACAGGTGGATTGGGTTCGATCTGAGCAAACAGAGGACATGTGTTCAATCACTTGTCCAGGAAGATTCCCTGAAGCCAGCACTCTACAGCCTGTGCTCCACAAGAGAAGGACCACAGTGAGAAGCCGGTGCACTGCAGTTAGAGAGTAGCCCCCACTCTCCTCAACTAGAGAAAGCCCTTACCCTGCAACAAAGACGCAGAGCAGCCAAAATTGAACAAATAAATAAAATCATATGTATATATATATATATGCCTTATTTTGAAATTCTAATTTACAGAAGCATGTTTGTGGGCTGGATTTGGCCCTCAGGTGATAATTTGCCAAGCCCTGATCTCTTGGACAAAAACTGCTTCATATCTAGGCTTTGATGCTACTTCATTTAGAAAGAATGATCAAAACCTCCCCTTTAGCTCCCTATAAATGTTAGATGACCCTGTCCACACTGATCATGGAGATAACTGACCATCTTACCTACTATAGCTGAAGAGAGATGCCTAGTAATGGCTTGGAACCTGAAAACGGCCAAGTTGTTTCTTTATCAAATGGAGCCTGTGACAGATTCTTGTCTTTTCCAAAAATGACTGCAGCAGTATTTGTCAACAGTCTCACAAGCTCTTGCAGAAATCTTCCTCTCCCTCAAGTAAGAAGAGGAAGGCTGGGACTTCCCTGATGGTCCAGTAGCTAAGACACCACACTCCCTATGCAGGGGGCCTGGGTTCAATCCCTGGCCAGGGAGCTAGATCCTGCCTGCTGCAGCAAGATTGAAGATCCTGGGCACCTGGGTTCAATCCCTGGCCAGGGAGCTAGATCCCGCCTGCTGCAGCAAGATTGAAGATCCTGTGTGCTGCAACTAATAGCTGGCACAACCAAATAACTGAATTAATATATATTTTCTTAAAGAAAAGCAATGGAAGGCCTTTTGCCCTCGAATATGTGATTCTTTGTAATCACTCAGAAATAAGACCTCCAAAGTTAAGTCATAAAAGGATGTACAGCTCCCCTCTGGCTCTCTTTTTCTGTTTGGGATGCACACCTTTGAATTTCAGTGCTGTGACGGAGGAACCCCAGGCCACACAGAGTGTGGCCCAAGTGAGTCTCTGATGTCAGCCATCATTAACCACTTGGGATGTGAGGCAGACTTTGAGATGACTCTAGCTCCAGTCTAACTGTATGAGAGATCACAAGCGGGAAGCACATTCAACTCCCCCTCCAAACCATGAGAAATAATAGTAACAGGATAACTGTTGCTTTAAGCCCTTTTAAGAATAGGTTGATTTGGCTGCCCTTTCCCCTGTGGTCTCTGCCTGCACTGCAGTGTCCCCACGGAGTTGCAGACACGTGCGGAGGGGCCGGCTGTGGATGCTGGGCAGATGCGGACCCAAGGTGACTGGAAAGTAGGGCATCCTTGGCCCTCCTGAAGAGAGGAAATCAGTGGCAGATGGACAGTCTGTGTATGGAGTTATCAGATGCCTTTACCTGAGAAACCTTCTTCCATTAGGACCACAGATGTCTGACAGCCCTTTGTGAAACCAAGATAAGTGATGGTTGAAAAAACTACTGTCAATGAGATTTTGCACTGAAATTCTGGATTATACCTCAAATTTTAAACAGGAAAACAAAACCCCAGAGGAATAAATTCTGCAGGATCCAAAGGGATGCAAAAAAGTGGCTCACTGCCTAGGAATTCACACAAAGGGAAACAACCTGGGTCCCATTGAGGATATTACATTTAGTTTCCTAAATCCCATGGTTGGAGGAGCCTGGTAGGCTGCAGTCCATGGGGTCACTACGAGTTGGATACGACTGAGCGACTTCACTTTCACTTTCATGCATTGAAGGAGGAAATGGCAACCCACTCCAGTATTCTTGCCTGGAAAATCACAGGGACAGGGAAAGCCTGGTGGGCTGCCGTCTATGGGGTGGCACAGAGTCGGACATGACTGAAGCGACTTAGCAGCAGCAGCAGCAGCAGCAGCAGCATGTTTCCTTAGGCTTCTCTTGACTGTGACAGCTTCTTAGACTTTCCTTGTTTTCGACAACCTCAAGTTTCAAGTAAGGCATTTTGTAGAAAGTGTCTCAATTAGGATTGAGTAGGATTTGGGGATCTTACAACCTCAGGGACTTTGAAAGGAAGACCACAGAGGTAAAGTGCTAAGTGCCATTCTCATCCCATGTCAAGGGTACACTCTATCAACATGATTCATTATGATTGACATTGACTTTGACCACCTGGCCAAGTTCCTATTTGCCGGTTTTTCTGCTGTAAAGTTACCCTCTCTCCCCAACACTGTACTTATTGAAATGCCGTCACAGTGTGCAGCCCACGCTTAAGAAGAGTGGAGTTGGGATATTCTTAAGGGTAGAATGTTTACATCAGTTCATTGAAATGCTATAGAAAAAATTGGTCTTTTCCCTCATTTGTTAAATTCATTTATACCACTATGGAAAAAAGAAAAGTTTGACTTGCTATGAAGCATATATGACTGCAACAGAGTTGCGAACTACAGTGGGGTCCTGCTATAATAACACAAGTAGAGACTTTGGGGGCAGGCAGTGGGAGAAGGTCACAGGGCCTTAAAGATACTGCTAGCTGAAGACTGATGGCCCTCAAGGAGGCTGTTGGTGAGGGCTTAAAGGAAAGTGAGGAAAATGCTATTGGAAGCTGGAAGGAAGGAGACATCTCTTATATAGCCGTGGGAACTTTAGCATGTTATTACTTATAATAACATGGAAAACAGATAATGTACCTAATGAACTAAAGGATCCACTCTAGGAGATTTTTAGTCACATGACAAAGTATGATCTACTTTCTTTAAGCTGCATATCATAAGGTACAGATAGAGAAGAAAAGCAAAAGAAAGAATAAATATTAAGGATCCATAAAAATTAAAAATAGAACTACTATATGATGCAGCAACCCCATTTGTGGGTATATATCCAAAAGAATTGAAAACAGGACTTGAAGAGAAATTGCAGATCATTGCAGCATCATTCACAGTAGCTAAAAGGTGGAGGCAAACTGAGAGTCCATTGATAAGTGAATGGATATAACTTCTTCAGTCAGTTCAGTTGCTCAGTTGTGTACAACTCTTTGATACTCCATGAATTGCAGCACGCCAAGCCTCCCTGTCCATCACCAACTCCCGGAGTTCACTCAAACTCACGTCCATTGAGTCGGTTATGCCATCCAGCCATCTCATCCTCTGTTGTCCCCCTGCTGCCCCCAACCCCTCCCAGCATCAGAGTCTTTTCCAATGAGTCAACTCTTTGCATGAGGTGGCCAAAGTACTGGAGTTTCAGCTTTAGCATCATTCCTTCCAAAGAAATCCCAGGTTTGATCTCCTTTAGAATGGACTGGTTGGATCTCCTTGCAGTCCAAGGGACTCTCAAGAGTCTTCTCCAACACCACAGTTCAAAAGCATCAATTCTTTGGCACTCAGCTTTCTTCACAGTCCAACTCTCACATCCATACATGACCACAGGAAAAATCATAGCCTTGACTGGACGGACCTTTGTTGGCAAAGTAATGTCTCTGCTTTTTAATATGCTGTCTAGGTTGGTCATAACTTTCCTTCCAAGAAGTAAGCATCTTTTAATTTCATGGCTGCAATCACTATCTGCAGTGATTCTGGGGCCCAGAAAAATAAAGTCTGACACTGTTTCTACTGTTTCCCCATCTATTTCCCGTGAAGTGATGGGACCAGATGCCATGATCTTCGTTTTCTGAATGTTGAGCTTTAAGCCAACTTTTTCACTCTCCACTTTCACCTTCATCAAGAGGCTTTTTAGTTCCTCTTCACTTTCTGCCATAAGGATGGTGTCATCTGCATATCTGAGGTGATTGATATTTCTCCCGGCAATCTTGATTCCAGCTTGTGCTTCTTCCAGCCCAGCGTTTCTCATGATGTACTCTGCATAGAAGTTAAATACACAGGGTGACAATATATAGCCTTGACGTACTCCTTTTCCTATTTGGACCCAGTCTGTTGTTCCATGTTCAGTTCTAACTGTTGCTTCCTGACCTGCATACAGATTTCTCAAGAGGCAGGTCAGGTGGTCTGGTATTCCCATCTCTTTCAGAATTAATTTTCCATAGTTTATTGTGATCCACACAGTCAAAGGCTTTGGCATAGTCAATAAAGCAGAAATAGATGTTTTTCTGGAACTCTTTTTCTTTTTCAATGATCCAGCAGATGTTGGCAATTTGATCTCTGGTTCCTCTGCCTTTTCTAAAACCAGCTTGAACATCTGGAAGTTCACGGTTCACGTATTGCTGAAGCCTGGCTTGGAGAATTTTGAGCATTACTTTACTAGCATGTGCTGCTGCTGCTACTGCTAAGTCGCTTCAGTCATGTCTAACTCTGTGCGACCGCATTGATGGCAGCCCATCAGGCTCCCCTGTCCCTGGGATTCTCCAGGCAAGAACACTGGAGTGGGTTGCCATTTGTGAGATGAGTGCAATTGTGCAGTAGTTTGAGCATTCTTTGGCATTGACTTTCTTTGGGATTGGAATGAAAACTGATCTTTTCCAGTCCTGTGGCCACTGCTGAGTTTTCCAAATTTGCTGGCATATTGAGTGCAGCACTTTCACAGCATCATCTTTTAGGATTTGGAATAGCTCAACTGGAATTCCATCACTTCCACTACCTTTGTTCGTAGTGATGCTTTCTAAGGCCCACTTGACTTCACATTCCAGGGTGTCTGGCTCTAGGTGAGTGATCACACCATCGTGATTGTCTGGGTTGTGAAGATCTTTTTTGTACACTTCTGTGTATTCTAGCCATCTCTTCTTAATATCTTCTGCTTCTGTTAGGTCCATACCATTTCTGTCCTTTATCGAGCCCATCTTTGCATGAAATGTTCCTTTGGTATCTCTGATTTTCTTGAAGAGATCTCTAGTCTTTCCCATTCTGTTGTTTCCCTTTATTTCTTTGCATTGATCGCTGAAGAAGGCTTTCTTATCTCTTCTTGCTATTCTTTGGAACTCTGCATTCAGATGCTTATATCTTTCCTTTTCTCCTTTGCTTTTCACTTCTCTTCTTTTCACAGCTATTTGTAAGGCCTCCGCAGACAGCCATTTTGCTTTTTTGCATTTCTTTTCCATGGGGATCGTCTTGATCCCTGTTCCCTGTACAATGTCATGAACTTCAGTCCATAGTTCATCAGGCACTCTATCTATCAGATCTAGGCCCTTAAATCTATTTCTCACTTCCACTGTATAATCATAAGGGATTTGATTTAGGTCATACCTGAATGGTCTGGTGATTTTCCCTCCTTTCTTCAATTTAAGTCTGAATTTGGTAATAAGGAGTTCATGATCTGAGCCACAGTCAGCTCCCGGTCTTGTTTTTGTTGACTGTATAGAGCTTCTCCATCTTTGGCTGCAAAGAATATAATTAATCTGATTTTGGTGTTGACCATCTGGTGATGTCCATGTATAGAGTCTTCTCTTGTGTTGTTGGAAGAGGGTGTTTGCTATGACCAGTGCGTTCCCTTGGCAAAACTCTATTAGCCTTTGCCCTGCTTCATTCCATGCCCTGTGGGGCCACCCAAGATGGGCAGGTCATGGTGAAGAGGTCTGACAAATGTGGTCCACTGGAGAAGGGAATGGCAAACTACTTCAGTATTCTTGCCTTGAGAAACCCATGAACAGTATAAAAAGGAAAAATGATAGGATACTGAAAGAGGAACTCCCGAGGTCGGTAGGTGCCCAATATGCTACTGGAGATCAGTGGAGAAATAACTCCAGAAAGAATGAAGAGATAGAGCCAAAGCAAAAACAATACCCAGTTGTGGATGTATTTGGTGGTAGAAGAAAGGTCAGATGCTTAAAGAGCAGTATTACATAGGAACCTGGAATGTTAGGTCCATGAATCAAGGCAAATTGGAAGTGATCAAACAGGAGATGGCAAGAGTGAATGTCGAAATTCTAGGAATCAGTGAACTAAAATGGACTGGAATGGTTAAATTTAACTCAGATGATCATTATATCTACTACTGTGGGCAGGAATCCCTTAGAAGAAATGGAGTAGCCATCACGGTCAACAAAAGAGTCCGAAATGCAGTACTTGGATGCAATCTCAAAAACAACAGAATGATCTGTGTTCATTTCCAAGGCAAACCTTTCAATATAACTTCTTACCTAGCTATAAAAAGCAGGAAATCCTGCCATTAGCAACAACATGAATGGATCTGTAGGAGATTATGCTACATGAAATAAGCCGGACAGAAAAAGATAAATGCTATCTGACCTTACTTATGCGTGGAATCTAAAGCAGTCTGGGGCTGCCCGAGAACCGGAGACGGTCCTTGCTGCGGGGCCGCAGCTTTTCCAGCCGTCAGACAATGTCGTCTCACTTAGTAGAACAGCCGCCGCCCCCGCACAACAACAACAATAACTGTGAGGAAGGCGAACAGTCTCTGCCACCGCCTGCCGGCCTCAACAGTTCCTGGGTGGAGCTCCCCATGAACAGCAGCAATGGCAATGATAATGGCAATGGGAAGAATGGGGGGCTAGAGCACGTACCCTCCTCATCCTCCATCCGCAATGGGGACATGGAGAAGATTCTTTTGGACGCACAGCATGAATCCGGACAGAGCAGTTCAAGAGGCAGTTCTCATTGTGACAGCCCTTCCCCACAAGAAGATGGGCAGATCATGTTTGATGTGGAAATGCACACCAGCAAGGACCATAGCTCTCAGTCAGAAGAAGAAGTTGCAGAAGGAGAGAAAGAAGTGGACGCTCTGAAGAAAAGCGTAGACTGGGTGTCCGACTGGTCCAGTAGACCTGAAAACATTCCACCCAAGGAGTTCCACTTCAGGCACCCTAAGCGTTCCGTTTCCTTAAGCATGAGGAAAAGTGGAGCCATGAAGAAAGGGGGGATCTTCTCCGCAGAGTTTCTCAAGGTGTTCATTCCATCTCTCTTCCTCTCCCATGTTTTGGCTTTGGGGCTAGGCATCTACATTGGAAAACGACTGAGCACGCCTTCTGCCAGCACCTACTAAGGGAGGAGAAGAGTCCCTGGGCCAGCGTGTGACTTGTGAAGTGGTGTCTTGTCACAGTAGTTTATTTGAACTTGAGACCATTGTAAGCATGACCCAACCTCCACCCTCTTTTTACATATCCAAGTTCCAGTAACTCTCAAATCCAGTATTTTATTCCAACTCTGTTGAGGCATTTTACTAATGACCTCATTCCCTTTTTGGCCTGTAAAACACTTTAGAATTTCCTAATAAGAGTTTACTGTCGTTTAGAAATTTGCAAGGGCTTTTTTTCCGAAAACGCCACCAGCAGATTGTAATTTTGTCAAGAATGCCATTGTCTTCTCTCAGTACCACCAGACCTAGACCTGCACCATTCGTGGTATAAATCTTACTCTTACAAGATAACCCACCTGTCTCTTCTAATGGGACCAGGTTGCAAATGATATGAAAGCTTTGTTGTTTTGTTTTTCAAGACAAAGGCAAGCTTCCCTAAGCTTGAATTTATAGTTATGAAAAAAGAAAAGAAAAGAAAAACAAATAAAACAGACAAAATATGACACAAGGAAAAAAAATATACTGGGCAATAAAAAGTTATTTTAAAAAAAAATAATAAAGCAGTCTGGGCCTGAGGGGATGGAGAGGTAGGGTTGGGGCAAAGGGGAGGTGGGGAGTTGTTGTTCAGTGGATGCAGAGTTTCAGTCATACAGGATAGGGGCTAGGGATGTGGTTGACATTATGTATTGTACCCTTGGAAGTCATTAAGGGAGTGAATTTTATGCTATACAATTATTTATTACTACAATAAACATTAAAGATCTGGGGCTTTTTGGGGTAAAAACCAGCACTCTTTCTTATTTTCAAACTCTTCAGATGAAAGACAATGTTAAAATTAAGAAATGGCTTTTAGGCAGAGATCAAATCAAATGTGCTGTTAAGAAGACATGTTATAGTGTATATAAGTGAGTCACTTTGCTATACAGCAGAAATTAACACAGCATTGCAAATTAACTATATTTAAATGTAAAAAATTAAAAAATAAAAAGAAAATGTGGTCTAGAGATGAAGCCAAGGGTGTGACTGTAAAATCTTTGCTATAAACTCAGAAAGATTTAAGTGGTGCATCATAGACTTTTTCAAATAGATAAAAAGTCTTTTTAAAATCTTAAAAACATGTCTTGGGAATCCTCTGTATTAAACAACAGGACTTTTAGGAAACTTATAGTCCCACAGGAATTTTACAGGGTGCCCAAGGTAGAAAAGGCTTAGGTGTTTGATATTTGTGGATGTTGCTTTTGTTAAATGTAATAAACTCCAGTAAGATTCTTAGGAAATCCACCATGTTTTTAAGAGAATTGCATTGATGAAAATATCCTCAACTTGGTATAAGAGGGACAGGGACAATACAAAATAAAAAAAGGCTTTTGGATCTATGAACTACTATGAGCAGGAAGCAATCTAGAAAACAAAACAAATAGGAAACTATTCAATGTCAAGCACTAGTTATTGCTTATATAAAAGAAAGGCTGACACACAGAACTTGGAAAAACAGAGTATAGAGAGTTCCCATGAAACTTTCCCCTAGCTCGCCTCAATAAGAATATATTAGACTTTTTAAAAGTATAAATATCAGAATGAGGAATTTGACATTGATACCATACTGTTAACTAAACTACACACCTTGTTTCAATTTCACCAGTTTTTACATCTTGTTTGGCATATTTATTCAATCTCTCTGTAACTTGAAGTATAATTCTTGTAAGCAACATAAAAAGTTTTACTTTGCCTATTCCATTTACATTGAATGAAATTATTGATATGGTTGTGTTTAAGTATCCTATCTTATTATTTGGTTTTAATTTTCCCATTTATTCTTGGTTTCTCCATTCTTCCTATCATCCTTTTTTTGGGGGTGATCATGTATTATTTTTAGTATTTTATTTTGCCTCATCTATTCACTCTTTGGTATTATAGCCAATTTTGCATTATTTTTAGAAATTGCTTAAATACTTTAATGTACTTTTCATTTACCTCAGTCTATCTTCAATTACTATTTAACTGTATAGAGAGTATAGAACCTTATGATTGTACATTTTAATTTACCCACTTCCACTCTTTGTGTCCTTATTATCTTATATTTTCCTTCTACATATACCATAAACTCTACAATGCATTATTACCTTTTGTTTTAAAACATAAATTTTTTAAAGAAAGAAATATAATATATTTAAAATGTGAAGATACTTAAATTTTTTTTTTGTAAAAACCACATATTCACCATTCCTTCCTGCATATATTGAGTTTTCCTTTAGCCTGAAGAACTTGTAATACAGTTTTCTGAAGCTAAATTCTGTCTGCTGTTGTAAGTCTGAAAATGTATTTACTTTGCCTTGGTTTTGAAGGACATTTTTACCAGATATAGAATTCTGGGTTAAGTATATTTCTTTAGCTTTTCCACTTTTATTTTCATCTATTTGCTGTTGTTTCGTGTATTTATTGTGCCTTTTTTCTTTGATTTTCTATCTGCTATTTATCCTTGCTTTCAACATTTGATTATGATGTGCCTAAATTTTTTTCTTTGAGGTTTCTTTAACTTCTTGGATTTATGAATTGATGTGTTTCATCAAATTTTAGGACATTCTTAGTTACTATCTTTCCATGGATTTCTTCTTCATTCTTTCTCTCCTTTCCTTCTGAGACTTCAATTAGCTATATATTAAGCCACTGGGTATTATTCCACAGACACTGGACGCTCAGTTTTTTTCTTTTTTTTCTTTCTTCACTATCTTTTCTCAGTTTGGACACTTTCTATTGTCTTGTATTATCTTTAAGTTCATTAATTCTCCCCCCCCCCCCCCCCGCTATATCTGGTTTGCTATTAATCTTATCTAGTGAATTATTCTTCTCTGAACTTTTTATGTTATTTCTACTTTTCCTATGGAGTTCTTTTGTAATAGATTATATGCTCTGCTAAATTTCTCTATCTTTGCATGCGTATTGTCCAGGGTGAAAGACCTGAGCAATGGCAAGTTTTCAGATATCTCTTCAAACTTTACAGTTGAGTGAACAGTACTTTAAACTATTGGTGATCTCTTTCTGCTTTATAGGTTGGTTGCCAATGTTGGGGGTTACTGAGTTTTCTTTGTTCTCCAGTACTGGTCCCAGTGTTTTGTAATTCAGGAGATCTCTGTCTGCCCTGCTGTACTTTTATCAGTCTGTGGAGGACAGTTGCCTTCTATTCTGTGGAAACTCATTGTTTGAACAGTTTCTCTCATTTTTTTTTTTTTTTTTCTGCTTCCCCAGCATTTGGAAATGAAATCCAACTGTATTTAAGTTAGGCTTGTGTCAGCTCTCCTTATCCACCCTTCTTATTCTGAGGGCAGCTGTCTTGCACTTAGGAGAGGCCCCTGAGACACGTGAGAGGATATGTCTGAGCTCTTTCATTCTGCCCCAGGCATTGACACACTGCTCTCCAGAATTCTGTGGAAGACTTATAGGAAGAGCGGTGAGTGAGTGCAAATGCACAACTCTTTATAGCCTATAAAGATGGTCTCTTTTGACTCTGTACATCCTAATGGAAAGAGGAAATCTGTAGTCTTTTTTTGTTGTTGTTTATGAAATGAAACAACATTTATTATCAATAACCTCAGATATACAGATGACACCAACCTTATGGCAGAAAGTGAAGAGGAACTAAAAAGCCTCTTGATCAAAGTGAAAGAGGAGAGTGAAAAAGTTGGCTTAAAGCTCAACATTCAGAAAACGAAGATCATGGCATTTGGTCCCATCACTTCACAGGAAATAGATGGGGAAACAGTGGAAACAGTGTCAGACTTTATTTTTCTGGGCTCCAAAATCACTGCGGATGGTGATTACAGCCATGAAATTAGAAGACGCTTACTCCTTGGAAGGAAAGTTATGACCAACCTAGATAGCATATTCAAAAGCAGAGACATTACTTTGCCAACAAAACGTCCGTCTAGTCAAGGCTATGGTTTTTCCAGTAGTCATGTATGGATGTGAGAGTTGGACTGTGAAGAAAGCTGAGCGCCGAAGAATTGATGCTTTTGAACTGCGGTGTCAGAGAAGACTCTTGAGCGTCCCTTAGACTGCAAGGAGATCCAACCAGTCCATTCTGAAGGAGCTCAGTCCTGGGTGTTCTTTGGAAGGAATGATGCTAAAGCTGAAACTCCAGAACTTTGGCCACCTCATGCGAAGAGCTGACTCATTGGAAAAGACTCTGATGCTGGGAGGGATTGGGAGCAGGAGGAGAAGGGGACGACAGAGGATGAGATGGCTGGATGGCATCACCGACTCGATGGATGTGAGTTTGAGTGAACTCCAGGGGTTGGTGATGGACAGGGAGGCCTGGCGTGCTGGGATTCATGAGGTTGCAAAGAGTCAGACGTGACTGAGTGACTGAACTGAACTGAACTGATGAAATGAAACACTTTTTTTTTTTTTTTTAATTAACCACTTTCTTATGTAATTATTAACTCTCAATAATTGTAACTTTTAATGTTTACAAAAATCTCATTGGACAGTTTAATCATTCTTCTGTTACAATAGACAAAGACATTTTTTCCAGTTTTTCCCCTCTTATAAAGGATGTTTCCATGAATAACCAGAAAACCATTTTAGGTTTCTATGTCTGTATTGTAGTACATCATACAGTGGAAGTGACAAATAGATTCAAGGGATAGGATCTGATAGAGTGTTGGAAGAACTATGGACGAAGGTTCGTGACATTGTACAGGAGGCAGTGATCAAGACCATCCCCAAGAAAAAGAAATGCAAAGAGGCAAAATGGTTGTCTGAGGAGGCCTTACAAATAGCTGTGAAAAGAAGAGAAGTGAAAGGCAAAGGAAAAAAAAGGAAAGATACACCCATTTGAATGCAGAGTTCCAAAGAATAGCAAGGAGAGATAAGAAAGCCTTCCTTAGTGAGCAATGCAAAGAAATAGAGGAAAGCAATAGAATGTGAAAGACTAGAGATCTCTTCAAGAAAATTAGAGATACCAAGGGAACATTTCATGCAAAGATGGGCACAATAAAGGACAGAAATGGTATGGACCTAACAGAAGCAGAGGATATTAAGAGGAGGTGGCAAGAATACACAGAAGAAGTGTACAAAAAAGAGTTTCATGACCCAGATAATCACTATGGTGTGATCACTCACCTAGAGCCAGACATGTTGGAATGTGAAATCCAGTGGGCCTTAGGAAGCATCACGACGAACAAAGCTAGTAGAAGTGGAGATGATGTAATTCCAGTTGAGCTATTTCAAATCCTAAATGATGATGCTGTGAAAGTGCTGCACTCAATATGCCAGCAAATTTGGAAAACTCAGCAGTGGCCACAGGACCAGAAATGATCAGTTTTCATTCCAATCCCAAAGAAAGGCAATGCCAAAGAATGCTCAACTACTACACAATTGCACTCATCTCACACACTAGTAAAGTAATGCTCAAAATTCCCCAAGCAAGGCTTCAACAGTACATGAACTGTGAACTCCCAGCTGTTCAAGCTGGATTTAGAAAAGGAAGAGGAACCAGAGATCAAATTGCCAACATCCGCTGGATCATGGAAAAAGCAAGAGAGTTCCAGAAAAATATCTATTTCTGCTTTATTGACTATGCCAAAGCCTTTGACCATGTGGATCACAATAAACTGTGGAAAGTTCTTCAAGAGATGGGAATACCAGACCCTTACCTGCCTCCTGAGACATCTGTATGCAGGTCAGGAAGCAACAGTTTAAACTGGACATGGAACAACAGACTGATTCCAAATAGGAAAAGGAGTACATCAAGGCTGTATATTGTCACCCTGTTTATTTAACTTACATACAGAGTACATCATGAGAAATGCTGGACTGGATAAAGTGCAAGTTGGAATCAAGATTTCTGAAAGAAATATCAATAACCTCAGATATGTAGATGACACCACCCTAATGGCAGAATGAAGAAGAACTAAAGAGCCTCTTGATGAAAGTGAAACAGGAGAGTGAAAAAGTTGGTTTAAAACTCAACATTCATAAAACATTAAAAAATCATGACATCTGGTCCCATCACTCATGACAAATAGATGGGGCAACAATGGAAACAGTGAGAGACTTTATTTTGGGGGGCTCCAAAAGCACTGCAGACAGTGACTGAAGCCATGAAATGAAAAGACACTTGCTCCTTGAAGAAAAGCTGTGACCAATCTAGACAGCATATTAAAAAGCAGAGACACTACTTTGCCAACAAAGGTCTGTCTAGTCAAGGTTATGGTTTTTCCTGTAGTCATGTATGGATGTGAGAGTTGGACTATAAAGAAAGCTGAGCACCGAAGAATTGATGCTTTTGAACTGTGGTGTTGGAGAAGACTCTTGAGAGTCCCTTGGACTGCAAGGAGATCCAACCAGTCCATCCTAAAGGAGATCAGTCCTGGGTGTTCATTGGAAGGACTGATACGGAAGTTGAAACTCCAGTACTTTGGCCACCTGATGTGAAGAACTGACTCACTAGAAAAGACCCTGATGCTGGGAAAGATTAAAGGCGGGAGGAGAAGGGGACAACAGAGGATGAGATGGTTGGATGGCATCACCGAGTCAGTGGACATGGGTTTGAGTAAGTTCCGTGAGGTGGTGATGGACAGGGAAGCCTAGCATGCTGCAGTCCATGGGGTCGCAAAGAGTTGGACATGACTGAGCAACTGAACTGAACATCATAAGAACATGAGAACCATATTCTACTTAAAATTCAGTAACACGTTCTGAGTTGGAAAAAGGTAGGTACTTAATAAATGCATTTTATCAAAGCTTCTCTTGTATAGCGACTGATGTGCTAAGCGCGGCCAAGAGGAGCTACCCCACGTCCGAGGTCAGGGGCAGAAGCTGGGAGGACCCCATGCCCGAAGGGCGGCAGCCAAGAGAAGTTACCCCATGTCTGATGTCAGGGGCAGCGGCCAAGAGTGCCAGGCTGCAGCGGCGCAGGAATGGCAGAGAAGAGCTACCCAAGTCCGAGGTCAGGGGCGGCAGCGGGGAGGAGCTACTCCACGCCCCCATGCCCGATGCCAGGGGTGGTGGCCAGGAGGACCAACCCCATGCCAAAGGCCGGGGGCGGCGGCCAGGAGGACTAACCCCACTTCCAAGGAGCGGTGGCTGCGCAGGTGTAGGAGGGCCTAGAGGCGCTATCCCACTTTGAAGGTCAGGAAGGGTGGTGGTGAGGAGATACCCCTCCTCCAAGGTAAGGAGCAGCGGCTGCATTTTTCTGGAGCAGCCGTGAAGAGATACCCCACGTCCAAGGTAAGAGAAACCCAAGTAAGATGGTAGGTGTTGCAAGAGGGCATCAGAGGGCAGACACTGAAACCATATTCACAGAAAACTAGTCAATCTAATCACACTAGGACCACAGCCTTGTCTAACTCAATGAAACTAAGCCATGCCCGTGGGGCAACCCAAGATGGGCGGGTCACGGTGGAGAGATCTGACAGAATGTGGTCCACTGGAGAAGGGAATGGCAAACCACTTCAGTATTCTTGCCTTGAGAACCCCATGAACAGTATGAAAAGGCAAAATGAAAAAGGAACTCCCCAGGTCAGTAGGTGCCCAATATGCTACTGGAGGTCAGTGGAGAAATAACTCCAGAAAGAATGAAGGGATGGAACCAAAGCAAAAATGATACCCAGCTGTGGATGTGACTAGTGATAGAAGCAAGGTTCGATGCTGTAAGAGCAATATTGCATAGGAACCTGGAATGTCAGGTCCATGAATCAAGGCAAATTGGAAGTGGTCAAACAAGAGATGGCAAGAGTGTATGTCGACATTCTAGGAATCAGCAAACTCAAATGGACTGGAATGGGTGAATTTAACTCGGATGACCATTATATCTACTACTGCGGGCAGGAATCCCTCAGAAGAAATGGAGTAGCCATCATGGTCAACAAAAGAGTCTGAAAGGCAGTACTTGGATGCAATCTCAAAAATGACAGAATGATCTCTATTCGTTTCCAAGGCAAACCATTCAATATCACGGTAATCCAAGTCTATGCCCCAACCAGTAACGCTGATGAAGCTGAAGTTGAACGGTTCTATGAAGACCTACAAGACCTTTAGAACTAACAGCCAAAACAGATGTCCTTTTCATTATAGGGGACTGGAAGGCAACAGTAGGAAGTCAAGAAACACCTGGAGTAACAGGCAAATTTGGCCTTGGAGTATGGAATGAAGCAGGGCAAAGACTAATAGAGTTTTGCCAAGAAAATGCAGTGGTCATAGCAAACACCCTCTTCCAACAACACAAGAGAAGACTCTACACATGGACATCACCAGATGGTCAACACCAAAATCAGATTGATTATGTTCTTTGCAGCCAAAGATGGAGAAGCTCTATACAGTCAGCAAAAACAAGACCGGGAGCTGACTGTGGCTCAGATCATGAACTCCTTATTACCAAATTCAGACTTAAATTGAAGAAAGGAGGGAAAACCACTAGACCATTCAGGAATGACCTAAATCAAATCCCTTATGATTATACAGTGGAAGGGAGAAATAGATTTAAGGGACTAGATTTGATAGATAGACTGCCTGATGAACTATGGACTGAGGTTCGTGACATTGTACAGGAAACAGGGATCAAGACGATCCCCATGGAAAAGAAATGCAAAAAAGCAAAATGGCTGCCTGGGGAGGCCTTACAAATAGCTGTGAAAAGAAGAGAAGCGAAAAGCAAAGGAGAAAAGGAAAGATATAAACATCTGAATGCAGAGTTCCAGAGAATAGCAAGAAGAGATAAGAAAGCCTTCCTCAGCTATCAATGCAAAGAAATAGAGGAAAACAACAGAATGGGAAAGACTAGAGATCTCTTCAAGAAAATTAGAGATACCAAGGGAACATTTCATGCAAAGATGGGCTCAATAAAGGACAGAAATGGTATGGACCTAACAGAAACAGAAGATATTAAGAAGAGGTGGCAAGAATACACAGAAGAACTGTACAAAAAAGAACTTCACGACCCAGATAATCACGATGGTGTGATCACTGACCTAGAGCCAGACATCCTGGAATGTGAAGTCCAGTGGGCCTTAGAAAGCATCACTATGAATGAAGCTAGTGGAGATGATGGAATTCCAGTTTAGCTATTTCAAATCCTGAAAGATGGTGCTGTGAAAGTGCTGCACTCAATATGCCAGCAAATTTGGAAAACTCAGCAGTGGCCACAGGACTGGAAAAGGTCAGTTTTCATTCCAATCCCAAAGAAAGGCAATGTCAAAGAATGCTCAAACTACCTCACAATTGCACTCATCTCACACGCTAGTAAGGTAATGCTCAAAATTCTCCATGCCAGGCTTCAGCAATACGTGAACCGTGAACTTCCAGATGTTCAAGCTGATTTTAGAAAAGGCAGAGGAACCAGAGATCAAATTGCCAACATCCACTGGATCATGGAAAAAGCAAGAGAGTTCCAGAAAAACATCTATTTCTGCTTTATTGACTATGCCAAAGCCTTTGACTGTGTGGATCACAACAAACTGTGGAAAATTCTGGAAAAGATGGGAATACCAGACCACCTGATCTGCCTCTTGAGAAATCTGTATGCAGGTCAGGAAGCAACAGTTAGAAATGGACATGGAACAACAGACTGGGTCCAAATAGGAAAGGGAGTACATCAAGGCTGTATATTGTCACCCTGCTTATTTAACTTATATGCAGAGTACATCATGAGAAACGCTGGACTGGAAGAAACACAAGCTGGAATCAAGATTTCTGGGAGAAATCTCAATAACCTCAGATATGCAGATGATACCACCCTTATGGCAGAAAGTGAAGAGGAACTAAAAAGCCTCTTGATGAAAGTGAAAGTGGAGAGTGAAAAAGCTGGCTTAAAGTTCAACATTCAGAAAATGAAGATCATGGCATCCGGTCCCATCACTTCATGGCAAATAGATGGAGAAACAGTGGAAACAGTGTCAGACTTTATTTTGGGAGGCTCCAAAATCACTGCAGATGGTGACTGTGGCCATGAAATTAAAAGACGCTTACTCCTTGGAAAGAAAGTTATGACCAACCTAGATAGCATATTCAAAAGCAGAGACATTACTTTGCCAACAAAGGTCCATCTAGTCAAGGCTATGGTTTTTCCAGTGGTCATGTATAAGAGTGAGAGTTGGACTGTGAAGAAGGCTGAGCTCCAAAGAATTGATGCTTTTGAACTGTGGTGTTGGAGAAGACTCTTGAGAGTCCCTTCAACTGCAAGGAGATCCAACCAGTCCATTCTGAAGGAGATCAGCCCTGGGATTTCTTTGGAGGGAATGATGCTGAAGCTGAAACTCCAGTACTTTGGCCACCTCATGCGAAGAGTTGACTCATTGGAAAAGACTCTGATGCTGGGAGGGATTGGGAGCAGGAGGAGAAGGGGACGACAGAGGATGAGATGGTTGGATGGCATCACTGACTCCATGGACATGAGTCTCAGTGAACTCCGGGAGATGGTGATGGACAGGGAGGCCTGGTGTGCTGCGATTCATGCAGTCGCAAAGAGTCAGACACGACTGAGCGACTGAACTGACCTGATGCTTACAAAGTACATTATAGATTTTATTAACTTTATAAGCATGTTTTAAACTATAAAGTGTTACATAAATATACCAGAAGGAGAAGGATGGTTGGTGGACAAATACATTACATTTGCAGAAATGTTGCATTTTGCTGCAAAGATGTTACATTTGAAAAAATCTGTCAGGATTGAATTTTCAATGAATAAAAAAATAGCAGAGCATGGAATTTAACCTGCAACCCATGAGTGGCTTTCAGATAGTTCATAAATAACCTACAACGGCACACACAATGTAAGTGTATTTTCATTTATTTCCTGGAAAAAACTCCATGATATGCATTAATTATCAAATTATCTATTATCAAAGAGGTCCATGACCCTAATGTAATGAAGAAGACCTGCCATAAAGTTTCCATATTTAAAAGGAAGGTAAGACCTTGCCAGTGTCTTAACAGAGTAGGTATATCAGACACTTGAAAATAATGAAAGTAAATGTCAACACTGAAAGTGTAGAACATATACTACTTTATTAAGGAGACAGCATGAAGTAGCAGCCTAGGTTGGGATGCTTCCCGTCATCAACAGTTTTACAGACCTATGCAATCAAGGCAAATTATCTCTCACCTTCTGTGTCTTTTTTTCTCTTTTTCTGCTTCCATATGCTCAGTCTCCATGGCCCACTGGTTCTTCCTACGACTATATTAAGAAACGTGAGGGTCTCAAACTGATAATTTTCTTCCCATCCAGCTTTTCAATTATTGAGTAGTTAAGTATTGCCTATCTATTGTTGTTTAAGAATTTTTGTTTAGTGTGATGGGAAGAAAATACATGCAATTATATACAAGTTTAGAAACCAAATAACATCTTGGGAAGCATGTGAAGACATTTAAATGTTAGGTGAAATAAGCCTCTTATAACTAAACAGAATTACTTCACGCATTATTTTATTCTAGAATTTTCTCTTTTATTCCCCACTTAGAACCTCAAAATGTGACCTTACTTAGAAGCATGGTCTTTGTACATGTAATTAGTTAAAATGAAATCATTTTGGATTAGGGTGGGCCCTAATTCCAAAGTGTGTGTGTGTGTGTGTGTGTGTGTGTGTGTGTGTGTGTGTGTGCGTGTGTGTGCGCAGTTGCTAAGTCATGTCCAACTCTTTGCAACCCCATGGACTGCAGCCTGCCAGGCTCCCCTCTCCATGGGATTTTCCAGGCAAGAATACTGGAATGGGTTGCCATTCCTTCTCCAGGGAATTTCCTGACCCAGGGATCAAACCCACATCTCCCGTATTGGCAGGCGAATTCTTTACCACTGAGACACCTGGGCAGCAGGAGATGACGTGAAGACATGCAGGGAAGAAGGCCAGATAATTATGGAGGCAGATGGGCATGATACAGCTTCAAGGCAAGGAACCAAGGATTACAGGCACCCAAAGCAAGCAAAGAGGCAAGGGAGGAGTCTTCCCTTGTTCCCTTGAGCCTTCAGAGGGAGTATGGCCCTGCTGACACCTTGATTTTAGACTCTGGCCTCCAAAGCAGTAAGAAAAAAAATGTTTCTGTTTTGTGTTTGCGGTTCTTTACTATAACAACTCTGGAAAACTAATACGTAAGCCACATGTAAAATTTGTCTTAAAGTGTACAAGTTATAGCTATAAGAAAGTAAAAGCATTTTACATTCTAAGAGACAAATTTCATCCCTATCATTTTTGGACTTAATTTTTGCTTTTTAAAGAGATCTGTGGAACATTTATAAAATTATGACCAACTGTGTTCCTGATTTCCACATTTTTCTCAAGTTGTATTAAGAGTGTGAGCCTCAGTTTAGCTCTAGAATCTGCATTTTCATCTTTTCATTTTCTCACATTCTTATGAAATAGAACAATATACAAGCTAAATATTTAAATAATTACACAACTTAGCTGTTACACAACTAAGTTAAGAAATTGTAAAATGGGACTGTTGGTTGGGAATGGCTCCAACAAGTTTTGAATCAAAGTATTCATTGTAAAAAGTCCTCAGCTGGAATTTTAAAAGCAGTTTAGGGATGAGATTATACAACATACTCAAGGAGGAAGTACAAAATTGAATGGACTAAAGTCAAGGTCAGCTTAACAATCAAGTAATCCTTTTTTTAAGT
This sequence comes from Bos taurus, assembly GCF_002263795.3. Lineage (NCBI taxonomy): Eukaryota > Metazoa > Chordata > Mammalia > Artiodactyla > Bovidae > Bos > Bos taurus. The sequence goes on from NC_037355.1 coordinate 4,249,486, forward strand.
TGAGTGATAATTGACATATAACATTATGTCAGTTCCAGGTGTACAACATAATGATGTGTAATATGTGTGTATTGTGAAATGAGGACCACAAATCTAGTCAACATCTACCACCACATATCGTGACAAACTTTTTTCCTTTGTTATGAGAAGTCCCGAGATCCACTCTTTCAGCAACTTTCAAGTGCACTATACAGTATTGCTGACAATAGTCACTGTACTTTACATTAAATCCCAAGAACTTATCTGTCTTATAAATGCACATTTGTATCTTTTGACCTGCTTCACCCATTTGCCCATAGCCCAAACCCCCACCTCTGGCAACGACTAATCTGTTCTATCTATGAGCTTCTTTTTTTCCTTAAGGCATCACATATAACTAAGATCATCAGCATTTGTCTTTTTCTTTCTGACATATTTCACTTAGTATAACACCCTCAGTTCCGTTCAGTCGCTCCGTTGTATCTGACTCTTTGGACCCCTTGGACTGCAGCATGCCAGGCTTCCCTGTCCATCACCAACTCCCGGAACTCACTCAAACTCATGTCCATTGAGTCAGTGATGCCACCCAACCATATCATCCTCTGTTGTCCCCTTCTCCTCCCACCTTCAATCTTTCCCAGCATCAGGGTCTTTTCAAGTGAGTCAGTTCTTCACATCAGGTGGCCAAAGTATTGGAGTTTCAGCTTCAGCATCAGTCCTTCCAGTGAATATTCAAGACTGATTTCCTTTAGGATTGACTGGTTGGATCTCTTTGCAGTCCAAGGGACTCTCAAGAGTCTTCTCCAACATCACAGTTCAGAAGCATCAATTCTTTGGAGCTCAGCTTTCTTTATATTCCCATTCTCATATCCATACATGACTACAGGAAAAACCGTAGCTTTGACTAGATGGAACTTTGTTGGCAAAGTAATGTCTCTGCTTTTTAATATGCTGTCTAAGTTGGTCACAGCTTTCCTTCCAAGGAGCAAGCTTCTTTTGCTTTCTTTTATGACTTCAGTCACCATCTGCAGTGATTTTAGAGCCCCCCCCCCAAATAAAGTCTGTCACCGTTTCCATTATTTCCCCATCTATTTGCCATGAAGTGATGGGACTGGATGCCATGATCTTAGTTTTCTGAATATTGAGTTTTAAGCCAACTTTTTCACTCTCTTCTTTCACTTTCATTAAGAGGCTCTTCTTTATTTTCTGCTATAAGGGTGGTGTCATCTGAATATCGGAGAAGGAAATGGCAACCCACTCCAGTATCCTTGCCTAGAGAATCCTGTGGACAGAGGAGCCTGGTGGGCTACTGTACATAGGGTCACACAGAGTCAGACACGACTGAAGTGACTTAGCATGCGTGCATGCATTGGAGAAGGAAATGGCAACCCACTCTAGTATTCTTGCCTGGAGAATCCCAGGGATGGAGGAGCCTGGTGGGCTGCCATCTATGGGGTCACCCAGAGTCGGACATGACTGAAGCGACTTAGCAGAAGCAGCAGCATCTGAATATCTGAGGTTATTGATATTTCTCCCAGAAATCTTGATTCCAACTTGTGCTTCTTCCAGCCTGGCATTTCACATGATGTTCTCTGTATATAAGTTAAATAAGCAATATACAGCCTTGACGTACTCCTTTTCCTATTTGGAACCAGTCTGTTGTTCCATGTCCAGTTTTAACCATTGCTTCCTGACCTGCATACAGATTTCTCAGGAGGCAGGTAAGGTGGTCTGGTATTCCCATCTCTTTCAGAATTTTCCACAGTTTATTGTGATCCACACAGTCAAAGGCTTTGGCATAGTCAATAAAGCAGAAATAGATGTTTTTCTGGAACTCTCTTGCTTTTTCCATGACCCAGCGGATGTTGGCAATTTCATCTCTGGTTCTTCTGCCTTTCCTAAATCCAGCTTGAACATGTGGAATTTCACAGTTCACGTATTGCTGAAGCTTGGCTTGGAGAATTTTGAGCATTACTTTGCTAGCGTGTGAGATGAGTGCAATTGTGCAGTCGTTTGAACATTCTTTGGCATTGCCTTTCGTTGGGATTGGAATGAAAACTGATCATTTCTGGTCCTGTGGCCACTGCTGAGTTTTCCAAATTTGCTGGCATATTGAGTGCACCACTTTCACAGCATCATTGTTTAGGATTTGAAATAGCTCAACTGGTACTCCATCACCTCCACTAGCTTCATTCATAGTGATGCTTCCTAAGGCCCACTTGACTTTGCATTCCAGGAAGTCTGGCTCTAAGTGAGTGATCACATCATCATGATTATCTGTCTCAAGATCTTTTCTGTTAGTTCTTCTGTGTATTCTTGCCACCTTTCTTAATACCTTCTGCTTCTGTTAAGTCCATACCATTTCTGTCCTTAATTGTGCCCATCTTTGCATGAAATGTTCCCTTGATATCTCTCAGAGTCAACACCTTCAGAGTCAACCTATGTTGTGACAATGTATGTTGTGACCCTCAAATATAGAAATGGCAGGATTTCCTAATTTTTTTATGGCTGAATAATATTCAGTGGCATGTATAATACACACACACACACACATCTACTTAACATCTTCTTTATCCATTCATTCTTTGGTGGATACCTTTGTTGTTTCCATGTATGGGCTCCTGTGAGCAAGGCTGCTATGAACAGGTAAGTGCCAATATCATTTCAGTCAGTGGTTTCATTTCCTTCATAAATACTTAGAAGCATAATTGCTGGACCATATGGTAGTTCTATTTTTAATATTTTGAGGAACTTACTGTGTTCTTTTCCATGGTGACTGTGTCCATAACATCCCCACTGACAGTGTAGGAGAGTTCTCTTTTCCCCCAAATCCTCACCAGCACTGTGGTCTTTTTAATGCTCACTATTCTGACAGGTGAGGGAACTTTTCCTTTCCTGAGCTGTTTTCAGTTCTTCCGTGGCTTGGGCTGGCCCGTGAGTTCCTGCAAGCTCTTAATAAAGTATCTGGCACATATCTGAGCCGGGAGGAACCAAGGGCCTAATATTCAGAAAATAGCCATAAATGAGTGGAGGACCAACTGGACCAGAAAACATAAAGGAAGCCAGACGAGGAAGGGACAGTTAAGGACTTTGGGAAGGTCATGTACACACTGCTATATTTACAATGGATAACCAACAAAAACCTACTGTCTAGCACGTGGAACTCTGCTCAAAGTAGGGCACCAGCCTGGATGTGGGTGTTTGGGGGAGAATGAATACATGTATACGTATGGCTGAATCCTTTCACTGTTCACCTGAAACTATACATCATTGTTAATTGGCTATACTCCAATACAAAATATTTTTGGGGTGTTAAATTTCAAAAATGAATTAATATTTAAAAAAAAGAATGCAGGAAGCATCATCTTTATCACGGAGGAGGTTACACAGGGAGCTCCCTGGCCTCGCCCAGCTGAGAGCCTCGCCTGCACACTCCTCTGGCTGCGCGTCAGCCCAGGCTGCTGTGGGGGCAGAGACCGGGAGGGCGCTGTCTTCACCGCAGAGGCCACAGGAGAGAGCACATTTCTGAGTAAGCTTTTCCCTTATGGACACAAGGCCCAGCAAGCCACACCCTTTCCTTTCTTGGAGAGATGTAAGGGAGGGGTAGAGAGGAAGCCTGAGACTGGTGGTTCTTAAAAACGTGAAGATTTATGAAGATGTAAATCATTGCAGCGAAGTTTACCATATGAGGCGAAAATTTTAATTTTATTTCATGCTACTCAAACCATAGGTGCTTGTGAGGAAGACCAGAAAAATGAACATTTTTTCTGTTCACGTGAGTTGCAGTGTGAATGAAATTTACAGATCCCCTCTATACATGTATAGTAACACTTTCAATGTTTTACAATACATTTGTTTTCTAAGCAAGGAAGTAAACTCTGAAAAGAAATGAACCAAAGTCATTTTTAATGCATCTTGTAGAATGCAGGACTCACAACACACAGGGCAGTATTTAATAGTGGAACAAGTTAGAGCAAGGGCTAAAATCTCATGCTGGAAGGACTTCAAACTGGCTGCTGTGAGGACAAGGACAGAATTTTTTACCTGGAAGAAAGCATTGCTCACTTTGACCGAAAAGCAGATATCACTTATTTCTGTAGAAATTATAATAATCTTCCTTGAATTGTCGAAACAAGGCAGATATATCATAATATTCTTGTAGGGATATTCATTTATCTAGCTGGTTTCAGCAAGTCTTAGCTGCAGCATGCACGCTCTTTGCTGTGGCATGTGGGGTCTCGTTCCCTGTCCTGGGATCCACCTGGGACCCCCCTGCATTGGGAGCAAGGAATGTTAACCACTGGACCACCAGGGAAGTCTCTATCATAATATTCTTAAATTTGGGAAGTTTCAATCCCTTCACAAATTTTTAATAGGCTTATAGACATTCATTGGTAAGGACAAGATTAAATAGGACCATTAACTTGACATCAAGTTATTTGAAATCAAGTTAATTGCCAATCTAATTGACATCAAGTTAATAATTATTTAAGAATTTATTACCTGTTAAGACCTTTTTCCAGGTGCTGTAAATCTCTAGCACTAAGTACAGTTCTTCACACCCACTAAAGACTCAACTCATTTGTCTTGTTGAATGAAAGAATAAGTCTCATGTCTAAGGTGGAGACAAGACTCTATGGGTAAAGCTTAATTTGAATAAGATTTTGAAAGGCAGAAGGGATTTGGATATGAAAAATGAATGGGGAGGACATTTGAGAGGAAGAGGCATGTTTTAAAGGAGTAGAAGAGGCACAGGGCACATTCGGTGGACGATGATGAAATTAGCGTGACTGGATCAGGGATGTTGGGTACCAGTCGTGGGCAAGATCAGGGAGCTTCAGACAGAAGCTGACCTGGGGTAGCCCAGCTTCTGTTGCCAATCTGAGGAGTTTGGACTGTATGTTACCAACACGAGTGTCATAGAGATAACTGGTTGGGTTACATGATCAAAGGGTCTTTGAAATGACAATGAAACTTTTAACGCTAGTGTGTCCACTGTGGGTAGGAGCAGGAGTAGACCAAGGAAACAGAGACCAATCTCAGGGTTATTGCTGTAGCATGCTCATTTCCTTTTACTTATTTTTTTATACTCTTGAAAAAATTACTTTGTTTACTTTTGGCTTTTCTGGGTCTTCATTCTGCATGTGGGCTTTCTCTAGTTGCAGTGAGTAGGGGCAACTCTCTAGCTGCAGAGCAAGGGCTTCAGTCCTTGTGGCTCATGGGCTTGGTTGCCCCATGGCACATGGAATCTTCCTGGACCAGGGACTGAACTCATGTCCCCTGTATTGGCAGGAGGATTCTTAACCACTGGTCAGCCAGGGCAGACCCATTTCCTTTTATTGACCTTAAGTCTTTGAGGAGAAGGATTTTACCTTTGTATTTTCATCTCTAGCACAGTGCCCAAACATCAGAGGTACTAAGTGTGTGTTAATTTCTGCCTGATCTTTTTTTTTAGGATCCACCCTAATGATCTTATGCAACTTTAATTACCATTTTATTTATATCATTTCCTTTTAGATTCCACATACTTTATGCCTGATCTTAGCCAGCTGGCCTGGGAATGGAAGGATTGGGATCCATTAATTTATTTATTAAACAAGCAATAAAGTAGGGACCAACTACATTTCAGGCACTATATTTAAGAGATGATCAACAGGACTTAGGAGTACTGAAGGGGAGGAAAAAGGACACTTCTGTTCTTGCACCTGGACATGAAATGTGGTATATGTTGTGGAAAGAGTGTCCTTTATCCTCTCTTTGAACTGTTATTACCCTTGGTTTTATAAACCACCCACCCCAGGTAACAAATAGATAGGTCACAACTTCACAGTTAGCAAAAACCACACTTAGTTCAGACTCCATGTCCATCAGGGTGTCCGGGACCTGTGACTAATGTAGACACTGTGTTGTGGCCCAGGTAATCTGTAAGTTCTGGTTGTCTCCATCTGCGTTTTTTTGGTGTTTTACCCCCAGAAGGGCAGAATTTGTTGCTGTGTCTTCCATCTAAAGAGACTTATCTTAGTCTGCTCACTGGCCAGCCACTCCTCCCACAACCCCCATCAGGTCTTGTCTGCACTTGAATTGTAATGACTCTATCACTCTGAGAAACTGTGGCCACGTTCTTAAATTTGCTGTAGTGTCTCTGGGGCTTTTTAGGAGTGGGTGGTGAATTTAGCTCAGATGACCATTATATCTACTACTGCGGGCAGGAATCCCTCAGAAGAAATGGAGTAGCCATCATGGTCAACAAAAGAGTCTGAAATGCAGTACTTGGATGCAATCTCAAAAATGACAGAATGATCTCTGTTTGTTTCCAAGGCAAACCATTCAATTTCTCAGTAATCAAAGTCTATGCCCCAAACAGTAATGCTGAAGAAGCTGAAGTTGAACGGTTCTATGAAGACCTACAAGACCTTTTAGAACTAACACCCCCAAAAGATATCCTTTTCATTATAGGGGACTGGAATGCAAAAGTAGGAAGTCAAGAAACACCTGGAGTAACAGGCAAATTTGGCCTTGGAATACAGAATGAAGCAGGGCAAAGACTAATAGAGTTTTGCCAAGAAAATGCAGTGGTCATAACAAACACCCTCTTCCAACAACACAAGAGAAGACTCTATACATGGACATCACCAGATGGTCAGCATTGAAATCAGATTGATTATATTCTTTGCAGCCAAAGATGGAGAAGCTCTATACAGTCAACAAAAACAAGACCAGGAGCTGACTGTGGCTCAGACCATGAACTCCTTATTGCCAAATTCAGACTTAAATTGAAGAAAGTAGGGAAAACCACCAGACCATTCAGGTATGACCTAAATCAAATCCCTTATGATTATACAGTGGAAGGGAGAAATAGATTTAAGGGCCTAGATCTGATAGATAGAGTGCCTGATGAACTATGGAATGAGGTTCGTGACATTGTACAGGAGACAGGGATCAAGACCATCCCCATGGAAAAGATATGCAAAAAAGAAAAATGGCTGCCTGGGGAGGCCTTACAAATAGCTATGAAAAGAAGAGAAGTGAAAAGCAAAGGAGAAAAGGAAAGATATAAGCATCTGAATGCAGAGTTCCAAAGAATAGCAAGAAGAGATAAGAAAGCCTTCCTCAGCTATCAATGCAAAGAAATAGAGGAAAACAACAGAATGGGAAAGACTAGAGATCTCTTCAAGAAAATCAGAGATACCAAAGGAACATTTCATGCAAAGATGGGCTCGATAAAGGACAGAAATGGTATGGACCTAACAGAAGCAGAAGATATTAAGAAGAGGTGGCAAGAATACACAGAAGAACTATAAAAAAAAATCTTCAAGACCCAGATAATCACGATGGTGTGATCACTGACCTAGAGCCAGACATCCTGGAATGTGAAGTCAAGTGGACCTTAGAAAGCATCACTACGAACAAAGCTAGTGGAGGTGATGGAATTCCAGTTGAGCTATTCCAAATCCTGAAAGATGGTGCTGTGAAAGTGCTGCACTCAATATGCCAGCAAATTTGGAAAACTCAGCAGTGGCCACAGGACTGGAAAAGGTCAGCTTTCATTCCAATCCCAAAGAAAGGCAATGCCAAAGAATGCTCAAACTACCGCACAACTGCACTCATCTCACATGCTAGTAAAGTAATGCTCAAAATTCTCCAAGCCAGGCTTAAGCAATATGCGAACCATGAGCTTCGTGATGTTCAAGCTGATTTTAGAAAAGGCAGAGGAACCAGAGATCAAATTGCCAACATCCGCTGGATCATGCAAAAAGCAAGAGAGTTCCAGAAAAACATCTATTTCTGCTTTATTGACTATGCCAAAGCCTTTGACTGTGTGGATCACAATAAACTGTGGAAAATTCTGAAAGAGATGGGAATACCAGACCACCTGATCTGCCTCTTGAGAAATCTGTATGCAGGTCAGGAAGCAACAGTTAGAACTGGACATGGAACAGCAGACTGGGTCCAAATAGGAAAAGGAGTACGTCAAGGCTGTATATTGTCACCCTATTTATTTAACATATATGCAGAGTACATCATGAGAAACGCTGGACTGGAAGAAACACAAGCTGGAATCAAGATTGTTGGGAGAAATATAAATAACTTCAGATATGCAGATGACACCACACTTATGGGAGAAAGTGAAGAGGAACTAAAAAGCCTCTTGATCTAAGTGAAAGAGGAGAGTGAAAAAGTTGGCTTAAAGCTCAACATTCAGAAAATGAAGATCATGGCATCCGGTCCCATCACTTCATGGGAAATAGATGGGGAAACAGTGGAAACAGTGTCAGACTTTATTTTGGGGGGCTCCAAAATCACTGCAGATGGTGACTGCAGCCATGAAATTAAAAGACGCTTAGTCCTTGGAAGGAAAGTTATGACCAACCTAGAGAGCATATTCAAAAGCAGAGACATTACTTTGCCAACAAAGGTCCATCTAGTCAAGGCTATGGTTTTTCCTGTGATCATGTATGGATGTGAGAGTTGGACTGTGAAGAAGGCTGAGTGCTGAAGAATTGATGCTTTTGAACTGTGGTGTTGGAGAAGACTCTTGAGAGTCCCTTGGACTGCAAGGAGATCCAACCAGTCCATTCTGAAGGAGATCAGCCCTGGGATTTCTTTGGAAGGAATGATGCTAAAGCTGAAACTCCAGTACTTTGGCCACCTCATGCGAAGAGTTGACTCACTGGAAAAGACTCTGATGCTGGGAGGGACTGTGGGCAGAAGTAGAAGGGGACGACAGAGGATGAGATGGCTGGATGGCATCACTGACTCGATGGACCTGAGTCTCAGTGAACTTTGGGATTTGGTGATGGACAGGGAGCCCTGGCATGCTGCGATTCATGGGGTTGCAAAGAGTCGGACACGACTGAGCCACTGATCTGATCTGATCTGAACTTGGGTGTCATGACAATATCATACCCCCAAATATCCCTTGCCTCAGTAATCAACCTGTGCCCTAGGTATGTAAATTTTGTTCTCCTTGGGGTAAGTTTTCTATTCTCCATCTGCTACACTTGTTGGCTTCTTGTTTTTTTAAGATTGTTGCACTTCCACAGATTGAATCTGAGGTGCCACACAAGTACACATGTTAATTCTTCCTTTGCATCCTTGCTAGACGTTACCCTAATACAACATTCCTGGAGATAGATGCTATTTTTGTTGCTTTTTTACATCTGAGGAAACAAATATAACTAGTAGAGTAAGAATAAATGATTGGCTTAATATGACTAAATGACTAAAGCTTATCTATTACAAACTTAGCTAAATAATATTTCCACCACCACCCCTGCCCATAACTCTGAGAGCAATCCCTGGCAATAGCACTGTGCTGATAAACACTCAACAAGCGGCTCTCATTGTGAATATGGGGCACAGTTTGTAGCATCTGCTGGTTTCTGTGGCATAAATGAATCAACCGTAGCAGATTTCAAGCTGCCAACATGACGTCACTGAACTCTGAATTGAAAAGAGATGTGCATAATCGATTCTTGCAAGCCTGTAGAAGCCAGAGAGTTCAGAATTTAATTTTTCCTCCTTGAGCATTTTCCATGACAAATAGTCACAAAGCTGTTTGTTGTAGCATGTCTGTCTTTTAGGAATTTTGATTTTGGTGCAAGGGGGCATGTAGACATTGCTCAGTTCAGTTCAGTTCAGTTCAGTCGCTCAGTCGTGTCCGACTCTTTGCGACCCCACGAATCGCAGCACTCCAGTCCTCCCTGTCCATCACCATCTCCCAGAGTTCACTCAGACTCACGTCCATCCAGTCAGTGATGCCATCCAGCCATCTCATCCTGTGTCGTGCACTTCTCCTCCTGCCCCCAATCCCTTCCAGCATCAGAGCCTTTTCCAGTGAGTCAACTCTTCGCATGAGGTGGCCAAAGTACTGGAGTTTCAGCTTTAGCATCATTCCTTCCAAAGAAATCCCAGGGCTGATCTCCTTCAGAATGGACTGGTTGGATCTCCTTGCAGTCCAAGGGACTCTCAAGAGTCTTCTCCAACACCACAGTTCAAAAGCATCAATTCTTCAGCACTCAGCCTTCTTCACAGCCCAACTCTCACATCCATACATGACCACAGGAAAAACCATAGCCTTGACTAGATGGACCTTTGTTGGCAAAGTAACGTCTCTGCTTTTGAATATGCTCTCTAGGTTGGTCATAACTTTCCTTCCAAGGAGTAAGCGTCTTTTAATTTCATGGCGGCAGTCGCCATATGCAGTGATTTTGGAGCCCAAAAAATGAAGTCTGACACTGTTTCCACTGTTTCCCTATCTATTTCCCATGAAGTGATGGGACCAGATACCATGATCTTCGTTTTCTGAATGTTGAGCTTTAAGCCAACTTTTTCACTCTCCTCTTTCACTTTCAGCAAGAGGCTTTTTAGTTCCTCTTCACTTTCATTAGTTCCTCTTCACTTTCTGCCATAAGGGTGGTGTCATCTGCATATCTGAGGTTATTGAGATTTGTCTCAGCAATCTTGATTCCAGCTTGTGTTTCTTCCAGTCCAGCATTTCTCATGATATACTCTGCATATAAGTTAAATAAACAGGGTGACAATATACAGCCTTGACGTACTCCTTTTCCTATTTGGACCCAGTCTGCTGTTCCATGTCCAGTTCTAACTGTTGCTTCCTGACCTGCATACAGATTTCTCAAGAGGCAGATCAGGTGGTCTGGTATTCCCATCTCTTTCAGAATTTTCCACAGTTTATTGTGATCCACACAGTCAAAGGCTTTGGCATAGTCAATAAAGCAGAAATAGATGTTTTTCTGGAACTCTCTTGCTTTTTGCATGATCCAGCAGATGTTGGCAATTTGATCTCTGGTTCCTCTGCCTTTTCTAAAATCAGCTTGAACATCAGGAAGTTCACGGTTCACATATTGCTGAAGCCTGACTTGGAGAATTTTGAGCTTTACTTTACTAGCGTGTGAGATGAGTGCAATTGTGTGGTAGTTTGAGCATTCTTTGGCATTGCCTTTCTTTGGGATTGGAATGAAAGCTGACCTTTTCCAGCCCTGTGGCCACTGCTGGGTTTTCCAAATTTGCTGGCATATCGAGTGCAGCACTTTCACAACATCATCTTTCAGGATTTGAAATAGCTCAACTGGAATTCCATCACCTCCACTAGCTTTGTTCATAGTGATGATTTCTAAGGCCCACTTGACTTCACATTCCAGGATGTCTGGCTCTAGTTAATAATTAATTCTCTTCCAGAGATAAAAGTTATTAATATAGGTACAGGTGGTATTACTTTCCTCAGTTTCTCAAAATTTCAAGTGTATGAGAGCATATAATATTGCCTTTGGCAACTTCTAAATTCAAGCAGGAGAGGGAGGTGGATATGACTAGCAGGTAGCCTGTATGACAGCAAACTCTCTGAATGAGGAGTCCAGAGGCTTGGGTTCTAGTCTCAATTCTGACATAAAATAATTGTGAGACTTTATCTACTAAAGCCTACTGGGTATTGGCTTCTTCAGCTGAAAAATGAGAGAGTTGGGCCAGGCCATCTGTAAATTTCCTCACAACTCTACGTTCAAAATTATGCAAAAAAATGTGGAAAATAGTAATGGGATGAAAAAATTACAAACTTTAAAATTATATCAGAATTACAACAACAGCGTATATGCAAATAATTGACAACAGGCACATGAAGAGATGTTTATATTTTGTGTTCACAGCAGCATTATTCACAAGAGCCAAAATATGGAAGAAACCCAAGTGTCCATTGATAAATGAAAAGATAAACAAAATGTAGTCTGTCATCTCTGCTGTAACAAGACGCTGGATTTTTTTTAAGCTTTTAATTTTATATTGGAGTGTAGTCGATTAGCAAACAACACTGTGACCGTCTCAGGTGAACGGCGAAGGGACTCAGTCATACACATGTACCCATTCCCCCTCAGACTCCGCTCCTGTCCAGGCTGCCAAAAACACTGGGCAGAGTTCCCTGTAGGGAATTCTGACCCATGCTACCCCATGGATGAACCTTGAGGACGTAACGCTAAGTGAAACAGTCCAGTCACAAAAGGACAAATACTATATGTTTCCACTTACTTGAGGTCCCTGGTGTTGTCAGCTTCATAGAGACAGAAATTAAAATGGTGGTTGTCAGGGGCTGGAGGGAGGGAGAGTGGAGAGTGTTTAATAGGTATGAAAAAGTTTCTGAGATTAGTTGCATGACGATGAACTGTACACACTTAAAAGTGGTTAAAATGATGCCTTTTATGTTATGTGTATTTTGCCACAGTTAAAAAAGTTATAACAGAAGAAACATGAAGGAATTTTGCAGGAGTTTGGCAGTAATCTTGATTCCTCAAATAGTCCTGAGTAGGTGATCGTAGGGTTTATTTCATAATAAAACCATGAGTGTAAATGAACACCCTGCGGGTTTCCAGTGAGGTTTTTAGGAGACACTATTTATAACTGATGACTAAATATGGTATTCTGAATTTTTTGACATTGTATTATAGGCATGCTGAGGTGAGCTTGAAGACTAAAATAAACTATACTAAAGCCTGTATTCAAAGACAAGCCAAAGTAAAAGATATATACCTGCCTGTGAATGTTGAGCTGTGGGCTGCCCACACCTGCTGCCCTCAGCCTTTCTCTGAGCGCTCAGGGGCGGGTGTTTCACCCTTGCCTCTGCTCACGATCCCCTAGGGCCCGGGGCACCAGGCGCCTTCTGAGATAACAGCAGCGGGGGAAGAAGTTCTGAACATCTGACTGTGCCATCCCATCCCTCCAGTGAACTCCTGAGTCATCTCTGCTATAACAAGATGCTGGATTTTTAAAAAGATTTTAATTTTATATTGGAGTATAGTTGATTAACAAACAACACTGTGACCATCTCAGGTGAACAGCAAAGGGACTCAACCATACACATACATGTACCCATTCTCCCTCAAACTCCGCTCCTGTCCAGGCTGCCACAAAACACTGAGCAGAGTTCCCTGTGCTTTATGGTAATACCTTGTTGGTTATCCATTTTATTTATTTATTTATTTTCTTTTCAGTTCCCATTTATTTTTGGCTCTTGGGGCAATGTCATCTTTTCAATATGAAAAAAAGCAGTAAGTTCAACACAATAGAAATCTGAAGTGTAGAATAGGACAAAATCAAGAAGTGGGGAAGCAGTAGCAGGAGAGATGAGATGTTTGCCAAAAGATGGAAGGTGTTCTGTCCCCTGTCTGGGGAATGACGTTTAGGTGGCAGCACATACCTTTCCATATAAGTACAGAAGGGGTTGATACGTATCATTTTTTTTGATAAGAAAAGATGGGGTGGGGAGGGGCTTTCTGGAGACTTAGAGACCAAGGCTATCTCTTGCTTCTCTTGACCCCCTTTCTCAAACAGGAGAAAGGAGGGAATTCAACGTTATTATGAAGGAGATAAAGTGGAAGAGGAAGGGATTCCCACTTGATAGGGTGGGGGCCAGAAACTTGCAAAGGTAATAGCTTAGGACAGAACTTGGAAGGAGACTGAAAATGAAGATAATACTGTCAACACCTCTGCACAAGCTGAGAGGAGCGGGGAGATACCTGGCACCTAGGACTTCAGTACCCTGGATGCCCCTCTCCAAACCCAACCCTTTCTGGTAGGGACTTCTACTCGCTCAGTTTCCTTCCCCTGGGCCAGCACACCGGCCTAGGATGGCAGTCCAATCCAGGTTTTCAGCACACGGTTCTAAATGAGATTTGAGGAAACCCAGCCTCTTGGAGAGCTATCTCGAAAACAGAGAGGGAAATGTTAACTGGACAGATGGGAGGAGTGGGCACCAGAAGGAAAATGACAGGGTTACCCAGAATGCAGAAAATCTAGGCTCCCCAAAAGTGGAAAGAGAGAAGAGACATTCAACAAACAACAAATATTTATTGAGCGCCTCTTATGTGCCAGGCACTGTTCTAGAATCCCCCCCAAAAAAGAAAAACAAGATAGATGCAGAAAATGCAAATTCTGAGGGAGAGGAAAGGGGTCGTTGAGGAAGAAGGCTGAGGGGATTAAGAAGCCTAAGGTGATAGGGACTTGGCCTTAGGCCTCCTCTTCGGCCTCCTCACCGAAATCCTCTTCCTCTTCTGCGGTGGCATCCTGGTACTGCTGGTACTCGGAGACGAGGTCGTTCATGTTGCTCTCAGCCTCGGTGAACTCCGTCTCATCCATGCCCTCACCTGTGTACCAGTGGAGGAAGGCCTTCCGGCGGAACATGGCCATGAACTGCTCCGAGATGCGCTTGAACAGCTCCTGGATGGCCGTGCTGTTGCCAATGAAGGTGACTGCCATCTTCAGACCACGGGGTGGGATGTCGCAAACAGCTGTCTTGACATTGTTGGGGATCCATTCCACGAAGTAGCTGCTGTTCTTATTCTGCACGTTGAGCATCTGCTCATCTACCTCCTTCATGGACATCTGCCCACGGAACACAGCAGCCACGGTGAGGTACCGGCCATGGCGGGGGTCACAGGCAGCCATCATGTTCTTGGCATCGAAGACCTGCTGGGTGAGCTCAGGGACAGTGAGGGCCCAATACTGCTGGCTGCCACAGCTGGTTAGAGGGGCAAAGCCAGGCACGAAGAAGTGGAGGTGTGGGAAGGGCACCATGTTGACGGCCAGCTTGTGGAGGTCAGCATTGAGCTGGCCAGGGAAGCGGAGGCAAGTGGTGACTCCACTCATGGTGGCCGAGACGAGCTGGTTCAGGTCTCCATAGGTTGGTGTGGTCAGCTTGAGGGTGCGGAAACATATGGCGTAAAGGGCCTCGTTGTCAATGCAATAGGTTTCATCAGTGTTCTCCACCAGCTGATGGACAGAGAGGGTGGCGTTGTAGGGCTCAACCACAGTGTCGGAAACTTTGGGTGAGGGCACCACGCTGAAGGTGTTCATGATGTGGTCAGGATACTCTTCACGGATCTTGCTGATGAGCAAGGTGCCCATTCCGGAGTCAGTGCCCCCACCCAGCGAGTGGGTCAGCTGGAAGCCCTGCAGGCAGTCACAGCTCTTGGCCTCCTTCCGAACCACATCCAGGACCGAGTCAACCAGCTCGGCTCCCTCTCTATAGTGGCCCTTGGCCCAGTTGTTGTCTGCCCCGGACTGACCAAAAACAATGTTGTCTGATCTGAAGATCTGACCAAAAGGACCTGAGTGAACAGAATCCATGGTTCCGGGTTCTAGATCCACCAAGATAGCACGAGGGACATATTTGCCACCTGTGGCTTCATTGTAGTACACGGAGATGCGGTCCAGTTGTAGGTCGCTGTCCCCATGATAGGTGCCGGTGGCGTCGATGCCATGTTCATCACTGATCACCTCCCAGAACTTGGCACCGATCTGATTGCCACACTGACCGGCCTGGATGTGCACGATTTCCCTCATTGTTAAAATTTATTCTAATCTTTTTGCTCGCCTCAAGGTGTGTACGGGGCAAAAAAATAATATGGAATTAGTTTTTCTCTGCTGCTAGTTGCAGGGTGGAAAGATGGAACAGGACCCGGAGGCTGAAGCAGCGAGGTCCGAACGCGGCGGCAGGAAGGTTCTGAGAGGGAGGGTTATCCATTTTAAATATAGCAGAGTGTACATATCCATCCCAAACTCCCCAACTATCTCTTCCCTCCATTCTCGCCCCTGCCTGCAACCCAAAGTTCATTCTCTAAGTCTGTGAGTCTGTTTCTGTTCTGTAAATAAGTTCATTTGTATCATTTCTTTTTAGATTCCTCATATAAGGGATGTCATACAGTATTTCTTCTCCTTGATCTGACTTTCTTCATTTCGCATGACAGTCTCTAGGTTCATCCATGTTGCTGCAAATGAGATTATTTCATTCTTTTTAATGGCTTAGTAATATTCCATCATATATACGTACCACATCTTCTTTATTCATTCATCTGTAAGACACTGGATTTTTTTTTTAAAAATATTTTAATTTTTAACTGAAGGATAATTGCTTTACAGAATTTTGTTGTTTTCTGTCAGACATCAACATGATTCAGCCATAGGTATATATATGTCCCCTCCCTCTTGAAACTCCCTCTATCTCCCTCCCAATCCCACCCCTCTAAGTTGATACAGCGCCCCTGTTTGAGTTCCCTGAGTCATACGGCAAATTCCCACGGGCTATCTATTTTACATATGGTAATGTAAGTTTCCCTGTTACTCTCTCTGTACATCTCACCCTCCCCTCCCCACTGCCCGCCATGTCCACTAGTCTGTCCTCTATAAGACATTGGATTTTTAAATGGCATTAACATTGTCCAGTGGTCATGTAGGGATGTGAAAGTCAGACTGGGAAGAAAGCTGAGCACTGAAGAATTGATGTTTTTGAACTGTGGTGTTGGAGAAGACTCTTGAGAGTCCCTTGGACTGCAAGGAGATCCAACCAGTCCATTCTGAAGGAGCTCAGTCCTGGGTGTTCTTTGGAAGGAAAGATGCTAAAGCTGAAACTCCAATACTTTGGCCACCTCATGCGAAGAGTTGACTCACTGGAAAAGGCTCTGATGCTGGGAGGGATTGGGGTCAGGAGGAGAAGGGGCCGACAGAAGATGAGATGGCTGGATGGCATCACCGACTTGATGGACGTGAGTTTGGGTGAACTCTGGGAGTTGGTGATGGACAGGGAGGCCTTGCCTGGTGAGATTCATGGGGTTGCAAAGAGTCGGACACGACTGAGCGACTGAACTGAACTAAACTGAACTGAGCGACTGAATTGAATTGAACATAGTCCTAGATTTTTCAAAAATTAAAAATTAATTTTTAAAATTAATTCTTAAGTATACTAAAGTTCAAATTTGTTTTCAAAGAAATAGTTCTTATATTAGATGAGTATTAATTAGTTTTTCTAAAGCTCACTTAAATATTACAGAGATAAATCAACTGGCATACTAGGTTTTGGAACAAATTCAACTACATGATTCTTGGTATATTTGCAAGAGTAGCAAATAATTGCAAAATTTACAATACTTACAAGTATATTTCTGCTCTGGTTGGAGCATAAATTTGTGACTGTAATAGAATGTTTCTTGACTTCCTACTTTTGCATTCCAGTCCTCTATAATGAAAAGGACATCTTTTTTGGGTGTTAGTTCTAAAGGTCTTGTAGGTCTTCATAGAACTGTTCAACTTCAGCCTCTTCAGTGTTACTGGTTGGGGCATAGACTTGGATTCCCCTGATATTGAATGGTTTGCCTTGGAAACGAACAGAGATCATTCTGTCATTTTTGAGATTGCATCCAAGTACTGCATTTTGGACTCTTTTGGTGACTATGATGGCTACTCCATTTCTTCTAAGGGATTCTTGCGCAAAGTAGTAGATACAATGATCATCTGAGTTAAATTCACCCATTCCAGTCCATCTGAGTTTGCTGATTCCTAGAATGTCGATGTTCACTCTTGTCATCACCTGTTTGACCACTTCCAATTTGCCTTAATTCATGGAACTAACATTCCAGGTTCCTATGCAATATTGCTCTTTACAGCATCGGACCTTGCTTCTATCACCAGTCACATCCACAGCTGGGTATTGTTTTTGCTTTGGCTCCATCCCTTCATTCTTTCTGCAGTTACTTCTCCACTGATCTCCAATAGCATATTGGGCACCTACCAACCTGGGGTGTTCATCTTTCAGTATCCTATCTTTTTGCCTTTTCATACTGTTCATGGGGTTCTCAAGGCAAGAATACTGAAGTGGTTTGCCATTCCCTTCTCCAGTGAACCACATTCTGTTTTACCCCTCCACATGACTCATCTGTCTTGGGTGGCCCCACAAGGCATGGCTTAGTTGCACTGAGTTAGACAAGAATGAAGCAGGGCAAAGGCTAATAGAGTTCTGCCAAGAGAACGCACTGGTCATAGCAAACACCTTCTTCCAACAACACAAGAGAAGACTCTACACATGGACATCACCAGATGGTCGACACCAAAATCAGATTGATTATATTCTTTGCAGCCAAAGATGAAGAAGCTCTATACAGTCAGTTAAAACAAGACCGGGAGCTGACTGTGGTTCAGATCATGAACTCCTTATTGCTAAATTCAGATTGAAATTGAAAAGTGGAGAAAACTACTATACCATTTAGGTATGACCTAAATCAAATCCCTTATGACTATACAGTGGAAGTGAGAAATATATTTAAGGAACTAGATCTGATAGACAGAGTGCCTGATGAACTATGGACGGAGGTTCGTGACATTGTACAGGAGACAGGAATCAAGACCATCCCCAAGAAAAAGAAATGCAAAAAAGCAAAATGTCTGTCAGAGAAGGCCTTACAAATAGCCGTGAAAAGAAGAGAAGCGAAAAGCAAAGGAGAAAAGGAAAGATATACCCATTTGAATGCAGAGTTCCAAAGAATAGCAAGGAGAGATAAGAAAGCCTTCTTCAGTGATCAGTGCAAACAAATAGAGGAAAACAATAGAATGGGAAAGACTAGAGATCTCTTCAAGAAAATTAGAGATACCAAGGGAATATTTCATGCAAAGATGGGCTCAATAAAGGAAAGAAATGGCATGGACCTAACAGAAACAGAAGATATTAAGAAGAGGTGGCAAGAATACACAGAAGAACTATAAAAAAAGATCTTCACAAACCAGATGATCACGATGGTGTGATCACTCACCTAGAGCCAGACAAACAGGAATGTGAAGTCAAGTGGGCCTTAGAAAGCATCACTATGAACAAAACTAGTGGAGGTGATGGAATTCCAGTTGAGCCATTCCAAATCCTGAAAGATGATGCTGTGAAAGTGCTGCACTCAATATGCCAGCAAATTTGGAAAACTCAGCAGTGGCCACAGGACTGGAAAAGGTCAGTTTTCATTCCAATCCCAAAGAAAGGCAATGCCAAAGTATGCTCAAACTACCTCAAAATTGCACTCATCTCACACGCTAGTAAAGTGATGCTCAAAATTCTGCAAGCCAGGCTTCAGCAATACATGAACCATGAACTTCCAGATGTTCAAGCCAGTTTTCGAAAAGGCAGAGGAACCAGAGATCAAATTGCCAACATCCGCTTGATCATCGAAAAAGCAAGAGAATTCCAGAAAAACATCTATTTCTGCTTTATTGACTATGCCAAAGCCTTTGACTGTGTGGATCACAATAAACTGTGGAAAATTCTGAAAGACATGGGAATTTCAGACCACCTGACCTGCCTCTTGAGAAACCTGTATGCAGGTCAGGAAGCAACAGTTAGAACTGGACATGGAACAACAGACTGGGCCCAAATAGGAAAAGGAGAACGTCATTGCTGTATATTGTCACTCTGCTTATTTAACTTATATGCAGAGTACATCATGAGAAACGCTGGACTGGAGGAACACAAGTTGGAATCAAGATTGCCAGGAGAAATATCAATAACCTCAGATATGCAGATGACACCACACTTATGGCAGAAAGTGAAGAGGAACTAAAAAGCCTCTTGATCAAAGTGAAAGAGGAGAGTGAAAAAGTTGGCTTAAAGCTCAACATTCAGAAAACGAAGATCATGGCATCTGGTCCCATCACTTCATGGGAAATAGATGGAGAAACAGTGGAAACAGTGTCAGACTTTATTTTCTGGGGCTCCAAAATCACTGCAGATGGTGACTGCAGCCATGAAATTAAAAGACTCTAACTTCTTGGAAAGAAAGTTATGACCAACCTAGATAGCATATTCAAAAGCAGAAACATTACCTTGCCAACAAAAGTCTGTCTAGTCAAGGCTATGGTTTTTCCAGTAGTCATGTATGGATCTAAGAGTTGGACTATAAAGAAAGCTGAGCACCGAAGAATTGATGCTTTTGAACTGTGGTGTTGGAGAAGACTCTTGAGAGTCCCTTGGACTGCAAGGAGATCCAACCAGTCCATCCTAAAGGAAGTCAGTCCTGGGTGTTCATTGGAAGGACTGATGTTGAAGCTGAAGCTCCAATACTTTGGCCACCTGATGTGAAGAGCTGACTCATTTGAAAAGATGCTGGGAAGGATTGAGGGCAGGAGGAGAAGGGAATGACAGAGGATGAGATGGTTGGTGGCATGACTGACTCAGTGAACATGGGTTTGGGTGGCCTCCAGGAGTTGGTGATGGACAGGGAGGCCTGGCGTTCTGCAGTTCATAGGGTCGCAAAGAGTCAGACACGACTGAGCGACTGAACTGAACTGAACTGAATCGCATGTTGCCTACAAGTCCAGCAAGTGTCCAGCTATTCTCCACTATCTCTCCTTGCTTGGAGGATCTCTCCTTGTTCCAAGGCTTTAAACACCCTTGACAAACTGATTCTTCCCAGAATTATACTGTAGCGTGAGTCTTTCTTTTGAACTTTGGTCTCCTTTATCCAACACCTCACTCTCCATTTCTGCTTAGCCGTCTAGCAGGCACCTCAGATTTAATATGTTTTTTAAAAAAATCCCTTATCCCACCTCCCTCCAGCTTGCCCTTCTCTTTCTCATCTTGTCAACTGTAAATCCATTCTTCTTGTTACTGAGACTGATAATAACCTGGTGTCACATGTTACACTCGGGCTACAAGTATATTCTCTCAACCTTACTTTGGAATTGTAGTTCAACTAATCCAACACTTCTCCCCACTGCTCAGAAAATGGTGCAAGGTATTGTATATTTATCTGCTGCTAAGACCATCAGGCTGGTTTTAGAAAAGGCAGAGGAACCAGAGATCAAATTGCCAACATCCGCTTGATCATCAAAAAAGCAAGAGAGTTCCAGAAAAACATCTATTTCTGCTTTATTGACTATGCCAAAGCCTTTGACTGTGTGGATCACAAGAAACTGTGGAAAATTCTTCAAGAGATGGGAATACCAGACCACCTGACCTGCCTCTTGAGAAACCTGTATGCAGGTCAGGAAGCAACAGTTAGAACTGGACATGGAACAACAGATTGGTTCCAAATAGGAAAAGGAGTACGTCAAGGCTGTATATTGTCAGTCTGCTTATTTAACTTATATGCAGAGTACATCATGAGAAACGCTGGGCTAGAGGAAGCACAAGTTGGAATCAAGATTGCTGGGAGAAATCTCAATAACCTCAGATATGCAGATGACACCACCCTTATGGCAGAAAGTGAAGAGGAACTAAAAAGCCTCTTGATCAAAGTGAAAGAGGAGAGTGAAAAAGTTGGCTTAAAGCTCAACATTCAGAAATCGAAGGTCATGGCATCTGGTCCCATCACTTCATGGGAAATAGATGGAGAAACAGTGGAAACAGTGTCAGACTTTATTTTTTGGGGTTCCAAAATCACTGCAGATGGTGACTGCAGCCATGAAATTAAAAGATGCTTACTCCTTGGAAGGAAAGTTATGACCAACCTAGAGAGCATATTCAAAAGCAGAGACATTACTTTGCCAACAAAGGTCTGTCTAGTCAAGGCTATGGTTTTTCCAGTGGTCATGAATGGATGTGAGAGTTGGACGGTGAAGAAAGCTGAGTGCCGAAGAATTGATGCTTTTGAACTGTGGTGTTGGAGAAGACTCTTGGGAGTCCCTTGGACTGCAAGGAGATCCAACCAGTCCATTCTGAAGGAGATCAGTCCTGGGTGTTCTTTGGAAGGAATTATGCTAAAGCTGAAACTCCAGTACTTTGGCCACCTCATTCGAAGAGTTGACTCACTGGAAAAGACTCTAACGCTGGGAGGTATTGGGGGCAGGAGGAAAAGGGGACGACAGAGGATGAGATGGCTGGATGGCATCACTGACTCGATGGACTTGAGTTTCGGTGAACTCCGGGAGTTGGTGATGGACAGGGAGGCCTGGCATGCTGCAATTCATGGGGTCGCAAAGAGTCAGACATGACTGAGAGACTGAACTGAACTGAAGTGAATATGGACATTAATATATGCATTTGGTGCCTCTCCAGACCCCACCTGTAGGAGCTGAGTCTCTAAGTGTGTCTGGCATGTGTTCAGAAACAAGCCCCATGTCTCACTGCTCCAGCTGCCTCTTGGTGGTTTCAGTGATACGCTAGAAGCTCCTGTCAGCCCTGCCTCCTGTCTGCTCTCCACTGTTTTGTAGGGTACGTGAGTCGGCTTCTCTCATACCCTCTCCCAGCTTTGTGTTTCCACCCAGGGGTCTAGACACAAAGCATTCTTCCACCTTTATCAGTCCAAAACGAAAAGCCTATCTTTGTAGCAACTTTAAGAAACGTTAAAGTTGGGGAGTGGGAGTGGACATTACACAAATATTAATTGATTTTTTTCAGTGTGAGAGAGCCACAAAATTATTGAATTTCAAGCTGGAAAAGAACCTAAAATATCTAAAAATATAAAACTATTATTGTGGATATTCTTCATGAACTTGTGTCAGATTGCCTATGAACTCACTCTAAAATGTCAAGTCACTTGCATGAGCAATAAATTCCAATGTCTCCCTGCTAAGACTGGGACATATATAAAACTCTCATCACACCAGTAAAGCCATCCAGCAAGTGGCCTCTTTATAGGCAGCTGTATCTACCGCTATCTCCTTCATAAAATTTCCTTCTTGCCTTGGAGTTCAACTGTTTCTCCTGAATTCCACAGCCTTGAGTGAAGTTTAGGCCAATTCATTTTCAATGAATTTCTTACATACTGTCTTATTTTACTTAGCTAGCATGTTTTATTAGAGTGTAAACTGTATTTATTTATTCTATTGGTTCTATGTTCACAGTAGATTGTTAAGGTTGATTATTTACATGAATCAATTAACCAGTGCAAAATGTCAATCATATATTTCCCTATTAAGCCCAACTACAAAATGTGTTCCTTTGCAGTAAATCATTCATTGGTTCATTTCATTTATTTATCAGCAAAGTGTTTTCTATTGTGGGAGATGGAACGAGGGATTGAAAACAAGGCTTAAGGGTGCTTCCCTGGCTTCTGTTAAACAACGGGGTAGGAATGAGGAGGGAGAGGCTTGATGGTGCTGGGGGAGTCAGGTTCCCAAGTGATGACACCAGCATTCCATGACATCAAGTTACCAAGGCTTCCTTTGGGCCTCCGTACACGAGTGGAGCTCAGAAGACAGGTTTAATCCAGACTGCTTTGAGAAATAGTAGGAGGTATATGGCCTTAGAAAAATTAATGTGAGGGAAACAGTGATCAGCTGTTGATGTTAAGAAACAAAGACAGAAGGGAGGGAGGAAAAGGGAAAACATAACATAGTCTGAAAACAGTGAATCTTGTTTGCTGATTTTTTGTTTTGTAAAATAATTATGTAGCAGCTAGAAAGAAGTTGGTCTGAGCAGGCTTCCCAGGTTGCCCAGTGGTAAAGAATCTCCCTGCCAATGCAGGAGACCCTGGTTCAATCCCTGGTTCAGGAAGATTCCCTGGAGAAGGAAATGGCAACCCACTCTAGTATTTTGGCTGGATAATTCCATGGACAGAGGAGCCTGGTGGGCTACAGTTCGTGGGGTTGCAAAGAGTCGGACACGACTGAGCACACACACACACACACACAAAGGTATCAGAGGAAACAGTTTCCATTGACCATGGATTCTCCATCACCATAAACTCTCCAGCATAAGTGAGCTTAGCTGTGGCATGTACCTGGCTTGCTATCCCGATAACACCCTCCAGTCTCCTCCTACCTGCATATTGCAGCCGTATCACTGCTCTTTCAGGATATCTCAGTGGGATCTAAAGCCATGGAATGGATGTGATCACCTAAGGAGGGAGTGCATACAGAGAGGAACAGGAATCCAGGATACAAAATGAGCTAGAAATTCTACTGATCAAGTAGAGAAGGGACACCAGCAGAGACGGAATAATAGTCATCAGTAAGGCAGAAGGATAACCAGTAGAGTGTCATTCCTTGGAAGTTGAGAGTGGAGAGTTTTTTTAGGAGGGGGTGATCAGCTGTGTCTACCGTTGCTGAGTCATATCACATTTAATTAATTCTCCTGTGTGTTGTTCTTCCCTGGTGGCTCAGATGGTAATTCTCTTGTGGATTGTTTTAAAATAGAATTGAGAGTTTCAATCCAAGGTCACAAATGCAAAAGAAAAAAATAGGTTTATTTTCAAAAGAATTTAGGTTAATTGGATATGGAGTTAATTGCAACGAACATATAGATCAGATCAAATCAGTCGCTCAGTCGTGTCCGACTCTTTGTGACCCCCTGAATTGCAGCACACCAGGCCTCCCTGTCCCTCACCAACTCCCGGAGTTCACTCAGACTCACATCCATCGAGTCAGTGATGCCATCCAGCCATCTCATCCTCTGTCGTCCCCTTCTCCTCCTGCCCCCAATCCCTCCCAGCATCAGAGTCTTTTCCAATAAGTCAACTCTTCGAATGAGGTGGCCAAAGTACTGGAGTTTCAGCTTTAGCATCATTCCTTCCAAAGAAATCTCAGGGCTGATGTCCTTCAGAATGGACTGGTTGGATCTCCTTGCAGTCCAAGGGACTCTCAAGAGTCTTCTCCAACGAACACATATCAACTGCTTTAATAAAAATCATTTATTGTTTTATTTTGCAAATTGTGTTAAAATACACACAACATAAAATTTGCCATTTTTAGCCATTTTTTAGTGTACAATTCAGAGGCAATAAATACATTTACTTTGTCGTTCCATCACCACCATCCATCTCCAGAACACTTTGATTTTGCAAAACTGAAACTCTGTCCTTGTTAATCGATCACTCTCCCATTCCTTCTTCCCCAGTCCCAGCTCTACGTAGGTATCTCTCTATAAATAGAATCATTTGTTCCTTTGGACTAACATTTCACTTAGCTTTATCTCTTCAAGATAAACCACTCTTTTCCTCAGTGGTTGCACCATTTTACATTACTACCAACAAAGAGCAAAGATTTCAAAATCTCCATAGCCACACAACATTTGCCATTTTCTATTTTTTTCACAGTAGCCATCTAATGGGTAAGAGGTGGCATCTTGTTATGGTTTTGATTTGCATATCCTTAATGATTAGTCATATTAAGCACATTTTTATGTGTTTATTGGTAATTTGTGTAGTTGATACCAGGCAGGGCTCTGTGGGGCTCCTGGGCACAGAGACTTTCTGCGTCCCCCACTTCTTTGTAGGAAACAGCCTTCATTCATCCTCCATGACCTTCCCCGAGTTCCAATGGGTAGATTCAAGCAGTTGTTAATCAGGGAAGGGAAGGCACACCAGACCAGGTTGAAACAGACAGTCAAGAGCAGCCTTGGGGCAAGGTCCTGTTTCCTCATCCACGGATACACACAACACCTTTAAGTTATTTTGCAGATACTGAAACCCCCTCCAGGTGGGAGAAGTTAACAAAGATTAACCATGGTATGCATCCCTCAAGTATGTAGACCCCAGACAAGTGGAACCTGAAGGTTGATGATGCTGACTCCTACTTACCTCACCACCAACCCATCAGAAGAATGTCCATGAGCTGATTACGCTCTCTTTGAACCATTGCTATAAAACTTCTATCTTCTCCAAGTTGGGACACATAGCTTTTCAAGGCAGGAGCCTGCTGTGTGCCTGATTGCCTGGCAAAGCAATATAAAGCTATCCTTTTCTGCTTTATCCAAAACTCTGTCTCCAAGATTCAATTCAGCACCAGTGCACAGAGAAGCTGAGCTTTTGGCATCGTAGCTTCTTTGGGGAAAAGGCAATGGCACCCCACTCTAGTACTCTTGCCTGGAAAATCCCATGGATGGAGGAGCCTGATGGGCTGCAGTCCCTGGGGTCGCTAAGAGTCGGACACGACTGAGCGACTTCCCTTTCACTTTTCACTTTCATGCATTGGAGAAGGAAATGGCAACCCACTCCAGTGTTCTCGCCTGGAGAATCCCAGGGACGGAGGAGCCTCGTGGGCTGCCATCTATGAGGTCGCACAGAGTTGGACACGACTGAAGCGACTTAGCAGCAGCAGCAGCAGCTTCTTTGGGGAAATGTCCATGCAAGTTCTTTGCCTGCTCTTTAATCAGTTGTTTTCTGTTGAGCTATGGGAGTCCTTAATATACTCTGGATATTAACCCCATATCAGATATATGATTTGCAAATATTTTCTTCATTCTATAGGTTGCCCTTTGACTCTGTTGATTGTGTCCTTTGATAAGCAGAAGTTTGTAATTTTGATGTAGAAGAGTCATATATTCTTATAACTGATTAATGATACCTCATAGGTCAGTGTGGCTTGTGGACTGTGAATCAAACAAACAAACAAAAAGAATATTCGGTTCTTTTCCACAGTTCAGTCAAAATTAATTTGACAGTAACTCTGAACACATCACTGATGACCAGTTGTGACTTTTGTCCCACCAATAAAATGCACAATGTTTCCATGGAAAATAAATCATAAAATCTTTTCAGTATATTTTAAGAGAAAAGAAAATTTCAGGGTAGAGTTTACCTTATATTTACTGTTTTTAAGCAGGTATGATTTTGTGCTTGTTCAAGTGGCCAGTTAACAAAAATGTAATATTCTGAATCTATTTTCAGAGCATTCTGAAGTTGGTGAATTACTTGTTGCTTCATCATATAAGACATGTACACCTAGGTATGGGAAGTAGATTGTGTCAACATTGCTTTCCTAAGAAAAGCTATCACAACAACCATCCTACGCCCACGGGCCCCATCAGAACCGATCGCTTGCTGCTGACTACCTACGTCAGGTTTTCCATGGAAAGCAGTCTTACCCAGCAACAGGATTTTGTCATACTGTCAAACTTTATCAAACTGGTAAAATTAAGAAACTAGATATTCCCATAGTCTCTCTGCTTATAAAAATTGGGTTTGGGATTGACATATGTACAGTATTGATACTATGTATAAAATAGATAACTAGTAAGGATCTGCAGGGTAGCAACAGGAAACTCTACTCAGTGCTATGTGGTGACCTAGATGGGAAGGAAATCCAGAAGAGAGGGGATGTATGTGTACATACAGCTGATTCACTTTGCTGTACAGCAGAAACTCACACAACATTGTAAAGCAGCTATACTCCAAAAAAATTAAAAAAAAAAAAAAACTAGTAAGAAGTGTCACAAGCTTCTATAAATATGAAGTAGCTATTATTATGCTAGATTTGTAACCTTATGGACAAAGCTGTGAGAGTTGCCATCTCTATTATAGGGTCAGAGAAGTTTCCAGAACATGCATTCTATAG
Source organism: Bos taurus (assembly GCF_002263795.3). Lineage (NCBI taxonomy): Eukaryota > Metazoa > Chordata > Mammalia > Artiodactyla > Bovidae > Bos > Bos taurus. The sequence goes on from NC_037355.1 coordinate 4,276,498, forward strand.
ACAAAGGGTAAAAAGATTTTTTTTTCCCTGTGGAAAATTCCACTGGGATTCTGCCAGCTTTTTCCAAAACTATGATTTGGATCTTCAGGAAAGTGGCTATTTAAAATGATTCAATACTTTTATCAAACAGTCAGATTGAATTACTCTGACAATCGAGGTTTCCAAACAAGAGCAAGCCATGCATGGTGTTCTTTCTTTTTTTTTTTTTTTAAACCACTTCCAAAGTGGTTATCTAAGTTCTCCATCTGATAGTAGTCAGATGGAGCTGAATGTGGTGGAAGCGGAGAAGAGAAGGCTAGAAGCTGGCCTTATCTCCAAGCCCTGAATTACACTTTAGCTACAGTTCAGCAAGCTTTCGGCCTGTGGAGGAAGCAACGGAAGGGAGAGAATGTGTCTGGGAGGCCGTATAATAGAGTACAAAGATTACAAATCCTGAGACACAGATCCTGCGTTGACTCAGTATGTGAACTCAGGCAGGCTACTGAACCTTTCCAAACTTTAGTTTTCTCGGAAGTAATAGGAGGATTCATGTATTTACTTAACCAATGGGGGCGAAGGTTTACTGTGAACAGGGAAGTCTTGGGTGAAGTCACTTTTTTTAGGCAAACTGAAGCGTGTAGAGTCCCAGTGCCAGGGACAGCAGGGGACTGTGTGGACATGCACGCTTCCCATCTCCCAGGGCGGGGTACACGGAAAGGTTAAGCCTGTCACCATAGAGTCTTCTTGCCCAAGTGATTTACATACATTTTTCCATAACCTTTTACCTTGAGTTTTAAATGTTGGAAAGAGAATGGCATATTAGTTTAGAGAGTGAATTAGCTTTGCCACAATTTCACATACCAACACTATACTGAGGTAAGTGGATTGCCATGACAAACTAACCACAAATTTTCAGTGGCTTAATACAAAAAAAGCACCAGCTCCTGGGCTGGGTCCTGGGGACACATTAGTAAGCCAAACACTTATGGTCCCTAGTCTCCAGGTGAACAATTGTAAAACCCATCGCGTAGGTGTTCACGCATGCTCAGTTGTTTGAGTTGTGTCCGACTCTTTGTGACTCTTTGGACTGCAGCCCGCCAGGCTCCTGTGTCCATGGAATTTTCCAGGCAAGAATACTGGAGTGGGTTGCCATATCCTCCTCCAGGGCATCTTTCCAACCCAGGGATCTATTTGGCATTTCCTGCATTGGTTGATGGATTCTTAACCACTGAGCCACCTGAGAAGCCCCACCTCATAGGCCTCAGAACAAAAATAGAAATAATGGTAACATTGTTACCAGTTATTGAGTGCCCCATGTGCCAATTTAGAACATTTTACCTCACAATAACCTTATGAGGAGGGTGTTTTGATTATTGTCTAGCAGATTAGGAAGCTGAGGCAGAGAGTAGTTAAGTAACTTGCACAAAATCATCAGCTAAAAAAGCAGGAGGGCTGGAATTTGAAATCAAGCAATATAGCTCCAGAGTCAGTTCTCTTAAGCTCAGGACCAGTTCTCTGTGCGTGGTACTCTGTGGTCACACAGCACCCCACACTTAGTTCAATGCTCTGCTGTCGCCATCTTAAATTTTTAAATAATTCTTGAACATAGGGCCCTACATTTCCATTTTGCACTCAGTTCAGTTCAGTTCAGTTCAGTCGCTCAGTCGTGTCCGATTCTTTGCGACCCCATGACTTGCAGCACCCCAGGCCTCCCTGTCCATCACCAACTCCCAGAGTTCACCCAAACTCATGTCCATCGAGTCGGTGATGCCATCCAGCCATCTCATCCTCTGTCGTCCCCTTCTCCTCCTGCCCCCAATCCCTCCCAGCATCAGAGTCTTTTCCAATGAGTCAACTCTTCGCATGAGGTGGCCAAAGTATTGGAGTTTCAGCTTTAGCATGAGTCCTTCCAAAGAACACTCAGGACTGATCTCCTTTAGAATGGACTGGTTGGATCTCCTTGCAGTCCAAGGGCTAGGTTCTATAAATTTAGATAGCTGCTTCCTTACTATGCTATACTGTCCCAGGAAAAGAAAAACCAGGCATTTATAAAAGTTAGAGAACTTTCCTGGCCTTCCAATTGTCAAGATTGTGTTTCCAATGCAAGGGGCACAGGTTAGGGAATTAAGATCCTGAATGCCACACAATGCAGCCAAAAAAAAAAAAAACCCAAAGCAAAACAGTAAAAAAGTTTAGAACATAGTCAAAAACTGAGAAGTCTTTGTGAATTATTTTATTTACTTAGCCAAATGTTTTCTAATCTGCATTGTGCCATGAGCAATAATGGCACAGCAACCAAAAGAGGCTTGCCCTTGTGTTGCCCCAGGCCAAGAAGGCGTGCCTTACACCTACCAGTCTCCTGTTTTAGCTTCCTTGCCACTTGATATTAGAGAGAACTTATTCAGTCTTGGTTTTCAGATCAGGAATTTGCAGCTTTAGTGATTCAGCTAAGGTCACATGACTGTTTAGAGCAAAAACAAGATCCAATGGCAGAAGGTCTGACTCCTGGCTGGTGCCTTTCCCAACACTCTGTATGATTTCCAATTCTTGAAATGTGAGAGTTAATGCAAATAATGCAGGTGAATAGGAAAACGATGGGGAAAATGGATTTGCTGGAAATAATATATTACAGCAACCCTCATTATCAATATTTGGATTTTACTTTTAATTCAGTAAGTGGGACAAAGCTGGAGAGCTTTGCGTGTGTGTGTGTGTGTGTGTGTGTTAGTTGCTTAGTTGTGTCCGACTCTGCAACCCCATAGATTGTAGCCCACCAGGCTCCCCCGTCCCTGGGATTCTCCAGGCAAGAACACTGGAGTGGGTTGCCATTTCCTTCTCTCTTTTTTTTAAATTGGAGGATAATTGCTTTACAATGTTGTGTTGGTTTCTGCTATACAATAACGTGAATCAGCTGTAAGTATACATATATCCTCTCCCTCTTGAGTCTCCCTCCCGCCACCCCCAACCTCACCCATTTAGGTCTTCACAGAGCACCGACTGAGTCTTCAGTGCCTTACTGCTGCTTCCTGCTTGCTATCTATTTCACACGTTACGGTAGTGTCTGTTTGTTGTTGTTCAGTCGTTAAGCTGTGTCCAGCTCTGCGATCCCATGGACTCAAGCATGCCAGGGTTCCCTGTCCTTCGCTATCTCCTGGAGCTTGCTCAAACTCATGTTCATTGAGTCAGTGATGCCATCCAACCATCTCATCCTCTGTTGTCCTCTTCCGGAACAGTCCTTGTTATAGCGTCTGCAAGGGTAGGCTTGTAGAGAATGGCTCAAAAGTACGGCTCAGGGAATGTGATTATCCTGGAAATGCCGACCAGTTATTACTTGGGTGACTGCTTGTGGGGCCGAACGACAGTGAGCAGGACTTGGATTTCTCAGAGCATCTTCATCATGGCTTTTTGCCCAGAATGTCCAGGGAAAATGGTGTAAAGCTGGAGTCTGTGAGTCGGGGCTTTTTGTTTTGTTTAGTTTCTATTATTAGTTTTTGTACCAATCACAAGGAATTGTTTTTTATTGTTTGTGTATTTTTGGTTACACTGGGTCTTGGTTGCCGCAGGCGGACTCTCTCTAGTTTTGGAGCAGGGGCTTCTCATTGCGGTGGCTTCTCTTGTTGCTGAGCAAGGAGCTCTGGGTGGGTGGGCTCTCGTGGTTCGGCTCTCCAGGTTCTAGAGCTGGGCTCAGTAGTTGTGGCCCAGGGGCTTAGTTGCTCCAGGGCATATGGAATCCTCTGCACCAAGGGTCAGGCTGTGTCCCCTGCACGGTCAGGCACACTCCTATCCACAGTACCACCAGGGATGTCCTAGGAGTGAGACTTGAACCACAGGATCAAATGTGAGCAGCAGGGTAGCTTCTCATGTACTCTCAGGGGCCTACGGTTCCATCTTACCTTACAGAGGAGGCAGGGAACATAGACGCGCAGGTGGTCAGCCTTCCCCAGGGAGGACTGGGAAGTGAGATGTGAAGCCTGCTGCTAGACAATCTTCTGTCTAAGTGAACCAGATCATCCCCTGACCCCTGCCCGCCCACCCATAAACTTTATTGGTTTTTATTGTTGAGAACAGTATAGGACTGTAGCTGAAAGTATGGTCCTCTGTTGGTCTGAAACAGCTTCGAGGACCACCGCCAGGGTTTTAGCTGCAATTGCAGATAAATCTCCATTTCTCAGAGGCTTGTGACAGTAAAGCTTGTTTGATGCTGACTTTGTAGTCCAGTGTTCCTGGTTGGGCAGCTTTCTGTGCAGTCACTGGGGACCCTACCCTATCGAATCCTGGCTCCCACCCTCCCTCTGGGCCTTGTGTTCTCCCCGTTCAGACAGTGGATTAGGAAGGAGCGAGTAGGTGGAGGATGATGAAGGCCTGCCTGGCAGATGTTTGCCGAGGGAGATGTGGGAGATGCAGAAGATGCAGGAGAGGCAGGAGACGCCAGGATGCAGGAGAATCGGAGGGACAGGGCACAGGCGGTTTCTGGAGAGGCAGTCACCATCCAGGAACAGCTCTACACCGTGGGAAGGACATGGGTCTGTGGTGAACAGCTTGTCATCTTTTCCACAATTGCCTTCACAACTTACCATTGCATGGCCTTAGCGAGGTTTCTCATTTTTTCTAAGCCTTAGTTTGGGATCTGTGAAATGGGAATAAAAACACAGTCTGTTCTACTCCGTATCTGTTTCTCTAAGTTGAATTAGCCCATATGCAATTAGTACCAAGGAAATGCTATCCGTGAGTGCTTTGGACCACATCCTTTTACTACCACCACCGGAGGACAGCTGAAGGCAAGCAGCGTCCAGAAGCGGCGCTGGGTCAGCCGCCACCTTCACCCACACATGCTTCCTCTGGGCTCCACTCACCACATGTTCTGTTTTGGAGTTGCTTAGTGTGTAGTTATGGAGAAGGCAATGGCACCCCACTCCAACACTCTTGCCTGGAAAATCCCATGGATGGAGGAGCCTGGTGGGCTGCAGTCCATGGGGTCGCTAAGAGTCGGACACGACTGAGTGACTTCACTTTCACTTTTTCACTTTCATGCATTGGAGAAGGAAATGGCAACCCACTCCAGTGTTCTTGCCTGGAGAATCCCAGGGGCAGGAGAGCCTGGTGGGCTGACGTCTATGGGGTCACACGGAGTCGGACACGACTGAAGTGACTTAGCAGCAGCAGCAGTGTGTAGTTATGCCTGATGTTTTTGTGTTTTTTTTTACCTTGCCTCCATAAATCAACAATCCTTTCTTTACATCCTTTTCCATAAAGTTGCCTTCCTTCCTCAACTTCTTATTTTGAAATAATTTCAGACGGGTTGACTCAAAATTTTCAGTAATAATACAGAAAGTTCCTATATGTCTTTCACCAAGATTCCCTAATTGTTAATGTTTTACCACATTTGCTCCATCCATCCATCCATTCATCTATAGTATTGTCTCCTTCTGAGCAGTGTGAGTTGTACACAATACCCCTGTAATCCTAATTGTGTATTTCTTAAAAACAAGGACACACTCTTACACAACTAACAGTACAATGATCAAAATCAGGAGAGGTATATCGACATAAGGTTATGTAAGCTAAAGTCCTTATTCATCTTTAACTAATTGTCCCAGTAATGTCTTTTACATAAAGGGGAAAAATTGGTTTTCCCGGTTCCGAATCATGTGTAGCATTTGGCTGCCATGTGTGTTCGTGTGTGTGTGTGTGTGTGTGTGTATGTGCTTAATTAATAGACTTTTATTTTTTTTAGAGCAGTTTTATTTGGGATTGAACCTGGGCCTTGGCAGTGAAAGCACCAAGTCCTAGCCGTTGGACCGCCAGGGCAGTGCTAAATTTGCATAAAAATGAGTGGGCGGTGCAGACAGTTCCCACATGCTCTCCCGTCCTCCCCACCTTCCACAGCTTCCTCTGTGATTAACATTCTGCACTGGTGTGGTGCATTTGCTGCACTGATGAACGAAAATGCAATGAAAATGGATACTGTTCATTGAAACCCACGGTTTATACTAGGGTTAACTTTTTGTGTTGTGCAGTCTGTGGGTTTTGACAAGTATCTGCCACAATAATATTATATAGAACAGATTCACTCCCTAAAAATTCTCTGTTTCACCTGTTCATCCCTCTCTCCCATCCAATATTTAGGCTTTTCAAGCTGGCTTATACTTAAGCCATATGCATCAGAGGTTCATCCACATCTTTTAATGATTTCTGTTTCCATGTTTCTTTGTCATGTTTCTTTTGTCTCCTTCAATCTGGACCAGCTCCTCAGCCTTCCTTGGAGTTCATGACCCAGATATTTTTGAAGACTACAAGCCAGCAATATCATAAAATGTCTCTATCGTCACTTTTGTGTGTCTTGCTTTGAAGTTTATCATAGTTTTTATTTTCAGGAATTTAAAATGTCTTTTAATTGTGCTGATATTTTTATCCTATTTTTTTTCTGTGTCTATTATTTTTACTATGCTATTTTACAAAAGGCAAACTTTTCTGTAAAAAGGATCAAAGAAAATGTAAAGCACTAGAACTAGAAGGCAGGCAGAAAATTTATAGTATTTGTGCTATCAGAGTTCCTGAAGAAGAAAACAAAATAATGGAAAAGAGCTAATATTTTAGCTATCATTCAAGAAGTGAAGTGAGGTCGCTCAGTCGTGTCCAACTCTTTGCGACCCCATGGACTGCAGCCTATCAGGCTCTTCTGTCCATGGGATTTCCAGGCAAGAGTGCTGGAGTGGATTGCCATTTCCTTCTCCAATCATTCAAGAAAGACTTCCTGTTAAAAAAAGGCTTCCTATTAAAAATAAAGAAAAGAAAAATTTCCAGAAACTCAAAAAGAGCTGAATACATAGAAAGGGCTCACTGAGAGAGAAAATGAACCCAGGATGACCAGTTCTGAGACGTGCATGCTTGTGTCCTAACTGCTTCAGTTGTCTCTCACTCTTTGCGACTCCATGGACTGTAGTCCACCAGGCTCCTCTGTCCATGGGATCCTCCAGGCAAGAATACTGGAGTGTGTTGCCATGCCTGCCTCCAGGGAATCTTCCTGCCCAGGGATCAAACTCTGGTCTCCTACAATGCAGACAGATTCTTTACCACTGAGCCACTTGGGAAGCCCCAACTCTGAGGCATTCCTAGTAAAATCGTAAGATTCCAAGATAAAGTAAAATTCTCAAGGTCTCCAGGTAAAACTACTGTGTATGAAGAGGTAAAAGAATTGGAGTAGCATCAAACTTTTCAAAATCAATATGCAAAACCAGATTACAAATGAAGAACATTTTTAAAGCACTCAGGCAAAGAAAGTGTGAAGCAAAGATTTTATATCCAATCTAACTGTTCAAATATCAAGGCCATAGAAAACCAGCTTCAAGCTATACAAATACAGAGAATTCTTCATCAAAAAGTCCTTCTTGAAAATTTTACAAAAAAAAAAAAAAGAAAATTTTACTAGAGAATGAACTTCATCCAACCATGTGATGGCTGGGGGAACTTGAATAAAAGGATTGAAAGTAAGCATTTAATAATCTGTAAATGTACACATAAGACTTAAAGGTGGGGGTGAGCATAACACTCATGAACATAAATATTATGTGTTACAACAGAGTAGAAATAATGAATTTTAAAATGGGAGGGTAAGGAAAGAGAGGGAAAGGAAAATAGAAAAACTAATTGTTAGTTTTTATTAGCTGGGTTTTACTCCTTGGAAGGAAAGTTATGACCAACCTAGACAGCATATTCAAAAGCAGAGACATTACTTTGCCAACAAAGGTCCGTCTAGTCAAGGCTATGGTTTTTCCTGTGGTCACGTATGGATGTGAGAGTTAGACTGTGAAGAAAGCTGAGCGCCGAAGAATTGATGCTTTTGAACTGTAGTGTTGGAGAAGACTCTTGAGAGTCCCTTGGACTGCAAGGAGATCCAACCAGTCCATACTGAAGGAGATCAGTCCTGGGTGTTCATTGGAAGGACTGATGCTAAAGCTGGAACTCCAATATTTTGGCCACCTCATGCGAAGGGTTGACTCACTGGAAAAGACCCTGATGCTGAGAGGGATTGGGGGCAGGAGGAGAAGGGGATGACAGAGGATGAGATGGCTGGATGGCATCACTGACTCGATGGATGTGAGTCTGAGTGAACTCCGGGAGTTGGTGATGGACAGGGAGGCCTGGTGTGCTGCGATTCATGGGGTCGCAAAGAGTCGGACACGACTGAGCGACTGAACTGAACTGAACTGAAAAAGGTACTTAAAAATGAAAATCCTTGATAAGCCAGATAATAAAATGTTAATTAACAAAATGAGACCAAGAACATCTGAAAAGGTATAAGTACAAAAGTACCCACTAAAAGAAAAATATAAACCTTCTGAGGGATAGATTGGGAGACTAGGACTGACATATGGGCTTTCCGGGTGGCACAGTGGTAAAGAATCTGCCTGCCAACGCAAGAGACGCAAGAGACTCGGGTTGGATCCCTGGTTCGGGAAGATCCCCTGAAGGAGAAAATGGCAACACACTCCACTATTCTTGCCTGGAAAAGTCCATGGACAGAGTAGCCTGATGGGTCCATGGGGTTGCAAAGAGTCAGACATGACTGAGCTCCTGTTCCACCATGCTACAGGATTGATATATATTACTATATATAAAATAGATATAGTGCTACTGTGTAGCACTGAAACTCTGCTCAATACTCTGTAATGGTCTATATGGGAAAAAAAAAACTAAAAAAGAGTGCATATACATGTATGTATAGTTGATTCACTTTGTTGTACATCTGAAGATAAAAACATTGTAAATTAACTATACCCCAATAATTTTTTTAAATTGCAACTCAGAAAGAAATTAATGGAATAGAGAATAGGCAAATAGAAGGAAACCACTCAATACAATTTTTGCAAAGATATAAAACACTTTATTTTTTCCACTGTTTCTAATTTTTAAACTACAGTCTACTAAATAAATAGTTTCACTCTTTTTTCATTTTGCTATGGATTTATAGGGCTTCCCTGGTGGCTCACATGGTAAAGAATCTGCCTGCAATGTGGGAGATTTGGGTTTGATCCTTGGGTCAAGAAGATCCCCTGGAGAAAGAACTGGCAACCCACTCCAGTATTCTTGCCTGGAGAATCCCATGGACAGAGGAGCCCGGCTGACCATGATATTGCAAACAGTCAGACATGACTGAGTGACTACATGATGTGGTGATGATGATGATGTGTTTATAACTGACATTAGAGTCTTTAATGTTTTGACAAACATTTTTAATGATCACAGAACAATTGTTAACTTTTTCCATTGGTTATTAAGAATGCTGTACACAGCACTTTACATTCTCACACTAGCTGTGCAAAGAAAGGACTGCTTGGAATTTACTGAAGGCTGACTATGTGCCTGGCAGGGCCTACAGTAAGGCCTGAATAAATAAGCAGTGAATAAAACAGAGCCTTTGTCCTCATTAGTCTAGTGGAGGTGACAGCTAATAAACAAAAAACTGTTGCACGTTTAAATAAATGTACGTGCTGTGCTTAGTTGCTCAGTCATGTCTGACTCTTTGCGACCCCATCGACTGTAGCCCGCCAGGCTCCTCTGTCCATGGGGAATTCTCTAGGAAAGAATACTGGAGTGGGTGCCATACCCTCCTCCAGGGGATCTTCCCAACCCAGGGATTAAACCCAGATCTCCTGCATTGCAGGTAGATTCTTTACCGCCTGAGCCACCAGGGAAGTCCAAAAAAACAGGAATGGGTAGCCTATCCCTTCTCTAGGAGATCTTCCTGATGCAGGAATTGAATCGGGGTCTCCCGCATTCAGTTGAAGGCAGGCAGATTCTTTATTGTCTGAACCACCAGAGAAGCCCAAATAAATGTATATATAAATGTATATCTATATAAACATGAAAGAATCAAAAGAACATAATAAATGGAGAGGATAGGAAATTGTTTGGACTTGTATTTGCACTGGATTGAGGCTATAACCCAGACTCAGAGTGCTTCCACTGATGTGTTTAGAACAATTATATACTGAAAGTTGATGAAATATAAAATATGAATGATGAAATATGACAAGAAGGAGGTCATCAATGAATGCCGACTAATGACCCATAGGGTAGTGTTACCTTGGTGAAATCACTATATTCTGTGGTGTGCTGTTGGTCCTCAGAAATGCAGGCACAGACACCTGTTTTGTCCACACATCAAGAATGGGTTAGTCCTGGGACTTCCTTGGCAGTCCAGCGGTTAAGAATCTGCCTTTCAATGCAGGGGGACACAGGTTCAATCCCTGGTAGGAGAACTGAGGTCCCATATGCTGCAGGGCAACTAAGCCTGCACACCACAACCTCTGAGGCCCTCATAGTCTAAAGCCCGTATGCACAACAAGAGGAACCTGTGAACCACAGCTAGAGAAAGCCCATGCACTGCAAAGAAGACACAGCACAGTCAAAAACCAGAAAGAAAGAAAGAAAAAGAATAGTTTAGTCCTGTGACGATCTGAAGAGATAATTATATAAGCCCCGATGCCAACATATTAACTTGTAAGAAATATAACTGGCAAATTGATCAGTCTTTTATGCCCTAAGGACGGTGAATTTTAAACTTTTGATTCCTTCTGAGAAGGTTGCTCAATTAGTGTATGTAGTATAATCTGCTAGCTGCCTACCAGGCATACATTCCTATCTGGCCCCCGACATATTCTCCCTGACAGAGGTCCAAAGTGTGTTCATATGCAGCTTGTGTGATAAAGGAGAATCTGACCCCATCCTCAAATTGGGGGATTTGAAGTCTGCATCTGGTCTAAGCCAACAACATTAATTCCATCCTCTTGTCAAGTAATTGACTCAGGGATGACGTTTAAGCCAATCAGCACGTAACATATCCATGGAAATAATATTCGATGCGATAGTGGGCACCTGTGGGCTGCTAGTTGAGTGAGACGGATGGAAAGTCCTCTCTCCTCTCCTGTACTCCTCTCCTCCCCTCCCTTTCCATCCTCTTGTAATAACAGTGGAAGCCGCCTGAGGACAAAGCTAGATGCACAGAGCAGAGCAACGACAAACAGAGCCAGAGTCTTTGTTCTGCTGCATCTAGAGCCTGTCCTACATTTAGACTTCCTGTTCTGTAAAATAATACCTTTCCTTCACATTGAGAACAGTCTGAGATTTCTATTATTTGCAGCCAAGAGCATCTTCCAGGTACATACTCTCAAAACAAAAGATGTGAGTTATGGGACTCAAATATCTCGACAATTTAGAGCTGGGTGCCCTCCTGGGGGGTTTCCCTAGTGGCTCAGCTGGTAAAAAATCCCTCTGCCAATGCAGGCCAGAGGCGAGAGACAAGAGACGAGGGTGGGATTCCTGGGTGGGTAAGATTGCCTGGAGAAGGAAATGGCAACCCGCTCCATTATCCTTGCCTGGAAAATCCCATGGACAGAGGAGCCTGGCGGGCTACAGTCCACGGAGTCTCAAAGAGTCGGACACGACTGAGTGTGCATGCCACACCACGCCACGTGCCCTCCTGACCTCTCACTTCCTGATGCTCACCATCCTCTTCTGATCCCTGTCTTCTCAATTTAGATATATTAATACCAATGCTTCCAGAGCAGTTTGGGGATTACTTAAACTCAGCAATAATTAACTTTTTCTTTCTGCTTGAGAGCTTAAATATGTTCCATGGTGAAGACAACTTCATATAATTAACCCAATACACGTGTTTGTAGTTTAGTTGTCCTCTCTCCTGTAACAGAATAGGCGGATGGGTCAATTGACACGACCACATTCCAGGGGTAATGGAATGTGATCACTTCACGTTTTACTACTTGGTTCCCCCTAAGATCTTTATTCAATCAACTAAAGTCTCCATTGGAGAAGGCAATGGCACCCCACTCCAGTACTCTTGCCTGGAAAATCCCATGGATGGAGGAGCCTGGTAGGCTGCAGACCATGGGGTCGTGAAGAGTCAGACACGACTGAGCAACTTCACTTTCACTTTTCCCTTTCATGCACTGGAAAAGGAAATGGCAACCCACTCCAGTGTTCTTGCCTGGAGAATCCCAGGGACGGGGGAGCCTGGTGGGCTGCCGTCTATGGGGTCGCACAGAGTCAGACACGACTGAGGTGACTTAGCAGAAGCAGCAGCAGCAAAGTCTCCACATCTCCACACACAAGTGTGTCAGATTCTCTGATTTTAAAGGAAGATATATTTGATTAACAAATATATATATATTATATTAAATTTAAAATACATATACAATATATATACATATAATGTCACTGTCGCTGAGTTTCACCTGGAGTGTTTTCAGTTCTGAAAGAGTACTAAGTGGCTTTTTCTCAGAGAGTCTCCCAAACACAAATGCAGTGTCATCGTGAGACTGCTATGAATAGATGCAACTAGACTATGCAACTAGACTCCAGACAGCAAACTGTGACATTGTTTGGGTTTTGCTGTCCCTTCAGCCAGCTTGGCTTCTACAGAGAAGTGGAACCATTATGAAATGCAGGATATTTTTGCACATGACTGTCCTGAACTGAAATCATCTTAAGACAGAGGAAACACCTGGAACAGTACGTGAGTGTTGACCGAAGATGTGAGGTGAGAACTTTCCAGCAAGGATTAAAACAGAAACGACAAACAGCACATGGGTATCTACAAGAAGAAAGGCATTCAGAGCAAGTGCTGAGCCTGAAAAGCTTCCTTTTTTTCCAGAACTCTATTAAAGGAACCACAAGACAACATTTAAAAATGGCTCAGGATGGGGAACACATGTACACCCACGGCTGATTCATGTCAACGTATGGCAAAAACCACTACAATATTGTAAAGTGATTAGCCTCCAATTAAAATAAGTAAGTTAAAAAAATAAATAAAATGGGTCGATAGCAGTAAGTCAGAAAGAGAAAAACAAATATAGTGTTTAATGCGTATATATGTTAAATGTAGAAGAATGGTACTATTGCAGGGAAGGAATGGACACAGACACAGAGAATGGGCTCGGGGACGCAGTGCGGGAGGGAGAGAGTGCGGCAACGGAGAAATATGTATACATACGCTATCAGTATAAATTGCATAACTGGTGAGAAGTTGCTGTGCACAGGGAGCCCAGTCTAGAGCTCTGTGAGGACCTGGAGGGGTGGAGGTGGGGAGGGGAGGAAGACTTGGGAAGGAGGGGATGTGTGTATACTTATGGCTGATTCACGCTCTTGCGTGGCAGAAACTAACACATCATTGTAAAAACTGAAAAACAAAAGAAAAAGTAAAAAATAAGATGGGTCAGCAGCCAAGATTGTGAGCTTATAATAAAATAATAATTATTATTATTAAATATAATAATATCTGGTCCGACTCTGTGCGACCCCATAGACGGCAGCCCACCAGGCTCCCCCATCCCTGGGATTCTCCAGGCAAGAACACTGGAGTGGGTTGCCATTTCCTTCTCCAATGCATGAAAGGGAAAAATGAAAGTGAAGTCGCTCAGTCGTGTCCGACTCTTAGCGACCCCATGGACTGCAGCCTACCAGGCTCCTCCGTCCATGGGATTTTCCAGGCAACAGTACTGGAGTGGGGTGCCATCGCCTTCTCCATAATAATATCTAATAATAATTATTACATATAGCTGTGCTGTGCTGTGCTTAGCCGCCCAGTCGTGTCCACCTCTTTGTACACCATGGACTGTAGCCCACCAGTCTCCTCTGCCCATGAGGATTCTCCAGGCAAGAATACTGGAGTGCATTGCCATGCCCTCTTCCAGGGGATCTTCCCAATCCAGGGATCGAACCCAGGCCTCCCGCATTGCAGGAGGATTCTTTACTGTCTGAGCCACCAATTATTATATATTGCATAATAATTATTATATATTAATGACAAATAATGTGTCTATAATATATATTTAATTAAAATAATAGTATTTATAAGTATACTATGTGTTAGGTGACATCATAAAAGCTTTATATAAGTATCTCATTCGTTCCTCATCACAATTCTGGGAAGTAGATATTGTTCTACCTGTTTTCCAAGTCTTAATGAAAATGTGTTACCCAAGTCCCATGGCAAGTAAGAGCTAGAAATGAGAGACGCCCACAGGTCTGCCCAGCCCCAAGCAGCATTACAGGCATTTTCCTCCTGACTTGCAGAACCATGTATACAAACACTTACATGGAGTTGTGAACAGACAGTAAATATAACCCTGAAGTATATAGACTTAGGGTTACCAGTAGTCCAACTTCCTTCCTTCTCTACATCAAATCTTAGGGCCTCAGTCAGTTCAGTTCAGTTGCTCAGTCATGTCCGACTCTTTTCGACCCCATGAATCGCAGCACGCCAGGCCTCCCTGTCCATCACCAACTCCTGGAGTTCACTCAGACGCACGTCCATTGAGTCAGTGATAGACTTTATCTGAATTAGTTTGATTATAAATCACATGGTTGATAAATTTGTGTTCAAATACTCTGTTTTAGAGAACTTTACAAATTGCTGATGTAATTTCTATAAAGCCAGGAACAAAATTTTGAATTTATATATGATGACAATTTATCTCAAAAAAAGACGTGCCATTTGTGCTTCCACCAATAATAATATATACATGTGTTTATTTTCCCTTTACTCTTAGCAACACTGGGTGTTATCAAGCTTTAATTTAAAACTTTCACCAATCTGATAAGTGTAAATAGTACTTTGTTTTCATTTGCATTTCAAATTAAGAGTGAAGCTGAGTACACCATCACTGGTTTATTGTCTATATCTCTCTTTTGCAGAGTTTGGTCTGCTTATGCCAATTTTTCTTAACTGTTGATCATTTTCTTATTAATTTATAAGAATTCTTTTTATAGTAAGGTAATTAACCCTCTGTCATGCTTTTCCCCCATCATGTTTTAAAAGTAACTGTTAAAATTTGTCATTTGCTTTATGACTTGTGTATGTTTTTGTCAACAATTTTAATTGCAATGAACAATTCCATCTTTTCCTCAACAACTTGAAATGCCATATTTCATTGATTATTAGGCACACATCTTTTTGACATTTTAAAACCTCTGAAATCAGAATATGTCTTAAAATTGATAATATTTTATGACTGTTTTTGTTCAGTTTAAGGAGTTGTCATTGTTTATATACACACAAATTGTTCATAGTTGTTAACATTTTCATCACTTCAACTGACTTATTCTGTAATTAAAGGAAGGAACTTGATTCAGCCTAGACAGTTGACACCATTACAAACCCACCACAGATCATATGTTTTTTATATACTAATACAGAGAACTGCCTTTATAGAATTCTCAATTTTGCACCATTCTTATGTTCTTTTAATGAACTCTACCTGATATTTATGAAGTATTTTATTATGTTCCATTGATTCTCTAATGTCTAACCTTCACAGTTATGTGGGAGGTTGTTTTTGTTTAGTAGCTCAGTTGTGTCTGACTCTCTGTGACCCCATGGGCTGCAGCATGCCAGGCTTCCCTGTCCTTCACTATGTCCCAGAGCTTACTCAAACTCATGTCCATTGAATCGATGATGCCATCTGACCATCTCATCTTCTGTCGCTCCCTTCTCCTCCTGGCCTCAATCTTTCCCAGCATCAGGGTCTTTTCCAGTGAGTCCATTCTGTGCATCAGGTGGCCAAAATATTGGAGTTTCAGCTTCAGCATCACTCCTTCTAATGAATATTCAGGATTGATTTCCTTTAGGATTGACTGGTTTGATCTCCATGCAGTCCAAAGGACTCTCAAGAATCTTCTCAAGCACCACAGTTTGAAAGCATCAATTCTTTGGCACTCAGCCTTCTTTATGGTTCAACTCTCACATCTATACATGACTACTGGAAAACCATAGCTCTGACTAGATGGACCTTTGTTGGCAAAGTGATGTCTCTGCTCTAGGTTTGTCATAGCTTTTCTTGCAAGGAATCAGATCAGATCAGTTGCTCAGTCGTGTCCGACTCTTTGCAACCCCATGAATCGCAGCACGCCAGGCCTCCCTGTCCATCACCAACTCCCGGAGTTCACTCAGACTCACATCCATCGAGTCAGTGATGCCATCCAGCCATCTCATCCTCTGTCATCCCCTTCTCCTCCTGCCCCCAATCCCTTCCAGCATCAGAGCCTTTTCCAGTGAGTCAACTCTTCGCATGAGGTGGCCAAAGTACTGGAGTTTCAGCTTTAGCATCATTCCTTCCAAAGAAATCCCAGGGCTCATCTCCTTCAGTATGGACTGGTTGGATCTCCTTGCAGTCCAAGGGACTCTCAAGAGTCTTCTCCAACACCACAGTTCAAAAGCATCAATTCTTCAGTGCTCAGCCTTCTTCACAGTCCAACTCTCACATCCATATATGACCACAGGAAAAACCATAGCCTTGACTAGACAGACCTTTGTTGGCAAAGTAATGTCTCTGCTTTTGAATATGCTATCTAGGTTGGTCATAACTTTCCTTCCAAGGAGTAAGCATCTTTTAATTTCATGGCTGCTGCAGTCACCATCTGCAGTGATTTTGGAGCCCAGAAAAATAAAGTCTGACAGTTTCCACTGTTTCCCCATCTATTTCCCATGAAGTGATGGGACTGGATGCCATGATCTTCGTTTTCTGAATGTTGAGCCTTAAGCCAACTTTTTCACTCTCCTCTTTCACTTTCATCAAGAGGCTTTTTAGTTCCTCTTCACTTTCTGCCATAAGGGTGGTGTCATCTGCATATCTGAGGTTATTGATATTTCTCCCAAGGAATAAGCGTCTTTTAATTCATGGCTGCAGTCACCATCCACAGTGATTTTGGAGCCCAAGAAAATAAAGTCTGTCACTGTTTCCGTTATTTCCCCATCTATTTGCATGAAATGATGGGACCAGATGCCATTATCTTAGTTTTTTGAATGCTGAGCTTTAGGCCAGCTTTTTTACTCTTCTCTTTCAACTTCATCAAGAGGCTCTTTAGTTCCTCTTTGCTTTGTGCCATAAGGGTGGTGTCATCTGCATTTCTGAAGTTATTGATATTTCTCCCAGCAATCTTGATTCCAGCTTGTGATTCATCCAGCCCAGCATTTCTCATGATGTACTCTGCATATAAGTTAAATAAGCATGGTGACAATATACAGGCTTGAAGTATTCCTTTTCCAATTTTGAACCAGTTGTTCCATGTCTGGTTTGAACTGTTGCTTCTTGATCTGCATACAGGTTTCTCAGGAGGGAGGCAAGGTGTTCTAATATTCCCATATCTTTAAGAATTTTCTACAGTTTGTTGTGATCCACACAATCAAAGGCTTTAGTGTAGTCAATGAAGCAGAAATAGATATTTTTCTGGAATTCCCTTGCTTTTTCCTTGATCCACTGGATGTTGGCAATTTGATCTCTGGTTCCTCTCCCTTTTCTAAATCCAGCTTATACATCTGAAAGTTCTCAGTTCACATACCGTTGAAGCCTAGCTTGAAAGATTTTGAGCATTACCTTGCTAGCATGTGAAATGAGCACAATTATGCAGACATATTTATTCCTATGCATGAATCTAGTATGTATATGCTGCTGCTAAGTCACTTCAGTCGTGTCCGACTCTGTGCGACTCCCAGGCTCCCCCGTCCCTGGGATTCTCCAGGCAAGAATACTGAAGTGGGTTGCCATTTCCTTCTCCAATGCATGAAAGTGAAAAGTAAAAGTGAAGTCGCTCAGTCCTGTCTGACTCTTAGCGACCCCATGGATTGCAGTCTACCAAGCTTCTCCGTCCATAGGATTTTCCAGGCAAAAGTACTGGAGTGGGGTGCCATTGCCTTCTCCATGTATATATTAACATAAATTTTCTATATATTGAGACATACATGTTTGAAAGACAGAAAACATTTGTGTTTTATCCTTTCCTGGAAATTAACACACAATGTGAATAAATACATGCTTATTAGGTGAATGTTACAGCTTTAGTGGCTCATTTAAACATCTCTTCTGTATCAGGTGACTCTCCATATATCATCTCACTTAATTACCATTATAGGCAGATGAGGAAACTTAGGCACAGGAAGATTAAGTTACATATCTGGAGCTTTAACTTGGTGACAGAGCCAGGGCTCAAACAGATATCTGTCTAATTCCTAAGACTATGTTATTTTGCTCCTCAGTGCTGCCTCTAAAATAAGCCTTGCTGCAATCCACAAATATACTTTGACTCCCAGTGATCATCTGAAATATACATAACTGAGCATAGAATTTCTGAGGTCGTGTGTGACCCATGAAGACCCACAAATTTTCTTGTTATACAGGTACCCATTCATCACCGAGAAACAAAATACAGTAATTCACTATGAAACACCAAGTGAAAGACTCTATATTTGCAGTAGAGTTGAAAGCAACATAGAAACTGTGTATGGCAGAAACTCCTACTTCCATGAGCTTATGTAGGCACTTTCAAAAGAGCCCTGTTAGATTAAAGCACAATTACTCATCTGTCTCTCATATGCCAGATAAGAGAACTTTTCTATTTTCCTTCTCGAGTTCTCAACAGTCGCACCGAAACCAGAGGCGGTTTTGAGATTAAGATCCGACGCTCTCCAGCTAACCTTAATCTGCCCATCACTCAGTTCTGGGTCAAAGCACCACTGTGACACAGGCAGCGTGCCTTTGAACGTGCAGTGGGGCAGGTAACAGCTCGGCTCCCTGTGGTGGCAGGCGAAAGCTGTAGACACTTGACGTGTGTCATATTCATGGGCAAGTTGCAGGGGAAGTTTCTACTTGGCTCTTGTCATAATAGATTCATTTGTTTTGCCCAAACAGGTTGATTTATCTAGGAATTTACTCATTTACATGCCAAACACATTGATCAAACTTGATCTGAGCCAAGCATAAGTAGGCCATGCAGTTACCAGTGATAGAAACAAAAATAAAAACTTGTTTGAAGTCAGGTAGCTTGACTAATCATATGAAGAATTTGTTATATACTTGCACACACCCTTCATTAGAATTTTCAGTTACTCAGACTGAAAATTAAGAAAAGAAAGGCAGGCTCTTTTTATTACAGATGGT
Organism: Bos taurus; assembly: GCF_002263795.3. Lineage (NCBI taxonomy): Eukaryota > Metazoa > Chordata > Mammalia > Artiodactyla > Bovidae > Bos > Bos taurus. The sequence continues at coordinate 4,295,433 of NC_037355.1, forward strand.
CTCATCAGTTCATTTGAAAACATTGCATGACAGGGCTTAGATATAGAGCCTAGTCCAGTCAGCATGTATTTCTCAAGAGGCGATTATGTGCAAAGTTCTGTGGAAGAAAAGGAGGAGGAGGAGGGAAAGGAGGGGGAGAAGAAGGAGAAACAGAAGCAAAGCAAAGCAAATCAAATGAAAGAGAAAGAAAAAGAACATCTTCTCTGGGGTGGGGGTAGGGAGTGTGTGGTCTTCTTTCCGTGAATCCTTATTTCAAAGAGCCCAGGTCAATGGTGCCTGTAAGAAACTCATAATGTTTTACCATCAAGTTTATCTTTGAAATCAATGAGAAAAAGGCCTAGAAATTTTCTGTGAAGAGGAGACACCTGGCTCCTGATGAGAAGGCCACCAGTATAGGCTGCTGGTTCTATCTCCCCAAATCAGAAGTGAAAGCTAAGCAAGGATCTGAGGGCCCAGCAGGAAGATCGTGAGAAACCTGATATAGATACGAGGGCTCAAATCCTGCTGTGAGTAGGGGGATTGCCAGAAGGAGGCCTCAGCCTGAGAAAGAGAACCTCCCAAGGGGCCAAGGATGCCAAACCAGAGTTTGAAATTCTAGCTTGTCCTCTCCCCACCATGGCCATGTGAGGATCATCGCCGAAGCAGTAGCCAAGCCAGCTGGTGTCTCAGGATAATTCAGGGCGACCCAGAAGCCCTGCTGGGGCGGGGTGAGGTGAGGCATCAGTGGAAACAGGTGCTGACCACTGACACCTGCACCCACGCTCACTCCAAACTGTAGGACCCCCTGCGTCACACTCTTGGATTCTTTCTTTCCAGCACAGCAGCAACTCAATAAGACTTTTAAGAGCAAATTCCTGACCAGAGGTGTTTGCCAGTGTGATGGCGGGAAGCAGGGCTGTGGGCTGCTGCTGCATGGTACCCAGGGCTCTCCCCTTGGAGGACCATTTTCTCTATTATCTTCAAGTCCCCAAGAAGAAAAACCAGGCCTGGGCATTGGCTCCTCCTGAAAATGTACAACTAAACAGAAAAACAACAGAACTGAAGAACACATGCCTCATGAATTCTGAAAGTAGAATTATTGTTGCAGATGAAACATGAATTTAAATCGAGCAACAGATATCCTCTTGAAGACACAAATAATATGATGCAGATACAAAAGGTCAAAAAGGGATAAGGAGAAATGACAGGTATGAAAATATAATAAAGAAGAATTAATAATAATAAGAGAATGCGTATATTATTTACTTTGTAATAATATATACAGAGCAATGCTCTTTCATGTTAACACAGTTAGTTTCCACAGTAACTCTGGGAGTTAGGAACTAATATTACTCCTACTTGACATATGAAGAAATCAAGGCATAAACAGGTTAAGTAAATTCCCTGAGGTGGAGCCAGGATGTAAACACAGATATTCTGGCGCCATGAAACTAATAGTGAGGGATATTCTGAAAGCAGAACTTCATGAACAAGATCAAATAGAAGGAGCAGAGGATAAAGGTAAGTGAGTACCGTGCAGCAGTGCCGATATCTGAATAAAAGAGCCTATGAAGTGAAGGAGAAACCAAACTGAGGAGAGGAAATGTATGAAGTGAAGGAGAAGCCAAACTGAGGAGAGGAAATGTTTGAAGTGAATGGTGATAAACTCCACAAAATGAAAGATGAAAGACTGAACATTAAAGAGTTCAGACAATGCCACAGATGACCGGTAAGGAAAACCCTATATCTAGAAACATTATAGTAAAATTTAAGAATAGCAAGGCTCTGGTTTTTCCAATGGTCATGTATGCATGTGAGAGTTGGACCGTGAAGAAGGCTGAGCGCTGAAGAACTGATGCTTTTGAACTGTGGTGTTGGAGAAGACTCTTGAGAGTCCCTTCAACTGCAAGGAGATCCAACCAGTCCATTCTGAAGGAGATTAGCCCTTCCATTTCTTTGGAAGGAATGATGCTAAAGCTGAAACTCCAGTACTTTGGCCACCTCATGCGAAGAGTTGACTCATTGGAAAAGACTCTGATGCTGGGAGGGACTGGGGGCAGGAGGAGAAGGGGACAACAGAGGATGAGATGGCTGGATGGCATCACTGACTCGATGGATGTGAGTTTGAGTGAACTCTGGGAGTTGGTGATGGACAGGGAGGCCTGGCGTGCTGCGATTCATGGGGTCGCAAAGAGTCGGACATGACTGAGCGACTGAACTGAACTGAAGAATAGCAAAGACAATAATAACATTAAAAAACTCTAGAGTCAGTCTTCAAGGAAACAAGAATGAGACTGAAATCATATATTTAAAGGGACTTTGTGTGTGTGCTAAGTTGATTCAGTCGTGTCCAACTCTCCGACCTTGTAGACTTTAGCCTACTAGGCTCCTCTGTCCATGGGACTATCTAGGCAAGGATACTGGAGTGAGTTGCCAGCCCTCTTCCAAGGGATCTTCTCGGCCCAGGGATTGAACCCACATCTCTTTTGTCTCCTGCTTTGGCAGGAGGTTCTTCACCACCAGAGCCACCTGGGAAGCCCTCTCATTTGTATACTTACTTAATAATCAACATATTCATTGTAAAGACTTTCTAAAGAGTTTTGAAGAATGAAACAGGAGACATTATAGAAAACAAAAAAGAAACTTACGGTAGAAGAATTTCCCAACATTGTGAAGACTTTCAGAAAAAAAAAAAAATCTAGGACTAAGCAACCTGAAGACAATTTGATTCTTCAGATTCCACAAGATCTGTGGATGGAGAGAACTGCCTAGTTGTACAAAAAGACATACTTAAGAAATAGTTCAGACCCCAGCATATCTTTCAGACAGAATCCACGTTGCTCAGCACAGGATCAAAGCTAAAGCTGGCACGATAGGAGACCTGATTGCATCCTGGCCAGTCTTTCATTTTGGGAAGTTACATTTTCTAGATGTGACAAAGTTTCACCCTTAGGTGGCTAAAATTCGAATGTGGTAAATGAAAACTATTCACAAATAATAAGCCAGACAAAGACAAATACCATATGATATCACTAATAATGGAACCTAAAATATGATACAAATGAACTTATTTAACAAAACAGAAATAGACTCACAGACATAGGAAACAAATTTAAGGTTATTACCACATGAGAAAAAAGGAGCAGAACAAATTAGGAACTTGGGATTAATACACACTACCTATATAAAATAGATAAACAATAATGACCTACTGTGTAGCACAGAAAAGTATATTCACTATCTTGTAACAACCTATAACGGAAAAGAATCTGAAAAGGTATATATGTACACACATATATGTATATGTATAACTGAATCACTTTGTTGTAACCTGAAGCTAACACAGCAGTGTAAACTATTTCAATAAAATAAATAATTAAATATTAAAAAAGAAGAGGGCTGCTCTGCTGTGTGATGGTCAAAGTCTGCTGTTTTCTTCTGCACAGACAATCTTCAATGGAGGAAAGTACCTAGCAGCTGCTAGTGGAACAGTAAATGAAAGTTTTGTGAGCTGTGTGTGAGCAATAATAAATAAAACTGAAGTTAAACATAGATGAGGAAATAAAGATCACTTCTCTGAGGAAGTTTTGAGGAAGAAGAAAAAAAGCGTCCAGAGATGGAAAAAGTAGTTTAGAATGAAAATCTTTGAAGAAGGTATAGACATGTTGAAAGATGTAGGTTCTTGGGATCTCTGTGAGAACACCAGTGTCTTTGGAGACGGCCTGCTCATCATAGAAGTATCCAAAGGAGTGAATACTGTCAAAACTTTTGCTGCAAGGGTAACTCCAACAGAAGACACACCACTAGACAGGGAAAATCAGCTGAAAAGAAATACAGTGCAGTCACCAAATCTCACAGCTGTGAGGACAGATGTTCATAGAATTAAAGAATTCATGAAAAAAATATATATAGATGCTACTTAAGTAACATCTACTTAAGTGTGTGCGTGATCACTCGCTCACTGGTATCCAGCTCTTTGTGACCCATGACCATAGCCCACCAGGCTCCTCTGTCCATGGGATTTCCCAGGCGAGAATACTGGAGTGGGTTGCCATGCCCTCCTCCAGGGGATCTTCCTGACCCAGGGATTGAACCCATGTCTTCTGTGTCTCCTGCATTACAGACAAACTGTTTACCACTGAACTGCTGTATATTAAGTGCATATACTTAAGTGGATGAGGACCTTAAGTGCAAGATTTCAATGAAATGCTTGGATTTATGCTCTCTTGTTTAGAACTGGTTCATTTTCCATTTTCTTTGGGGACTGTCCCTTGCTATACAGAAGGAAATGGCAACCCACTCCAGTATTCTTGCCTGGAGAATCCTGTGGATGGAGAAGTCTGGCGGGCTGTCGTCTATGGGGTTGCGCAGAGTCAGACATGACTGAAGCGACTTAGTAGCAGCAGCAGACAGAACAACATATCAAGTGACTAAAAAATGGTTTACACAGAGTTTTAAAATTATTCGAAAGAAATAAATGTTTAAAAAGATGTCAGATTTAACTAGATGATCAAAGAAGCAACTCAGTATTTTAAAAATCAAAACACAGAATAAGAATCTCTCTGAAGAAATACCTGGGTTTAAAGATACATTCAGAAAGCTTGAACTGCTTTCTGTTTGGTGCTAGTGGAAACTTGATAACTAAGAAAGAATAGAGTGTTCAGAAAAAAGACAAAATTGGGACAATTTGAGAACAAAGATAACTGCAATAGATTGAAACATATCAAATATATTTAAGTCCACAAGTTCCTATTTACACACCTTTCCCCGCCAAAAAATAGCCCTTATAGGTCACTGTTAGACAATGCTGATAAAGCAATACATGGTTTAGGAAAACTGGTAAATAAAGGGAAAGTAACCAGGCATTTATTCTGCCTTTCCTACACATACTCTGCTACAGAGTATCTAAATAGTAGATGAGAGGAAGTTATTTTTAAAGTTTTTTGGATAAAAAACAAAGAAAAAATAGTTGAATTGAATATAATTCATTTGCAATAAATGAATGGATCTTACCACTGATAATCAACAGCTGCTAACACTACACAGAGAAAACAATCAAATATTATGTACCTCCTGATGGAAGAACATAAAATATAAAAAATCTTTGAAAAAATCTTGCCAAACAATTAAACCTGAATCTCAGATACAACCAAAGGATAGAATATATGAGGGAAAGAGGAACACATTGAACCACACCACAGAGGTGCAATCGGAAACTGAGATTACAGAAAACTCCATTGCACAAATAATCCAGTTTTTTCAACGAATAAACAACCACAAACTGTGTTCTGTGTTTAAAAAAATAATAAAGTTTTACAAATAAAACTTATAGCCCCTAAAATATAACCAGTCTAAATAAAACTAGTCTGCTCAACAAATTTTATCTACTTGTGTAATTTGAAGGCAATTTTAAATAACAAAAAATAAGCAATACATTTGAAAAATAGCTCCTAACAGTTTGAAAACGTGTTTTCCCTGCTTTCTTTTCCCAAAACCCTGTTATCAGCATAAATCAGTGGCTCATAGAGGGACTTGGTTCACAGTGAGCCATACTTGTTATTCCATTTTTCTATTATCTGTTCCAAAAGACCAAAGCAAAATAAATGGACTCTAAAAATATTTGTTAATAAAGATAACAAAGAGCCACAATTAGATTGACTGACAACCATACAGAGAGCAGTGCAAGCCAGAATACAATGCAATGATATTTTTAAACAGCTGAAAGAAAACAAGTCCCAGCTTACAAAATATCCTTCAACTAATAAAGAGAAAAGAGAAAATATTTTTAGACCAAGAAAAATAGAGAAAATTAACCATGAGTAGATTTGCACTGAAGGATATACTAAATGGTATTATTCAGGCAGATGAAAATATACTCCCAGCTGGAAGACCGGAAATGAAGAAGCAATAAAGAACAATGAAAATGGTAAATGTTTGAGTTAATATTGGATTAACTACTACTACTTATTATTATTATGTCTTATTGAATAGATTTTAATAGGACATTTTAATGTCTTATTAATAAGACATTATTATTTAATAAGACATTTTAATAAGACATAATTAAATAATGGATTTAATTTTTCTATTATTTTAATAATAGAAAAATTTAAAACATGACAACAATAGCACATATATCAAAAGGAGGAAAATGGTACTTCTGTTGCATAGGAGGTGGGTAAAAGTATTGAATAACATTAGGTTTTGATAAGTCTAGGATTGCATGCTGCAATCTTTAGGGAATCCCTAACAGATTAGTCTGGAGATGGGAATGGCAACCCACTCCAGTGTTCTTGCCTGGAAAATCCCATGGACAGAGGAGCCTGTCCATGGGCTCAGAGAGTCAGACATTACTGAGTGACTAAACCACCACCACCACCCACCACCATCACCATCACAAGGCTGAGAAATGGGAGAAGGGCTGGTGGAAAAAAACGTAAAAAGTTAAGTCAGTCTAAGAGAATGCAAGCAAGGAAGGACACAAAGGAGATGAAACAAATAAAGTGCAAATAAAGAGGTGGTGGGTTTAAGCTGAATGTACCAGTAAGTACATTCAGTGTAATTAGACTAACTAGTTCAATTGAAATGAAAGGATATGGAAAAAATACTATGCAAATTCTAACCATGAGAAAACTGGTTGCTTCTATATTAATACATTAAAAAAGTTGATTTTAAAGCAAACACTCTTACTAAAGAGGTCCACTTCTTAAAGAAAAAGAGCAAATGTTAAACCAAACTTTCAGTTTAACAGGAATACACCACACACAGATACACACATAATTTGCATGTAAATCACAAGATTTGTGTAGAACTAATAATTAGGAGGAATATAATTTATGAAACTACATATACATTGTTTCACTGCTCACTGGGTGGTCAGGCTGTGCCACAGGATGGAATGTTATGTTACCAGAAGTGTGGTCAAGGCTAAAAGGCGGATAAGTGCCACCCGGGGAGGAAATCAGTGCAAGATTCAAGGTCGCTGAGAAGAGAAAACACAAACAGCAGGCTCAAGTGGCCCAGCGTTTACTTATAGCAAGAAGAGAGGGTGATAAAATGTGCATAACATCCAGCCTTTCAGGGCCTTGGTCCCCATGACCAGGGGATCTGTTTGCAACCAGCCAGGGGACTGGACTGCATCCTCTCACTTCAAGCTGCCGTGGAAGGGCCCCCACCCCTCCCACCCAGGATCTAAATACGGAAAGCTGGAGGCGTGCCTGGGGGTCACTGACACATGTGCTTAAGCAGAACAAAGGAGTACCTATACATCAAGCCCAGGACAGGAATGTGCATTCCTTCACAAGGCTGAGAGCCCAGAAGTGAGGGCTTTCATCTCCCAGTAAGGAAGTGTTCCGGGACCACGGGCCATTCTTAGGCAGCTGAGCAGAAGCTGGCAGACTGTATGTACATGACTGCCTTTCTAAATAAAACTGACAGAATTACAAGGAGAAATAGGCAACTCCATAATATTAGACAGATTTTCATACACTTTTATCAGTAACTGATAAAATAAGTAGATTCTAAAAAATCAGTAAGGATGTATAAAAGATTTGAACAATATAATGAACAAACTTAGCTTAATTTACATTACAGATCATTGTACTTAACACTTACAGAACACGGTTTCTATTCAAAAACACAAGATGAAGCAAAAATTCTAATGTGTGTTCAGTTGCTCAGTCGTGTTCAACTCTTCGTGACCCCCCTGGATCGTAGCCCACCAGGCTCCTTTGTCCAAGAAATTTTCCAGGCAAGAATACTGGAGTGGGTTGCCATTTCCTCTTCCAGGGGATCCTCCCAACCCAGAGATTGAACCTGTGTCTCCTGGAATGCAGGTGGATTCTTTACCACTTCATAATTATTAAAGAAATTCAATCCAAAATTTAAAACCTTCACATACACACACAAGCAAACACGGAACTCATGGACTAATTATTTCAGTGTAAATTCCAATATTTAGAGAATAAATCATGCCAATATTAAGTGAATTCTTTCAGAGAAATAAAACAGGAGAAGAACGACTTCCTAATTTTGTTTTATGAAGACAGCATCATCTTGATACCAAAACCTAACAAGGATGTCATAAAAAAAAAGTTGAAGGACAATCTTTCTCATAAAGATAGATGTGAAAATCCTAAACAAAACAATAGCAAAGAAAATTCACCTTTGTCTAGAAGGATAACGAATTCCAATAAACGTGTGCTTACTTTTGTAGTGAGAGCTTGGTTTGACATTTGCTATAGCAACGGAGAAGGCAACGGCACCCCACTCCAGTACTCTTGCCTGGAAAATCCCATGGACGGAGGAGCCTGGTAGGCTGCAGTCCATGGGGTCGCACAGAGTCGGACACGACTGAAGTGACTTAGCAGCATAGCTTCCTAGGGTGGCGCTAGTGGTAAAGAACCTGCCTGCTAACTAAGCAGACATAACGGATTTGGGCGAGTTGGGACGATCTCCTGGAGGAAGGCATAGCAACCTACTCCAGTATTCTTGCCTGGAGAATCCCGTGGACAGAGATGCCTGGCAGGCTATGGCCCTTTGGGTTGTAAAGAGTCAGACGTGATTGAAGTGACTCGGCACACATGCACACACATAACTTCCTAGGTGGCACAATGGTAAAGAATCTACCTGCCAATGTGGAAGATGGAAGAGATGTGGATTTGATCCCTGGGTTGTAAGATCCCCTGGCAGGGAAATGGCAACCTACTCCAATGTTCTTGGCTGGAAAACTCCATGGACAGAGGAGCCTGGTAGGCTATAGTCCACGGAGTTGCAAAGAGTCACAATTGAGCAACTGAACACACACATACATGCTAAATATTAAGACTTCATATAGGGCTTCCCTGGTAGTATAGTGGATAAAAATCCTCTTGCCAATGCAAGAGACACGGGTTCAATCCCTGATCTGGGAGGATTCCACATGCTGTGGTGCAACTAAGCCCGTAGCCACAACTACTGAAGCCTGTGTGCCTAGAGCCCGTGCGCCGCAACGAGAGAGGCCACTGAATGAGAAGCCCACGCACTGCAGCAAAGAGTAGCCCCTGCTCGCCGCAACTAGGAAAAGCCGGGATGCAGCAACAAAGACTCAGGACAGCCAAAATAAATAAATCAATAAAAATTTTAAAACGTCATGTATAGTTATGATAATTTAGACAGTGTAGTATATGGATGGTTACATAATTTATGACAAAGGTGACACCGTAGAGCAGTAGGGAAAATGAATTTTTAACAAATTATACTTAATTTGGATAGAAAATGAAATGTGACTCTTACGTTATACTCAGTAATCAGTTCTAAGTGGAGTGTAGCTTTAAGTTGAAAGGCAGAATAATGAAGCTTCTGATAGTTGATATAGGAAAATATCTTCATTACTTTGGGATAGGGAAACACTTCTTAAAGGTGAAAAAAAACTTAGCCATAGAAAAATAGACTTTAAAAATAAAGACTTCTATTCTTTAAAAGACACAGTTGAGAGAGTAAAAATTCAGCCCAAGACTTGAAGAAAGTACTTTAATACATATAACTGGCAAAGAATTTGTGTGCAGAATATACCCCCCCCAAAAAAAATTTTACAGAGTAATCAAAAAGTACAAGCATTATGCAAACCAAGAACTTCCAGACTTCCAAGCTGGATTTAGAAAAGGCAGAGGAACCAGAGAGACCAAATAGCCAACATTTGTTGAATCATAGCGAAAGCAAGGGAATTCCAGAAAAACATCTAGCTCTGTTTCATCGACTACACTAAAGCCTTTGACTGTGGGGACTCATGACAAACTGTGGAAAGCTCTTAAGGAGATGGGAATACCAGACCACCTTACCTATCTCCTGAGAAACCTGTATACAGATCAAGAGGCAACAGTTAGAACTCTGTATGGAACAACTGATTGGTTCAAGATTGAGAAAGAAAGGAGTACAACAGGGCTGTCTGCTGTCATCCTGTTTGTTTAACCTATACGCTGAGCACATCATGAGAAATGCCGGGCTGGGTGCGTTCATATAGGCCTTCCCTGGTAGTACAGAGGGTAAATGCTGGAATCAAGATAGGTGGGAGAAAGCAACAACCTCAGATATGCAGATGATCCCATTCTAATGGCAGAAAGCCAAGAGGAACTGAAGAACCTCTTAATGATCATGAAGGAGACTGAAAGAGCCGGCTTAAAACTAAATATTAAAAAAACTAAGATCATGGCATCCAGTCCCGTTACTTCATGGCAAATAGAAGGGAAACAGGTGGAAGCAGTGACAGACTTCCTCTTCTTGGGCTCTGAAATCACTGCGGATGGTGACTGCCGCCACGAAGTCAGAAGATGATTGCTTCTTGGCAGGAAAGCTATGACAAACCTAGACAGTGTGTTGAAAAGCAGAGATATCACTCTGCTGGCAAAGGTCCGTGTAGTCAAGGCTACGGTCTTTCCAGTGGTCATGTATGGTTGTGAGAGTCGGGCAGTAAAGAAGGCAGAGCACCAAAGAACTGATGCCTTCTAACTGTGGTGTTGGAGAAGACTCCTGAGAGTCCCTTGGACTGCAAGGAGATCCAACCAGTCAGTCTTAAAGGAAACCAACCCTGAATACTCATTGGAAAGACTGAAACTGAAGCTCCAGTATTTTGGTCACTTGATGCTAATAGCTGACTTTGGAAAAGTCCCTGATGCTGAGAAAGATTGAGGGCAGAAGGAGAATCTGGCATCAGAGAATAAGATGGCGGATGACATCACTGACGCAATGGACATGAACTTGGGCAAACTTTGGGAGATGGTGAGGGACAGGGCGGTCTGGCGTGCTGCAGCCCGTGAAATAAAGGACTCAAATTCTCGTGAACAATAGACTGGATAAGTAAATTCTCAGTAATGAAAATGAACAAACTATGGCTACTTTCATCAATATGGATGAATTTCACGAATATAATGTTGAATGAAACAAAGCCATACATAAAAGAATAAATACTCTTTTATAGAAAGTTTGAAACACAAAAACTAAGCTAGAAACATTGTGAGTCAGTTAAGTGTTTACATTTGAGAGGAAAGACTGTGACTGGGGAAGGCAGCAGGGAGGGAGGGCTTCTGAGGTGCTGCTGATGCTCTATTGCTAGACTGAATCGGAGGTACATTGAATGGATATTACACCGGATGTTATACAGGATGCTACAGTGGATTCATGGGGAATGTATCATGTTTTGTGTATTTTCCTCTGTATGTGAGTTATATTTTGCAATTTAACAGAGTTTTTTTTTGAAGGAAGAAAATGATCTCACAAGGAAAATCTAAGATTAAGGAAGATATGAAGAGAAAAGAAAGTGGTAACAAACAATGAATAAACTGATGGTATATAAGAAGAATCTAAATTGTAGGCGTTAGAAAAATAGTAGACAATGTAGGGGACACAATGTAATGCAATTCAACCAAATACAATACAATGCATGTAAGTCTGGAAGAAAGACTTGGGATTAATATGATGTATTTCTTACAGATGAAGGATACACTTTTTTGGTATTGTTAAGTATAAATATTACAATTTCAAGGAAGACCACCAGATATAGACATATATATTTTCCAATCCAGTGGGAAAGAAAGGTTCAATAAGAAATAAAACCCACAATCAATTTTTTAATAATGGAAGTAAAGACGGAAGATTAGAAAAAGTTAGAAAAATAGAAAACAAAACACTTTGGTGGAAATAAATCATCAGTAATCATAATCGATATCAATGTATTTAATTGTCCAGTTAAAATGCATGTTGTTAGACTCGATTAAAAAATAAAAACTCGTTGTTGTTTATAGGAGATGCTTCTAAAATGTAGTGCAGGAAAAATGATGAAAAGTGCATGACGAAAAGAATATTCCAAGCAAATCAAAAGAAAGATGATATAACTCTCTTAATTTTTGACAAGTAGAGTTCAAGGCAAAAAGGATAACTAGGTATAAAGAGCATGTATATAATTTTGTTGTTCGTTGTTCAGCTACTCAGTCATGTCCAAGTCTTTGTGGCCCCATGGACTGCAGCATGCCAGGCTTCCCTGTCTGTCACCATCTCCGGAAGTTTGTTCAAACTCACGTCCATTGAGTTGGTGATGCCGTCCAACCATCTTGTCCTCTGTCATCCCCTTCTCCTCCTGCCTGCTATCTTTCCCAGCATCAGGTTCACTTAAATGCTTATGTAAAGAGTATTTATATAATAATTTAATATATATTAGATAATTACAAAAGGCAATTTACCAAGAGGACATAACAATTCCAATTTTTTTCATACTCAATGATGTATCTTAAAAAAAATCAATAAAATACATTTTGTCAAAAGTGCAAAAATGAAAAAGTGATATATCTATCATTACAGGAGAAGATTTTCATACACTTTCCCCAGTAATGGAAAGGCCAAGTAATCAAACAAACAGTAAGGAAGATGGCACTAGTGGTGAAGAATCAGCCTGCCAGTGCAAGAGACGCAAGAGATGCGGGTTTGATCCCTAGGTCAGGAAGGCCCCTTGGAGTAGGAAGTGGCAACCACTCCAATATTCTTGCCTGGAAACTTCCATGTACAGAGAAGCCTGGTAGGCGACAGTCCATGGGGTCTTGAAGAGTTGGACACAACTGAGTATACACACACACAAGTACAGAAGAGTTGAGCAGGACAGTCAACAAGTTAACTATAATGAACCCTGTAGAACCCTCACCCAACAGTTGTAAAAGGTGTAAAACATTTATAAAGACAGAAGATATATTAATTATAAAATATATCTCAACAAATTTTAGATTTGGTATGAAAAAGACCACCTTTTCTGACCAGAATGCAGTTAAATGTAGAAAGTAATATCAAAAGGTAGCTAAACCCCACAAAAGATAGCATACATTTGGAAATTTAAAAGTGCTTTTAAAATAAATAACCTACAGGTCAAAAAAGAAGTCACACTGGAAATTTAAACTGCATCAACAGAAAGAAATGAAAAATTACAATGAAATTTGGGGGATGCAACTAAAGTGATGTTTAGTAGGATAAATGATTCATTGAATTCAAAACATTGTAAAAGAAGTAAGGCTGAATTTTTGTGAGCTAAACAGGTGGTTTCTTTGAAAAAGAAAAAAAAGGGTCACTTGCTCAAAGAAGTTCGATTTTCAGGCCTGGCACTGTGACTTTCCTGTTGTGAGTTTCAACAACTTCTTAAGAGCATCGAAGTCAACTCAGTTCTTTGAGAAGCAGCAGGTCTGCTGAGGCAAAAGGCAGGAGTGCCAGAATTATTTGTATTGTAGCCTGGAGAGCCAGAGAAGTCAAACCTGGCAGCTTTCTTAGTCACTTGGTGAGTGTATTGAAGCAAGAAAACAAGAAATTATAAATGCTGCCTCCAGGATTCAAGGAGGCTCAGCAAAGGGACTTCCCTGGTAGTTCAATGGTTAAGAATCCACCTGGCAATGCAGGGGACACGGGTTCGATCCCTGGGTGGGGAACTAAGATCCCACGTGCCTTGGAGCAATTAAGCCCATGTGCCACAACTAGAGAGTCTGTGCGCCACGAGGAAAGAGCCTGAGTTCCGCAACTAAGACCTGATGTGACCTAAAGAAATACATATTTTTAAAAAAGAGGTCCGGCGAATATTGTACCACCTTCCCTGCTTGTGAGTGAAAGATATTAGAGTAGAATATCTTTTTGTGACATGGGTGAAAATAGCTTGACACATTCTAACCTACTAAAGGTGTAATTTCTATGATGTAGCAGAATCTTATATTTTCATGGATTTTTGTTTTCAAATCCTGTAAATATGAGTCATGCATTGCGTCTTGGGTCCTGCTATTATTAGCTGTCTGGATCCTATTGGCATGCTTTCCTCGGTGTAGTGAATTAATGTTCTGTCTTGAAGAAGAAGAAGGCAGTCAGTCAGTCACATGTGGCAATGAACAAGAGCTACTATCTTGAGTCAGGATAGTAGAGGTGTACTGCTGTCCATATCAAATGCAAGCAAATTTGTCTACTGTTATTTTTAAGTTACTCACAACCATTAAAAACAACCAAACTACCCTTCATGATTCCTACTTCTACATTCCCTTTGAATTGGCTCATTGCGGTACCTACGTGGTCCCCTAGAACTCCGGGGTCAGAGGGCACACAGTCCCAGATGGCCACAAGTAATAACATTTCACCACAGTGTATTATGAGCTGCTGCCTTCCCATCCTGCAATGTAAAATATGATTCTCTTCTGCTTCTTCTTACCCTTATAACCAATACTGCATTCCCCACAGTTTCCTGCAATCTGGGCTGTGGTTATGACTTTTGAATCAATTAAAGGTTTTAATGTGGCAAGCAATGCAAGATAACTATAATTTAAACAAGATGAAAGAATTTATTTGAGATTCTGGAGAACAACCAGCATTGAAAGAAAAGATGGACAATGGCTCTTTGGGGAGAATAGGAATCAGAGCAGTTTCAGGGATCCTATTCTTGGGAAGTCCTGGATCTGCAAATGACTCAGCTAAAATCATCTATCCTCCTAGGGTGTGTCTGTTTCAAAGTCAAATTCTGGGAGAGAGAACAGATTTATTTAGGATTATATGTCATAGAGAAGAACAAATGCATAAAGGAAGTGATATTGGGCAGGGCAAAAGCAACATGTTATATAATACCATAATATAATAATATAACAATACATTCAAATCCAAGCCCATTTTTGGAAATATGAAAAATGTAGGAAATCAAGGCATGGGAACCTACTATGCTTCAATAACCAAAGATATTCACGGTTATTATTTTTCTAACTATTATTTTCTTTAATAGAGTAGGAAAAACACTATAAATAATTTGAAATAATTAAAATGTATACAAAACATTAAAATTGCCAATAAACATGCAAATACATTACATTTTGATGGTATTCGTTAAAAATTTTAAAGTCAAAAGATTTTTTAAATTACAAACATAATACATGCTGGTTACATTGCAGAAATTATGCAAGGTGAAGCAAATGTCTCCTATAATTCTGACACCCTGAGATAATCACTGTTAAAAGTTTGAGATTTTTCCTCATTATTTCTACATGTGCACATATTAATTTAATGAAAATTGAATTCTGTTGTTTCTTTGCTAAATCTTGTCATTAAATATTTCATTAAATTCCACTTAACTCTGTATCTTGGAAAGTATTTCCATGTTAGTATATTTACTCTAACCTTATTAAACAGACCTATATTATTCTATTAAATAGGTATACCATAATTTATTGAACTAATCCTATTGATAAACATTTAAGTCATTTCAGATATTTTACTATTACAAATAGGCTTCATTGTAAAAATCCTTGACCTATGCTGATTCAGGTTTCTGGGTCAGTTTTTCTATAGAAATAAACATATTTAATAGATTGACATCATATTAATAGTATATGTAAATGTATATCAAGCTTTATTAGTTAGCATATCAGTGATTATTAAAATAGTATCAAAATGTGAGCTAAATGTAATCTTTATGTAAAATTCCATTTCATATAGGTGTCATAATTTAATTAACGTAATAGTTCCTATATTTTAGAGTTTTAATTTGTTTCCAAGGTTGGGTAATAGAAGTAATTCTTCATTGAACATTTGTGTTTCTAAAGCTTTAGTTGCAGTTCTGAATAATTTTAGAGGATATTCCTGGAAGTGAAATCTTTGGAACAAATAATATGAACATTATTTAAGGTTCTTGATGTATATTGACAAATTATTTTTCCAAAAAGTTGTGGAATTTACATCAACAATATGACTAGGATTACTTGACTCTTAACCATTGATTGTATTGTTAATAACTTTTTCTGTGCATAGTTATATTGTATCATTTATTCACTTAGTATAAACAACTTATCAAGGCATTTCAAACTCTTGGTAAATTTCTTTTCATAATATATTACGTAAGTGAAGCACGGTTTGGTTTATGGCCTTGTTGTTGGATATTTTGACAATTTCTTGACTTACTCTTGTAAACGATGGAACTCAGAACACCTGAAATCATTTAAAAATGTTCTTTAGGTCCCACTGGCATGATGATTCTCTCAAAGGGCAGACCAGAGCCACATCTTATGTGAGACAGTGAGATGAGCAAGATCTCTGCAGACTGGATTCTTTCACAGACACGATCTTGAAGTAAGAAAGGGAGTGTGCTCTGGTGTCCCTGTGAGGCAAAAGTAAATAGTCAGATCAATGGGCATAATTTCAGATTCTGGGAGTGGTTTTGATTTGTCTTAGAAGAGAGACCATATTTGAAATAGCAGCTGCAATTTGAGTCACTACCTAATTACACTTAGGATAATCCACTCTAATTACCCAAGACTCATTTTGCTCTAGAAAAAGAGGGAAGTTAAACAGGGTTGTGCTAAGAATAATCAGGTCTCTGATGGTGACATGGTCTCTGATTTCCCTAGAAATGTGATGTTGCTCTGGCTTTGTATTTTGGTAGGAAAGTCTTCAGACTTCCACTTGGCCCTTCTTACAGCCATAGTATATACTTCATAGATCAGAAGGTCAGTGTGAAAATTCTTCCAGATTTCAGTACTTGTATTCCAACTATCCACTTCTTTATTCAAGAAACAATTATGGAATGGGCTAGGAATGCCTTTGAACCCACCACGAGCGTGCCTCAGATAAAAGCTTTATTAATCATCTAGTGTCAATAAACCCCCACACTTACCAGTAGACCATAGTAACCCTCTGGTTTCTAGCTAGTCTTTGCCATAATTATCCCAGTAAGTGAACACAAGTCCTTTAGGGAAGACTAGGGGGTTAACTTACAGAATGCATTGGTGATGTTATTGCTGGTATCTTCTTCCAGAGTATCTCACCTCCCGTTTTCTCCGTGACAGTCTAAGTCAATAAACTTACTCCGTAAGGGAATTAGGTGAGCGGCAGTGATATTTGATCACGGACACTTGAGTAAAGCCTTATTTGCAGGGAATTTTGTGGGCAGTTTGGTTCTGGGGTCTGTGTGACCTACAGCCATTCTGATTATTGCCCCTACAGTGATGTCTATTATAGTAATCATGGCCACTTTGACTCTTTTAAGATTGATTTTTTTTTTAAGTTTTAGTTTTGGGTGTGGTGGGTCTTTGTTTCTGCATTTGGGCTTTTTCTAGTTGTGGTAAGTGGGGGCTGCTCTCTAGTTGTGCTCCCGTAGGCTTCTTGTTGACTTGGCTTCTCTTGTTATGGAACACAGACCCTAGGCTCATGGGTTTTAGTAGTTCTGGCTCAAGGGCTCTAGAGTCCAGGCTCAGTAGTTGTGGCTTATGGGCTTAGTTGCTTGGCAGCGTGTGGGATCTTCCTTGACCAGGGATTGAACCAGTGTCCCTTGCCTTGCAAGGTGGACTCACTAAACTACCAGGGAAGCTCCCCCGCCACCACCACCCACCATTTTTATTTTTAACTGTTTCTTCTGGCCACTGACTAGGATTCCATTAACCTCGTCGAAATTAAAAAGCCCATTTCAATGGCAGAGTCACCTACCTGCATCCCCAGATTATTGAAAACAGTTACTAGAGCACTTTGAAAATATGATACATCCTTCACCATTGTACTTCTCAAGCTGTAATGAAGAGAGTGTATTCAAAGTCCTGTTACTGGAAATAAGGAAAGGGTGAGTGAGTAGATAGATATGATAAATCCATTCTAGCATTCCTGTCTCCCCGCCTCTATTTTATAAAAAGGAATTTCTTGCAACTTATTCCATTTAGTGCTGGCCACCATTGAGTCCAAGTTTAGTTCAGTTCATTTCAGTTGCTCAGTCGTGTCCGACTCTTTGCGACCCCATGGACTGCAGCACTCCAGGCCTCCCTGTCCATCACCAACTCCCGGAGTTTACTTAAACTCATGCCTGTTGAGTCGGTGATGCCATCCAACCATCTTATCTTCTGTCATCTCCTTCTCCTCCTGCCTTCAATCTTAACCAGCATCACAAGTAAGTAAACAAACTATTAGAATCCCTCCCATCTACTTGAGTTGTTGTTCAGTCTCTAAGTCGTGTCTGACTCTTTGCAACCCCATGCACTGCAGCATGCCATGCCCCCTTGTCCTTCACTATCTCCTGGAATTTTCTCAAATTCATGTCCACTGAGCCAGTGATGCTCTCTAACCATCTCATCCTCTGTCGCCCCCCTTCTCTTTTTGCCTTCAATCTTTTCCAGCATCAAGGTCTTTTCCAATGAGTCAGCTCTTCACATCAAGTGGCCATTGTATTGGAGCTTCAGCTTCAGCAACTGTCCTTCCAATGAATATTCAGAGTTGATATCCTTTAGGATTGACTGGTTTGATCTCCTTTTTGTCCAAGGGACTTTCAAGAGTTTTCTCCAGCACCACAATTCGAAAGGATCAATTCTTCAGCACTCAGCCTTCTTTACGGCCCAGCTCTCCAATCTGTACATGACTACTGGAAAAATCTGCTTGAGTACCTTTCAATACATTTGTTTCTACCTAAAAGTAATCCTCTTGCCCTAGCCTAAGACTTACCAAATGCATTGTCATTATATTCTTTAGGTTTTTACCATGTAAATGAACAAAAGTTCTTGTTGTGTGAGGGCTTCTCCATTCAAGTAACTGGCTTCTGGATGCCTGCTCGGATTTGACCCTGTTAGTAGACACAGGGGTAAATGAGAGGCCATGAGAAGGAAGAATAAGGAAGAATGATTCTTAAAGGCAAGATCATTAAAAAATTTCCAGGCAAAGCAGGAACATCTCCATCAGATATGTGGGGTGGGAGATTGCACTTCTACTTACAAGAAATGCTCAGTGAAGTGTGGAGGAGCCTAAGTTATCCCAATACTCCCCTGTTTTCCCATTTTAGTTATTGGAGTCTTCCATTCTATCTCAGTGAATGCCTTAATTTTGCATGCAGTCTGCTGATGCTGTAAATACAACTGAACTTTGCAATTTTGCAATCCACAGGTTCAAGAGTTTTTTATTTTATTGAGGTACAATGTTGTGTTGGTTTCCGGTGTGCAGCAATGTGATTCAAGTGTATATATATACACATACGTATGTATACACATGCTACCCAGCTGAACCTTGTTGCTTATCCCAGGTGTCGGTCCTTGGTGCAGGTTGGAAAAGAATTTCCAGATGTGAGGCAGAATGAGAGGAGAATGGAGTTTATTAGAGTGGGAGACACTGTTAGAACAGCAGGGTGGCTCAAGAGAGGGCAGACCCCTTTCATAAGCCAGTTTCTATAGCCTCCAGACAAAGAAAACTTCTGCTGGAAGGGTGGCATTAGATGACTGGTTAGGATGCTGAAAGGTGGGCATTTTACCTAACATGGGGTCAGCGAGCTGGCTGGTTTAAGTCGGGGGGGATCAGGGGAACAGTTGCTATGGGAATGAGTCAGTTCTGGAGGTGGCTTTGCTACAGGGCTCCACATCTGTGGCCTTGGTACAAGGCTTTACACCGATGACTTTGGTGTAGGACTCCACAACAGAATCAAATTTGATCCTGATTTTATGCTACCTCAGTACCTAAAAGTTCTCATAGCACAAAGACAGTTCCTGGTTCTCTACTCTTGGTCAAGAATTTTATCTTAGGCCTGTCATCATCTTTCTGTTTGCTCCAAACATTGCAAAATGCATTTATGATGTAAAGTCTATTCTTCATTAACAATTTTCTGAAAGTGTAAAATACTCCTGCTTGATTTGGGCTTTATTAACATTAATTTTTTTCTGTGAAAGTTATCAATGAGATTCTTAATTCTCTGTGTTTATCGACCTGCAGATACCATTTTTTTCATTTTCTGTTATTTTTCCTTTTCCCTGCAGAGTCCTAACCATTGGACCACCAGGGAATTTTTGTCCTCTATGCCACCCAAAGTTTATGATTTCTATTCTTAGGCATTTAGAGAGATTCAACTTCTCAGGAAATTCTTATTTTGAATTTAATTTTTGTGACACTTATAAGACCAGTTCAGTTAAGTCGCTCAGTCGTGTCCGACTCTTTGCGACCCCATGAACCACAGTATGCCAGGCCTCCCTGTCCATCACCAACTCCTGGAGTCTACCCAAACCCATGTCCATTGAGTTCGTGATGCCATCCAACCATCTCATCCTCTGTCGTCCCCTTCTCCTCCTGCCCTCAAACTTTCGCAGCATCAGGGTCTTTTCAAATGAGTCAGCTCTTTGCATCAGGTGGCCAAAGTATTAGAGTTCCAGCTTCAACATCAGTCCTTCCGATGAACACCTAGGACGGATCTCCTTTAGGATGGACTGGTTGGATCTCCTTGCAGTCCAAGGGACTCTCAAGAGCCTTCTCCAACACCACAGTTCAAAAGCATCAATTCTTCGGTGCTTAGCAGCTTTCTTTATAGTCCAACTCTCACATCCAGACATGACTACTGGAAAAACCACAGCGTTGACTAGACAGACCTTTGTTGGCAAAGTAATGTCTCTGCTTTTGAATATGCTGTCTAGGTTGGTCATAACTTTCCTTCCAAGAAGTAAGAGTCTTTTAATTTCTTGGCTGCAGTCACCATCTGCAGTGATTTTGGAGCCCCAGAAAATAAAGTCTGACACTGTTTCCACTGTTTCTCCATCTATTTCCCATGAAGTGATGGGACCAGATGCCATGATCTTCGTTTTCTGAATGTTGAGCTTTAAGCCAACTTTTTCACTCTCCTCTTTCATTTTAATCAAGAGGCTCTTTAGTTCTTCTTCACTTTCTGCCATAGAGTGGTGTCATCTGCATATCTGAGGTTATTGATATTTCTCCCAGCAATCTTGATTCCAATTTGTGCTTCCTCTAGCCCAGTGTTTCTCATGATGTACTCTGCATAAAAGTTAAATAAGCAGGGTGACAATTTGATTTGGAGCCAGTCTGTTGTTCCATGTCCAATTCTAACTGTTGCTTCCTGACCTGCATACAGGTTTCTCAAGAGGCAGGTCAGGTGGTCTGGTATTCCCATCTCTTTCAGAATTTTCCACAGTTTATTGTGATCCACACAGTCAAAGGCTTTGGCATAGTCAATAAAGCAGAAATAGATGTTTTTCTGGAACTCTCTTGCTTTTTCCATGATCCGGTGGATGTTGGCAATTTGATGTCTGGTTCCTCTGCCTTTTCTAAAACCAGCTTGAACATCTGGAAGTTCATGGTTCACGTATTGCTGAAGCCTGGCTTGGAGAATTTTGAGCATTACTTTACTAGCGTGTGAGATGAGTGCAATTGTGCAGTAGTTTGAGCATTCTTTGGCATTGCCTTTCTTTGGGATTGGAATGAAAACTGACCTTTTCCAGTCCTGTGGCCACTGCTAAGTTTTCAAATTTGCTGGCATATTGAGTGCAGCACTTTCACAGCATCATCTTCCAGGATTTGAAATAGCTCAACTGGAATTCCATCACCTCCACTAGCTTTGTTCGTAGTGATGCTTTCAAAGGCCCACTTGACTTCACATTCCGTGTTTGGAATGTCTCCACTTCACAAGTCTGGCTCTAGGTGAGTGATGACACCATCGTGATTATCTGGGTTGTGAAGATCTTTTTTGTACAGTTCTTCTGTGTATTATTGCCACCTCTTCTTAATATCTTCTGCTTCTGTTAGGTCCAAACCATTTCTGTCCTTTATTGAGCCCATCTTTGCATGAAATGTTCCCTTGGTATCTCTAATTTTGTTAGACCAGGGATAAAAAGTATCCCACGTAACACTGTGGGCCACTGCTCTCTAAGTTCAGGGGCCTCCTACAGTTCATTTCTACCATAGTGTGTGGTCAATTCCTTCTCCATACATGTGGGAAAATGGTAAATGCAGTCACCGTTACACTGTAGATGTGATGGCATGGGTAAAGGAAAGGAAAGAAAATATTTTTGATATAATTACAGCAAGCCGGGAGATAGAACCTATAGTTCTTGTTTCTGCTAGTCCTGAGACTGTAACTGGCATTTTCGTCCCCTGACACCGTTACAGGAAGAGTCAACTATGACTCCGTATTGGATCTGTTGTTTTTCACTTTAACCTCCACTTCCTCTTGCTTTTGTTCACTAAAAAATACTGTTTATACATAATGAGCTGCCTTGGGGAACCCTGCCCTTCTACCTAAATATTAAACCAAAATGGCTTTGTTCAGGACCCTGTCCACCTGTGGGTGGCTACAGGAAGGAAGAAATTAACATATCTCCTCCCTGAGGCTAGCCATTTGAGGAGATATTTGCAAAATTAATGGCCTTTTAACTTCATTTCCTTACCTCCCCCTACTCTGTTTTATAAAAGAACCTGGCATCCAGACCCAGCAATAAGATGGTTAATTTGAGACATTGGTCTGCCATCTTCTAGGTCAGCTGGTTTTCTGAATAAAGTTGTATTCCTTGCCTTAACCTCTTGTATTCCTTGCCCCAACACCTGGTCTTTCGGATTTATTGGCCTGTTGTATGGCGAGCAGAGTGAGCTTGGACTCGGTCATACCTCTGATTCCATGTTTTTCCTGTCTTTGGCTCACACTATAGTTGGCTTAAGTACTCTGCCAAATGGGGCAACCAAAACCTTAATTTCTGTGGGGCTTAATTTCCTAGTGGTCCTGCCTGTAAATTTAGTCTGCTGATAATTTTGACCCTTGCACACAATATACAATAAAGGACCCCTGGGATCTCCTGTGTTGCAGCTGTACTTTCCCAGCATCTATTGTGAAAGAGCAACCTTATTTCCTTTTCATAGTCAAGGTCAGCTAGTTAGTGCCCCTCCTAACTTCCCCCTGCACCTGTTTGTTTAGTGCTGAGTTTCTCAACCTCTGTGCTATTGACATTTTAGACCAGATAATTCTTTGTTGTGGGGAGCTGTTCTGTGTATTGGAAAATGTTTAGCTGTATCCCTGGCCTCTACCCACTGCTGCTGCTGCTGCTGCTAAGTCGTTTCAGTCGTGTCCGACTCTGTGTGACCCCATGGACTGCAGCCTACCAGGATCCTCCTTCCATGGGATTTTCCAGGCAAGAGTACTAGAGTGGGTTGCCACTGCCTTCTCCTGTAACTGCATAGTGATACACCAATTCAAATTCCTGTTATGGGGGAAAAACACCGTTTAATGAGACGTGAAGACAAAGCACAAACCCGACTAAGGGGACACACGCTGTGGACCACAGCACGGCTATGACCAAAGCAAGTGGGGGGACAGGGGAGGGGAGATGGACGGGTAAACTACGATGCCAGTAATAACCCTCCTCCCACCGTCCCAGGTGTGACAACCAAAAATGTCTCCAGACATTGTCAAATGTTTCTTAGGAGGAAAATCATCTTTTATTGAGAACCATTGGTTCAGTTGTTTGAAGAGTCCCCAAGGGACAGGGGAGAGTCTTAGTCTTAATGATGACCAGAGTCTCCCTCTGAGAGTATTCTTCTCTGGTTACTACCACTGCTGACCAGCAAAATCTATACTTGGAATGTGAAGATCTCCAAACAGCAGCCACACGGGCAGAGCTGGAGGGCCATTTACCACTAGAGTAAAGGGGTAATGTGTGCAAAGTGTGCTGGGCAGAACAAAGGGATAGAAGTTCATTGCATTCATTTTACATTAAGCAATGACCTTGTTATAGAAAATTTTAAATAAACAGAGAGAAGGGGGAAAAAAAATCTCCATATACCAACATTTGAAGCCAAGTACTATTAATACTTTAGAAATAACATTCTCCCTTACTATAAATACAATGTAGATTTGCCGTAGAGAGTTTGAAAAATGAAAATGAAACTTCCCATAATCATATCATTCAGAGAAAAACTCCACATTTAACACTGAAATATATTTGCTTCAGTCTTTACAACAAAATTTAAAACCTATATTTTTTTTATAACATCTAAGCATTATAGGACTTTATACTTTACAGAGTGAAAGTTCTCCATATTTCTGACTCCAGATATAACCACTGTTAACATCTGGAATATTCTTTCTCATATTTTTTTTCTATATGGCAACATAAATTACATTTTTAAAAAATTATGAAATAAGATCTCACTCTAAGTACTGTTTTGCAACTTGCCTTTTTTACCAAATGATATATCTTGACTATCTGTTAATGTAAATAACATCTTATTCTTTTAAAAGTCAATATAGTATTCTGTTGTATAAGTGTATACAAATTTAGCTAACGAATGTACTCAGTTCAGTTCAGTTCAGTTCAGTCACTCAGTCGTGTCTGACTCTTTGCGACCCCATGAATTGCAGCACACTAGGCCTCCCTGTCCATCACCAACTCCCGGAGTTCACTCAGACTCGTGTCCATCGAGTCAGTGATGCCATCCAGCCATCTCATCCTCTGTCGTCCCCTTCTCCTCCTGCCCCCAATCCCTCCCAGCATCAGAGTCTTTTCCAATGAGTCAACTCTTCTCATGAGGTGGCCAAAGTATTGGAGTTTCAGCTTCAGCATCAGTCCTTCCAATGAACACCCAGGACTGATCTCCTTCAGAATGGACTGGTTGGATCTCCTTGCAGTCCAAGGGACTCTCAAGAGTCTTCTCCAACACCACCGTTCAAAAGCATCAATTCTTTGGCACTCAGCTTTCTTCACAGTCCAACTCTCACATCCATACATGACCACTGGAAAAACCATAGCCTTGACTAGATGAACCTTTGTTGGCAAAGTAATGTCTCTGCTTTTGAATATGCCATCTAGGTTGGTTATATCTTTCCTTCCAAGGAGTAAGCGTCTTTTAATTTCATGGTTGCAATCACCATCTGCAGTGATTTTGGAACCCCCAAAAATAAAGTCTGACACTGTTTCCACTGTTTCCCCATCTATTTCCCATGAAGTGATGGGACCAGATGCCATGATCTTTGTTTTCTGAAGGTTGAGCTTTAAGCCAACTTTTTCACTCTCCACTTTTACTTTCATCAAGAGGCTTTTTAGTTCCTCTTCACTTTCTGTCATAAGAGTGGTGTCATCTGCATATCTGAGGTTATTGATATTTTTCTCAGCAATCTTGATTCCAGCTTGTGCTTCTTCCTGCCCAGCGTTTCTCATGATGTACTCTGCATATAAATTAAAGAAGCAGGGTGACAATATACAGCCTTGACGTACTCCTTTTCCTATTTGGAACCAATCTGTTGTTCCATGTCCAGTTCTAACTGTTGCTTCCTGATGTACTAGTGGACATTAATTTCCAAGTTATTTTATTTTTTACTGAAGTATGAATGAAAGTTGCTCAGTCGTGTCCGGCTCTTTGCGACCCCATGCAGTAGACAGTCCATGGAATTCTCCAGGCCAGAATACTGGAGTGGGTAGCCATTCCCTTCTCTAGGGGATTTTCCCAATCCAGGAATTGAACCCAGGCCTCCCGCATTGCAGGTGGATTCTTTACCACCTGAGCCACAAGGGAAGCCCAAGAATACTGGAGTGGATAGCCTATCCGTTCTCCAGCAGATCTCCTCACCCAGTAACTGAACTGGGGTCTCCTGCGTTGCAGGCGGATTCTTTACCAACTGAGCTATTTTTTTTTTAATTGAAGTATAGTTGATGTTTAATACTATATGTTACAGATGTATAATATAGTGATTCACAATTTTTAAAGGTTATACTCCATTTATAGTTTTTAAAATAAATATTGGTTATATTCCTTATGTTGTACATTATATCTTTATAACTTATTTTATACATAATATATGAAGTTTGTACCTGTTTATGTCCTGCCCCTATATACTCCTTCCCCTTCCTATTTTAACATACTATAAACAGTGATGCCAGGAGCATCTTGCATGTATGCATGTGTACATGTATACATGTGCATACACACACAAATATTTGCACAAATCCTGGTGGTTCTTAACTAGCCTTTATAAACATAAAAACATATTACATCAGTCACCTGTTTTTCTGGGTTGTGTTTGCAGTGAGTAAACTTGAGAGATGATGTAACATCTCTAAGAATAAAGCAAGCTTGAAAGTAAGTGAATGTGTTAGTCATGTCCCACTCTTTCGACCCCATGGACTGTAGCCTGGCAGACTCCTCTGTCCATTGAATTCTCCAGGCAAGAATACTGGAGTGGGTAGCCATTCCCTTCTCCAGGGGATCTTCCTGATCCACAGATTGAACCCAGGGATTAAATCTGCAGGCAGGATTCTTTACCGTTTGAGTCATCAGGGAAGGCCCAAACACTTAGTGTGCCAAAACTACTTACTGCTACTGCTAAGTCACTTCAGTCGTGTCCAACTCTGTGTGACCCCATAGATGGCAGCCCACCAGACTCCCTCGTCCCTGGGATTCTCCAGGCAAGAACACTGGAGTGGGTTGCCATTTCCTTCTCCAATAAACTACTTACTGCTTACTATAAAAGCAGTGGAGCCTCTAGTTCAGTGTCCTTCATCTGTGACAAAAATTTGCTATGTGCACGGAATTCATCTGGGCTCCTTTGCATTTCTCCTGTGAAAATTGGGAAGCAAAGGAAACCAATGCTACATGATACATTGCTTGTTGTGAGTAATTCAGTTTTTTATCTCTGCCCACAATTCTAACCTTCTCTGTTAGCATCTGTGAAATAGTAAAAGGCTAATGTTGTTAAAGTGCTACACTCAATATGCCAGTAAATTTGGAAAACTCAGCTAGTGACCACGGGACTGAAAAAGGTGTTTTCATTCCAATTCCAAAGAAAGGCAATGCCAAAGAATGCTCAAAGTACTGTACAATTGCACTCATTTCACATGCCTAGCAAGGTAATGCTCAAAATCCTCTAAGTTAGGCTTCAACAGCACTAGAACTGAAAACTTTCAGATGTACAAGCTGGATTTAGGAAAGATAGAGGAATAAGAGATCAAATTGCCAACATCTGTTGGATCATACAGAGAAGGCAATGGCACCCCACTCCAGTTCTCTTGCCTGGAAAACCCCATGGATGGAGGAGCCTGGTAGGCTGCAGTCCATGGGGTTACTAAGAGTCAGACACGACTGAGCAACTTCACTTTCACTTTTCACTTTCATGCATTGGAGAAGGAAATGGCAACCCACTCCAGCGTTCTTGCCTGGAGAATCCCAGGGACGGGGGATCCTGGTGGGCTGCCGTCTATGGGGTTGCACAGAGTTGGACATGACTGAAGGGACTTAGCAGCACCAGCAGCAGCTGGATCATAGAAAAAGCAAGGGAATTCCAGAAAAACATTTACTTTTGTTTTCTTGACTACATTAAAGCCTTTGTCTGTGTGGATCACAATGAACTGTGGAAAATTCATCAAGACATGAGAGCACCAGACCATATTACCTGTCTCCTGAGAAACCTGTATGCAGGACAAGAAGAAACAGTTAGACCAGACATGGAACAATGGACTGGCTCAAAATCAGGAAAGGAGTGCGTCAAGGCTGTTTATTGTCACCCTGCTTATTTAATTTCTATGCAGAGCACATCATGCGAAATGCCAGGCTGAATGAATCACTAGCCGGAATCAAGATGCTGGGAGAAATATCAACTACCTCAGATATGCAGATGATACCACTCTAATGGCAGAAAATGAAGAGGAATAAAAGAGGCTCTGGAAGAGGGTGAAAGAGGTCAGTGAAAAAGCTGGCCTAAAACTCAGCATTCAAAAAACTAAGATCATGGCATCCAGTCCCATCACTTCATGGCAAGTAGGTGGGGAAAATGTGGAAAACAGTGGCAGCCTATTTTCTTGGGCTCCAAAATCACTGCGGATGATGACTGCAGCCACAAAATTAAAAGATGCTTGCTCCTTGGAAGGAAAGCTATGACAAACCTAAACATGAATTGAAAAGCAGAGACATCACTTTGCTGACAAAGATCCATATAGTCAAGGCTATGGTTCTTCCAGTAGTCAAGTACAATGTGAGAGCTGGGCCAGAAAAAAAGGCTAAAAGCCAAAGAACCGATGCTTTCAAATTGTGGTGTTAGAGAAGACTCTTGAGAGTCCTTTGGACAGCAAGGAGATCAAACCACTGAATCCTAAATGAAATCAACCCTGAATATTCACTGGAAGGACTAATGCTGAAGCTAAAGCTCCAATAATTTGGCCACGTGATGTGAAGAGCCGACTCATTGGAAAAGACCCTGATGCTGGGAAAGATAGAGGGCAAGAGGAGAAGGGGGTGACAGAGGATGAGATGGTTGGATGGCATCACTGACTCAGTGGCCATGAGTTTGAGCAAACTCTGGAAGATAGAAGGGCAGGGAAGCCTGGCATGCTATAGTCCATAGGGTCACAAAGATTCAGACAGGACTTAGCAACTGAACAACAACAACTTATTAGCTTTTGTAAGTAATGTAAAATTTCATAGCTTGACAAAAGTATTATATTATAACTCTGTGATAAAAACACTGAAGTGTTTTTGTCAAACGTGTTTATAATGGTTACATAATTACCATTCCGATGGATACACCATAATTTATACAACTAACCCTTGCTTATTCTTACACAGAAAATTGTTTCCAAATTTAGCTAGTCTCTAGTACGTTGAATCCATATCTAAGTCTTTGTTTACATTTCTGAGTAGCTGCCTAGGATAAATTTTAAAAAGTGTAATTGCTCAGGTCAACTGGTATAAACATTTTTAAAAGTCTCTTTTTTAATTGAAGAATTGTTGATTTACAATATTATAGTGGTTCAGGTGTGCCGCTGGTGCTGCTGCTGCTAAGTCACTTCAGTTGTGTCCGATTCTGTGTGACCCCATAGACGGGCAGCACCCCGTCCCTGGGATTCTCCAGGCAGGAACACTGGAGTGGGTTGCCATTTCCTTCTCCAATGCATGAAAGTGAAAAGTGAAATAACTGAGAAGTTATTTCTGAGAAGTCACTCAGTTACGTCTGACCCTCAGCAACCCCATGGACCGCAGCCTTCCAGGCTCCTCCGTCCATGGAATTTTCCAGACAAGAGAACTGGAGTGGGGTGCCATTGCCTTCTCTGAGTAATTCAGGTGTACAACATAGAAATTCAATATTTATAGATTACATTTCACTTAAAGTTTTACAAATTAATTTCTATCTTTCTTTGTGCCGTACAATATATCCTTGCATCTTATTTATTTTATACATAGTATATTTTAACCCCCTCCCGCATCTTGCCCCTCCTTCTGACTCTCTCCCTATTGGTAACCAATAGTTCTTTTTTAATTGGGGAATAGTGAATTTACAATGTTGTGTTAGTTTCAAGTGTACAGCAAAGTGATTCAGTTAAATATTTTGTTCTTTATATCTGTCTGTTGCTGTTTCATTGTATTGATTTCTCTTTTAGATTCCACATATGCGACAACATACGTTTCTCTGTATGATTTATTTCATTTAGCATAATACCTTCCAAGTCTATCCCTGTTGTTGCAAATAGCAAAAAAAAAAAAGATGCTGGGAGAAATATCAACTACCTCAGATATGCAGATGATACCACTCTAATGGCAGAAAGTGAAGAGGAATACCTTCATTTCATTATATCACATTTATTTATCTATTCATCTATTTTCTGTGTTGATGGGCATTTGGGTTGCTTCCATATCTAGGCTATTGTAGATAATGCTGCTATGAATGCTGGGGTGCATGTATCTTTTTGAATTGGTGTTTTTTTTTTGTTTTGTTTTCTTTGGGTATATACTGAGGAATGACATTGCTGGATCATAAGCTCATTCTATTTTTGGTTTTTCTGAGGACTGTGTTTACTGTTCTACACAGTGGCTTCTCCAATTTACATTCTCACTAATAGTGTATGCGGGCTTCACATCATTTTAAAAAGTCTTAGTACCAATTGCCAAAGTGCTTTCTAGAAGAGTTGCTCCAAAATGTATTCTCATCAACTTTGTCTCCAACTCATTATACACATGTGAGCAAAACACATTAACATGTTTTTCTGTGTATTTTTTAATACTGCTTGAACTTTTTTTCACTTAACTAATATACACTTCTCTGTGTTACAATACCTTAATATCATTTCCAAATTCCCACTTCAGTCTTTCATTTATTATTAGACACTCGTTTCCCCTCTGTTGTACTGCAGCTATAAATATCTTAAACATCTTAAAAGTGTACCTTTGTGCATAACACTGCCCTCGATACTGCACAAGATAACTACACAGACTTAGTATTCAAGCTTTGCTGACTCAGAATAATGTCTACCTACTAGTCAGATAACCAGTTTAATATAAAAAAAAACCCCACTCATAGCACTTCAAAACTGTAAAGTTCATTAGCTCTGTTGCTCAGTCGTGTCCGACACTTTGCAACCCCATGGACTGCAGCACACCAGGCTTCCCTGTCCATCACCAACTCCTGCAGCTTGCTCAAACTCATGTCCATCCAACCAGCTCATCCTCTGTCGTCCCCTTCTCCTCCTGCCTTCGATCTTTCCCAGCATCAGGTTCTTTCCCAATGAGTCAGTTCTTTGCATCAGGTGGCCTAAGTATTGGAGTTTCAGCTTCAACATCAGTCCTTCCAATGAATATTCAGGGTTGATTTCCTTATGATTGATTGGTTTGATCTCCTTGCAGTCCAAGGGACTCTCAAGAGTCTTCTCCAACACCGCAGTTCAAAAGCATCAATTCTTCGGTACTCAGCCTTCTTTATAGTCCAACTCTCACATCCATACATGACTACTGGAAAAACCATAGCTTTGACTAGATGGACTTTTGTTGGCAAAGTAATGTCTCTGCTTTTTAATATGCTGTCTAAGTTGGTCACAGCTTTTCTTCCAAGGAGCAAGTGTTTTTTAATTTCATGGCTGTAGTCACCATCTGCAGTGATTTTGGAGCTCCATAAAACAAAGTCTCTCACTGTTTTCATTGTTTCCCTATCTATTTGCCATGAAGTGATGGGACCAGATGCCATGATCTTTGTTTCCTGAATGCTGAATTTTAAGCCAACTTTTTCACTCTTCTCTTTCACTTTCAAGAGGTTCTTTAGTTCTTCACTTTCTGCCATAAGGGTGGTGTCATCTGCATATCTGCAGTTATTGATATTTCTACGAGCAATCCAGTTTGTGCTTCATCCAATCCAGCATTTCGCATGATATACTCTGCATATAAGTTAAATAAGTAGGGTGACAATATACAACATTGACATACTCCTTCCCCTATTTGGAACCAGTCTGTTGTTCCATGTCCAGTTCTAACTTTGCTTCTTGACCTGTATACAGATTTCTCAGGAGGCAGATCAAGTGGTCTGGTATTCCCATCTCTTTAAGAATTTTTCACATAGCATAAAGCTAATAAAAATATAATGAACCTAGGAAGCAGATCAGATCAGATCAGTCGCTCAGTCATGTCCGACTCTTTGCGACCCCATGAATCGCAGCATGCCAGGCCTCCCTGTCCATCACCAACCCCTGGAGTTCACTTAGACTCACGTCCATTGAGTCAGTGATGCCATCCAGCCATCTCATCCTCTGTCGTCCCCTTCTCCTCTTGCCCCCAATCCGTCCCAGCATCAGAGTCTTTTCCAACGAGTCAACTCTTCGCATGAGTTGGCCAAAGTACCGGAGTTTCAGCTTCAGCATCATTCCTTCCAAAGAAATCCCAGGGCTCATCTCCTTCAGAATGGACTGGTTGGATCTCCTTGCAGTCCAAGGGACTCTCAAGAGTCTTCTCTGACACCACAGTTCAAAAGCATCAATTCTTCAGCGCTCAGCCTTCTTCACAGTCCAACTCTCACATCCATACATGACCACTGGAAAAACCATAGCCTTGACTAGACGGACCTTTGTTGGCAAAGTAATGTCTCTGCTTTTGAATATGCCATCTAGGTTGGTCATAACTTTCCTTCCAAGGAGAAAGTGTCTTTTACTTTCATGGCTGCAGTCACCATCTGTAGTGATTTTGGAGTCCAGAAAAATAAAGTCTGACACTGTTTCTACTGTTTCCCCATCTATTTCCCATGAAGTGATGGGACTGGATGCCATGATCTTCGTTTTCTGAATGTTGAGCTTTAAGCCAACTTTTTCACTCTCCACTTTCACTTTCATCAAGAGGCTTTTGAGTTCTTCTTCACTTTCTGCCATAAGGGTGGTGTCATCTGCATATCTGAGGTTATTGATATTTCTCCCGGCAATCTTGATTCCAGTTTGTGTTTCTTCCAGTCCAGCGTTTCTCATGATGTACTCTGCACAGAAGTTAAATAAACAGGGTGACAATATACAGCCTTGACGAACTCCTTTTCCTATTTGGACACAGTCTGTTGTTCCATGTCCAGTTCTAACTGTTGCTTCCTGACCTGCATACAAATTTCTCAAGAGGCAGATCAGGTGGTCTGGTACTCCCATCTCTTTCAGAATTTTCCACAGTTTATTGTGATCCACACAGTCAAAGGCTTTGGCAAAGTCAAAAAAGCAGAAATAGATGTTTTTCTGGAACTCTCTTGCTTTTTCCATGATCCAGCGGATGTTGGCAATTTGATCTAGGAATAAATATAATCAAAGTTAAGCAAAACTCAATCAGTGAAGGACTTTAAAAAAAGAAATAAATCAGGAGAAATTACCATAGTTAATAGAGTTAACTCATTGCCATAAATTCTCCCCCAATTACTCTATATACCCAGTGCATTTTAATTAATAGATTGACAAGTTTTTTCATAGACCTTGGAAAGCCAGTTTCAAAGTAAGTAGGAACCATATGATTTAGCAGTTCTATTCCTAGGCCCATACCCAAGAGAAGTGAAAGCGCACGTTCACACACAGACTTGCAGGCAAATGTTCACAGCAGTGGTACTCATAAGAGCCAAAAAGTGGAAACAACCCAAGTATCTATTATCTGATAAACAGATAAAGCACAGCACATATATATATATATTACATATACACATCTTTACAAATGAATATTATTCAGCCATGAAAAGATTGAAGTACTGACATATAGTATGAGGTAGATGAATTTGTAGACATTTTGCTGTGTGAAAGAAGCTAGACGCAAAAAGACACCTATTGTACCATTCCATGTGTATGAAATATCCGGAATAGGCAGCTCCACAGAGACAGAAAGTAGATTAGTGCTTTCCAGGCACTGAAGAGGGAGGATGGGAAATGACTGCAAATGTGCCACTGGTATATAGACAGACAGACCAGTGGGACAGAATAAGAAACTCGAGACAGAGCCAAGCATGTACGCAATACTGATGACCTCTGTGTTGCTCTAAATCAGTGGAGAAACGATAAAACATCAATATGTGGTCGTAAGATAATCATTTATCAATATATACACTTATTTCAGGTAGAATAAAAACATAAATGGAAATGCAAGTTTTATACTTTTATAAGAAAATATAGGGTGATATTTTCATAACCTAATGTGAAAAGTGAAAGTGTTAGCCACTCAGTTGTGTCCAGCTCTTTGTGAGCACATGGACTGTAGCCTGCCAGGCTCCTCTGTCCATGGAATTCTCCAGGCAAGAATACCTGGAGTGGGTAGCCATTTCCTTCTCCAGAGGATCTTCTTCACCCAGGGATTGAACCCAAGTCTCCTGTTTTGCTTCTTTACTATCTGAGCCACCAGGGAAGCCCCCAACCTGATACAGGAAAGACTATTAAACCAGGCATCCAATACACAAATACAAAGGAAAAAATTGATAAATTTGACTACATTGAACTTTAAAGCTTCCTTTCAACTAGTTACTATAACAAAACTGTTACCATCACAAAAGATGATCTACAGATGGGGACCATGTAGCTGCATATCATTTGCTCATTCTTTCAACAAATGTTGAATGCGCATGCTGTACCAGACGCTATATGACAGCCAGTTGTCTGGTGGTGGGAATGATGCAGAAGAAAACAAACAAAAAGTATACATAGGAGAGAAAGGGAAGAATTCCTGGCACACAGGGCAGGGCAAATACCCCAGATATTTGCATGGCCCATTTGTTCTGCTCCTTCAGACCTATAGCACATGCCCCCTTCCCAAGAAGGCCTTTTCTGACCATCCTCTCGCAGATGCAACTCTTAACCCCATCCCAGGAAACCTTCATCTCTCTTTTTTTTTTTTCACTTTTTCTTTATAGCCGTTATCACTTCCTAGTGACAAATACTTTATTTATTTCGTCCTTCACTCGTCTCCTTTCACTAAAAATAAACTTTATAAGACCAGGGATCACCAGTACTTAGAACAGCATCTAATAGGTTGGTGCAAAGGTAATTGTGGTTTTTGCATTGTTGAAATTTGCCATTTGATATTGGAATACTTTCTGTATAAATTTGGTTTGATATACATCATTTTAATGTGCATTTCTCACTTTATGTTTTTTTCCTAATGACTTATTATTTGCTGTTTATTTTATATTTATTTTAGATTATGGAAATGTTGTTAGACAAAAAGCAAATTCAAGCAATTTTCTGATTTGAGTTCAAAATGGGTCATAAAGCAGCAGAGACAGCTTGCAATACCAACTACGCATTTCACCTAGGAACTGCTAAGGAACATACAGTGCAGTGGTGGCTCAAGTTTTGCAAAGGAGACAAGAGCCTTGAAGTTGAGGAGCACAATGGCAGTGGCTGGCCATTGGAAGTTGACAATAATAATTGAGAGCCATCATCGAAGATGATCCTCTTACAACTACATGAGAAGTTTCGGCAGAATTCATCAACCACAGTTGATGTTGTGGTTTACAGTTGTTCAGTATTTGAAGCAAATTGGAAAGTTTAAAAAGTTCCATAATTGGGTGCCTCATGAGCTGACCAGAAATTTTAAAAAAAAATCATTTTGAAGTGTCATCTTTCCTTATTCAACATAATACAATGAACAATTTCTGGATCAGACTGTGATATGTGACAAAAAGTAGATTGTGTATGACAACCAGAGATGACCAGCTCAGTTGCTGGACTGAGAAGAAGCTCCAAAGCACTTCCCAAAGCCAAACTTACACCAAAAAATCATGGTCACTCCTTGGTGGTCTGCTGCCGAGCCACTGCTGGTGGTCCTCCGCAGCCTGCTGAACCCCAGTAAAACCATCATGCCTGAGAGGTATGTTCAGCAAATTGATGAGATGCACTGAGAACTACAATGCGTGCAGCCGGCACCGGTCAACAGAGGGGCCCGATTCTCCGCAGCAGTGCCCGACTGCACACTGAACCACCACCACTTCAAAAGTGGAACATTAAGGTTTTCCTTCATCCACTGTATTCACCTGACCTCTGGTCAATTAACTACCACTTCTTCAAGCATCTCGACAATGTTTTGCAGGGAAAATGTTTTCATAAAGAGCAGGAGGCAGAAAAATGCTTTCCAAGTGTTTGTTGAATCCTGAATCATGGATTTTTATGCTATAGGGATAAGCAAACTTATTTCTCATTGGCAACAATATGTTGATTGTAATGGTTCCTATTTTGATATAAGATGTGTTTGAGCCTAGTCATAATGATTCAAAATTCATGATCCAAAGCCACAATTATGTTTGCACCAACCTAATATAATATGGTAGGTGCTCAACAATACTTATTGAATAAATAAGAAAATACTTGTGTCCTTAATGGCACAAATCATATTGCTAGGAATAAGCTATGCACAGAAATATTTGTTGAAGATTACCTGATCCTTAAAGGAAAAATATTTTATATATATTTTATTACAATTATAACTGTGGTGTTGGAGAAGACTCTTGAGAGTCCCTGGACAGCAAGGCAATCAAACCAGTCAATCCTAAAGAAAATCAACCCTGAATATTCATTGGAAGGACAGTTGCTGAAGCTGAAGCTCCAATACTTTGGCCACCTGGTGTGAAGAACTGACTCACTGGGAAAGACCCTGATGCTGGGAAAGATTGAAGGTAGGAGGAGAAGGGGACAACAGATGATGAGCTGGTCGGATGGCTTCACTGACTCGATGGATGTGAGTCTGAGCAGTCTCTGGGAGTTGGTGATGCACAGGAAAGCCTGGCATGCTACAGTCCATGGGGTTGCAAAGAGTCAGACATGACTGAGAGACTGAAAAACAACAACTAATAACATTGAAGTATGTCTACATATCTACATGTATATATTTACAGAATCTGAACAGATTGTTTCTCTTCACTTTTCTAAAAAACTTTTCATAGCTTTATTGAAATATAATTCACCTATTTACAGTTCATCCAATACAAATGTTTTTACTATATTCACAGATATGTGCAAGCATCATTAGTCAATTTTAGAACATTTTCATTACCTCAAAAAGAGATCCAATGCCCTTTAGCTATGATTCTTCTATCCCCTGCTCCCCACTTCTCTCAGTCCTAAGCAATGAATTTTCTGTCCCTATGGATGTCTGTTCTAAACATTACAAATGAATGGAATCATATGTATGGGCTTCTGTGACTGACTTCTTTCACTTAGTATAATGTATCTGTGTAGTAGCATGGATAGTATTTCATTTCTGTTTGTTGCCAAATAATATTCCATTGTATTGCTGTTGTGCAGACACTAAGTCATGTCTGACTCTTTGTGACCTCATGGACTGCATCACACCAGGCTTTCCTGTCCTTCACTATAACCAAGAGTTTGCTCAAACTCATGTCCATTGAGTCAGTGATGCCATCCAACCATCATATTCTGTTACCCCCTTCTCCTTCTGCCTTCAATCTTTCCCAGTTTTCTAATGAGTTAGCTCTTTGCATCAGGTGGCCATGGTATTGGAGCTTCAGCTTTAGCATCAGTCCTTCCAATTCAGGGTTGATTTCCTTTAGGATTGACTGATTTGATCCGCTTGCTGTCCAAGGGACTCTCAAGAGTCTTCTCCAATACCACAATTCAAAAGCTCAATTCTTAGGTGCTCAGCCTTCTTTACAGTCCAATTCTCACATCCCTACATGACTACTGGAAAAACCATAGCTTTGACTACATGGACCTTTATTGGCAAAGTTATGTCTCTGCTTTTTAATACACTGTCTAGGTTTGTCATAGCTTTCCTTCCAAGGAGCAAGTGTCTTTTAATTTCATAGCTACAGTCACAGTATGCAGTGATTTTGGGGCCCAAGAAAATAAAGTCTGTCACTGTTTCCCCTTTTCCCCCATCTATTTGTTATGAACTGATGGGACCAGGTACCATAATCTTAGTTTTTTGAATGTTGAGTTTTAAGCCAGCTTTTTCACTCTCTTCCTTCACCCTCATCAAGAGACTTTAGATCCTCTTCACTTTCTGCCACTGGAGTGCATCTGCATATCTGAGGCTGACATTTCTTCCAGCAATCTTGATTCCAGCTTGTAATTCATCCAGCCCAGCATTTTCATGATGTACTCTGCATATGAGTTAAATAAGCAGGGGACAATATACAGCCTTAATGTACTCCTTTCCCAATTTGGAACCAGTCTGTTGTTTCAGGTCCAGTTCAAACTGTCGCTTCTTGTCCTGCATACAGATTTCTCAGGAGACAAGTAAGCTGGTCTGGTATTCCCATCTCTTGAAGAATTTTCCATAGTTTGGCGTGATTCCACACAGTCAAAGGCTTTAGCATAGTCAATGCAGCAGAAGTAGATGTTTTTCAGGAATTCCTTTGCTTTTTTGATAATCCAACAGATGTTGCAATTTGGTCTCTGGTTTCTTTACCTTTTCCAAATCCAGCTTGTACATCTGGAAGTTCTCAGTTCATGTACCGTTGAAGCCTAACTTGTACATTTTGAGCATTACCTTGCTAGGCATGTGAAATGAGTGCAATTGTCCAGTAGTCTGAACATTCTTTGGCATTGCCCTTCTTTGGGACTGGAATGAAAACTGACCTTTTCCAGTTCTGTGGCCACTGCTGCATTTTCCAAGTTTACTGACATCTTGAGTGCAGCACTTTAACAGCATTATCTTTAAGGATTTGAAATAGCTCAGCTGCAAATCTAACGCCTCCACTAGCTTTATTCATAGTAATGCTTCCTAAGCCCCACTTGACTTCACCCTCCAGGATGTCTGGCTGTAGGTGAGTGACCACACCATCACAGTTATCAGGGTCATTAAGACCTTTTTTTGCATATTTCTTCTGTATTCTTACCATTTCTTCTTAATCTCTTCTGCTTCTGTTAGGTCCTTGCTGCTTCTGTCCTTTATTGTGCCCACCTTGTATGAAATTTTCCCTTGGTATCTTCAACTCCATTGTTCTGATATACCATATTTTGTTTCTCCAGTCATGTGCTGATGTAAATGTGGGTAGTTTCCACCTTTTGCTTATTATGAGGAGTGCTGCTATGATCATTTGTGCACAAGGTACACACCTAGAAGTAGAATTATTGGGTCATATGCCAACTCCACGTTTAAGTTTTGAGACTGCCAAACTGTGTTCTATAGTGATTGCACCTTTTTACATCCTTCCTACCAACATATGAGACTTCTAATTTTTCTGTATCCCCACTAATACTTGTTATTTTCTGTAATTTTTTTTATTATAGCCATCCTAGTGGGATGTGAAGTGGTATCTCATTGTGGTTTTGCCCATCCCTATTACTCCCTCTAATATCAACTTCCTTCTTCAGTAAAGATCTAGAACATTAATTTCCTATTACTTTCTAGCATTGCTTGAAAAATATATCTGTGAAATGGTATGTGTACACTTCACGATACCACTTTAGATCCTACAAGTATCTTTTAAATATTGTAGTTATCATTTTCGAAATGGTCACTCAAGTTTCTGGCAGTTTCTCACAGCTCCCTGTCCCACCTCGTTCCCTGGTCCCCCGCCCCCCGTGCTTTATGTAATAAACACACAATAATGTAAACGCGGAAGCGCAGACCCTTGTGCTGGCCTGCGTTTCATCTCTTACTTGACTTTGTGCTTTCTTAAGTAACCAAAACCAGTTTTTGCATGCAGTACTTTTTCCTGTAAAGGTGACAAAATGTGAGGATTTATGGACTGAATAAAAACAGGTGCATTTAAAAGGTGTAGGACTTTATTCAGAGTCAAATATGGCCAGATAGAATGCAATATGAGGAGGAAAGAACACCATTCCAGATGTGGACTCCTACTGAAAATCTTTTACCTTCCTTTCCCCAACTTAGGGTGGTAGCTTTCCCTTAAAAACAAAAGAAAATATGTCCCACTAAGTACCAAAACTATGTTTATGCATTTGAAGCAATAAAACAAGGAGACACGGTGGAGATACCTTCTGCAGGTGCCACACAGGTTGAGAGGCATTTCCTGCCAAAGGAGTAGCTACGTTTGGGACACCTGGGGTAACGACATATGCAAATGAGTACTGGGAAAGTATTCCTGGGATTCACCTCCATTAAGTATTATACTCTGAGGCATCATTATAGGTTATGAAACATTATAGGTTAGAAACTAAGTTTCTAATGAGAAAGAAGTGAAAAGCAGTTCAATGAAACCCTGCTGTAGTTGAACAGATGAACAGGAGTGGTGGTTGGAGAAAGAAAAGGATATGATAGATCCAGGTTTTGGAAAGTTGAGGTCTTATAAGCTGCTATACCAGTGGAGTGGGGAAAAATACCCTTTTCCCACTATGTAGTTCAAGTAAGCACTGACTCTAATAATGTTGTAAATAACTGGCTTCCTTAGATGTAGAAGGAGTCACGTTAAAATGATTACAATTACATGAAAGTTGTCTCTCTCTCTCTCTCTCTTTTTGTCATGGTCAAGTAGAAGACCACTGGCAGATAAGGGTCAGTAGGATCAGACTTCACACAAACTCGAAATTTTATGACCAACATCATCAGCAAAGCAGTTCAGTACATCAGCAAAGCAGTTCAGTCCAGGTCTTCAGGAGCCTACTTTATTCACAAGAAATCTGGCTAATTGATGCTGCTGCTGCTAAGTCGCTTCAGTCGTGTCCGACTCTGTGCGACCCCATAGACGGCAGCCCACCAGGCTCCCCTGTCCCTGGGATTCTCCAGGCAAGAACACTGGAGTGGGTTGCCATTTCCTTCTCCAATGCATGCAAGTGAAAA
Organism: Bos taurus; assembly: GCF_002263795.3. Classification (NCBI taxonomy): domain Eukaryota; kingdom Metazoa; phylum Chordata; class Mammalia; order Artiodactyla; family Bovidae; genus Bos; species Bos taurus. The sequence continues at coordinate 4,335,126 of NC_037355.1, forward strand.
GTGAAAGTGAAGTCACTCAGTCGTGTCTGACTCTTAGCGACCCCATGGACTGCAGCCCACCAGGCTCCTCCATCCATGGGCTTTTCCAGGCAAGAGTACTGGAGTGGGGTGCCATCGCCTTCTCCGTGGCTAATTGATACATGTATTCAAAGCTGCAGAGACGAAATGAGTGTTTCCCAAGCATCTTGCTCCAGAGCTGAAGAGACCCTAGAGATGAGCTAGAATAGAAAATCTTCCTATGACACAGGTCTGTCAGGTGCTTGAAATCACTGCCAAGTTATTTCATTTCAATCACTGTTCCTTTTGTTAGGTAGGTAGAATAGGGAAAAAGAGTCCAAAATGGCGGTGGCTAAAAGACAAAGGGAAAAGCCCGCGAAAATAGATCAAAAGAAGGTCCGAGGACCTGAGTGAGGACCTCAGGTAAAACAAATAACACTCCTGGCTGGCCCAATTTACATAGGACAGACCCAGGGAGAGAAAAACATATAAAAAGAGGAGCCAAAGCTAGCTCTCTCTCCCCTACACGCTGGGCGCTCTTCTCTTCGGGTCTTTGGATCTACATGCCCTTACGCCTCAAAGATGGATTTTCCTGCTATCTTCTAAATAGAGCTGTAACACTGATTTGTCTAAGAGCTATAACATGGCCCTTTTGAGACCTGAGAGCTATTAATGTCCGTCATTCCAAATCTTTGTTGTGATGAGACAAAGAACCGAGGAACATACACTCGCGTGACACTTTGTTACTAAATAAACAAGGAGCAAAGACTGTGTATATAAAGTGTCTACAATAAAGAGGTTATTTAGGGAAAACGTACTAAAATATAGTACTTGTGTTTTCCCAATCAGCCCCAGGCCGTCCAGCCTCAGCCTGAGTCCTACCCTAGAGGATGCTGTAGCACATGTTCCTTTTGGAAAGCGACGGTGGGAGAAGGGTATCAAAGCTAATCTTTAACTGAGACTTTACTATGTGAGAAACTCTTCTGCGGTTCTTAGTGGTAACTCATTTAAGGGTCAAATAATCCTACGAGGCGGGTCCAAATTTACCCCTATTTTTCAGATGAAGAAATTGAGCTAGAGATGAATTACTTCCTTAAGGTCACACAGTCACTCAGCGACGGAGACCACTGCGAAAGCAGGCATTCCGGAGAGGAGCATAACCGAGGCCACAAGAAGAGGGAGGGAAAGGGGGAGAGGAAGGGGCGGGAGGGGGACACACAAGGGAGAAATAACCAGCAACGTCTTGCACTTATTGATATGCATATTTTCATCACTTTAGCTTCTGGCGTCACCTCCCGAAACGGAAAAGACTTCTTTCTCTGTAAGGTTCAGCCTCGATAACAAAACCCTTGCAGAGGAGACGCAGGGAAGCTCCTTTCCTCATCCGCAGGTTCCCCGGCGCCGCAGAGCGGCCTCCAGCGGCGAACTACAACCCCCACTATGCACCGCGCGGGGGCCAGGGGCCCATGCGGGTGCGCACGCGAGGGTGTTCCAAAGGCGCCTTGAGAAAAAGAAAAAAAGCATACATCTTCCGTTCGCCTCCAGCCTTCACACTGCTCTCACTCTCAGAGGGATGCAGTCGTCTTTTTTATGATCAGTTAATACGGAAAAGCGTGTAAAGTCGCTTCTGTTTTCAGGCACAACAGAGGGCAGCTGGGACAACAGCACCCGGGAGCGAGGTCCTCGGGCCAAGCGCGGGGCAGAGCCAGCCGAGGCGGGGCGGGAACGCGGCCGGAAGTGTGCGCGGGCGGAGAGAGAAGCCTGAGTGGTTGCCGGCGCGCGCTTCCGGCTAGTGCGTTGACGTCGGCCGGCTGTACTGGGTGCCGCTGAGGGCTCTTCGGCCGCCGCCGCTCGTACCCTGTTCTCCCCCAGGCGCTTAGTCTCCTCTCTTCTCGCCGTAGGCCGTGACGACATGAGCAGCAAAGAAGGTGGCATCCTCAACAGCTTTGGGCGTGATTTATTTATTTAATCCAGGCTTTTTGTCGCATTTTCCACTTCCCACCCTTGAAAGATGCTTTCTCCCCGCGCAGACTCGGGGGGCGGCGGCCCTGGTGATTTCCCCGGCCACATGGGCCCTATTTACCTCTTTTCCTTAATCCTGGAGCCATTTTTATCTTAGTTCGGTAATTGCCCCACCTTGTTCCAGATCAGGGAACCTATTATGGGAGGTTTGGATGAGCTTAAGGTTTGGGAGGTGGTGGGGGAAGGTAGGGCTGCTTTTCTGTCCGTTTGCTGAGAAAGTCTCTGCGATGACGGCCCAGGGGAGGTCTGGTTTTAAGGAAGAAAGGGGTTTACCTCTATTATGTGTTGTCAAGTCCTGGCGATGGGAGAGCCCTGTCCAACCTTTTTTTCCTTCTCTATGTAAGGATCAGGAGGGTTCAGGAAAAGGAAGCATGACAATTTCCCACATAACCAGAGAAGAGAAGGGAAGGATGTTAATTCATCTTCACCTGTGATGTTGGCCTTCAAATGTAAGTTCTCTATCATGTACACTGGTGAAGGGAAGAGAACTAAAGACGTTGTAAAAAGGATCACTTAACTATGTTATGCTTCAGTCTCAATTTTCCCAGAGGTTTTGCAGTGGTGCTCGGTCTGTCATGAAAAATTGAGATTACAAAAGTCTTGACTTTATTTTTCCCTTTTAAGTTTCACAGGTAAACATTAACATCAGACCTGCCACATAACTGAAAATTACTGTGCACCTGATACAGAAGCATACATATCAACTATATATGTACGGATATTTTAACGTGTATTGGTTTTCTTTTCTCCGCTAGGCTTTTGGAGACTTTTTGGGTTTTTTTTTTTTTAAGATTTTTTTTTATCTGGAACATTTTTAAAGTTTTTATTGAATTTGTTATAATAACTGCTTCTATTTTATGTTTTGATGTTTTGATCATGAGGCATGTGGGATCCCCGACCAGGCATCGACCTCACACCCTCTTCATTGCATGGTGAAGTCTCAACCACTGAACCAGGAGGGAAATGCTGTATTTTTGTTTTCACTATATCTCTTTGCAGAGAGTGGGCACTCAAGTGCATGTAAATTATACGTGTATATTTATTCCCAGATTCTCTTTTCTCAGTATATTAACTTGGGAAAATTGTTCCTCATTGCAAAACAAAGTATAAAACAAAATTCACATAACTCTTGTCTTCTGTCCAGCATCCTATTTTTTTTGGACACATCGTGTGGCAGGCAAGATCTTAGTTCCCCTACCTGGTATTGAATCCATGCTCCTCTGCAGTGAAATCGCAGAGACCTAACCACTGGACCAGCAGAGAATTCTCCCAGCATCCTATTCTTTATAGTTTCTGTAGTTCAGGAATCCAAGACAGGCTTAGTTACCTGTTGGTTCAGATAACTTGGAGTCATCTGAAGACATGACTTGAGTTGGAGGATCCACAACTATCAGTCACTTAGGCCTTCTGCTAGCAGCCAGCTCTGTGTTCCCCCATGTGGACCCCTCCATAGTACTACCTGAGTGTCCTTGTGTTACAGAGTTTGGCTTCCCCAGATAGAGGGAGGGAGAAGACCACAGTGCTCTTATGTCCTAATCTTGGATATCATACATGTCACTTTTGCTATAGTTTATTAGTTAGAAAAGAGGCAGTTTTAAAACTCAGCCTCACGTTTGAGAGAGAGGGAATTAGGTGCCATTTTTTGAAAGGAGGAGTATTAAGTAAATTGTGGACATATTCGAAGATTTTCATAGCACATAACAGTGATCTTAAGTGGTGTAAGACCACTACTTGTGACTGAGGAAAGAGTGTATTGACAGAGCTATATGCACAGTGGAGAAGCTGCACTGGGTCAAGTGCTCCCTGTCATGGGCTCATGCACTCCATTGCTTGTTTCCAAGCATGTTTTGCGGTCTTATGTTTCTTCCTGCCTTTGTCTTTGTAGCTCGTTAGGCCTGGAATAGCTTGTAGCTTGGTGCCCCATTGCCCCGCTGATGTACTGCTCTTCAGGCCTGGAATAGCTTCTAGCTTGGAGAAGGCAATGGCAACCCACTTCAGTACTCTTGCCTGGCATATCCCATGGACAGAAGAGCCTGGTAGGCTGCAGTCCATGGGGTTACTAGGAGTCGGACACAACTGAGTGACTTCACTTTCACTTTTCACTTTCATACATTGGAGAACGAAATGGCAACCCACTCCAGTGTTCTTACCTGGAGGATCCCAGGGACGGGGGAGCTTGGTGGGCTTCCGTCTATGGGGTCGCACAGAGTTGGACACGACTGAAGCGACTTAGCAGCAGCAGCAGCAGCAGCTTCTAGGTTGGTGCTCCATTGCCCTGCTGATGTACTGTAGTTTTTTTAAAGACCCATTCCAAGTAGCTTCTTCCTGCTTTCCTGATTTTTTTCTGATTTTTCTCCCAAGCAAATTTGGTGACAGACATTACATTCATTGAACATCCATCCATTTACTCAAGATGTATTTATTGAACATCTGTGTTCTAGCAAGGGCTTCCCAGGCGGTGCTAGTGGTAAAGAATCTGCCAGCCTAGGCAGGAGATGCAAGAGACATAGGTTTGATCCCTGGGTCGGGAAGATTCCCTGGAGTAGGAAATGGCAACCCTCTCAGGTGTTCTTTCCTGTAAAATCCCACAGACAGAAGATCCTGTGGGGCTACAGTCCATGGGGTCTCAAAGAGTCAGGACTGAGTGACTGAACACTACTAATACTGTGTTTTCACATATGTTGATAGTGAACAAGAAAGACATAATTCCTCCTTTACTGAACCTTTTCTATATATTTATTATAGCATGATCACATTCAATTCTTTCTTTCCATCTGTCTCATACTGGACTGAGCTTGAGGATAGAAACTGCCTTATTTAACTTTTTATTCAGAGTATCTAATTCACAGTGGTCATTAATACAGTCAAAATGTGAATGCATTTGATTGTCTTCAAATATTAGGCAAAATCCTAGCCTAACTATTATCTCAGTAATAAACGACCGGATGTATTTAGGCCTTTGTCAGCTGCTAATTTGGTTAATAGTTCATTCACGTTCTGAATACACTTTTGTATTCAGGTTCAAAGTATGTCTGTGGACTGCCAGACAACTTGCTAGTTCTTTGGAATGATAATTCTTCTAAAATAAAGTGATTATTAAGTAAGTGCTGTATGGGTATTTCAACAGCTAGGGCTTGAGAATTCAGAAAGTTGATGTTATGAAGGTTTAAAGCATAATTTGAAAATCCTGGTTAATTTTTTGTGGATATTTACATTGTACATGGTAAGGTAATTAAAAATAACTGTACATAATTTAGTGAAGTAGTTGAAAGTATTTTTTGTAAGTAGTTATATGTGATAACAATCTCTTTATTAGAACAGATAATTTGTTACACTATATATACATCTCATTGTGAGGCTCTTGAGTGGTAAAATCTAGTTAAGGCATACCTGTATTTAAAGAAAGAATATCTTGGTTAGTAGCAGAGTTTTTGATTTCCAAGTATTTTAAAAGTAAATAAGTTGATTTTTCTTCTATATACTGACAATATTGTTTCATTATACTTTCAAATGTAGAACAAGCATGCTTATGGTCATAATAATGTGTTTTTAGCATTTCAACAGGAACTTGATGCAAGACATGACAAATACGAGAGACTTGTGAAACTTAGTCGAGATATAACTGTTGAAAGCAAAAGGACAATTTTTCTCCTCCATAGAATTACAAGGTAAGTAAATATCTTTAAATTTGTTACAGTTGGATACAGGTTGATATGTATTTTATATTTATCAGGAAGTCAGTGGGCAGTAACTAGCTGATTTTTTTTGAACACCAGGATCAAGAGGATGTTAGTAGCAGGTGGATTTTATTTTAAGAATAAACATTTTTTTAAAAATAGGAAATTTTTCTTATTTTTAGAACAGCTAAGGATTTGTCTTGTTAAGATCATTCACAGAGATAGAACTATTGTTTATGAACATATTTAAACTTTAATGGTTTATTAGAGCCTATTAACATGAAAGCTTTTCTTGGATGATATGTGCAAAAATTTTAGTATTGGGTAAACATTGCATTCTGCTTATCTTCCCATTCATTTTTTCAGTTCATTGGACATTGGGCTTTCTGCCTCACCGAACTGAAATTGAAATTGCCTTTGTTCACTCATATTGATAAATCTAGTATATACTCTTCTAGTGTTTTCTTATTTAATTTTTGCAGCCTGTGATAGTGTTGACTGTTTAAGTCTTTGGGGGAATTCTGAAGTTCTTCCACCTTCAGCTCTGTGATATTCTTAAACTATGACTTGACTGTTTTTCTAGGTGAAAGTATTAATTGCTCAGTCCTGTTTGACTCTTTGTGACCTCACGGACTGTAACCCACCAGGATCCCCAGGCAAGAATACTGGAGTAGGTTGCCGTGTCCTCTTCCAGGGGATCTTTCCAACTCAGGGATTGAGCCCCGTGTCTTCTTCCAGGGGATCTTTCCAACTCAGGGATCGAACCCCGGTCTCCTGCATTGCAGGCAGATTCTTTACCGTCTAAGCCACCAGGGAAGCTTAAATTCTTTGCAAGTTCCCCCACCTTCAGCTCTGTGACATTCTTTCTGTAGGACTTTACTGTTTTTCTAGGGAGCTCTGTATATTTGATAGATTTCTTTGTTGCAAATAAAAGAAGCGAACTTGAACTAGCCTAGATTAAGAGGAGGGAAGTGGAATATTTTATGAATGCAGCTGGGTATCTCCATTTTCTCATCTTGGTTTTTGTATTTCATTTGACTAGCTTTCTTTGCTTTTCTGTTCTTCATTGAGGTAGAAATCATCCATCCTGTAGCTCACAAAGAGAGATTTTTGTTATATTGCCAATTCCAAATGCCTCCAGAAGGCTAGCAAGGATTGGCTCCCCACTGTGTGTGTGTCCCACTGTGTGTGTGTGACAAAGTATTTAAGCAAGTCCAAGTGTAATTTATGAGCTTTTTATTGTTAAAGTAGTATTGAAGTATTCTATTCACACACAGCTTTTAAGGTAACTCTGAAATACTTGAATTTTTATTCCATTAAGTGGAAACAATTTGCCATATGTAGATTAGTGGAATGTGGCACTATTAACCTTTTCTTTTTTATACTTGGTTCTAAAATTAGTTTTTTGCTTGTTTTTTGAACCAGTTTTCAGATAACTTATACACACTTGAGCTTGTATTACGAAAAAAAGCAACACTGATCTGGTGAATTATGAACACTTTTTTCAATAGAATTTTCAGTTCTAAAACAATTGGCAATATTCAGCAGTTTAAAGAAATAGTAGAGCTGTAACAGGAGAATTTCATATTTTGGAGAAAACCATATTACTGTGTAACGTCATCTTATGGTTGTCTACCAAAAAATAATAAATATTCATTATAGTAAACTTAGAAAATAATAATCTTTAGAAATATTAAAAATGACAGAGAAGTTAAGGTACTGAGTGAAAGAAGTCTGAATGAAATACACTGACAGCCATTATCAGTAAGCAGATTTCGTATGTTATACTTTTTTATCCGAATTGTTTCTGTATTGTCCATAACGTTTTTTGATTAGTAAACTAATAGTAAACTTCAGAAAAATTATAAACTAGAGAAAGTAAAACACTTCATGAAAGAAATCAGAGTACATAAAGATAACTACTCTTAATGAGTACTTTTCATACTTTAACTATACTTTCATTTTCTTTAATAGATAAAGGCTAAAATAAATAGATAAAGGTAGATTCCACTTTCATGCATTGGAGAAGGAAATGGCAACCCACTCCAGTGTTCTTGCCTGGAGAATCCCATGGACGGAGAAGCCTGGTAGGCTGCAGTCCTTGGGGTCGCACAGAGTCGGACACGACTGAAGCGACTTAGTAGTAGTAGTAGAATAAGATTCTCTTTACCAGTGAGCTTTGGTATTTTGATCTTTTAAAAAAAATTTTCCATTTTGTTTCATAATGTTCTTTTATTTCTGTAGAATCTGTTATAATATTCTCTCTCATTCCTGAAGTTGTAATTTGTATCCTCTCTTTTTCCTGATCTCTCTGGCTAGAGGTTTATCAATTTTATTGATCTTAAAGGACTACTGTTGATTTCATTGATATTCTGTATGGTTTTCTGACATACTGATTTCTACTATTTCCTTCTTTGTGTGTACTTTGGATTCATTTGCTCCTTTTCTGAAGCATTTCTTAAGGTGGAAGTTGGGGTCAAAGAAGAAACTGAGATCATTTCTTATTTTCTAATACAGTGCTGTCCGTTTCCTTTTTACATCTCTAAGTACATTTTAGCCACATTCCACAAATTTTGATAAGTTGTTTTTCATTTTCATTCAGTTCAACATACTTTCTAATTTTCATTTTCATCTTTGATTTCATCTTGGGTTGTTTAGATGTTGTTTTGTTTCCAAATACTTGGGAATTTTCCAAGCGTAAATTTTTATGATTTGAATTCTTTTAAATTTACTGAAACTTGATTTTGACCGAGAATATGGTCTCTCTGGACCTTGTACACTTGAAAAGTATATGTACTCTGCTGCTGTTGGGTGTAGTGTTCTCTCGTGTCAGCTAAGTCAAGTTGGTTGATGATATTGTTCAATCATCTATGACGTTTCTGATTTTTATTAACATATACTTGTTCTGTCAATTATTGAGCGATATTGAAATCTCTTGACTAATTGTGAATTTGTCTGTTTCTTTTTGCAGTTCTATCAGTTCTTGCTTGATGTATTTAAGTTCTTTCATTTGATGTATTAAATGACATTTAGGATTGTTCTGCTGGCTTGACGTGATGAATTGACCCATTATTATCATGATTATATCCCTGGAAATATTCTTTGTTTTGAAATCTGCTTTGTTATTAATAACTACTCTCATTTTCTTTCGATTACTGTTAACGGGGTATATCTTTATTCATCCTTTTATTTTTAATCTATTTATGTCTGGACTTCCCTGGTGACTCAGACAGTAAAGAATCTGCCTGCAATGCTGGAGACTGGGTTCGATCCCAAGGTCAGGAAGGTCCCTTGGAGAAGGGAATGGCAACCCACTCCAGTATTCTTGCCTGGAGAATTCCATGGACAGAAGAGCCTTGTGGCTTCAGTCCATGGGGTCACAGAATCAGGCATGACTGAGTGGCTAACACTTTAACACTGTATATATTTAAAAAGGCTTTCTTATCTTTCTTGCTTTTTAATCCATTTATCAATTTTATCTAATCTCTACCTTTTACAGAGGTGTTCAGACCATTTATATTTAATGTGATTATTGACATGGTTGGAATTCAACCTGTGATCCGTTTTCCTTTTTTTTTTTTGCCTTATTTTGGATTGAGTATTTTTTATAATTCCATTTTTTATCTTCTTTGTTGGCTTATTAGTTGTACCTTTTTTTGTTTTTGTAGTGGTTGTTTTATGGTTTATATGACTTGTCACAGCCTGCTGTCCTTACTTTGTACAATACCATGTTAACTGAAACTTGTGCATTTCCGAAAATCATGTCTTTCCTTTGCATGGTTCTGTGGTAATAGTTACTTTGTAAATTGAGGTCACAGTGTTGATATGCACAGACTTCAGTTAACATGATGCTGTGCAGAGTAAGGATGGCTTGCATATCACTTTGCCTGTAATATATGAACCCTATATAATTCTGTTCTTTCTTTTCCATTTCACTTTTACAAGCTTGGCTGGCCTTTGTAATACTTCTGAAATACAGCTACTTCTATCTTATTTATAATCCCTTTGAGTGTATACTCAGTCATGTCTGACTCTTTGTGGCCCTGTGGACTGTAGCCCTCTGTGCATGGAATTTTCCAAGCAAGAATACTGGAGCGGGTTGCCATTTCCTACTCAGAGGGATTTTCCCAACCCAGGGGTGGAACCTGCACTCCTGCATTGGCAGGCAGATTCATTACTACACTGCCACCTGGCTTAGCCTATAATCCCCATAGTATACCAGAAATGGTAAATATCTGGAAAAAGATAACTTTTTAATGAAAAAATCATATTGTTTAAGTAAAAAATAATAATTATTTTGGGAATTATTATTTTTTGGAGAAGGCAGTGGCACCCCACTCCAGTACTCTTGCCTGGAAAACCCCATAGACAGAGGAACCTGGTAGGCTGCAGTCCATGGGGTCGCTAAGAGTTGGACACGACTGAGCGCCTTCACTTTCACTTTTCACTTTCATGCATTGGAGAAGGAAATGGCAACTTACTCCAGTGTTTTTGCCTGGAGAATCCCAGGGACAAGGGAGCCTGGTGGGCTGCTGTCTATGGGGTCACACAGAGTTGGACACGACTGAAGTGACTTAGCAGCAGCATTTTTACTTAAAATTTAAAAATAATATTCTTTAAATAAAAGTACTAATCCCCATAATACATTATTATTTTTAAACAGTATGATTTTTCAAATTAAAGTTATCTTTTTCTATATATTTACCATTTCTGGTGTCCCTTATTCCTTTATTAATAGAACCATGTTTTCATCGGGCATTATTTTTCTTTTGCCTAAAGAACTTCCTTTAACACATTTTGTAGTGTCAGTGTGCCAGTGATGAATCAACTATTTCTGGTCTTGTATGGGCTCTTGAGATTATTTTGTGTGTTCACTTAGAGTGGGCCTTTTTTCAGCCTCACAAGTTCGCACTAATCGAAATTCAGCTGAAGACATGAGTAGTCCCCTTCTGTAGATCTCTGAAACTCTCTGCATGTGTGTTCTTTGTTTCTTTGCCTTGCAAGTTTTAGCCATCTTGACCACTGTGAACTCCCATCTCCTCCACCTCCACTGCAGGAGACTCCCAGGGTCACCTAAGTTTCTCATGCCTACACTGTCACTTGGAAACTCTGCAGGCAGTCAGATGCAACAGTCATAGGGCACATGTCCTTTTTTTCACTCATGTCTCATGCTGTCCTATGCTGCTTGTTTCACAATGTCTGAAAACCTTTTTATTTGTTTATTTTTTATATGTTTGTTTCTCTTTAGTTGTTTATGGTGGGATGACAAATCCTGTTCATGTGCCATCTGACTAAAAGTAGACCTCTCTAGATGTCTTGTTGTTGAGGATAACTGCTTTACAATGTTGTGTTAGTTTCTGTTGTACAATAGCGTGAATCAGCTGTGAGTATACATACATCCCCTTGCTCTTGAGCCTCACTCCCACCCAACCCCAACCCACCTGTCTAGGTTGTCACAGAGCACCAAGCTGAGCTCCTTGTGCTATACAGTAGCTTCCCATTAGTTATCTCTTTTAAACATAGAAGGAAATCAGTCCTGAATATTCATTGGGAGGACTGATGCTGAAGCTGAAGCTCCGATACTTTGGCCACTTGATGCGAAGAACGGACTTATTGGAAAAGACTGTGATGCTGGGAAAGATCGAAGGCAGGAGGAGAATGGGATGACAGAGAATGAGATGGTTAGCATCACCAACTCAATGGGCATGAGTTTCAGCAAGCTCCGGGAGTTGGTGATGGACAGGGAAGCCTGGCATGCTGTAGTCTGTGTGGTCCCAAAGAGTTGACATGACTGAGCAACTGATCTGAACTGAGTATATATATGTTAATGCTACTCTCTCAGTTTGTCCCACCATCTCCTTCCCCTGCAGCGTCCACAGTCTGTCCTCTACGTCTGCATCTCTATTCCTGCCCTGCAGATAGGTTCAGCGGTACCACTTTTCTGTACTCCATGTATATGCATTAATATACAGTATTTTTCTCTTTCTCACTCACTTTCTCACTCTGTATGACAGACTCTAGGTCCATCCACATCACTGCAAACAACCTTATTTCATTCCTTCTTATGGCTAAGTAATATGTACCACAACTTCTTTATCCTTTCATCCATATATCATTTTTATGAACATAATTTCTCTTGTAGTTATGGTTATGTTATAAATACAGCTTCTTATACTTCTTTACACTGAATATTGCGGTAAAGCATTTTCCATTTTTTAACCTATTTTTAGTAAATTATAGTTGTACTTTTGAGTTAGAAGTTTCAAGATACATAGGATATTTATTTAGCTGTGCATTTGTTGATATGTATTTTATTTCAGTTTTTCACTATCAAAACATCTGACTGATATTTTAAAAGTTCCCAATATCTTGATTGTAGTGCTCCTGATATGGAAGAAATATTGACTGAATCAGAAGTTAAATTGGATGGTGTCAGACAAAAGATATTGCAGGTAGCCCAAGAGCTCTCAGTAGAAGACATGCATCAATTCCACAGAGCCATTACTACAGGTGAGTCTAGGTTTACTTTAGTGGTAACATTTAAAAGAAAATAGTATGTTCAATGATTTATGTATGCATTGCATGAATTATAATTAACACTTAGTGAAATACTATTGGCTTTAAAAAATTGGGACTTCCGAGTAGTAATATAAAGGTAATTTCTTGCTTGGCTTTATTTTCCTATGTAGTGATGATTATTGATAGATTTTGATAAAGTAATTGAGGAGACACTCTTAATAGAGAAACTTCATTCTTGAATGAGTAGAGTGTATTCAGACAGGGTGTATCTCATTCCCCACTGAGTATATTTCACTTGTGGCTCTAAGTTTCAGTCACAAAAGGTTCATGAAAAGAGGATGTATCACCTAGCCAGATGGACCAAAACATCTCATAGTGCGACTCCATATTGGGAATTCTAGGATAATACTGCTGCTGCTGCTGCTGCTGCTGCTGCTAAGTCACCTCAGTCGTGTCCGACTCTGTGCGACCCCATAGAGGGCAGCCCACTAGGCTCCTCTGTCCCTGGGATTCTCCAGGCAAGAATACTGGAGTGGGTTGCCATTTCCTTCTCCAGTGCATGAAAGTGAAAAGTGAAAGTGAAGGCGCTCAGTCGTGCCCGACTCTGGGTTTTATATATTCATTTAAAAAGTTTCATGGAGTATTGGATCTTGGTGATTATCACTATTTATAAATCAGTTGCACAAATGTTTAAAGTACTTGATCTGATCCTCTTCATCCTTTTCTTGTTGTGAGTTCACTGATAGGAGAGAGAACTGTATAATTTAGGCATACCCTAAAATCGGCAGAAAGACAAAGTCAAAGTTTGATTCATATTTACAGAAGTAAATGTTAAGTTGCTTTCTATCAAAGAGCTGATTCCATTGAGCTCAGGTCAGTTCAGTAGTAAGAAATGAGTTCATTTGGTATCTGTTCAATATATGTTCAGGTTTAGTCTGAATATTTATCGTTTCAGCACTTGTTTTTCAGAAATGTCAACCTATGGTTGTTGAAATGTCTTAATATTAGAGAAAGTGCCTGCATACATCAGTTAAAGTTGAAGATACGTTATTATAAGCTAAAGTGATAAAATAGTTTTATGAAGAGTCATTATGGTATCTTCTGAAAGGAGATACATTTCCATCCTCATAATTTATTATTTACTATCAGGGATTTATTTGATTTTTAAATTAATAGCACACATAATTTAAAAGGCTTTATGAATTCCGTTTATGTTGTCAGGCCGCACATCCCTGCATATGACAAATTTGGAAGGATTGGGAGAGAAGATCAGAGGTCATGATAGGAAGAAAGGTGAAGTGAAAGTTAAACAAGCCTCTAGAAGAAAACATATGAGAATGTCTTTATGACCTTGTAGTAGGAAAGGTTTATTTTTTAAATGACAGAAGAAAGTATTAACTACTAAAGGAAATTTGGATCAATTGAATTTTGTTAAAATTAAGAAATTCTCTTTATCAAAAGACATCATTAAGGAAGCAAAAAGGCAAATTGAAGTCTGAGAGATGACGTTTAAATACATACTTTAGATAGAGAACTCATATAGACTATGTGGAGAATTCCTACAAATCAATAAGAAGTCAATTTTAAAAATGGACAAAAAAAGTTGAATAGGGGCCTCAGAATGTGAATATTCAGATGACTATGAATATTCACGAAAAAGTGCTCAGCATCATTATTCACTAGAGTAGTGTAAAGTGAAACCAAATGAGGTACCATTCAATCACCAGCATAACTAAATTGTAAATACTGACCATACCATTTAAAAAAACAGTTTGGCAGCATCCAGCCAAAAACCTGCGTCTACCGTATGATTACTTCTGAGTATGTACCTGAAAAAAGTGAGGGTTATATCACCAAAAAACATGTGCAGGAGACCTCAGAACAGCTATAATCATAATATCCTGAAAGTGAAAGATCAGCAGGTCAGTGGGTACGCTGTGGTGTAGTTGTCCAGTGCATTACTAGGTAGCATTAGAAACGGTTAAAGGTGTGCAGCATCAAATACGGATTTCTCATTCTGTTGGACAAAATAAGCAGACACAAAAGAGTATCTAACTGTATAATTCCATTTGTGTGAAGTTCAGAGAGGCGTAATTAATCTAGAGATGTTGATTTGCTTCATTTGGCCCAGTAGGTCCTTCATTGATCAATGAGTAAAGTATGAGGAAAGGCTTTAAATAAGAGCAAGGACCACATGGATAGTGACACACAGAATGTTACTTAAGAAGTCATGCTTGGCTTTGAGAACAAAACCGAGGAATGGGGGGAAAAGGCAAAGGGGACATTTCATTGAATCAGTAGAGTGTTTCTTAAATCAGGAAGGAAGCACTAATTCTTGGAAAAAGTTTAGTTGGGGCATTAGTAAGAATGGAGGAATCTTTCTTCAGATAGTCCCACTTCAGGATCACTGAGGATTATGAATTATTAAATCATAGTCATAGGATTATGAATTTTATGACGATTAGTGCTTATAAGCACTATATTTCATTTAGGGCTTCCCTAGTGGCTGCCCACAATGTGGGAGACCTGGGTTCAGCCCCTGGATTGGGAAGATCCCCTGGAGGAGGGCATGGCAACCTACTCCAGTATTCTTTCCTGGAGAATCCCGTGGATAGAGGAGCCTGGTGGGCTACAGTTCATGGGGTCACAAAGAGTCAGACACGACTGAGTGACTAAGTACATATTCCATTTAAGACCTTTGTTTATGATTTGTACGTTTTGAGATTACCTACTCATGAATTAAATATCTAAGGATTCTCTGTATCTCACTTTTCTTTAGGAAGTCTTTAAAATAAAATGAGGTCCTTTAAATTGATGCAATAAAGATTTATTTCCTTAAAGTTAAGGAATAAAACAGTCAAGAGAAGTGTCTGGGACTTAAAAATTTGCTCATAGATATTTTACTTGATAAAATAAGTTTATTTATAATTAGAGTAGCAGTAACAATGTGATGCTTATGAATAGCTTGCTGCTTGTAATTGTTAAATGCTTGTTTTGGTGTTACTCCAAATAGTTGTTCTTTTGACTTGAAGATAAAACAATTCTGGCATTGAACTAAAGGAGTTCCGTGCTTTTCCTCATTAAGAATAGTGCTAATGGCACGCAGAGCATTTCCCTGAGGGATACTTGTGTGAGCTCAAACATTGAGTATCCTACTAATAACTGAACAACAACAAAAAGTTAGGTCTGTTTTCTACACATTTCTTATCAGAGTACATTACAGATTGTCCCAAGGGATTGTTAAACAAATGACAAATAATTAGTTACTTGAAATAAATCACTTAAAACTTTTTGGTGCCCTGTCATATTTTTAGTTTTTTTTTTTTTCCTCTTGTTGAAAAATTAACAGTTGGGAGAAATGTCCTCCATCTCAAAGAAAAAAATATTTTTTTGGTTTAATTTATATCATTGTGATAATATTAAAAATTGTCATTTAATTTTGAGACATCCTAGTGCAGAAAACTTAAGTTCAGACACTAACTAATATTTCAGTTCTCTTATCCGAGAATGCGAATGATGGGTTTAGTGAGTGTTTTGGGCCAGCTACAGATATTTTTTAAAACTGTTGTTCTTTATATATTAAATATTTATGTGACCTTTACAGTATCCCTGAGTCATATTTTTACCACTTCATAAGTGGGGAAATTGAGACTTATAAGAGTTAAGCAACTTGTTCAAGGTCATAAGCTAGTAAGTGGTACCACTGCTTGCGTATTGTGTGGATTTAATTTACCTGTTGAACTTGAGAACCTTACCCCAACTAAAGGCTTTATATTGCTTAAATTTCTCTTTGCCCAAATATGAAGGTTTTTCTTAAATAAACCAGGACACATTATAACTCTTGTGTTGCTATTTTTTCCCCCATAGCACTTAACAACTTTGACATACTCTCTAATCTCCTTATTTATTATGTTTCTTTATTGTTTCTCTTCCTCTACTAGAATGTGGACTCTTAGTTTCTACAAAAAGTTTCTTGTTATTGTTAACTGATGTATCCCAGACACTTAATAGCTGTTTGATAAATGTTGACAGAATGAAGAGCAAAAGTATTTTAAAAGGGCTTTTTTGTTCTTGTTGTTCAGCCAAATCTTTTATCTAATGATTTGCTTTTGCAGATTTTTGTTTGACTGTTTTTTGTTGCTTCCAAAAGGAAACATGTTTCCAGGGGCTGTTGCTTAGATATAATACAAAAATAGGATCAATATTAATCTTTGCAGACATTCTAAAGCTTATATCAGTACAGAAAAATTTGATATCGTTTCAGTATATTAGCACAATTGAGACAGCTTAGTGAAAAAGTGAACATGAAGACACGAAGATCTGCAAGCTTTTGGAATAAATAATGGAAGAATTTAGTGAAGGGAAAAAGATATAGCTAAACATTGAATTTTTCTTTTTGTGAGATTTTTGTATGCAGAGATGTTAGTTCAGGTCCTTTACCTGAACTAATGGGAATGAAGCGTCCCATTCATTCACAGGAAACAAATGGATAAACTTACGGTATTTTGGTGGCTTAACAAAATAGGAATCATTTCTTTCTCATATGAAGTCCAGGCTTTGCAATGGTGGTTTGAGTGTGCTCTGCCTACTTAGTCATTCATAGACCCAGGATCTTGGGGCTCTGATATTACCAGTATGTGGTTTCCAAGATGAGCCAGGACATCAACATACAGCTGGCAGGTTGTGGAAAGGATGAGTACAGAGTCATGCCTGAGGTTTTTATGGCCAGCTCTTGAAATGGCATCCATCACTAGTGCCCACATTTTATTGGCCAGTTACATGTCCACACCTAACTTCAAGGAAGAATGGGAAATACGCCCTCTGTGCCAAAGACAATGAAATATGTTTGATGGATAGTTAATTTTTCTTTGCCCAGTTCAATAATTTGATGTCCATTTGGTTTAGTGGGAAATCCAGGCATATGCATGTTGATAGATTTATGGTTTTTTTTTTTCATGTATTTTAATTTGGTTTGAAAGCATTCATTTGCCTAATGTGAAAATAATTTTAAAACTGAAAGAGACATTGGAAGACATCTTGTGCTACCATCTCATTTTGTAAATGAGCTTAGAGATGGTATTGGAATTGGCATCTGACTTGTTTATTTACCCTGATAAACTTTTTATACTAACTCACTTTGCTAATTAGTATTTGGTACTTTACACTGTAATTGTTTTCTGCAAAGCCAGCAGCTTTTATTTGATGATCTTAGATCCTATATCTGGTTAAAGAGTCTCACTTCCTTTTGTTTTACATAGATAAAATATTTTAATAAAATATTAATACATTTTATTACATTTATTTAATAAAAAGTTTTAATTACATAAAAATACGTAGTTTAAATTTGCATTAAAATGTGAGATGATTCAGGGTACATTTCTTGTGACTGCTTTGATTGCAATTGTTTATATCATACTACAAACTTTCGCGGTGAGTCCTGTGACCGTGAGAAAATCTCTCATAGGCATTTTCTGGGTCAGAGACTGTATGTGACCATTCTTTTAAGGTAGATGTTGGATACACACTACTTAGACTGTCCAAGTGTAGGCAGGTCTTTTCACCCAGTTTCTCTTTTCATCTCTGAACATTCTTACTGCTTTTCTGAAATCCTGTTTCATCAGGTTACTCTTGACATCTATCAGTTGGTAAGGCTTGGGGTGGGAATGCTAAGTAGGAAGCATGGATGAGACAACTTCCTACTCAGTTTGAACATGCATGCACCAAGTCAGAGATGTCCTTATTCCAACAATAGTGTCCCTTAAAGTAATTTATTATTACTTCTTAATATGATAGTGCACATTGAGCTAGGGTAACATTTTGAAAGAATAATGGCCTCTAAACTGTGAGCTAATGCATTGGAAGGAAGAAAGAAAAACCCTGAAAACCATTGCTTTGTTTAAGGAAGTTTTAAATATTGTCTTATACAGTCAGGAAAAGCAAGACTTGGAGCTGACTGTGGCTCAGATCATGAGCTCCATATTGCAAAACTCAGGCTTAAATCAAAGAAAGTAGGAAAAATCCCTGGACCATTCAGGAATGACTTAGATGAACTCCCTCATGACTAACAATGGAGGTGACAAATAGATTCAAGGGATTAGATCTGGTCAACAAAGAGCCTGAAGAACTGCAGATGGAGGTTCATGACACTGTGCAGGAGGCAGCGACCAAAACTGTCCCAAAGCCACAGAAATATGAGAAAGCAAAGTGGTGGTCTGGGGAGGCTTTACATATAACTGAGGAAGGAGGAGAAGCAAAAGGCAAGGGAAAAAGGAAGAAATACACCCAACTGAATGCGGAGGTCCAGAGAATAGCATGGCGAGATAAGGCCTTCTTTTTTAATTTAATTTTATTTTAGTTTTTAAATTACTTTACAATATTGTATTGGTTTTGCCATACATCAACATGAATCCACCACGGGTGTACACATGTTCCCCCTCCTGACCCCCCTTCCTAACAAGGCCTTCTTAAATGAGCAATGCATAGAAATAGAAGAAAACAATAGAATGGAAAAGACTAGAGATCTCTTCAAGAAAATTGGAGATAACAAGGGAATATTTCATGCAAGGATGGGCATGATAAAGGATAGAAACAGTAAGGATCTAACAAAAGCATAAGAGATAAGAAGAGATGGCAAGAATACACAGAACTATACAAAAAAAGTCTTAATGACCCTAATGTGTGGTCACTCATCTAGAGCTGGACATCATGGAGTGTGTGAAGACAAGTGAGCCCTAGGAAGCATTACTATGAGCAAATCTAGTGGAGGTGATAGAATTCCAGCTGAGCTATTTAAATCCTAAAAGATGATGCTGTTAAAGTGCTGCACACCATACACAAAAATAAACTCAAAATGGATTAAAGATCTAAACGTAAGACCAGAAACTATAAAACTCCTAGAGGAGAACATAGGCAAAACACTCTCTGACATACATCACAGCAGGATCCTCTATGACCCACCTCCCAGAATATTGGAAATAAAAGCAAAAATAAACAAATGGGACCTAATTAAACTTAAAAGCTTCTGCACATCAAAGGAAACTATAAGCAAGGTGAAAAGACAGCCTTCAGAATGGGAGAAAATAATAGCAAATGAAGCAACTGACAAACAACTAATCTCAAAAATATACAAGCAACTCCTACAGCTCAATTCCAGAAAAATAAACAACCCAATCAAAAAATGGGCCAAAGGACTAAATAGACATTTCTCCAAAGAAGACGTACAGATGGCTAACAAACACATGAAAAGATGCTCAACATCACTCATTATCAGAGAAATGCAAATCAAAACCACTCTGAGGTACCATTTCACGCCAGTCAGAATGGCTGCGATCCAAAAGTCTACAAGCAATAAATGCTGGAGAGGGTGTGGAGAAAAGGGAACCCTCTTACACTGTTGGTGGGAATGCAAACTAGTACAGCCACTATGGAGAACAGTGTGGAGATTCCTTAAAAAACTGGAAATGGAACTGCCTTATGACCCAGCAATCCCACTACTGGGCATACACACTGAGGAAACCAGAATTGAAAGAGACACGTGTAACCCAGTGTTCATCGCAGCACTGTTTACAATAGCCAGGACATGGAAGCAACCTAGACGTCCATTGGCAGATGAATGGATAAGAAAGCTGTGGTACATATACACAGTGGAGTATTATTCAGCCATTAAAAAGAATGCATTTGAATCAGTTCTAATGAGGTGGATGAAACTGGAGCCTATTATACAGAGTGAAGTAAGCCAGAAAGAAAAACACCAATACAGTATACTAACGCATATATATGGAATTTAGAAAGATGGTAACAATAACCGTGTATACGAGACAGCAAAAGAGACACTGATGTATAGAACAGTCTTTTGGACTCTGTGGGAGAGGGAGAGGGTGGGATGATTTGGGAGAGAGGCATTGAAACATGTAAAATATCATATATGAAACGAGTCACCAGTCCAGGTTCGATGCACGATACTGGATGCTTGGGGCTGGTGCACTGGGACGACCCAGAGGGATGGTATGGGGAGGGAGGAGGGAGGGGGGTTCAGGGTGGGGAACACGTGTATACCTGTGGCACATTCATGTTGATATATGGCAAAACCAATACAATATTGTAAAGTTATAAAATAAATAAAAGAAAAAATAAAGTGCTGCACTCAAGGTATCAGCAAATTTGGGAAACCCAGAAGTGGCCACAGAATGGAAAAGGTCAGTTTTCATTCCAGTCCCAAAGAAGGGCAACGCCAAGGAATGTTAAAACTACTATAATGTCATTTCATATGCTAGTAAGGTTATGCTCAAAATCCTTCAAGCTAGACTTCAACAGTTCATAAACCAAGAACTCCAGATGTACAAGCTGAGTTTTTGAAGAGGCAGAGGAACCAGAGATCAAATTGCCAACATGTGTTGGATCGTGGAGGAAAAAAGGGAGCTCCAGAAAAACATCTGCTTCATTGACTAAAGCCTTTGACTGTGTGGATCACAACAAACTGTGGAGAATTCTTTAAGAAATGAGAGTACCAGACCACCTTACCTGTCCATTGAGCAACCTGTATGTGGGTCAAGAAGCATCAGTGAGAATCGAACGTGGAACAACTGACTGGTTCCAAATTGGGAAAGGAGTGCAATAAGGATGTATATTGTCTCCCTGCTTATTTAACTTCTGTGTACAGAGTGCATCGTGTGAAATGCCAGTCTGGGTGAATTGCAAGCTGGAATCAAGATTGCCAGCAGAAATATCAACAAACTCAGATAATGCAGATGATACCACCCTAATGACAGAAGGTGGCAGAGAGTGAAGAGGAACTAAAGAGCCCCTTGATGAAGGTGAAAGAAGAGAGTGAAAAAGCTGGCTTAAAACAACATTCAAAAGACTAAGATCATGGTATCCAGTCCCATCACTTAATGGCAAATAGATAGGGAAGAAGTAGGAATAGTGACAGATTTTATTTTCTTGAGCTCCAGCATCACTGCAGATGGTGACTACAGCCATGAAATTAAAAGACGCTTGCTCCTTGGAAGGATAGCTATGACAAACCTAGACAGCATATTAAAAAACAGAGACGTCACTTTGCTGGTGGAGGTCTGTATAGTCAAAGGAATGGGTTTTCCACTAGTCATGTATGGATACGAGAGCTGGAGCATGAAGAAGGCTGAGTGCCAAAGAATTGATGCTTTTGAACTGTGGTACTGGAGAAGACTCTTGAGAGTCCCATTGTCAGCAAGAAGATCAAACCAGTCAATCCTAAAGGAAATCTACCCTGAACACTCATTGCTGAAGCTGAAGCTCCAAAAGACCCTGATACTGAGAAAGATTGAAGGAAAAAGGGAGAGGGGACGGTAGAGGATGAAATAGTCAGATAGCATCATCGACTCAGTGGAAATGAATTTGAGCAAACTCTGGGAGATAGTGGAGGAAAGAGGAGCCTGGTGGGCTGTAGTCCATGAGGTCACCGAGTCAGACACGACTTAGAGACTGAACAGTAACGGCAACAACAAAATATTGTTCTAACAAAAGTTAATGCCCAGCATTCTTATTTTAATAATTCCCACTTCAGTTTAATTCAGTAGTTACAGAGGGCTCTTGTACCAGACACTGACATACTATTTTATATAAAACCTACAATATAGGTAGATGTTTGTATTTTACAAATGAGGAAATTGAAGTGCAGCAACTTAATAGACTTCCATTAGTTTATACACCTAGTAAGAGACCAGTTTGACTTTTGGACCTCAGATATCCTCACTTCAAGTCTGCTTTCCCTTATGATTTTATCATATTTATTTGGGAGGAAGGCTGGAGGCAGGGAGGTGAGTCAGGAGGCTCTGGCAGTCATTCCTGGTGTGGAGTTAGGACGTCTCCATTTTGTCTTAGCAGTGGGGAGGAAGAGGAAAGGGCATGTTCTTAGAATATGGCCTTTTTAAAAAGTACAAAGAAAAGGGAATAAACTAGGAAAACCTTTAGGTTTCTGGTTTGGCCAGCTGGTTAAGCACGGATGTTATTTATTAAGAGATAGAAGACAAATTGGGTTTTGGATGTAGTTAATATGGCACCCAAACAGTTTCCTAATGGGTTTAGAGACTCGGGGTGCAGTCACAGCCATGGAGGTATCAGTTATAAGCTATAGTTGCATTTATAGACAAGGATAAAATGGTCCAAAGTAAGCGTAGAGTCAGAAGAAAGCCAAAGACCTATGGAGTCTTAACTGAAGGAAATAGAATAGAATATTTGATGGACTAGGATCCCAGTAGCAGAAGCCTGTTTCCTCAGGTTGCAGTAACAGGTTGTGAGGTCAGTTCAGGGAACCTTGGTTTGTGTGAGACACACTCCTGGAGGAGAGGGGAGCAGCTGTTTCACACAGAGGAAGGGGTCTGGGGAGGGGACTCTGCCCTGGGTCCTAGCAGACAATCAAAGGACACACACACCCAAATGACATCATGTGCTTCCTTTCTTTTCTCCTCTGCTCTCTTCATCCTCCAGTGGTTAAAAGAGAGTGAATGATGAGAACGGAGCAGAGGTTTGATGACCGATAGGGAGATATAGCGGACATGGAGGCAGGCCTGGAAGTCCCACATGGGCAGGATCCCCAGTCACCTAGTGACCATCATTTTAGTGGAAGAAGTCATGGGAAAAGTTTGATGATGTTCCCAATATCAATCATGGCTCATTTAGCTGAAAGACAAATCAAATGAAAGATCACCCTAACAACATCTGAAAATCAAGAAATGACTGAAGAATTATCAGGATGGTTTGATGGATTGTTTATGATGTATCTTAAATCACTTGAGAAGCAGGTTTTATAATACATGTATTTTAATATTGTAAGGGAATAAAAGAATATATTTAAAATTCTAGGTTTATATTGATAATAATTTATATTCCTGTTAAAATATTTTGACTATCACTCCAAAGGACAAGTGAGTTCAAAGTGCTGACAAGAATTGTTTCAGGAAGTATTATAGCGATTGCAATAGGAAAAGAGTCTGATCCTCTCCCAGGATCCCAGAGTCCGCTCTAGGGGATTCAGAAGCTCTCAAGATTGCTATTAACTTTTCTGCTCATTCAGATTTGCTTTTAACAGATAAAATTTACTCAGTGAGGTGAAGCAGAGAAAGAGACTTTGCTGCAAAAGCGACCTGGGCTTCTTTGTTGGGGAACTGTAACAGCTGCATGGACTGCTTTGAAAATTAAATGGTATATGTTCGTGGAAAGCATTTTTTACTCTGGGACATAACTGTTAACAAAAGTTCTCTCTCTTCCCTGTGGAATTTAGCAAAATTAATCTGTAATAGTATGCTAAATCCTAAAATTTATTTTCATTTTAGGTAAAAACTCAGTAATACCGATTTGCCCAACATACACTCTTCAGTGCTAAAGTAAAAGCCTTGCTCAGATAGACAAAAATCCCAATTAGTGGATTTGCATTTGTTTTACTGTTGGTAGTACATATTTATTATCTGTATAAAAGTTACATGTTTGAGAATACATTTTATTAGCAGAGTGGCCTGTGAATCAAACTTAGATGTAATTTTACTTTAATGTTTCAGTGATCTGGTAAAGGTAACTTTTGAAAAAATTCAGGTTGTACTCTTTAAAATAGCTATAAATGCCATTTTAAAGATTGAGATATAATTTGTGTATCATAAAATTAACCTTTTTAAATTGTACAGTTCAGTGATCTTTAGCGTAACCACAAGGTTGTGCAGCTATCACCACTAGCTAATACCAGAATATTTTCATCATCCCTAAAGGACACCCCTTACCCATTGGCAGTCATTCCCTATCTACCTTCCCTCACCCCAAGGCAAGCATTAATCTGCTTTCTGTCTACATGGATTTGCCTGTTCTAGACATCTCATAGAAACAGAATCATACAGTGTGTGGCCTTCTGTGTCTGAATTCTTCACTTAGCATAATGTTTCAAGGTTAATCTATGTCATTGCCTCTATCAGCACTTTCTTTTTTATGGCTGAATAGTATTTCATTGGGCATATATACTACATTTTGTTTATCCATTCATTAGTTTTTGGACATTTGGGTTGTTCCTGCTTATGATTACTGTTAATGATACTGTTCTGAATGTTCGTATAAGTCTTTGTGTGAACACGTGCTTTCAGTTCTCTTGGGCGTATACCCAAGAGGAATTGCTCGGTCACATGTCAGATCCTGTAACACTAGATGCTTGGGAAGAAAGTTGAGGTTTGTAGTTTGAGTTATGATGAAATTACTCTATGATTTTTGATGGAGATTTGGGTGGAATGTATATTGCTTAAATATTATAAGAATAAATAAAAATAATCAGAAGCCTTTCATTGGGTTTCCTTGTACATGTTCTCATAGAAAAAGATGGAAAATAACAAATTACATAAAAGCAACCTACAGACTTCTCTCTTACTGGCAGCTGATTTTGTAAATAATTCTAATTGGATTTCATCCAAGGCAGAAGCAGAAGGGGAAGGCATTGTTTGATAGAATATGGCAGTAGATTGAAAATTTTCACCTTGGGGATTATTCACTGGAAATAGCGGATGTCCTTTTCATCAAGTTGAAGCATAACTTGTTTAAACATCCTTTTACCTTGGGGCCAGACGTCCTTGAACTTTCTCTATGGTATATATTGAAATCTAATTTCTGTGGAGTAGAAGTTGGTTCCCTTATCTCTGAGGTGACTTAATCAAACACGTCACAAGGACAACTTAAATAATGACTTTAGATATACTTGAAAATGTAATATTTGACAGCCACCCACCTTAATAGAGATTAATACCACAGATGCATTTTTAGGGCTCTTATTCCATATCCTTTTTTTCCTGTATGAAAATAAATCAGATAAGCCCTCTAATTCTGAACTTCATCGGTTTAAACTCTATACGTTTGTAAGAATATGTCTTTCTTAGTGGACTTAAATCCAAAGTACTATAGATAAAGGATAATTAGATAGTTCTAAACATTTGAATACCAAATGCCAATATTTTTGTCAAAACACTTGAGTTTCATAAAGCTATTGAGGAGGAACAGTCATTATAAATTGCATTAGAAGCAGTTTACTAAGCATTTGAGTCTGTTTTGTATATGAAGTACTATCGTGGGGAATGGAGGAAGGAGCAGAGTTGTATCAAAGGGAGGATTCTTGTCTTCATAGTTCTAGGGTGTAAAATAGGTGATCATGCAAAGCCTACTGAAGCATTTAATTGAAGTATAAGCTTTATGTAGTAGGTTTGAAGAAATGAGTGCTACCTTGATTAGAATGTATCAGAACATTTAACTCTTTTTACAGGTAAAAAAGATTTGAGAGAGAGCAACATAGGCACAGACTAGCACAGAATCGTGAAAGAATATAGTATCAGAGGCAAGAGAACAGGTAAATGAAGCATGGAGAAAAACTGACCTAGGGGTTTAGTGGGGGAAAATGTGAGAAAAAATGGGTATGTTTTACATGGAGTTGAATAAGGTAAAGTGGGAAGGGCTTGAAGTTACTCCTTAAGTGGTCTGAGTGGATTTCTAGCCACAGTTTGTTCATCCATAAAGTAAGGATAGTAATACAGCCATGTAAAGTTACAGTGAG
The DNA here is from genome assembly GCF_002263795.3 of Bos taurus. Taxonomy (NCBI): domain Eukaryota; kingdom Metazoa; phylum Chordata; class Mammalia; order Artiodactyla; family Bovidae; genus Bos; species Bos taurus. The sequence continues at coordinate 4,360,893 of NC_037355.1, forward strand.
CTTTGAAAACGTGGATGTGTAGACTACCAGATACATTATCTTATATTGACACTCGACTTAGACACTACCAATGTTTTTTTTATATATTTTAAAAGATTTTTGTTGGAGACTTCTGAGTATATACCCAAAAGAATCGGAAGCAGGAATCAAGCAGATATTTGTACACTCATCATCATAGCACTGTTAGTCACCATACCTGAAAGGCGGAAGCAACTCAGGTGTCCATTGATGGGTAAATAGATAAAATTTGGTATATTCGTGCAGTAGAGTATTGTTTGGCCTTATAAATTGGAAAGGAAGGGCATTCTGACACACACTACAACACAGCTAAATGCTCAGTGAGAGAAGCCAGTCACAAAGGGACAAATACCATTTGTTGTTCAGCTGCTCAGGCGCGTCCAACGCTTTTGCGACCCCATAAACTGCAGCCTGCCAGGCTCCTCTGTCCATGGGATTTCCCAGGCAAGAATACTAGTGTGGGTAGCCATTTCTTCTCCAGGGGATCTTCCTGACCCAGGGATCCAATCTACGTCTCCTGCCTTGGCAGGCAGATTCTTTACTACTGAGCCAACAGGAAAGTCCGACAAATACCATATGATTCCATTTATACGAGGTACCCAGAGGAGCTGAATTCATAGAGACAAAGTAGAATACTGGTTGTTAGAGGCTGAAAGAGAAGGAATGAGAAGTCATTTAATGGGCATAGGGATTCAGTATTTTGTTTTTGTTTGTGTGTGTGTTTTGAGGGGCCAAACCATGTGACTTTGTGGGATCTTAATTCACTGACCAGAGGTCGAACCTGAGCCCTCAGCAGTGAAAACATGGAATCCTAACCACTGGACCTCCAGGGAATGCCCAGTGGTGGGAATTGGTTGCAGAGCAAAGTCAGTGCACTTAATGCAGCACACCTGTACACTTAAAAATGGTTGAAATGTTTAATTTTATGTTCTTTACCCTGTTTGGTGAATTATATTTTTTTATGTGCATTTATTCATAAAATGGCAAAATTTTAGCAACATCATTCAGGGAAGTGCTTTGTTCTAGAGGCAAATGGCATTCCTCTTCAGTTGCCACATAATTTGGTTTCACTAAGATGAATTTTTTTTGATATTTCAATAGGAAGAATAGTTCATACCAGTCTAAATTTGAGAAGTACCACAAAGATCATGGTGTCTAGTACTTTTGTTTTATAGTTGAGACATAGTCCAGGAAGTTGGTTGTACTTAGTTGATTTTATTAACTACAAGTCATTTTTAAAAATCATTCATTAAAATAAATTTCCATGATTTGAATTGGCTCATGTGAATAAAACAATTCTACAACTAATGAATTCAGCCAGGTATCTTTTTCTATTCATAAAGAAGTGATGTTCTACCAATATGTTCTCTATACTAACTATATAGTTAGTATCTTTTTTAAAGTTCATTCAGTATTAGGAATGGTATTAAAAATATTAATTTGCTTTTTCATGCTTGTTTCCTTTTCTTTTTAAAAATTCTTATTCCTTTCCCACTGCTGAGCTTTGAAACTTGAAATATTTCTCTTCAGGTATGGAGGCCGTTTCACCTCTGTGGTTCTTGCCCTGAATTGAGCTCCACTTCTCCCCTTGCACATCCAAACATTCCTGAAAGGACATTTACTCTGGGATGCCGTTCTTAAGCATTGTGGTAGATAGGTCCTGGAATTTCAGTCTTTCCTTGAACAGAATCAAATTCCTGGACATAATTTTCCCCCAGTGATTTCTGTAAGCAGACTGTCTCAATGTAACAGTATTTCCTCTAGGATGATTTAAACCCCCTTACTTAGAGAGCCAAGATGGTAAGAGTTCTTGTGACATTAAGTCACAAATTTTTCCTGTTTCCTTCTGTCTTTATAATCATAGTGTATATATTGTGTTTTAATTTTTACTTATTTATTTTGTGCTTTTTTCTGACATGTACAATTTCCTATTTATTAACTGTCCCTGTAAAACATTTTAAATTTTAAATTATGGAGTAGGTCTTCAAAAATGGATCTACCTCATTTAACTATATTTTTGTACCTGTTATATCAGGCACAGAGGGTAAGTAGTGAACAAGGTAGTCATGGTATTGCCCTTCCAGCAAGGGATGGAAGTGGACATTTGTTAGAGATTGTTATGTTATTTAAATATTACAGATTTGACTAATGCCACAAAGGAAGGGCTTATGGCACTAGGAGAACATATAACAAGGCCTTGACTTAGAATGTGGTGGCGTCAGGCAGTTTCTTCAGAGGTGCTATTTGATGGGACTTGAAAGGATTATTAATTCATCAGGTTGAAAAAGAGGAGAGAATGGAATGAAGGCTGAGGGAGCAGCATACAAAATCCCCTGAAGTCAGAGAGGGCACAGTGTGGGTGAGGAACTGAAAAAATCTAGCACAGAGTCAAGGAGAGAAGACAGAAATATGTGCATAAGTTATGTGCACACTTAGTTATGTGAGCATTCTATCTCACCAGACACACAATTCCCAGAATTCTCCAGGGAAGCAGAATCAATAGGACTCATGAGGTAGGGGCATGGGGCGGGTAGGTAGTAATTTATTTTAAGGGCTTGACTCACATGATTTGGGGGTTAGCAACTATGAAATTAGGAGAAGGCAATGGCAACCCACTCTAGTACTCTTGCCTGGAAAATCCCATGGACGGAGAAGCCTGGTAGGCTGCAGTCCATGGGGTTGCTAAGAGTCAGACATGACTGAGCGACTTCACTTTCACTTTCACGCATTGGAGAAGAAAATGGCAACCCACTCCAGTGTTCTTGCCTGGAGAATCCCAGGGACTGGGGAGCCTGGTGGGCTGCTGTCTATAGGGTCGCACAAAGTCGGACACAACTGAAATGACTTAGCAGCAGCAACTGTGAAATTTGTAGAGCAGGCTAGCAGCCTGGAATTTCTTTAAAGAGTTGATGCTGCAGTCTTGAATCTGAAATCGGCAAGCTGGAAACCTAGGCAGCATTTCTCTACCATAGTTTCCGGCAGAATTACTTAGTTGGGAATCCTCATGCTTCATCAGGTTGGATGGGTGTTCCCTCCACCCCCACCCCTCACCATCTTGGAGGGGTATCTGCTTCACCCAGAGTCTTGATTTAAATGTTAATCACATCTTGAAAGTACTCTCACACCCACAGTTAACAGGTGTTTGGCCTGAGCACCAGATGAACCATCACATAGTGTTACCATGAGAGAGCAGGGAAGAGACTGGCTCAGTGTAAGTGGTAACCTCCCTTCTGACTGATTTCCTCTACCTTGAACTACGCACTGGGATTTGTATCCTGTGTGTCAAATCAGCTTGAGATTATAGGTGTACAGATAAAGTCATCCTTCACCTACAGGCTTACACTGGCTTATACCTATTAAACTGAGATAATGCTTGCTTGATGAAATCATTGAGCCTTAACCATAAAGCCCCAGGGAAGCTCGCTTGCACCACCTTCAACTGATAGAATCTTACATGACAAGAACTTTGCTGCTTGTATTTGCAGCATTTAAAATACTATTTTTGTTCAATATGACCCTGAAATGTAAGCCAACTTTAGGAATTTGGGGGCAAGGTTATGCCTAGAAATACTGAAGAAGTAGGAAAATTCAGAGAGTGTATTCAAACAATGTACTTTTGTTAAAGGATTTGTATGGATTTACATATCCGTCTTTGAAATGTATAACTACATGAGTATAGTTATATACTATATAAATGTATAACTACCTGCCCATGGCATGAGTTGATGTAAATAGGGGTTGAAATTAAGCAGGTGCTTATAAACCATGTTAATGATTTTCCTCTGTATTCTAAGAGCCATGGAAAGCTATTTAGGCTTTAAGCAGGGTGGTGATGTGGTCATTATTATTAAGCTGTTATTAATTATAGTTATTAAATAGGCAAAAAAGACTATTTACAAGACTATTAAAAACTCTGTGGTGTGAGAATGGACGAGAAAGGGGGGAAAATAGATGGCGGTAAGGCCAGGATCCTCTTAGAATTGGCAAAACAAAGAGGGCTAGGTTTAGAAGGAATATTGTGAATTCATTGTTGATTATGTTGATTTTTGAGGTCCCTCTGATGGGATTGTCAAATATGCATTTGGATATATGTGATTCTAAACCAGAGATGTAAAGTTGGGAGATGGCAGCATTAATTGAAGCCAAGTATAGGTAATTTGCTGGAGAAGGAAATGGCAGCCCTCTCCAGTGTTCTTGCCTGGAGAATCCCAGGGACGGCAGAGCCTGGTGGGCTGCTGTCTATGGGGTCGCACAGAGTCAGACACTACTGAAGTGATTTAGCATAGGCGATTTGAGAGCCTAGGACTGGCACAGACTAAGAAGACATGGCCAGAGAGGTAGAAAAAAGGGGAACTAGGAAAATATGCCATAAAAAGAACCAATGGGAAGCTTGTTGAAGCAAGGGAAAAAGTGGTCAAAATGCTGAATGCTGCTACATAATTAAGACTGAAAACATGTCCATTAGATTCATTAACTGGCATAATTTTAAGTTAGAGCTGTTTTGGCCTAGAGATGTGCTCAAGCTGGAATGAAGTAGGCTGAGAAGTGTGAGATGTGGTTATTAAGAAATTTAACTGTGGAGGGGAGTAGAGATATCGGGCAATAGTTGCGAGGAAAGGTATGGCTTATGGATGGGAGAGATCTGAGTGAGTGTAAATGTTGACAGCATCCAGTAGAGAACATCAAGTGGAAAACCTCAAATAAGGAAGGGAGCATCTGTGTTAAGGTTCCTGCTAGGATTGCGTCTTGATTCTAAGGACAGGCACCTTCGCCGGCCTTTCACGCTGGAATACCTGTCTGTAGGGTACTAGGGGTGAAGGAGATACAGTACCACTGTTTATTTTTCTTAAGAGCCTACGGTAGTTATCAGTGTCCAAACAGGAGATAAACTGCGTTGTTGTTCAGTCGCTAAGTTGTGTCCGACTCTTTGTGACCTCATGGACTGCAGCGCTCCAGGCTTCCCTGGGCTTCACTATCTCCCAGAGTTTGCTGAAACTCACATCCATTGCGTTGGATGAGATGTCCATCCAGCCATCTCATCCTGTCACTCCCTTCTCCTGCCCTCACTCTTTCCTGGCATCAGGGTCTTTTCCAATGAATAGGGAAGGTTTAATATAAAGAATTGACTGTATAGGGGACTTCTTTATAAGAGGAAACATGAACTCTAAAGAGTACAGGAAATCAGAGGAGGAATCCACATCCATGGAAGGAACACATCTGGTGAAGTCACCCCTGCCCCCAGCTACCCCGTTAAAGTCATGGGCCATTGGATGGCTGAGATGTTGCGCTGATGCATCAGTCTCTCCATGGGGAGGTGCTGCACCATGACTCCTTGCCCATGGAGGTGGCTCACTGGGAACCGCTCTCTGGGTCACAGAGAGAACCTGCCTCCAAGGAGAGGCCTCGTGCTGCTGCCCGCCTCCAGCCGCTGGCTCCCCACGCTTAGATGGCTGCCGCAGACTGGGCACACCGGGAACCAGAGCTCGTTCCTCCTGTGCTGTCCTTCCAGGGCCCTCTAGCAGCTACGCTTGATGTGTGCCAGCGGGCAAAAGAGAGCCGTTTGGAGGTCCACCTCCATTCTGTGCGTTGATAAAACTGAGACAGTAAGTGGACAAGTGGCACTTCTGTTACTGATCTTGTACATTTTCCCATTTTTGTGTTTATAATGATTGTAATAATGGATATCTTTATACATAAATCTTTGTGCACATATCTTCTTTAGCTCCCATTAGTAAGAGCTAATCATGGTAAAGCTATTTAGTTATGTAATGAGTGATTCTTAAGTTTTGCTGTTTGCTTTTGTATGCCTGAAGTATTTCTGGAAGGAAATGAGAAATATAGGTTGTTGTTAGGAAAGGAAACTGGATTTTATTAACCTATTCCTAAAACTGAAATTTTACGAAAGTATTTTTATTGTAAATGTTAAAAGATGTTATCTGCTGTGTTAAACTCAACTGTATTGCTTCATTTCGCAGCATGTTATGGTTTATTGAACAAAGTGCTCTATTGTGTCTTGCTCTGGCAGCACCTGTTTTCTGACTTTACTTCAGCATCATTTGCTGTTCAGAATGAGTCAGGATATTTTCATTTAGTTATTTCCTTTTATTGCTGTAAGAACCAGGTCATCTATCTCCTTTTTGTCTTTGACCCTTGCTTGGCACGTGATGTGACGATACGGCAGTGGTCAGCCTTCTGACACTGTTGCCGCCGGGCCTGGTTGTTAGTGTTAGCTACTGGGAGGTCATGTGAGCGCAGGACTCTCAGGAGAAGTGTTAGAAAGAGAACTTAAATACAGATGACCCTACCAGGTTCTGATATTTATCTGAACTTATTTTCCTCTTCCTATTTTTTACAATAAAGCCTTCAAAAAGAAGACCAAGTTTCTTAAACTGGCAGTAATGATAATAATTTTAAGAAACACTTTTTTCCCTGTAAGTACTACCTTATAGATTAAGACATAATAAAATAATGCTGAAAAGTATGGTTATAGAATTTGGTTGTTTTAAATAGCACTATTTTTGACCTTTGCTGCTGCTGCTAAGTCGCTTCAGTCGTGTCCGACTCTGTGTGACCCCACAGACGGCAGCCCACCAGGCTCTGCCGTCCCTGGGATTCTCCAGGCAAGAACACTGGAGTGGGTTGCCACTGCCTTCTCCGTTGTGTGAAAGTGAAAAATGAAAATGAAGTCGCTCAGTCGCGTCCGACTCGTAGCGACCCCATGGACTGCAGCCTACCAGGCTCCTCTATCCATGGGATTTTCTAGGCAAGAGTACTGGAGTGGCTTGCCATTGCCTTCTCCGATTTTTGACCTTTATCGACCTTTAATTCAGAGTGGACTCTGTAGGATTTACATCTGGTGCAACTGGTATTATTACTTGTTAGGTTTTTTTTTTTTTTTTAATTCAACTACTGAAGCAGAAAGGATTTAATTTGAAGTATGAGGAAAATGTTATTTTGAATTTTGACACTTTAACCTTCATTATTTACAGTGTTTTGGGTTTTTGACCTAGGAACATTTTAAGGAAGAGCCAAATTATCTTTAATTTTATCTCATGTGATTGTCTATTTTTGCTGCTTAAGGGAACAAAGGCTAATCTGTATAAGTTCTATTAAAGCCTACCAGAATTTTGGTAATAGCCCTTTCTTAAATCCTTTAAAAAAGTATTTTTCGGAAAATCTTTGCCATTTCTCTGTAGGAGAGAGTAGATTTGTAAGACTAAGGGACTCATGAAATACAAGGAAGACCCTGAACGCATTTCTGTCTGAGCCGCCTTACGTTCAGCCCCAGGAACGTGCGCTGTGTGCAGCGCTAGTCCCCAGCGGCTGTCCCCAGTGGTGTGTTCTCAGAACCCAGTCTCGGGCTGATGGAATAGATACCGTTAAGCTTCTGTTGAGCTAGATGATGATTAGTTTGAAGTTCTTTACTATGATATTCTTACTAAGTTAGTGGTTGTTCCTTAGTAATTTTCCTGTTGGTTTTTCAGGACTGCAGGAATATGTGGAGGCTGTCTCTTTTCAACACTTCATCAAAACACGATCACTTATCAGTATGGATGAAATTAATAAACAGTTGATTTTTTCAACAGAAGACAATGGGAAAGAAAATAAGACTGTAAGAATTTAAAATCATATTTCACATTTATTACATAATTTACACAGCAGTGTGATGATTGTAGGAGATTCATTGGCTTATAATGCAAAGAATATTGCATATTGTTCTTTCTAAAGTGTGATTTCATAGATTCCCAGCTAGGGAAATGGTCTTTCTAAATACATTAGTTAGTGGCTCAACGACTGTGGGTAGGTTGGGGGGAACAGTACCCTTTTATGTAAAGCATTACGGAGTGGTTATTGCGTTAAGTTCACTTTTAGTTTTACTGTGTATTTGCTCTGTGCCCTTTATAAACACTGTGTCATTTAATCCTTTTATTAAACTTATGAGGTAAGAATTACTACCCTCATTTCACAAAAGGCTTTTACAGAGTTTAAGTAACTTATCAAGCCCTAGTCAAGCAAGTGTGACAGCTAACTTGGAAACCAGGCGTCTTGAATCCAAAGCCAGGAGTGTCCTTGTCACCCTTCCAGTGTTTCTCACCATGTGCCACGGGGACCCCGTGCCAGGTATCTACCTCAAAGGAGTGTTTTAAAGGATTTGATTTAAAGATTTTAAATTAGGTAGTATACAGCACATGCCACATAGGTGCCCAAAAGTTAGTAGTCATTATAAGAGCCAATGTAAAGTTGTTATGATATAGTGAGAGATGTTAATCTAATCACTGAGTTCATAATGCTTGTATCTGAAATAGTGTAATTCATCTTTTAAATAAATACTGTTTTTTCCCCCCTGAGTTTCAAGACATAATATTTAGGCCATGAGATAAAATTTTGAGTATTAGATAGTCTCCTAAGATATTAATACACTTAAAGGTACAATTAAACAGTTTTTTTCTTTTCTTTATTTTTCATCAGTTTTTCTTTCATTATTATTTTAAAAAATCTGTCAAGTAGGCAGAAAGTGGAAGAAGGTATGGAAATCATATTTTCTTGAATGTTAATAAAATATTAATACTGAAAAGTGAGATAATTTGGCATGACAGGTGTAGCTTACTTCAGGGAAACCATATATTTTCTCAATTTTAAAAATTATGCGAATTTTATTGAGGAAATTCATCGTGAGAAGTAAAATTCTTTCATATTTTTAGTTCATTTAGTAAAGATTGAATTACAAAAAGAAGTAAGGGGAGCCTATGTGACCCTGCTTTTTAAATATATTCTAAGATTAGGATGTCATAATCATACACACGTGTCTTCTCAAAATGTTAAGACCACGTTCATAAATAATATTTCCTTTTAGTGCTAGAGATTCATTTTGGTGCTGAAATTTCTGGAAATCCAATAGGGGAAGGTATTTTGCTCTGACTTACATATTGAGAGTAGTGTCAAACCATTTAATTCTTTAAAACTTCTTATGAAAAATTCAAATGCACAAGAAAAGTGGAGAGAATAGTCATACATGAACACCCATGTACCCACTATCTGGGTTCAATAATTGTTAATATTTTGCCTTATTTGCTTCATCTAAATGTTTTTTGCTCAGTTAGTTTAAGTTATAGGTATCCTGATATTTTTCCCCTAAATACTTCAAGTCTATTGTGAAAAATTGCATTTTAAGTAATTTTATTTTCCCTGGTTTCTAATATATATTATCAGTAAAGCAGAATTTATTTCCTTGACAGTTTGTTGATTTTCTTAACATGCCTTTTTCTTCAAAATCAACTTTTTAATTATATTCAGGGAACTCCTAATGATGGAAACAAAGAACAGTAATGTTTTCTTAAGCAAAAATTATTTGTATAAATGACTTATAAAAACGCCAGCCGCTTCCCCACCCCCCCACCACTCCCACCATAATCTATGCTTTCCAAAAAGATATCAGTTCTCTTAACAGTTAATAGAAATGAAATATAGCAGGTCAGACTATACTTGGGGAGCTGACTTTGGATACTTACCCAGTTCTAACCATTAACTAGTGATATTACCTGCAGTGTTTCTGGGACCTCATTTCTTATACTCCATATTGAGAAGATTGGAACATATGGTCTCTGAAAAGTCCAACAGTGTTATGAGTCATGTCCTTAATACAAAGCAACCAGAATCATCTATAAGACCTAAATTTCACTCTGTCATTTGCTCACTTAATTCTCAGTGTCTCTGTTACCTGTAGGTAAAGTTCTAATTTCTTATCGTGGCTTTCTCCCCTTGCTCTATCCCTTGTTCTGTCTTTCTAGACTCATCCCATACTACTTCTTACTTTAAATTTTACTCTAAAGAAATACCTCACTTGTTCCTCATGTACACAGCACAGTTCTCATCTGCATGCTATTGCAGTTTCCTCTGCCTGAAATGTCCTTCAGTATAATTGCAACCCACCTAAGTCTCATCAGACTTTTAATAACAGTTCAGACATCGCCTCTTTCAGAAAGAATCCATTAGAGAGAAGTTGATGTGGAGAGAGGAGATTGGTGTGGTGACGGTAATGGTGATAGCAGCTAACATTTATTGAGTATTTACTTTGTGTTGGGCATTATGCCAAGAACTTGGTAAATGTTATCTCATCCTTAAAAATAAACCTCTGAGGTAGGTACTGTTATCCCATTTTACAGATGAGGAAACTGAGGTTTAGAGAGATGAAATAACTTGCCCAAGGGCATACACCTTATGAAGCAAGGTCCTGGAAGAGGTGGGAGGAGATGGGTCAAGGTCATTTGGAAGAGTTAACCTCAAACAAGAGGAGGGACAACTCATCATCTGAGACTGAAGGATAGAAGGTAAAGATGGATGTGGACATAAATAAGTTTTTTTGTTTTGTTTTATTTTGTTTTTAGGGATAAGGTAATTGAGTGAGCTTATGCCAGGGGATCTGGCAGATAACCAGGCCAGTGAAAGTAGGCAAGATTGTTTACTGAGAGTGAAGAGGTTTGGGATTGAGTAAGGGGCTGAGGAGAAAAGTAGTGAAGGTTTGAAATAGTGTTCAAAGAGACGGGCGAGAACCATCTAGGAAATAAGTAAAGGATTGGTGAGTAATTTGTAGTGGTACAAACGCTATACAGTTGTGATCGTTATTATTATTTTTTAGCCTAGTGGTACTCAGTACTTGAATAAAGCACTAACAAGAATAGTTTTTAATACTGATTCAGGGTGTGTTTTTGCTGGGCAGGTGCAGTAGAAAAATAGGAGTCTGAAGAAACTGAGGAGGATATAGCAAGAGAGTGTTAGTGTTAAATCATGATGGTCAGTGCCGAGTGGGGACAGAAGAGAGGTCAGAAAAGGACTAAGTGACTGAGAAAATCATGACTGGATCATAAACCTGGAGGGCTTTATGATTTGCCATTTAAATATGTAAGCCATTGTCATGTGATGAAGTCATTAGGCCTTAAGAATGTCTTTATTTTATATGTCAAGTGAAGTTGGAAATGGTTGATTTTATAATGATACAATATTAGATTTCAGAATTATCTTGAAGTCGTAAATTCAACTCCTTGCTGAGGGCATGAGTTCTTCTTGTAACATCTTGAATGGTCATTTAACAAAATGGATCATTTTATTTAGAGAAGATTAGTATGGTTGACTCGCTGTTGATTTTGTGCCTTATATGTATACATAGTCACTCTTTTTCACAGTGTATTTTCTTTGTGTGTGTGTGTGTTTATTTTTTTTTACCAGCCTTCCTCTGATGCACAGGATAAGCAGTGCGGAACTTGGAGACTGAGAATCACGCCTGTTGATTACCTTCTGGGAGTGGCTGATTTAACTGGAGAGTTGATGCGAATGTGTATTAACAGTGTCGGGAACGGGGACATTGACACTCCCTTTGAAGTGAGCCAGTTTTTACGTCAGGTTTACGATGGGTTTTCATTCATTGGCAATACCGGACCTTACGAGGTTTCGAAGAAGCTGTATACTTTGAAACAAAGTCTGGCCAAAGTGGAGAACGCTTGTTATGCCTTGAAAGTCAGAGGTTCAGAAATCCCAAAACACATGCTGGCAGACGTCTTTTCAGTTAAGACAGAAATGATTGATCAAGAGGAGGGCATTTCTTAGGATAACATTACTCAGTTGTTTTTCTCTTAAGAACTCCTAAGAGAGACCAATTTGTAAGACTGTTATTTAGTATATCATTTGACTTTATTGTGGCTTTAGAAATGTTTTCAGTTGTACTTGTTTTAAATTGTATACAGGCTGTACATAAAATTACCAAAATGAATCATTTCTTATATCTTACTCATGAAAATTTGCATACAGATGTGTTTGCATATATGCCTATTTGAATTTTTGTTGGCTAAACTTCGTCATTTATCTTTGTTAAATGTGAACATGCTTCAGAGTGCACTTTCTGCCATACCTGTTTTAATTTACTTTGTGTGAATTTTGGAGTGGTAATATTTAGTGGAAGACATTTATAGTTTAAGTTGGTGATTTTTTTAATATATAGAAAGATTTCTTAATTACACATCTGGACTTGAGTTTCCTATTTAAATTTCTTGGTAATATTGTGCCAAGCCTCCAAAATAGGCTTATTCCATAGAATAAGAATTAAAATTATTATTAATGTACTTTAATTCTATGAGGTATTGTAGTGAGAATTCATACTATATTCTGGCTAATTTTAGGTCATTTTGAATCCATATGAAACAGCCTTCCAGAAAAATTGACAGGTACCCAGATGTTAGTTTCTACATTTAATTTTTGTCCTTTATCACAGAAAGTCTGATAGAGAATTGGCACTAACATTGTAATATTGCCACTAATGTTTGAATTGAATTATATAATTGCACACACAACTGAAAAGCTAATGATTATTTAGTAATTTTTCTTGTTATTGTATTTCATTAGGCATGTGTGGAGGCTTTCCTATTCTAACATCTATAAGAAATTACATCTAAATATTATAATGAAGTTTTGAAATCTTTGAAATATTAAGTTAACCCAAATCTTTATAGTTGTCCAGTTGTGTTAATTGATACATAAAAAGTTGCCAAAGAAGATTTATCACATACAATTCAGCAATAAGACAATTGTCAACACAGTTGGGAATAACAAGTAGTATCACTAGTAATAGAAGCAGCCTCACTAGTAATATTTAGAATTGGAGTTTGCCTACTAAAGTTAGTTGTAGATTATTCCCTGTGGTGTGAAACTGACTTGAGCATGGCACTGTTGGCTGACAACTAGACATTTTCTTTTGGTTTTGTGAGTTTTGAGAGTCTAGATATTGGATTTTATTTTTGGAAAGATTAGCCGCTCTGTTTGCAAGGGCTTATTCTTGGAAAGTGTAATTTTCCAAAAATTATCACCTAAAGGAAAATAAAATATATACATGCCTAATAGACTAGGTTTGTTTGTTGTTTATTCTGGTGGTAGTATGTATTTTTGGTTTCCCTATTCAAAGATACTGAAATAGTTTTATTACATATTTTTGTTTCTTTTGCCACTTGAAGTTGATGGATATCTTATAGATGTTTAAAACTGAACTCTTTGAATAAAATATTAAAATATAATAGTTTAGCTTATTTTTTGATCCGTTGAGAAATATTTCATCAAACTGTTAAGAAGTTTTAGCCTTAACAGGAAACTTGATACAGACTTGCTTAATATAGAGATTTATGATTTCTTAAAATGGGTCCAGAAGTAGTGAGAGTTTCAGGAAAGACACCTCTCATTGACGCAAACTGGGTCACTTTCCTATCCCTTTAAACCAGCTGGTGGAAAGGAAGATGAGATCACCTTAATGTATCAAAGTGTCCATTATCTGAGAGAAGAGTGAACACAAGAAACTGAATTAGGGTGTTACCATCATAGGGGAAGGGGAAATGGCCTTTGGGTTCATAGTCAGCACTATCTGCTACAGGTGGATTGGTGCCATGGCTATTGATGCATTTCTGCGTTACATGTTACACTAACACAGTAGGTGTTAGGCCTGGATGGTAGAGGATCTCTAAGTATATCCTGAATGTCTCTCAGTTTTAAAATGGTTGCTCTGATACCATCACCTGTGATAATGTTTTTCATCTTTATTATAAAAAGAAGCTGGTTCTAGGTAACACCGCAAGTTCCTGAAAAATTCTAAAATAAAATTGGGTATTTCTTTCATAAGTAATTGCTGCATGTATTAAATCAGTGTTTTTTCCATAATAAAGATTGCAGAACCCTAGGGCTTTTTGAAGGTGCCTCAAAGAAAGGTGTTATTTAAATGAGAGATTGATGAAATGGATTAAAAAACTTTATCCAAACTCTCTGCTAACTGCAAAAGACTCACTTTAGATTGAGACTAACAAATAGATTAAAAGAATGGGAAAAGACATTCCATGCAAACAGTAACCAAGAGAGCTAAACAAATAGACTTCAACACTTTTTTTGGCTAGAGACAAAGAACAACATGGAATGGTAAAAGGCTCAATCCACTGGGAATATATAGCAATCAAAAAAATACATATATATAAAACAACAGAGTCCCAAAATACATGAAGCAAAATCTGAGATAACTGAAGGGAGAAATAAACAGTTCAGCAGTAATAGTTGGATAATTTAATACCCAGCTTCCTATAATGGATGGGCCGACAAGACAGATGAGTAAGGAAATGGAGGACATGAACAACACTGTAAACCAAACTAGACCCAGCACCATGATTGTGTACCATGACCAACACTGGAATTCCATCTCAGGAATGCAAGGTTGGTTCAACATGAAAATCAGTACATAAACCGTGTTAATAGCATGAAGAGGGAAAAAACATGATGCCTGTCAGAAACAGGAAAACCATTTAACAAAATCCAACACCCTTTCATGACATAAACACTCAACAAATTCACAGTAGAAGGGAAATTTCTCATCCTGGTAAGTGCATGCATGCATGCTTAGTCACATCCAACTCTTTGCAGCCCCATGGACCTATGTAGCTTGCCAAACTCCTCTGTCCATGGCATTCTCCAGGCAGGAATACTAGAGTGGGTTGCCGTGCCCTTCTCCAGGGGATCTTCCCAGCCCAGGGATCAAACCCAGGTCTCCTACCTTGCAAGCGGACTGTACCATCTGAGCCAGCAGGGAAGCTCCTGGTAAAGGGCATCTGTAAAGCACACACCATTGTAATGGTGAAAGAACTGAAAGTTTTCACTCTAAGATAAGGAACAAAGCAAGGATGTCCAACGTTGTACTGGAGGTTCTAGCTAAGGCAATTAAGCAAGAAAAAGAAAGGGCAGATTGTAAAGAAAGAGGTAAAACTATCTCAATTTGGAGATAACATGGTATTATATGTAGAAAACCTCTATAAAAAATCCTTGAAACCCCTCAGACCATTAGGACTAATTAACGAATTAAGCAAGGTTGAAGGATACAAGATCAATATTTAAAAATCAGTTGTATTTATATACACTAGCAATTAGAAATCTGAAAATCAAGACAATAATTGCATTTACAATAGTATTTTTGTTGTTGTTTAGTCACTGAGTTGTGTCTGATTCTTTGTGACCCCATGGCATTACAAAGAATAAAATATATAGAAATAAATTGACCCTAAGTGCAAATTGTACACTGAAAGCTATAAAATGTTGCAGAAGAAAAAGGCACCCTGTGTTCTTGGAATTGTAGATTTAATATTGTTAAGATAGCAATACTCTGCAAATTGATCTGTAGGCTCAGTGCAGTCCTTATCAAAATTGCAACTTCACTTTGCAGAAATAGAGAGTCTGATCCTAAAGTTCATTTGAAAATTCAAAGGACACAGAATAGACAACAAAATCTTTGAAACAAAGGACAAAGTTGAAGGATTCACATTTTTAAAAATTTGAATCTTAAGACAAAGGTACAATAATCAAGATAGTGTAGCATTGGTGTAGGAACAGATACATAGATCAATGCAATAAAATTCAAATTCTAGAAAGATCCATATATCTATGGTGAATTGAATTTTTAATTAAAGATTTTATTTCTCTGGAGCAGTTTTAACTTCAGAGTAAAATTGAGAGGAAGGTACAGATATTTTCCATACATCCCCTGACCCACATGTACCTCTCCTGTCATCCCCCAGCAGAGTGGTTGGTGCATTTGTTACAATGAGTGTGACTACATTGACTTGTCATAATTGCCCAAGGCCCATAGTTTATAATACAGTTCACTTCTGGTGGTGCACGTTCTGTAGGTTTGAATAAGTCAGTAGATTTTGGACAAACGTGTCAAGACTATTCTATGGGGGAAGAATAGTCTTAAAAAAATGGTGCTGGGACATCTGAGCATCCCTTGAAAAGAATGAAGTTAGATTCTTCAAATTCTACAGAATTTAAGGGCTTTCCTGGTGGCTAAGTGGTAAAGAATCTTCCTGCCAATGCAGGAGACACGGGTTCTATCCCTGGTCTGGGAAGATACCACATGCTTAGGAGCAAGTCAGCCCGTGAACCACGAGGATTGAGCCTGTGCTCTAGAGCCTGGGAGCTGCAGCTACCGAAGCCTGCATATTCTACACCTGTGCTCCGCAACAAGAGAAGCTATTGCAATGAGAAGCCCGTACACTGCAGCTAGAGAGCCCCACTCGCTGCAACTGGAGAAAAAGCCCTCTCATCAACAAGACCCAGCACAACCAAAATAAATAAAAATTTTTTTAAAATTTTAAATAGAGCAAAGACAAATATAAAAACTAAAACTATGAAATCCTTAGAAACAGGTGTACATTTTCTTGACCATAGATCAGGCAGTGGTTTCTTAGGTCTGACATCAAAAGCACAAGCATCAAAAGAAAAAAAGTGAAACATCCATCAAAAGAAAAACTTAAGTGTCAAAGGACACTATCAAGAAAGTGAAAAGGCAGCCCACTGAATGGGAGAAAATGTTTGCCCATCATAATCTGATAATGGTACAATGATAATAGATAAATGCATCTAAAATATATAAGGAACTCAATATAAAGTGACAACCTCATTTAACAGTAGGCAAACCAATTGTAAAGATAGTTTTGTAAAAGTGACATGCAAATGGCCAGTGAGCACAGGAAAAGATGTTAAACATCATTAACCATTTCATGTGTGTGTACTCAATTGCTTAGTTGTGTCTGACTCTGTGACCCCATGGACTGTAGCCTGCCAGGCTCCACTGTCCATGGAATTTTCTGGGCAAGAATACTGGAGTGGAGGGAAATGCAAATCAAAATCATAAAGTACCACTGTACATTCACTACATATATATTTTTTATGTCTTCTATATAATGAAAGAAGGAGAGAGAGAAGGAAAAGAAGGAAGAAGAGGGAGGGAGAGAAGTAAAAGAAAAAAAAACAGAAGGAGAGGGAGGCTTGTGTATGAATGTTTCCAACAGTGTTACCTTCAGCCAAAAAGTGGGAACAACCCAAATGTCCATCAACTGATCATACTCCTGCCATGAAATACTTATTCAGCCATAAAAAATGAAATGCTAGTACTTGCATCATGGATGAGCCTGGAAAACTGCTAAGTGAAACTACATATACTTGGACCCAGAAGTCAAGAAAGTACCTCATGGTCAATAATTTGTTCAAGTCAATAGGTGTCACATTTGCAACTCATAATCTTTTTTGCTGTTGAGACTTGGAAGGTTTTAAATGATTTATACTTTAAATTCCAACCCATGAAAAAAAAATAAATTCCAACCCATGGGTTAACAGTGGGACAATAGGACTTACTACCTTTTGTCTACAAGTGCATTTATATAAATTCAGTTGATTCTTAGAGCTCTGATGTAGGCAGGACATGGTAATATCTGCTCCTCAATACCCCTTTTATACATAAATAAATATACAACTAGTGTGACTAAGACCTAGAGAGAGGTTAAGTAGCTTGCTCAAGGTTACCTACTACACTAGACAAAGATTTGGAATTAGAAACCATGTTTAATGAAACTTAAGTGACAGCCTTTCTGCAATAGCACACCACTTTCTGAACCTTAGTTTTATTATCAAATAATGCCAGCCTTACTTTTCTCAGGTGTTTTTATGACTGGACGGTATAATCTATGTGAAAATGGTTTTCAGGGCATGAAGAACCCAGGAATGTCACTTCTTGAATAGTCTATATGTGCAAAATTTTGCATGTAATTTAAGGAGATGCATACGCCTTCAGGAGTCCACCTATGGACACTGTAAAACTAAGTCCCTGAGACCCAGATTGAGAGACCTTGTTTCTGTTTGGTTTGGCTGTGCCGTGTCTTTGTTGCAGCGTGTGGGCTCTCTAGCTGTGGTGTGCGGGCTTAGTTGCCACTAAGCAGGGTCTTAGTTCCCCAACCAGGTATCAAATCCACGTCCCCGGCATTGGAAAGCAGATTCTTAACCCCTGGAGGGCCACCAGGGAAGTCCCAGGAGACCTTGTTATTGGAGCAATTCAAAAGTGTCTTTCACATTGTACACTTGCATAAGCATGCAGTTTCCATTGTGATATTCCAAAAGGGGCAGATACTCAATTTTGTTGTGTGAGTGAAATGCTAATATATTAGAGAGTTTCTCTCCTGAGAAATGCCTGTGACTTTCATGTCATTCTCAAATGGGTCTTTGACCTTAAAAAGCCAAGAATTACTGGTCTAGATGTTTTCTTGTTACCATGCATCATAAAAGACTATAAATCCAAAGATCCTAAGTAGATGAAGCAATTTCTAGGATTTATGAAGTAGTGGGATTTTCTTTGGCTCTTTTGTTTGTTAAACCATAAGTGAAGTTCTGTTGAAGAATGTTCCAGTTATTGCTTCCCTTGTCCCCTAATGAAAGTTCTTATGGCTGAATAATATTCCATTGTATACAGTCAGCTCTTTTTTATCTTTAGGTTTTGGATCCATGAATTCAACCAACTACAGATCAAAAAATATCAGGGAAAAAAATTCCAGAAAGTTCCAAAAAGTAAAACTTGAATTTGCTGTATACAGGCAACTGTTTACACTATATCTATAACTATTTGCATAACATTTACATTGTATTAGGTATTATAAATAATGTAGAGGTGATTTAAAATATTTGAGAGGATATGTATGGGTTATGTACAAATACTATGTTGTTTTATTTAAGAGACTTGAATATCCATAGATTCTGGTATCTGCAGGAGAAACCAATTGCCTTTGGATACTGAGAGTGACTATATATGCCACATCTTTATCCATTTATCCATTGATGGACACTTAAGTTGTTTCCATATCTTGGCTATTGTGAATAATGCTGCTGTAAACAGGAAAGTGCAGATACTTTTTGATATCCTGTTTTCATTTCCTTTGAATGTATACTTAGAAGTGGGATTGCTGGATCATATAATTCTATGTTTAATTTCTTCATGAAACTCCATACTGCTTTCTATTATAATGGCTGCACCAGTTTGCATTCCCACCAACAATGCACTAGGGTTCTGTTTTTTCCCCACCCTTACAACGTTTGTTATCTCTTATCTTTTGATAATAAATAGCATTTTCTAATGGGCATGAGGTAACGTTGTGGTTTTGATTTGCATCTCCCTATTCATTAATGATGTTGAGCATTCTTTCAAGTATCTGTTGCCATTTGTTTGTCTTCTTTGGAAAACTGTCCAATTCCTCAGCTCATTTTTAATGTTTGTTATATCAATAGTTTTCTTGTTATTGAGTTGTTTGAATTCTTTATATATTTTGAATATTAACCCTTTTTGGTTATATGACTTGCAAATATTTTCTCCCATTCAGTAGGTTGCTTTTTCATTTTGTTGATGGTTTGATTGTTTCTTTTGATGAGCAGAAGCTTCTTAGTTTGATGTTGTCCCATTTAATTGTTTTTGCTTTTTAAAATTTTTAATTGGATGATAAATACTTTACAACGTTATGTTGATTTCTGCTGTACAACAGTGCAAATCAGTAAGTGTTTTTGCTTTTGTTGCTGTGCCTTTGCCATCAAAAGTACTTTTTTTACTGGCCTACAATTTGGGAGGAAAATCCTATTTGTAACCCATCTCAATGATCATTTGAATAGTAAGCAATTGCACATGCCAAATCCCAAGTCTTGCTTAAGAAACATGACGAAACAGCATCTAGGAAGTATAAGAACTCAAGACTCAAAGTCCAGAACTTTTTTCCATATTCATAATACAAATAAAAGCCTCCAAACCTCCTTGTCTACCTAATAGTACCCACAAGTGCACATGTGCGCATGCACGCACCCACACACCCACAGTACTTTGAACACCTCTTAGTACGTCCCTGCGTGGAGGGAGAATGGATAGAAGGCTTTGGCAACACCAAAGAGGCAGAATCCTAATGGCACCGATCTTTAGCAATCACGATTTGAGGCATCGCAGGTAAAGCATCTCAATTAACTGAGGTTCTGACTGAAGGCATAGGAACCATAGAAGGAGGTGTAGAAGAAGAAAATTATAAATATCAGCTCTCACCTTGGGAGCAGTTGCAGAAACAAGTCGTATTGAACTAAAAGAGGAACGGAGACCAGAGATGGGTAGAGACTGATGGGACTTCCTAAGGGAAGACAGTGAACCACTTTGGTTGCGTGAAGGATCATTGCCTTACATTAGATGGAAGCATGAAGTGGTTTGAAGGTTCAAAGCTAGCTGGAAGGGTGTGAGTGCTGCAAGCCAGAGGAGTGGACCATGCTGGGCATTGCCTATTGATACTCGGTATGAAGGTCTTCCCAGTTGGTGCAGTGGTACAGAATCCGCCTGCCAGTGCAGGAGATGCAAGAGACATGGGTTCAATTCCTGAGTCAGGAAGCTCCCCTGGAGTAGAAAATGGCAACCCAGTATTCTTGCCTGGAAAACTCCTTGGACAGAGGAGTCTGGTGGGCTGTAGTCCATGGGGTTATGAAGAGTTGGACATGATTGAGGGCACACACACACTCTTGGTACCAGGGCTGCCTTCTGAATTCTCCCTGTACTGTTGGAGGTGGAAGCTTAGAAGCCACACTTCCTTGATTTCCTTGCTAAGAGGGTTTATTTGCCATCTCCCAGTGAGAGGCACATGTAATATTTGAAGAACAAGAGAAACAGAAGCCATAATTGCTCTGCAGCATCGGAGGCAGAGAGCCGGGCTTGCTCAGAGGGCTTACGTGAGGATTTGCAGGAGCTTCTGCACTCTACTAATCACCTGCTTCAGTGCTGCCAGCAGCTGAGCTCATCAGCCATGGTTTCCTGCAGTTCCTGTGACTTATTGATTTCCTGAATTCACTGGCAGCGTTCCCTGAACTTCCTTTCACCCAGCCCTTCCAAGGTTTTGGAAGCACCTGTGTTAAATCCTGTCCTGTGTGATACTTCGAGTGCTTTCTGTTCCCGACTGAATGCTAACTACCAGGGAACAAGCATGAGAAAGAGGTGCCTGTTATCTCTTGCAAGAGAAATGCAAGTAGAAACTACAAGTTGGCCCTTTTCACCTATCAGCTGGATAGAGTGGACGACTGGTAGCAGTATGTTGAAGTGGGGGAAGTTGGCTTCCACGCTGCTGTAAAAAATGGAAATTGACATTAATCTATGAAACTGGTGATTCCCAGGTGGTGCTAGTGGTAAAGAACCTGCCTGCCAATGCCGGAGTCACAGGAGACATGGATTCAGTTCCTGGGTCAGGAAGATCCCCTGGAGAAGGAAATGGCAGCCCACTTCAGTACTCTTGCCTGGAGAATCCCACAGAGAGAGAAGCCTGGAGGGCTATAGTCTGTGGGGCCGCAAAGAGTCGGACACGACTGAAGCAACTTAGCATGCATGCTATGAAATTGACATTGATCTCTACAAGGGGTATTTTGGTAATATCTATCACGTTTATTCATACATTTGTGAATTACATGTTTAAAACATACTTATTATAGCATTGTTTTGAAATACTGAAATGTTTTAAATGTGAGTGTCCTTTTATGAAGGACAAATTAAATCCGTTATGGTGCAACCATATGATTAGATGCTATAAAGCCGTTGAAAACAATGAGGCAGGTCTGCATATTCTGTTATGGAAAGCTATTCATTTTATTTTAACTGAAACTAGAAAAATGTAGATATGCCACTGCCGTGCAAAGGTTAAAATAATATGTTTTTGTTAACATGCAGATTATTTCTAGAAGAATGCACACAAAAGGACAAGGGTGATTGTTCGCTGCCCTCCTTTCACACATGAATGGGTGAGGAGAAAAATTGGTGGCACATTCGTAGGCCTTTTGTGATGTAAAGAGCTTGAAACCAAGGATAATATTGGATTATTGTTTTTTATTTTTATTAACTTTGTCATCTCTTAGGAAGATTTGAGATTTAAAAAGATGTGATTTGGGGGCAAATAGACCAGAGAAGGGCTTCCCAGGTGGCACTCGTGGTAAAGAACCTGCCTGCCAATGCAGGAGACACAGTGAGACAAGGGTTCGATCCCTGGGTCAGGAAGATCTCCTGGAGGAGGGCATCACAACCCACCCCAGTATTCTCTCCTGGAGAATCCCATGGACACAGGAGTTCTTTAAAACTTTTTAAAACCACATTTGCTCCAGACTTCTTTCCAAAGAATTAAGATGTTACAGAGTTTCACCCCACCTCCACCATCCCCAGAGGCAGTTATCAACCACAAGATTGGAATACATACTCTTTTGATACTTATTTTCTTTTTTTACTGCCTATGTATTAATCCACAAACACTGCTGTTTTGTTTGCATTTTAAAATTTTGTAAATACTGTCATAGTATACAAATCTTTTTGCAACTAGATTTTTTTCATTTAGTATTTTTCATTTCATTTAATATTTAAAATTTTGAAATTTACTCACATGGATATATGTAAATTCCAGTTAATTCATGTTAGCTGCTACATAGTATTCTACTTTTAGGGCTTAACCATTTCCCCTAGACTATAGCTGTACCCCAGACCACCCTCCTGGTTTATTAATTTAGGTTTATTAATTTATTTAGCTCCTGGTTTATGCTCATTCTTTCTGTATCAGACCCATTTTAATTCAATGGCAAATTCAAGATACATGAAGATAATTCTTCTAACATACTGGGCTACCAGGGAAGTCCTGTTTACTACCATGTTGAAAGATCAGTTTACCCCTTTCTAGTATCCCAACTCTAGCAGTTCTTAAGACCCCACTGGACCCTTCAATTCATTGACCTTTCCACTACTCATTGACCTCTGAGTAGCCTCTTTCCCTTTATCTCCCAGCTTTAACGTCCTTGCTAATAATTCCCTTTCCTTTGCACACACCTTCAGCTCTCCTGCTTTCTCTTATTCATCATACTCATTGGTGAAACTAAATCCCAGATTAAGTCCATCTCTTTAACTCCTTTACACGTGCCCCTGTGGTGCTGAAGAAAATATAGGAAAAGTAGATGGGTCTCACTTTATGACCATGGATATCATGTTGGTCTCATGCTGCCTGGCAGTCATACTGTGTTTCCTCAGTCCATTCATTCTTCCGCTCTCATCAATGACATTTCACACTGTCTCCTCCTATATCGTCTCCTCCTATATCTCCTCCTCAGCCTCCCATTTGGCCAAGGGCTAGGAAGACTGAAGACGACAGAGGAGAATTTCCACAATCTCATCACACTTATCAGCCAGCATTTGGCTTCACCTCCTCTGCCTCCCTGCCTCCTGCTATCTGTGTTTTCTCTGAGGCCAGCCTCTCCACCTGTGTCCTGGGTCCGCTCTCATCTGTTCAGTGGCTCCAGCAAGTCTCATCTCTCTCCTTCCTGAATGATTGATTTTATTCCCTTTCTACTGGAATTTCCCGCCAACATACAAACATATCTTTAAAAACTTCCTGAAAGAGATATGTATACTTTCTGAATCTAATTCTTCTCCCATTCTCCGGGATCCACTCAGACTTGTCCCCAGCAATTCACCTGAACTTCAGCTCTTTTCCAAATGTTGGGTTTTTTTTTTCTTTCTTTAAAAATTTATTTTTAATTGGAAGATAATTGCTTTGCAATGTTGTGTTGGTGCACAACATATACACTGTGTTGTATGTCTGCTGTACAACAACATGAGTCAGCTCTAAGTGTACATACATCTGCTCCCTCTTGAGCCTCCTCCCATCCCTCCTTGCATATGTCTTTGTTTTGTTTAGTTTAATATATAACTGTCTGTCTTACTCAACCTGCAGCAGCATTTGACAGGTGGTGATGGATCTGTCCAGGACCTTCTCCTTGGATGCTGTTTTCCACTGACTTCCAGACACCCCGTTCTTGGTCTTCCTCCTGTTTCTCTGGCTGATTCTCAGCCTCCTTTGTTGATTCCTTCTTATCACCCTGACCTCACCTTGGAGGACCTGAGGCTCAATCCTTGGATGTCTTCTCTAATTACATTCATCCTCTTAATGGTTTTGTGCAGTCTTATGGGTGTATAAAACCATTAAGGGCATGTGTAACTCAATGAAACTAAGCCATGTCGTGTGGGGCCACCCAAGACAGGAGGGTCACGGTGGAGAGGTCTGACAGAATGTGGTCCACTGCAGAAGGGAATGGCAAACCACTTCAGTGTTCTTGCCTTGAGAACCCCATGAACAGTATGAAAAGGCAAAATGATAGGATACTGAAAGGGGAACTCCCCGGGTCGGTAGGTGCCCAATATGCTACTGGAGATCAGTGGAGAAATAACTCCAGAAAGAATGAAGGGATGGAGCCAAAGCAAAAACAATACCCAGTTGTGGATGTGACTGGTGATAGAAGCAAGGTCCAATGCTGTAAAGAGCAATATTGCATAGGAACCTGGAATGTTAGGTTCATGAATCAAGGCAAATTGGAAGTGGTCAAACGAGATGGCAAGAGTGAACGTTGACATTCTAGGAATCAGCAAACTCAAATGGACTGGAATGGGTGAATTTAACTCAGATGACCATTATATCTCAGAGAAGGCAATGGCACCCCACTCCAGTACTCTTGCCTGGAAAATCCCATGGATGGAGGAGCCTGGTGGGCTACAGTCCACGGGGTCGCTAAGAGTCGGACACAACTGAGCGACTTCACTTTCATTTTTTACTGTCATGCATTGGAGAAGGAAATGGCAACCCACTCCAGTGTTCTTGCCTTGAGAATCCCAGGGACGGGGAGTCTGGTGGGTTGCCGTCTATGGGGTCGTACAGAGTCGGACACGACTGAAGTGACTTAGCAGCAGCAGCAGCAGCAGACCATTATATGTACTACTGTGGGAAGGAATCCCTTAGAAGAAATGGAGTAGCTATCATGGTCAACAAGAGAGTCTGAAATGCAGTACTTGGATGCAATCTCAAAAACGACAGAATGATCTCTGATCATTTCCAAGGCAAACCATTCAATTTCACAGTAATCCAAGCCTGTGCCCCAACCAGTAACACTGAAGAAGCTGAAGTTCAATGGTTCTATGAAGACCCACAAGACCTTTTAGAACTAACACCCAAAAAAGATGTCCTTTTCATTATAGGAGACTGGAATGCAAAAGTAGGAAGTCAAGAAACACCTGGTGTAACAGGCAAATTTGGCCTTGGAGTATGGAATGAAGCAGGGCAAAGGCTAATAGAGTTTTGCCAAGAGAATGCACTGGTCATAGCAAACACCCTCTTCCAACAACACAAGAGAAGACTCTACACATGGACATCACCAGATGGTCAACACCGAAATCAGACTGATTATATTCTTTGCAGCCAAAGATGGGGAAGCTCTATACAGTCAGCAAAAACAAAACTGGGAGCTGACTGTGGCTCAGATCATGAACTCCTTATTGCCAAATTCAGACTGAAATTGAAGAAAGTGGGGAAAACCACTAGACCATTCAGGTATCAATCAAATCCCTTATGATTATATATATCAGGTATATATATATATATATATATATATATATAATGGTATATATATATGGTATATATATATATATGGTGTATATATATATATATATGGTATATATATATATATATATGGGTATATATATCAGGTATATATATAATATATATATATATATTATGGTATATATATATATATGGTGTATATATATATATATGGTATATATATATATGGTATATATATATATGTACATATATATGTATATATATGATTATATATATCAGGTATATATATAATATATATATATATTATGGTATATATATATATATGGTGTGTATATATATATATATGGTATATATATATATATATGGTATATATATATATGTATATATATATATATATGGTGTATATATATATATATCAGGTATAAATATATGGTATATATATATATATTATATATACCATATCTATCTATCTATCTATATATATATATGGTATATATATAGATATATATGGTATACATATGGTAATATATATGGTAATAATACATATGGTAATATATATACCATATATATCTATATATATACCATATATATATATATAGATAGATAGATAGATAGATATGGTATATATAATATATATATATATACCATATATTTATACCTGATATATATGTATATATATATATACATATATATATCATATATATATATACATATATATACCATATATATATATATATATACCATATATATATACACACCACATATATATATATACCATAATATATATATATATATTATATATACCTGATATATATAATCATATATATACATATATATATACATATATATATACCATATATATATATATACACCATATATATATATATACCATAATATATATATATATATATATTATATATATACCTGATATATATAATCATAAGGGATTTGATTGATACCTGAATGGTCTAGTGGTTTTCTGGTATATATATATATATATATATATATATATATATATATATATATATATATATATGGTGTATATATATATATACATATATATCAGGTATAAATCAAATCCCTTATGATTATACAGTGAAAGTGAGAAATAGATGTAAGGGACTAGATCTGATAGATAGAATGCCTGATGAACTATGGACGGAGGTTCGTAACAGTGTACAGGAGACAGGGATCAAGACCATCCCCATGGAAAAGAAATGCAAAAAAGCAAAATGGCTGTCTGAGGAGGCCTTACAAATAGCTGTGAAAAGAAGAGAAGCCAAAGCAAAGGAGAAAAGGAAAGATATCAGCATCTGAATGCAGAGTTCCAAAGAATAGCAAGAAGAGATAAAAAAGCCTTCCTCAGCGATCAATGCAAAGAAATAGAGGAAAACAACAGAATGGGAAAGACTAGAGATCTCTTCAAGAAAATCAGAGACACCAAAGGAACATTTCATGCAAAGATGGGCTCGATAAAGGACAGAAATGGTATGGACCTAACAGAAGCAGAAGATATTAAGAAGAGATGGCAAGAATACACAGAAGAACTGTACAAAAAAGATCTTCATGACCAAGATAATCACAATGGTGTGATCACTCACCTAGAGCCAGACATCATAGAATGTGAAGTCAAGTGGGCCCTAGAAAGCATCACTATGAACAAAGTTAGTGGAGGTGATGGAATCCCAGTGGAGCTATTTCAAATCCTAGAAGACAAAGCTGTGAAAGAGCTGCATTCAATATGCCAGCAAATTTGGAAAACTCAGCAGTGGCCACAGGACTAGAAAAGGTCAGTTTTCATTCCAATCCCAAAGAAAGGCAATGCCAAAGAATGCTCAAACTACTGCACAATTGCACTCATCTCACACGCTAGTAAAGTAATGCTCAAAATTCTCCAAGCCAGGCTTCAGCAATACGTGAACTGTGAACTACCAGATGCTCAAGCTGGTTTTAGAAAAGGCAGAGGAACCAGAGATCAAATTGTCAACATCCGCTGGATCATGAAAAAAGGAAGAGAGTTAAAAAAAAAAAAATTATTTCTGCTTTATTGACTATGCCAAAGCCTTTAACTGTGTGGATCACAATAAACTGTGGAAAATTCTGAAAGACATGGGAATAACCAGACCACCTGACCTGCCTCTTGAGAAACCTATATGCAGGTCAGGAAGCAACAGTTAGAACTGGACATGGAACAACAGACTGGCTCCAAATAGGAAAAGTAGTACATCAAGGCTGTATATTGTCACCCTGCTTATTTAACTTCTCTGCAGAGTACATCATGAGAAATGCTGGGCTGGAAGAAGCACAAGCTGGAATCAAGATTGCCGGGAGAAATATCAATCACCTCAGATATGCAGATGACACCACCCTTATGGCAGAGAGTGAAGAGGAACTAAAAAGCCTCTTGATGAAGGTGAAGAGGAGGTAGAAAAAGTTGGCTTAAAACTCAACATTCAGAAAATGAAGATCAAGGCATCTGGTCCCATCACTTCATGGGAAATAGATAGGGAAAAAGTGGAAACAGTGTCAGAGTTTATTTTTGGGGCTTCAAAATCACCGCATATGGTGACTGCAGCCATGAAATTAAAAGACGCTTACTCCTTGGGACGAAAGTTATGACCAACCTAGATAGCATATTGAAAAGCATATTACTTTGCCAACAAAGTTCCATCCAGTCAAGGCTATGGTTTTTCCAGTGGTCAGGTATGGATGTGAGAGTTGGACTGTGAAGAAAGCTGAGCACCGAAGAATTGATGCTTTTGAATTGTGGTGTTGGAGAAGACTCTTGAGAGTCCCTTGGACTGCAGGGAGATCTGACCAGTCCATCCTAAAGCAGATCAGTCCTGGGTTTTCATTGGAAGGACTGATATTGAAGCTGAAACTCCAATACTTTGGCCACCTCATGTGAAGATTTGACTCATTGGAAAAGACCCTGATGCTGGGAGGGATTGGAGAGCTGGAAGAGAAGTGGACAACAGAGGATGAGATTGCTGGATGGCATCACCGACTCGATGGACATGGGTTTGAGTGAACTCTGGGAGTTGGTGATGGACAGGGAGGCCTGGCGTGCTGTGATTCATGCGGTTGCAAAGAGTCGGACATGACTGAGTGACTGAACTGAACTGAACTGAACTGATGGATGTATATACTATCTACATGCTGACAGTTTCATATCTCTGTGTCGGCATCTCTTCTGAACTCCAGATGCACATGTGTGTTCTCAGTCATGTTCGACTTTGCCACCCCATGGACTGTAGGCTGCCAGGCTCCTCTGTCCATGGGATTTTTCAGGTAAGGATACTGGAATGGGTTGCCATTCCTTCTCCAGGGGATCTTCCCAACCCAGAGATTGAACCCACATCTCTTGCATCTCCTGCGTTGGCAGGCAGATTCTTTACCCACTGTGCCACTTGGGAAGCCTCCCAGTTATACCTGTCAATTCCCAATTCAAAATCTCCACTTGAGTGTCTGATGGATGTATCCAAGTTAACAGGTCCAGAACTTAGCTTGTTTCTCCCGTCAAACCTTCTCCGTCTATCTGCTTCTTCTCATTTGATGGCAACTTCATCCTTGTAAACGATCAGGCATGGTGGTAGTCATCTCAGTTCCTCTCTTTGGCTCACATTCCATATTTAATCTGTCAGGAATTTTGTAGGCTCTATATTTAAAATATACCCAATATCTTTTATCATCCTCGTCCACGCCGTCACCGCCTTTCACTTGGGTTACTGCAGCAGCTTCCTGCTTCCATCCTTGTCCCCTCCCGAGTAGGCAGAGTGGTCTGTTAACCTGCAGTCAGGTCAGCTTGCCTCTCTATTGAAATCCTTGCAGTGGCTACTGTTTCATTCAGACGAAAATGCCCAAGCCCTTGAGATGGCCACAGGACTCTGCACTAGAGGTCCTCGGCCTTTTTGGTACCAGGGACTAGTTTCATGGAAGGCAGTTTTTTTCACAGACCTGGGGAGTGGGAAGGACAGTTTGGGGATGATTCAAGCGCATTACATTTATTCTGAACATTATTTCTATTATTATTGCATCAGCTTCACCTCAGATCATCAGGCATTAGGTCGCAGAGGTTGGCGACCCCAGCTCTATACAATCTGCCTGCCTCCTCTTATTTTAGCCTAATATTCTCCCTCAGGGCTTCCCTGGTGGCTGCTCAATGGTAAAGAATCTGCTTGCCAATGCAAGAGATGCAGGAGATTTGGGTTCGATCCCTGGATTGGGAAGATCCCCTGGAGGAGGAAATGGCAACCCACTGCGGTATTTTTGCCTGGGAAATCCCATGCACGGAGGAACCTGGTGGGCTACTGTCCATAGGGTTGCAAAAGTCAGACATGACTGCACGCGCACGCGCACACACACACACCACACTCCCTTTGACTTACTGCACTCCAGCCTCACTGGCCTCCAGCTTGTTTGTTGTTTTAACAAGGTCTGTTTTTTCTTGTTTCTTTTTTTTCATTCAGATATCTATGCACTATTTTCCTCATCACTTTTAAGTTTGTGCTAACAGGCCACCTTCCAAATAAGGCCTGCTGCTGCTGCTGCTAAGTCGCTTCAGTCGTGTCCAACTCTGTGCGTCCCCATAGACGGCAGCCCCCAGGCTCCCCTGTCCCTGGGATTTTCCAGGCAAGAACACTGGAGTGGGTTGCCATTTCCTTCTCCAATACAAGAAAGTGAAAAGTCAAAGTGAAGTCGCTCAGTTGTGTCCAACTCTTAGCGACCCCATGGACTGCAGCCTACCAGGCTCCTCCATCCATGGGATTTTCCAGGCAAGAGTACTGGAGTGGGGTGCCATTGCCTTCTCCGAATAAGGCCTACCAGGATCTAATTTAATCGCCATTTGCAGCCTACACCCAATGCACTTTCAGAGGCTGGCCTCTACATGGAACACAGTACGAACAGTGTCCTTGGCACTGTAGAAAGTACCATTCCCTTCTTACATGGGTAACCAACCAAAGTATTACACTTGCTATTTTTCTCCCTTAACTAATATGTAAGCTCTCCAGGGAGAGGAATGTTTGTACTCCCTGGTGTATCCTAGATATATTGAACAATCCATGCGTACACATAATGGGTACTTAGTGAATACTTGTGCAATGAATAGACAAGGAGATTGTTTTCAGTTCTTTGGTATTACAAATAATATTTGTAATAGAGCAGTGAGTACCTGCGGAGAAGGCACCCCACTCCAGTACTCTTGCCTGGAAAATCCCATGGACAGAGGAGCCTGGTGGGCTGCAGTCCGTGGGGTCGCTAAGAGTCGGACATAATTGAGCAACTTCACTTTCACTTTTCCCTTTCATGCATTGGAGAAGGAAATGGCAATCCACTCCAGTGTTCTTGCCTGGAGAATCCCAGGGACGGGGGAGCCTAGTGGGCTGCCGTCTATGGGGTCACACAGAGTTGGACATGACTGAATCGACTTAGCAGCAGCAGCAGCAGCAGTGAGTACCTGTGATGATTAATTTTATGTGTCAAGCTGACTGGGCTAAGAAATGCCCTGACATTTCATCACACATTATTCTGGGTATGTCTGTGAGGATATTTTTTTGGATGAAATTGACATTTGAATCTGTAGACTGCATAAAGCAGCTGGCCCTCCCTAATGCAGGTGGACCCCATCCAACCCTGAATAGGACAGAAGGCTGGAGGGAATTCTTCCCTGACTGCTTGAGACTTTGGTCTTTTCTGGCCTTTGAACTCACTGAAATATCAGTTTTTCTTGGTTATTGAGCCTGCTGAATTTTGAATTGAAACTTATACCTTCAGCTCTCCCGGGCCTTCTGCTTGACAGCTGCAGTTCTTGGGACTTCTCAGCCTCTATAATTGCAGGAGCCAATTCCTTATAATAAATCTCTTTATGTCTACCTATATGCATGTTACATGTATATGTCTGTCTACCTACCTATCGGTAGTTACATACACATGCGCCCTATTGGTTCTGTTTCTCTGTAAAACTGATGAATACAATATTCTTAGCTTGTCTCCTTGTGAGCATACGTAAGAATTTATCTAGGTAGATGATATGGGAGAGAAATTGCTTGGTTTTAGAATGCAGACATTAAATTTTACTAGACATTATAAAGTGTTATACTAATCTATATTTCTTTCTGCAACTGTGTAAAAGTTTGTGTTCCCGCATCATTTTGCCAACCCTAATAACCAACCTGACGGTTTTCATTTTTCTTTATTTATTTATTTTTAAAATATTTATTTATTTGGCTGCACCGGATCTTAGTTGGGACCCTCAGAGTCTTTGATCTTCACTGTAGCATACAGGATCTTCAGTCGTGGTATGTGGGATCTAGTTCCCCAACAGAGCCTTAGACACTGAACCGCCTGAGAAGTCCCAACCTGATGGTTTTGAAATGGTATCTTTTAAAATGATTTTGTCCCTCACTGTACTCGTTTTACCTATATGAAATTGCATTTTTGTGAGCCAAAAACTATTGAATACTGATAATTCAATGGGGTCTAATCTGACAGTGACTATCTCTGCAATTACAAACTCTTTGCCATTCATATTTCTTCTTTTACAAATTACTTGTTCATATGATTTCAACATTTTTCTATTATATTATTTCCCCCAACCCCCTCATGGCCTTTCCCCATTTTTGCAATTCTTCTTTATATGAATACCCTTTCCTGGTCTATGGTTGGGAGTGTGTTTTCTCATACAGATATGTGTTATTTTAATGCCATCATATTTACCATTCTTCTATGATTTGTACTGTTATTGTCTTAAGAACTTCAACCATACCCTGAGGTCATAAGTATATTATCGTATATTTTGGTCTATCATTTACAAAATTTTTATTTTAAATTGAAGTATAGTGTCTCAGGTGTACAGCAAAGTGATTCAGTTTATACATATATGTGAATATACATATATATTTTTCAGACTTTTCCATTATAGGTTATTACAAACATTGAATATAATTCCCTGTAATATGCCATAAATCCTGTTTATCAATCTCGTATACAGTAGTGTGTATCTGTTAATCACAAATTCCAAATTTATCTCTCCCTCTTCTCCTTTGGTAACCATAGGTTTGTTTTCTGTTTGTGAGTCTCTTTCTGTTTGATAAAGAAGTTCATTTGTATCTTTTTCTTTTAGATTCCACACATAAGTGATTTTGTTGTTGCTCTTGTTGTTACTGTTCAGTCTCTCAGTCATGTCCAGTTCTTTGCAACCCCATGGATTGCAGCACACCAGGCTTCCCGGTCCTTCACTCTCTCCTGGAATTCGCTCAAACTCATGTCCATTGAGTCGATGATGCTGTCCAACCATCTCATCCTCTGTCACCCCCTTCTCCTCTTGCCCTCAATCTTTCCCAGCAGCAGGGTCTTTTTCAGTGAGTTGGCTCTTCTCATCAGGTGGCCAAAGTATTGGAGCTTCAGCTTCAGCATCAGTCCTTCCAGTGAATATTCAGGGTTGATTTCCTTTAGGATTGACTGGTTTGATCTCCTTGTTGTTCAAGAGACTCTCAAGAGTCTTCTCCAGCACCACAGTTCAAAAGCATCAATTCTTTGGTGCTCAGCCTTCTTTATGGTCCAACTCACATCTGTACATGACTACTGGAAAAACCATAGTTGATATGACATTTGTCTTTCTCTTTCTGACTTCCTTCACTTAGTATGATAATCTCTAGGTCCATCCACATTGCTACAAATACCATTATTTCATTCTTTTTTTTATGGCTGAGTAATATCCATCATATATCTGTATCTATATCTATCTGTATCTATATACTACCCTTTCTTGAACCAGTCCTCTGTTGATGGACACTTGGGTTGTTTCCATGTCCCGGCTATTATAAGTAGTGCTGCTATGAACATTGGGTTGCATATATCTTTTCAAATTAGAGTTTTCTCCAGATATATGCCCAGGAGTGGGATTGCTAGATCATATGGTAATTCTATTTTTAGTTTTTAAAGGCACCTCCACACTGTTCTCCACTGTGGCTGCAATTTACATTCCCACCAACAGTGTAGGAGGATTCCCTTTTCTCCACATCCTCTCCAGCATTCATTTTTTGTAGCTTTTTTCCCCCACATTGTATGACTTGTGGGATCTTAGTTCCCCAACCAGGGATTGAACCTGGGCCCTTGGCAGTGAAAATGCAGAGTTCTAACCACTGGACAACCAGGATGTCCCCTGCAGACTTTTTGATGTTGGCCATTCTGAGCAATGTGAAGTGATACCTCATTGTGGTTTTGCTTTGCATTTCTTTAATAATTAGCTACGATGAGCATCTTTCCATGTGCCTGCTGTCCATCTGTATGTCTTTGGAGAAATGTCTGTTTAGGTCTTCTGCCCATTTTTTGATTGGGTTGTCTATAAATCTTTAAAAGTTTTTCTTTTTCCATTAGGTTTGGGATCATTGTGGAAATTATTTTGGTATTCCAGGGTATGGTGTGTGATATGGATGAGAGAAGGGGTCTTATTTTTCCATATGGATTGAAAACTTTATCCTTTCCCCATCAGTTTGCAATGCTATCTCCATTATCCTAAGTTCTCCTAAGAAACGTGGGTTTCTTTTGGCTCCCTTTTATGGCCCACTGGTCTATTTGCCTGTCCTTGCACCAATAACACACTTACTAATCACTGTAAGTTTATACTGAGTTTTGATAAATGAGAGGGCAACTATTCTTGCCTTTTCATCAAATTTGTCTTACTGTTCTTGTATTATTTCTTCTTTCAGTATTGGATAGAATTTTGCAGTGTGTTTTAAACTGAATTTGCTAGTCACTTCAAATATACCTTTTCCATAAGGAGGAAAATATCTTTAACTTTGTTCCTTTGTTATGGTTGAGTTAGAGTGAGTTACGTGGAATTAGTGAATTAATTATCACCTCAGCCAGCAGGGAAAATCAACAGTCCATGACAACAAAAAAAAGGTTATGACAATAAGTGATCCATTCTCTACAGCAAATATTGTGACTTTCCTATTACAAGCATGTTCCCAGCAGCAGAGTTACAAATCAACAGTCTCTCGAACAATTTAAAATTAATATTACAGGAAAACATGATGACTTCATGATGTCAAGGTACAGAGTAAGTACACATTTAACTTTTTATAATCATAGGCCTTTATGTTTTTATTAATCTTTCCTTTACCTGCCTAACAAGATGTAAGGGCTCATTCAGGGTTTGGAAACAGACTTCCCAGTTCTCCCCGCCCCGCTTCTCCAAGTTCCTGACTAGCAATTGCTAGCTCTTCCTGGCAGCCTCTGCGTCAAATGAGCCTTGCTATCCAGTCAGTGAATTAGTTAGTATTCAGCAGTTTTCTTAATGATAGCTTGCAGATCTCTCATAATCTCTACTTTGGAAGTTAATTTACTATTTAATTCATCTATTAAACTTGTTGGTGGAGAGAATCAATTTTCTTTTGTTTCAATAACTATTTTTAATTTCTGTAAGTTTTATCTGTTTTTCATTCTTTCCTGTTCTATTTTCATAGTGTCTTATTCTTTTATTTTCTATTCCTTTCTTTTAAAAATCTCTCTAATTTTTAAATATGCTTATATCATAATATCTTTCAGACTATCCTTGAGGGGCTAATCCTGGTGCATCAATGGGAATCATGTGTTCGGGTATATTACGTATTTTTTTTTAATTTGTGGTTTACCACTTAACCTAAAATTTTATCTCCTGTCCTTGAGTGTCATTAAATCCAGGCTCCTGGTGTTTAGTACCTACTGTTAGGTCCCCTGGGAGCAGCATATCTATGTGCTTTCAACCATGGGCATGGTCAATTCATGTGCGTCTCAGCCTGCATTTCAGATCACTCTTTCTCAGACACTTGTTTTCTTTTTCTGTGTTCCTTTATGTGTCATTTCTCTGGGTTTATAGTATATGGCATTCTACTTCAGGTCATTCTTCCATGGTGCCAGATCTGGTAGTTAAATTTTTGAAATAAAAAATTTTTTTACCTAATTTTTATATGTATATTGTTGAAAAATCTAAAGTCAAAAAATTATGTTCTGCTTGAAGAGATGATTACCATTCAGTTCAGTTCAGCCGCTCAGTCGTGTCTGACTCTTTGCAACCCCATGAATCGCAGCACGCCAGGCCTCCCTGTCCATCACCAACTCCCGGAGTTCACTCAGACTCACATCCATCGAGTCAGTGATGCCATCCAGCCATCTCATCCTGTCATCCCCTTCTCCTCCTGTCCCAAATCCCTCCCAGCATCAGAGTCTTTCCAGTGAGTCAACTCTTCCCATGGGTGGCCAAAGTACTGGAGTTTCAGCTTTAGCATCATTGCTTCCAAAGATCCCAGGGCTGATGTCCTTCAGAATGGACTGGTTGGATCTCCTTGCAGTCCAAGGGACTCTCAAGAGTCTTCTCCAACACCACAGTTCAAAAGCATCAATTCTTCGGCGCTCAGCTTTCTTCACAGTCCAACTCTCACATCCATAGATGACTACTGGAAAAACCATAGCCTTGACTAGACGGACCTTTGTTGGCAAAGTAATGTCTCTGCTTTTCAATATGCTGTCTAGGTGGGTCATAACTTTTCTTTCAAGAAGTAAGAGTCTTCTAATTTCATGGCTGCAGTCACCATCTGCAGTGATTTTGGAGCCCAAAAAAATAAAGTCTGACACTGTTTCCACTGTTTCCCCATCGATTTCCCATGAAGTGATGGAACCAGATGCCATGATCTTCATTTTCTGAATGTTGAGTTTTAAGCCAACTTTTCCACTTTCCTCTTTCACCTTCATCAAGAGGCTTTTTAGTTCCTCTTCACTTTCTGCCATAAGGGTGGTGTCATCTGCATATCTGAGGTGATTGATATTTCTCCCGGCAATCTTGATTCCAGCTTATGCGTCTTCCAGCCCAGCGTTTCTCATAATGTACTCTGCATATAAGTTAAATAAGCAGGCTGACAATATACAGCCTTAATGTACTCCTTTTCCTATCGGGAACCAGTCTGTTGGTACATGTCCAATTCTAACTGTTGCTTCCTGACCTGCATATAGGTTTCTCAAGAGGCAGGTCAGGTTGTCTGGAATTCCCATCTCTTGAAGAATTTTCCACAGTTTGTTGTGATCCACAAGTCAAAGGCTTTGGCATAGTCAATAAAGCAGAAATAGATGTTTTTCTGGAACTCTCTTGCTTTTTCCATGATCCAGCAGATGTTGGCAATTTGGTCTCTGGTTCCTCTGCCTTTTCTGAAACCGGCTTGAACATCTGGAAGTTCACGGTTCACGTACTGCTGAAGCCTGGCTTGGAGAATTTTAAGCATCACTTTACTACCTTGTGAGATGAGTGCAATTGTGCAGTAGTTTGAGCATTCTTTGGCATTGCCTTTCTTTGGGATTGGAGTGAAAACTGACTTTTTCCAATCCTGTGGCCACTGCTGAGTTTTCCAAATTTGCTGGCATATTGAATGCAGCTCTTTCACAGCATCATCTTTCAGGATTTGAAATAGCTGAACTAGCATTCCATCACCTCCACTAGCTTTGTTTGTAGTGATGCTTTCTAAGGCCCACTTGACTTCACATTCCAGGATATCTGGCTCTAGGTCAGTGATCACACCATCGTGATTATCTGGGTCGTGAAGATCTTTTTTGTATAGTTCTGTGTATTCTTGTCATTTCTTCTTAATATCTTCTGCTTCTGTTAGGTCCATACCATTTCTGCCCTTTATCGAGTCCATCTTTGCATGAAATGTTCCCTTGGTATCTCTAATTTTCTTGAAGAGATCTCTAGTCTTTCCCATTCTGTTGTTTTCCTCTATTTCTTTGCATTGATTGCTGAGGAAGGCTTTCTTATCTCTTCTTGCTATTCTTTGGAACTCTGCATTCAGATGCTTATATCTTTCCTTTTCTCCTTTACTTCTGGCTTCTCTTCTTTTCACAGCTATTTGTATGGCCTCCCCAAACAGCCATTTTGCTTTTTGCATTTCTTTTCCATGGGGATGGTCTTGATCCCTGTCTCCTGTACAATGTCACGAACCTCAGTCCATAGTTCATCAGACACTCTATCTATCAGATCCTGTCCTTAAATCTATTTCTCATTTCCCCTGTATAATCATAAGGGATTTGCTTTAGGTCATACCTGAATGGTCTAGTGGTTTTTCCTACTTTCTTTTTATAATTACTATTAGCATTATATTAATTCTATTTAATTATCTTTGTAATCTTGTTTCTCTGTGCATATGTGTATATGGATGTGTGCGGGTGTGTAAACACTAATATAATTATTATTAAGTTAAATAGGAATTATCCTCATTGTGCTATTTAATAACATGATTTTCAAAAATTAAATATAATGTCAAAATATTTACATATTAACCACTATATTCCTACTAGGTGCTTTTTAAAGGCTACAAAGTATACCATCATGATGCTATAATGTAATTTATTCCATCAATTGTGTTGTTGAACATTTTTAAAATGTTTGTGGTTATAAACAATACTGATACAAATGACCTTAGAAGTGCGTCTTTGCCTGTGTCTTTGTTTATTTATTTAGAATAAGTTGCTGAAAGCAGAATAGCTGGGTAATATGAATATTTTTGTTATTCACTGACAAATTGAGTTGTTTTCTTCTGGGACAATTATCAGCCAGACTCCCTTTCCTAAATTCTTGTTTACCAGATATTGAAGATTGAAATGACATGAACATATATTTATATGTATCTCTTCCTAGAGCTGTAGGCATAACACTAACATTTTCTCCCAAGGTTAGGGAGTGAGTTTCTGGCATGTCTTTCCTACCAAACTCCACCCTGTCAGAGTTAATAGGAATTCCATGCGGCACACGTGCTCTGAAGCATCAGTACGTGCTCTGAAGGAGAAAGGGTTCTCTATGATTACTTTTCAACCTGAAAAAAAGTATATATGCCTCACGTTTATCTGCTCCACTTACCAGCACCCAGCCCCCATCCTGCCTCAATGAACTTAATAAGATTAACAGATGCTATTTCTTTTTTTAATATACTTTTTTATTTTGTACTGGAGTATAGCCGATTAACAATGCTGTGATAGTTTCAGGTGGACAGCTAAGGGACTTAGCCATCAGAATGTATCCATTCTCCCCCAAACTCCCCTCCCATCCAGGCTGCCACATACCACTAAACAGAGTTTCTTGTGCTATACACTAGGTCCTTGTTGATTATCTGTTTTAAATATAACGGTGTGTACTGGTCCATCCCAAACTCCCAACCTGCCCCTGTGTGCTTAGTCGCTCAGTCATGTCTGACTCTTTGCAACCCCATGAACTGTAGCCCGTCAAGCTCCACTGTCCATGGGGATTTTCCAGGCCAGAATACTGGAGTGAGTAGCCTTTCCCTTCTCCAGGGATCTTCCCAACCCAGGGATCAAACCCAGGTCTCCCACATCGCAGGTGGATTTTATACCATCTGAGCTACCAAGGAAGCCCAAGAATACTGGAGTGGATAGCCTGTCGCTTCCCCAGGGGATCTTCCCGACAGATGCTATTTCTTTAATCTGTGTTAGTGTGCTGTCAGGTAACAGCATCATTCTGAGGTTACTAGGACTGAAGCACAGAACAATGGTGAGAGATGGACAAAAAAATCTGTGAGAGAATATTTTTCACGTCTTCCAATTACAGCCCCTCTATACTTCCCTCTAAAGTCATTTATATAACAGAATGCTATATCAGAAAGCTCCAAGCTGGTTTATTACTCAAGTATTCTTCTGGTTAAATTGTAGGTTATGTAAAGTCTTGCCATTTATTCTTGTTTAAAAACATTGAAAGGAGGCATGATATGACTCTAATAAATTATCATTAATTTTATTAAGTTTCATAATGGCATCTTGTCATAGAAGAATATGCTGTTGTTTAGACACTAAGTTGTGTCCAACTCTTTTGTGACCCCATGGACTGCAGCCCCCAGGCTGCTCTGTCCATGGGATTTTCCAGGCAAGAGAGTACTGGGGTGGGGTGCCATTTGATCTTCCCAACCCAGAGATCAAACCCTCGACTACTGCACTGACGCGCAGATTCTTTACCGCTGAGCCAACAGGGAAGCCTGTAGAAGAATATACACATGGGAATTCGCCGGCAGTCCAGTGGTTAGGGCTCTGTGCTTTCACTACCAAGGGCAGAGGTTCTATCCCTGGTTGGTGCTCTAAGATACTGAAGGCTGTGCAGCGTGGCCAAAAACAATATGCATATGTATTTTAGACATGCATATCAAAGCACACGAAGTCTGGAATTTGCTCTAGAATTCCATGGAGTGGGAGGGAGGGAGGGGAGAGGAATCGGTGGATAGTTGAAGCAAGTGTGGCAGAACTTTATGGGGCCATTGTATTATTCTCACTTTGAGAACATTTGATAGTTTTAAAAATGTAGTAAAAAGGTAGTTTCTTAGGGCAAGAGAGAGATGGAGAGAGATATTGAGAGGGGTTGATTGATTATCCTGTTGAATCTCTGAGTTAAAAAACCAAGGGAAACCTGTCTGACAAAGGGAGAAACCTGGCTGAAGTGGGCTTTGTTGTGAATGAGCCCCCTGCTGCCATCTAAGAGTCAGAGATTCCCCAGTGGCACAGGGATAAAAGAATCCTCCTGCCAATGCAGGAGGACCGAGTTTGATCCCCAGGGTAGGAAGATCCCCTGGAGAAGGAAATGGCAACCCACCCCAGTATTCTTGCCTGGGAAATCCCATGGACAGAGGAGCCTGGCAGGGCTACAGTCCATGGGGTGGCAAAAGAGTTGGACACAAGTTAGTGACTAAACAACAACAAGCTATCAAAGGGCACAAATAGAAGCAAGGCTGTGTCTTTGTAGATACATCCCTCTACCCCATACACATACGCAATTCCCATTGCTCTAAGCCTGTTCTGTAAGAATGCAGTTAACTTAGGATTTAATAGTGGGAGGAATATTAGAGACCATGTAACCTACACTTTTTCTTGAGTAAATGAAGAAATCAAGTAAAATACATCTATGTCCCTGCATAAGCGTCTTTTAAAATCTCATCTCATTTACCCTCACAACAGTTTTGAAAGGTAAAAACTGGAGATGTTGCTCTATTTTTATAAACGCAAGTGAGGCCTTGTGTGTGTGTTGATGGGGGTGGGACAAGTGTCCTTGCCCCTTTAAAAAGTCTACACTGAACTGACCTCTTTCCTTGAATTTAGACTTTTTTTTTTTTTAAATGAAGCTTTGTATATTGACTTTAAAATTTTTACTTACATTAATTTATTTGGCTGCACTGGGTCTTAGTTGCTGCACGTGGGATCTTTAGTGATCGTGGCATGTGGAATCCTCTTTTAGTTGTGGCATGCGGGATCTAGTTCCCAGTCCAGGAACTGAACCAGGCCTCTGCAGCCTGAGTTTGGAGTCTCAAGCACCGGACCACTGGGGAAGTCCTGAATCTAGGCCTTTTGAAATCTATCCCAGACTCCTTGTATTGTATTTCGTAGAACACTAGGAATCAACAAGCCCTTAAACCAGAATAAAAAGTTATTAATATCACTGATATGTGAGTAGGGAAACTGTTCTGACGCCATCTCGTTTTTAAAATTGAAGGCCTAAGTTTTGATTCTGATATCATATATTCCCTTTAGCGGCTGTAAAATTGTGCATGTTCAAGTTCAAAAGTCAGTAGTGAAATGTTTAAAGTTCAGCAGTGACATTAAGGTCTGGATGAAAATATGAGATTTTATTTGTAAGACAAGCAGAATTACAGAAATAATGTCACAATTTCTCCAAACCTAAGATACTCATCTGTGACATCTCTAATGAATTACCTCTGCCTGCTCCCCTGACTCCCTCTAGGTTCTATAGGTAATGTCAGCTTCCCAAGCACTTTGAGTGTTTTTCTCTTTTCTGGTTTTCCTAATGCTCCTTCCTCTTTGCATGCCTTCTCTTTTAAGACTGAGCTTGGATTCCAACTCCTCCAATTTGATGAAGTCTTCCTTACTAGCCTGCATCATGAACTCTCCCTGTTTCCTTTGTTAACTTCTCCCTGTTAACAAAGTAACACAGATGGAGAGGCTTAAATGACCGAAACATATCTCATACTTCTGAGAGCAGGATCAGCTCTTTCTGGGGCTGTGAGGAGGGCTGTGAGAGCCCTTCAGGCCCCTCCCCTAGATTCTGATGCTTTGCTGGTGGTCTTTATTCCTTGGCCTGTGGCGGCATCACCCCCAGTCTCTGCCTTGGTCTTCACACGGTGCTCTCCCTGTGTGCATGTCTGTCTCTAAACATCCGCTGTATTAAGGACACCAGACACATTGGACTGGGCCACTCTATTCCAGTTCTACCCCATCTTAACAAATGATACCTGCAACAGCTTATTTCTAAATAAGGCTACATTCTAAGGTAAGAAGAGTGAGAACTTCAATATGTGGATTTTTCTGGAGACCCCAATTCAACCCATAAAATTCCTTCTTTTGAATTTTCTCCCCACTTCGTTTATATTTCGTTCATGGAACGTATCACATTCTGTGTTGTTAACAGTCTTGACTCTCCTCCTAGACTGCAAGATCTTCCAAGTCCGGTTCATCTTCATATAACCGGAAGTGCCAAGCATAGAGGATGGGTTTGTCAAGGGCCTTATATAGTTTTCACTATGGCTACCTCTGGTCCCCAGGTTAGGCTATACCTCCAAATGGCAACAGGCAGGATTTTATTAAAATAAAATTTCATTTTTTTCAGGTACATAGTCTGTGTACCTGAATGCATGCAGTTAGGTTTGTGTACCCTTGTTGAAGGCAGGACAAAGTGCTTGGGCTCTGAAAGTCAGGTGGACAACCCAGGCTGTAATAGTCCACTTGATGGTGTCAGCCAGGAGTGAGAGAGAGAGAGAGAGAGAGAGAGAGAGAGAGAGAGAGAGAGAGAGAGAAGCAAGTATG
Organism: Bos taurus; assembly: GCF_002263795.3. Lineage (NCBI taxonomy): Eukaryota > Metazoa > Chordata > Mammalia > Artiodactyla > Bovidae > Bos > Bos taurus. Next base: position 4,403,012 of record NC_037355.1, read on the forward strand.
ACTTTCAAAAAAAGCTAGGGAAGACTCTGAGTTAGTGGCTGAATGGGTGGATGCCTCAGGAGTAGTGGATACAAGCATTGGGATTATAAGAGCATTCTGAAACCTAATGCTAATGTTCTGGGGACTGAGATTCTGCAGGATTTGAAGGGGAGGAGTGAGTATGAAGACAAAAACCAATTACCGCTAACCAGGATACATAACCTGGTTACCGGTAACCAGGACAAAGGGGCAAAATATCTGTGCCAGGGTCTATGCCAGCCCAAGGATCTGGACAACACAACCACAGATGTCAGAAGCAAGAGATGAGTTTGATGATGAGCCAGTCCATTGTCTTTTTCCAGAAAGCTTGCATCATTGTGAAGGAAGTCCCCCCAGTCGGGAGGAAGGGATGGCTGGAGCAGGGAAGGGTGGCATACTCCCCAGCCCAGCCTCAGCAGCAGACTCACAAAGGCCAGGCTTCATTTGCTGTTCATTCAAAGTACTGAACTAGACAACTAGGGAAAAAAGTCACGGTCCCTTCACTCAAGAGGCTTACAGATCTACAGGAAATAAAACACAGCCAAGGAAAAGTAAACAATCATCCGGGACCCCACATTTGGGAAAGTTCCATAGTGAATGGGAAAGGAGGTCCCTCTATTGATGGAGATGCCGTCTCCAAGTGTGGCCCTTGGACGGTGGCATCAGTGTCACCAGGAGCTTGTTAGAAAGGCAGATTCACAGGCTGCACTCCAGACTTATGAAATGGGGGTCACTGGAGGTGGGGCCAAGGAATCTGCATTTAACCAGCTTGGAAGGTAGGGGATTTCTTGTGCACATTGAAGTTTAGGAGGTACTGCACTTAGGAGCAGCCGGGAGGATGGGAAGCAGGAGGCAGGAAAGGAAATGGGGAGATGCAGACATGGAGTGAGTGATGTAGGAGAGACTTTGGGGACTGATTGTGACTTTACAACTTTCCAAGCCTTTCCAACTTTCCAAGAATCTGCAGGATGGAGAACAGGGCAAGTAGGAGGGCATCACACTCCCTTGGATGCCAGAACTTGATTCCATCGTTTAGATTAGCCTTTTCCCCAAACCAGAGATTCACCAAGAATAAAAGGATTCCAAGAACAGATGCCTTTGGGAAACGCTGGATTCTGTTCACACCTCCTGGAGATTTATAGTGCACAAGAGCACGATAAAGACATCAAAATTCTTTTTTTTAAAATAGTGATCTATTTAATAAGTTTTGATCCTTTGCTCACTCAGCATGTGATCTGCAGACCAGCAGCATCAGTAGCACCTGGGAGCTTGATGGGAAATGCAGAGGGACTTCCCTGGTGATGCAGTGGCTAAATCTGCACACTCCCAGTGTAGGGGGCCCAGGTTTGACCCCTGGACAGGGCACTATTAATAGATTCCACGTGCTGCAACTAAGAATTCGAAGGCTGCAACTGAGACAGGGTGCTGTCAAATACATAAATATTTTTTAAAAAAGAAAATGCAGAATCTTCGTCTCTACTCCAGAGTCAGAGGCTTCATTCAACAACATCCCAAGGTGACAGATATGCTCATTAAAGTTTGAGAAGTGCTGGTTTAACCCATTGTTCTGTGGAATTCACTTTGGAAATGCTGCTTTAGGCAATGAGAAGCCAGAGATTTTGAACAGGAAAGCTGCAGGATGAGAGCAGCCTTGTCCTGCACAAAGCCCCTGAAGGAGTCTTTCCCTTTCTCCTCCTGGTGCTCCCTCCCCTTGAGCACTTCCGGTCATTCTCCTCCACTGCAGGAGACTTTGTTCAGGCATGAAGCCCCACAGAGACTTTTCTGGGCAGTGCCACACTGGCGATCTGTAAACCACTGATCCGTGAGCTCCTTGCTCTCATGAAACTCAAATAGCTTTCATCGACTTGGAAACCCAGCCATTGTTCATACCGATGATCAGATTCTAGTGCTTCATCCAAACTTTCAAGGCATCTTTGGATCCCCGTCATTTAACAGTCCGTCTGTGCAGTTTTTATATAAGATCTACCAGGGTAGTCTTCTTTTCAAGCATGGTCATTTCATTACACTTAAAAAAAAAAAAAAAACTTGAAAAATTATTGTGTTAAAGTGTCATTCTGAATTATTCGCTAGTTGTGTGCACTAGTCGTTTTTGAAAGCAAGAATCTTGCTAGTCAAGTTTTGAATCCCCCAACTAGAACTTAGGGGGTTACTGAGTAACAACAAATGGTGGACAAGCACAGGGTTTCCTGGAGCCATATGAGGTGGTGGCATTCAAAGGAACCCCGCTTGTTCACTGCATTTCAAAGGTATGAGCAAAGCAAAACCTTGTCCTAAAGGGGGTTAGCTGAGACGGTGACGGTTGAAAGGCTGAGAGATCCTGCGAGGACAGAGATTGTATGGGCACACCATGGTGTGTGTAGGAGAGATTTCTGGGGTGAAGGAGGGGCTGAATACATTCAGGGCTGGGGACACTGCAGGTAGAGACTCACACATGGGCCAGGGCAAGAGACCCGAGGACACAGGAGGCTGTTGCAGGCACGCAGAGTCAACCTGAAGTCCGGAAGTGGAAGACCTCTTTGCGTTCCCCTCCGACATCTGCCAGCAACGCCTGTCTTTGTGTTAACAGGAGGCCGGAAGGGGGAGCAAGTTAAAGAATGGGGGCCCGTTTCCTCTCTTTGTGCCCCAGTCCCCCCTCCTTTGTATACACCCTCCATCCTGAATAAGCTCTGATTCTCAGGACTAAAATGCACAGCGTGTATCCTGCCGAGACACAGATACCGCCCAGGAGAGCAGAGCCAAAGGATCCCCAGAGTGGAGAGGTGAGAACACCCAGGTAACGCTTGGGGGAATACAGTCTGTATAAAAGAACCTGTTAGCCTAATGAGGCCAACACTGACTTAAAGTTGTAGGTTCTTTCTCTCTCTTTCATCAAGAGGCAGAACTTGGAGAGAAGAGTGACGCGGCGACATGGTTTTAGACACACTATGCAGCCACACAGCCGGGTGGGACGAGTCCCCTCCTTGGGCGTCTTGGGACCTGAGGCTGTGACCACAGAGATGTCCTGGCCGCGTCTGCCATCTAGCGCCTCGCAGGAGGGGTCACCACGCCGGTGTATCCCGGCTTCCCGGGTAAATGTTCGCATATAGACTCAGTGTGAGAGCATTATAAAATCAGCCAGATGGAGGTGAGTAGAGCAGATTCACGGCAAATTCTGTGCAGATCGATGAGAGTGGGAAAATACAGTTAAGTGGACCTGTGGGGGAAGATCCCCTGGAAGAGGAAATGGCAACCCGCTCCAGTATTCTTGCCTGGAAAATTTCTGGAGAGAGGAGCCTGGCGGGCTACGGTCCATGCGGTCGCAGAGTCCGACACAACTTAGCGACTGAGTGCGCGCGGGCGCGCGCGCGCGCACACACACACACACACACACACACACACACACACACAGCATGTGCGCACCCCAGCTCTTCTCTTTTCCGCCCCCTGTCCTTCGCCTCCCCTGCCGTCCCCACTCTGCCCAGCCCTTCCTCCCGGGAAAGGTCAAACAATCCTCAGCCACCCCTTGGTTCAGTGCACGCAGAGGCGGTCGGCCATGTAGAATCCAGTAGATATGATGCCTTCATATGAACAGACTTACATCTATGATTCATTTTGTAAAATAGATTTCTACGATAATAAAAATAACGCAGGCACATTGTGAAACCTTTGGAACGTATAGAAAAGAGAAAAGGGCCCACTGTCTCCGCATCCTGATTATTATCTGGGGGCAGGGGATGCCCGCTGGCGAGTGGGCTTAGATAAGAAATCCCAGCTTGAGAAGGCGTCCCATACGCCGTATGCGGCGCCTGCCAGAGCTGGGCTAGGACAGCGCTCAGCCCCTAGGCGATCGCCGGGACTCCCACGCAGGGACTCCTACCCAGCAACTCTGAGCGCGCAGGCGGTCCTTCTGCGCATGCACACTGCCGGGTCGCCGCGAGCCCAGGTTCCCCGAGGTGTGACCCTCGACCCGAGCCTGGGCTGGGTGCTCGGGGCTCGGCTGGGACGTGCGCTTTGTCCCGTGCCCTGGCTGCCGGGGGACTCCTCCTTCACCACATCTGGCAGCTCTGTGACCCGAGGTCAAGCAGAAAATAACCTGTTTAAATAACAAATCCATTCAGTTATTTTTAAATCTAGAAAAGTTAAAAATAAGAAAGCAAAAATATCTCCTAGCGAACGCCTTTCTGGTCTTTAAGGAAATGACAGACATGAGCTTAAAACATGCAAAACAGCATAAAAGTTTTAAAATGAAAAGTCAATAGCCGCCCTTCTGAGCAATCCCTCTATCCAAAGGGAATGATTATTATGTCCGCCCCCACAATATGTATGTGTATATATATATATATATATTCTTACCCTTTTAGTATTTATACGATGTGGATTTTTACTGTTCATTCTTCTGCTCTTCCTGCCTTCCCGGTTCATACGTCTCAGGGACATTTCCACATTTGAACATCTGAATCTAATAATTTTTAAGGATGCTTGGAATTCCATTTGTAAAGTACCATATTTTATCTAATATAAAGAAATTCTCAAGTGCTTTGTCAGGCAACTCACAAATCTAAAATGTAACTGAACCTGCAAATATGAGTATTCACAGCTAGGAGAGTCTTAGGCTTGGTTTGTGGTGATCTAGAAGCTATTCATTTACAAAAGTACCACCAAAACATCTCCATGAAATCATTTAATTCAATTCAATGCTACCAAACAGGGCCATCTTAAAGCTTGGGAACACAACTAAAATCGTCCTAGGAGTGGAAATGCTAAGTCTTAAAGAACTACACTTTAAAAAGGTATTGGTAGATTTTGTTAAATGGCCCTTTTACAAAGTTGCACAGATTTATACTGTTACCAAAATATGAATGAGGTTGAACATCTTTTTATATGTAAAATGGCAGTCAGTATTTCTTTTTCTGTATATTGCTTTTTCATATTCTTTGCATTTTTATTCTTTGCATTTTTCTTCCTGATTCAGCTGGGCTTTGTAAATGAAAGAAATTATCTTCTGTCTATCATCGTGTTCTGCAAATGTTTTCCCCAGTTTGTCTTCTGTGTTCTACCTTTCTGTTTAGTTGTTGATTTTGTTTTGGTTTAGTTTTACAACAAGGAAATGTTAACATTTTGTATGGCAAATTTGGCAGAGTGCCTTTATACTTGTGGGTTGTCTGTCTTATTTTGCAGAGCCTTCCCCACTACAATCAGTCAATTCACACATGACTTTTATTTAAAACACACACACACACCTTTTATTGTTAGGAAAGTCATCTATTCAATGAAGAAAGTTTGTAAGATACATATAAGCCAAAAGAAAAGTCTTATAGTCTAATTGCCAAAGATAATCACTATGAACATTTTGCCATAAAAAGTTCTATGTAATAATTAAGATTGTGTTTCAATAATGTCATGAACTATAATTGTTAAATATTGGAGTTCTATTTTAAAACAGCTTTATTGAAGTATGATTATACCATAAAAATCACTCATTTAAAGTAAATGATTCTTAGTAAAATTACAGATTTGTGTCATCATTACAACAATCCAGTTTCAGAACATTTTCATCACTGCAGAAAGAAAGGGCTTTCTTTCTATTTGTGTCCTTCTGAAGTCACTCCCCACTCTTTCCAACCAGCCCTAGGCAACCATTAATCAACTTCTTGTCCCAATGGATTTCCTTTTCCTGGACATTTCATATACATGGAATCACACAATATGTAAATTTTGTGTTTGGCTTCTTTCACTTAGTATATTTCTGAGATTCATCAATATCATAAGGTGTATCAATACTGCATTGACTTTATTGCGGAATACTAAGTAGATCATTGACTGGATATAATACATTTTGTCCATTTGTCAGTTGATGCACATGTGAGTTTTTTCCGCTTTTCAGATATTCTGAATTACGCTGTTTTGAACATTTGTCGACAAGTTTTGTGTAGACATGTTTTCATTTTTCCTGGGTGTAAGTGGAATTGCTGGATTGTGGGTAAACTCTGAGTCAGCATTTATTTGTTTGCTTATTTATTTATTTTTGACTCTGCTGGGTTTTCACTGCTGTGAGGTCTTTTCTGTAGTTGAGGAGAGGGGGGTCTACTCTTTGTTGTGGTGAGTGGATTACTCATCGCGGGGGGCTCAAGGGCACGCAGGCTTCAGTGGCTGCAGCCGGGGCTCAGTAGTTGTGGTTCCCAGGCTTTAGAGCTCACACTCAATTGTTGTGGAGCATGGACTTAGTTATTTGGCTGCATGTGAGATCTTTCCAGCCCAGGGGTTGAATCCATGTCCCCCTGCACTGGCAGGCTGATTCTTTTCAACTGAGCTACCTGGGAAGCACTCTACCTTAGCATTGGATTCTATATCTTGAGGAGCTGCCTGGGACCAGTCTGTACTGAAACCTCCACCAGAAAAAAGGAGGCCCTTTTCATCCAAGCTCCTTTTCTCTGGATGACAAGACCTGTCTGGAATATGTCTAAGGTTCCAGGACTTTGCATAGAGCTTAAGGTTAACTTTGAGTCTTATTTTAGCAGAATGTTAAGATGAATTTCTTCCTGTCTGAGTTTTGACTGGGCTACTAATGTAATGGGCATTAAACACCAAAATTAATATAAGACTGAAACCTTCATGAGCAAAATTTTTTTAAAAGTTCAAAGTTACAAAAGGGGAATCAGAACAGTATTTGCCCAGCCATGTTCATAGCAGCATTATTCACAATAGCCGAAAGGTGGAAGCAACCCAACTGTCCATGGATGGATGAATGGATGCACGAAATGTGGTGTGTCCATACAATGGAGTATTATTCAACCTTAAGAAGGAAGGAAATTTTGACACCTGCTACAACATGGATGCACCTGAAGGACATGAAGTTAAGAGAAATAAGCCACGCAAAAATACTGTATGGTTCTACTTACAAGAGGTACCTCTGAAACGGAGTAGGACCCTACAGTCCTTGCCATCTGACCATGTCCTCTGCCTGTCTTTTGTCTGTGGAAAGCTTTAGCCAAAGAATAAGTTTAATCAGAGAAGTGAGATATGCGGAAACAATGGAAAATAGTAAAAGGAGACTAATAATGACAACAAGTCATTAAGCATACTCAAGGACCTTTAGTTCTTTCCCAAGGGCTGTAGATGATATTCTGAGCCATATCCTGTGAGTAGTCTTGTAGCTACCAAAACACCAGGTGGAGAAGTTAACTACATGATGACCAGACCGTACCCAGACATGAGCTGACACAATTCTGAGAACTGGCTGCAAAGAAATGGGAATAAATGGGCCCTGGAGCTAAAGATTAACTATACTTGAAACAACCAAGATGATGCGGTAAAACCACTGATGACCAATTTGAAGATGACTATTAGAGATGACTGTGCTGTTTCTGCTTATAACACCAATTCTGTCTATAAAAGCTCTCATCCCCTGCTTGTCAGGGGTAGGGGGAGAGTTGGCCTTTGGACAGATGTCTACCATGCTCCCCCCACAGTTGCTGGCATCTGAAATAAAGCAAACTTTTCTTTCCACCAACCCGGCCTGTTTATTGGCTTTTGAGCGGGGAGTAGCTGGATCCCACCAGAGAAGGCAATGGCACCCCACTCCAGTACTCTTGCCTGGAAAATCCCATGGATGGAGGAGCCTGGAAGGCTGCAGTCCATGGGGTCGCTGAGGGTCGGACACGACTGAGCGACTTTGCTTTCACTTTTCACTTTCATGCATTGGAGAAGGAAATGGCAACCCACTCCAGTGTTTTTGCCTGGAGAATCCCAGGGATGGGGCAGCCTGATGGGCTGCCGTCTATGGGGTCACACAGAGTCGGACACGACTGTAGTGACTTAGCAATAGCAATAGCTGGATCCCACACACTTTTAGTAACATCTATACTGGTAAGATTCATAGAAACAGAATGGTGGGTGCTGGAGTTTGAAGAGAAGGAGGGTGATGAGTTATTGTGAAAGGGTACAGAGTTTCAGTTTGGGAAGATGAAAACATTTTGGAGATGGGAGATGATGATGGTTGGCCAACAATTGGAATGTACCTAATTCAACTGAACCTTACACCTAGAGATGGTAAAATTTATGTATATTACAGTAATTAAAAAAAGAAAAAGGTGGGGATCAGTAACCATTTGGACATATTTTAATCAAAAAAGAGAAATGTAAAAGGCAGGGGAAGGACAGCTGGGTTCCTGATGCTGAGACTCTGGGAGAAGGAGGCTGTTAGGGGCTCCCAGACCTTGCTGGCTTTATCCTAACCGTCTGGGAGTCAGAGACACATGAAGAATCACAATGCTATATTCCCAAGGAAAGGAGTGGGGTCAGGGAAGGAGGTTCCTTAACTCGGGCAGGACTGCCAGGAGCTCAGCCACAGGTAGGTAGGGAGGCCCCCAGAGAAAGGTCATCCTGTGCTGGGTCCATGTTGCCCATGGGCTGCTTGGAAATGAGGCTCCAGTGAAGGCTTCCTGCTCATCCACCAAAACCCTATCAACTCCTGCACGTGGGGCTTTGTGAACAAACCTCCTATTTGCAAAAGCAAAACAGTATTGCAATTTCTCTATTTTTCCTGAATTTAGAACAATAGGCCACAAATTTAGTATTTGAATGAGTTATCATCTGAGGCATATGCTCAAGGATGAATCACCTGTGAGGGCTCTGCAGCATTTAGAGAAACTCCAGAAGGAAATTACCGAACTTCCCCCTGAAGACCATGGGGAGAACGGATGCCAGCTGATCAGACTCACTTTAAATTCTCAATTTAAATCCTTGTGCATTTCAGAACTCCAGATATGTTCCTATGGGAGGACATAAAACTGGACCAAACATTTTTTAAACCTCTCTCTTTAGATGACTGCACCATATGCAAGTCACAGTCTGTGGAGAAAGATGCAGAAGCCCACCCAGTTTTTAAAGGGAAGAACTATTTGTGTATAAACTTGGAGGTGTGGGCATGCTAAGTCGCTCAGTTGTGTCTGACTCTTTGCGACTCTATAGATTGTAGCCCACCAGGCTCCTCTGTCCATGAGATTCTCTAGGCAAGAATACTGAAGTGGGTTTCCAGGCCCTCTTCCAGAGGATCTTTCTGATCTGGGGCTCGAACTCCCACCTGCCTGTGTCTCCTGCATTGCAGGTGGATTCTTTACCCACTGAGACACCTGGGAAGCCCCAACTTGGAGATACAGATCATTAAATAGGAGAATTGTCCTTCAATGCTTTTAGTCACATCTCATTCAAAATTTTCAGTAAGGAAAGTTCTGGAACCTGTAATGGATATATTTATTCAAATATAAATCTACTTATTGCAGTATCTTTCACCCAGAAATATTTTATTTCTACCCATTCTTTCTGTGCCACAGGTCCTCAGGGACTTCTGTAGCCATTTGGAGATCTGGAGTCAACTGCTGACCAGGGCCCTTATCTGCATAGAGATGTTACATCCTAAAGCATTTGTTAGTTCTTGTGGGGTACAGACTTCATTGTGTAAACAAAGATAAACCTGGATCAGGATCCTAAGACATCAGACACACGTCCTCAGGGATTTTAGGTATGTCCTGCTTATCTTTTTATCTCACCTCTTACCTGGTTTTCTCTAACACTTGTGTGGGGAAATTCTCACTGTATTTTCCTCTTCTTGCATTCACAGAGCCAAGAATTGAGTAACCAAAATTCATGGTTTGACAAGAAAGAGAGGGTGTGAGGAAGGTGGGGAGGGGGCAATGTAAGATGGGATATACCTTCTCTGGTCCCTGCAATTTTTTGAAATCTTTACACAGTACCCAGGGGCAACTGCAGCAAGGAACATCTAACAGAGTAAGGAGATGAATTCCAGCCCAGGAAGAATCCAGGCTTGTTAGACTGGTTTCTCATACATCGAATGTTGAGTAACAATTAGAATAAGACCCACAAATTCCATTTCACCTAATGCGTCTAGACCGTGGCCAAACTGAAGCTTTAACAGTGACATGTATAATGTGCGTGAACAAGTGACCAGTGAATGTCAACATCTGTTTTTTTATCTTAAGTGTGTTTCTTTGCCTTGTCACTGTGGAAGAAATCCCGGAAAAGTCTTGAAAGCTAATTAGCTCCAAATTTACTTTAGGAAAGAAAGGCCAAAGGGTTTTGATGACAAATTTTCTTTATTCCAGCTGCCAAGCTGGTCTTTGACCCTTTAACATGGGTGATTATTTATTTGCACATAGGTTCTTTGCTTTTTTCAATACAGACATCTCTTTCCTGGAATACTCACCTGATTTCTGATTCCCATTTGCAAAGAATTTGCTGTTTCAAATAAGTTTTAAAGTACTGTACTAAATATCTCTTTTAATATACTACTTATATATAAAATATAGTAATATGAGCTTCTCCGGTGGCTCCGACAGTAAAGAATCTGCCTGCAATGCCAGAAACCTGGGTTCGATCCCTGACCTGGGAAGATTCCCTGGAGGAGGGCATGGCAACCCACTCCAGTATTCTTGCCTGGAGAATCCCATGGACAGAGGAGCCTGGTGGGCTACAGTCCATGCAGTTGCAAAGAGTCGGACATGAATGAGCAACTACGCACAGCACAGCACATAATGTAATATAGATGATATATAAAATATATTTCAATATACTATATATATATTTCTTTATTAAATTTGTAAGCATTATAAGAGGGAAATGTGAGTTAATAATGGCACATGTTTTTTGAGTTTATATTTCCCTCCAAAGTAGTGCATTTTTTAAAGAACTCTGATTTCCTGCTCAGTTCACATATTCTTACTATACATATAAATTCTTTTCTAACCTCTTACCTTTGTCATGGTATTTAAAATATGCTACTTTGATATGGATGAAGATGAAAAATGGGTAATTTTAGATGAGTTTTAAGGCTGTCAGTGATGGTCCATTTTCTTGGAAGACCAAAATTGACTCAATTCCACCTCACTGTTGTAATCACAAAGCCTCTGATGGACAGTCTCATTTTTAAAAGCATATTGCTTTTTATAAATATGCATGTATATTTGAGAAATCTTTATATATGTGTATTATAATATATGGCATGTATATGAAGGAATCCACTGAGCCACACTCATTATATACCTTTTTCTATATTTTTGAGCAAAAAGTTTTTAGGGGGAAATTAAACAGGCTTGAGTGAAAGATTTGGGATCTTGGTGGCCCTTTCAAGTTCCTGATCTGATGATGACTCTTGTCAGTTCCCCCACTCACTCTGCTCTGATGGGAAAGGTACGGGGATTCTTTAGAATTGTTGGCTAATTCTGAGACAGACTGGGACCTGGGACCCTTTGCTGCAGTGATTGCACCTGGACAAACATCTCCTCAAGCAACAGAATGCAAAGAAATTATAAAGGACTAAAAATAACAGCCTGCATGTGCTGTTGGGGCAAGTTACCGACAATAAGATACAAAAAGTCCAAAAACCCAACTGCCACTTCTGAAGAGCAGGGAGCAAAAACAGAGTATTGTGCATGCTTCTTGCACACAGTATCACCAAAGGGTGAGCAAGCCACCTAAGCCATCCCTCCAGCCCAACCCCTGGACACGGTCCTACCCTTACCTGATATTAAGAACCAGCTCGCCTCACGTTGGGGATGAGCAAGGGAATCTATTATTCTCTCTCCCTGCTGCAGCCACAGGAGCCCCAGTAAAGACTTGCCTGAATTTCTTGTCTGGCCTATCTAGTTGCTGAAGTTGTGTTCTACTCTTTTGTGACCCCATGGATTGTAGCCTGCCAGGCTCAGGGGATTTCATGGAATTCTCCAGGCAAGAATACTGGAGTGGGTAGCCATTCCCTTCTGGAGGGGATCTTCCTGAACCACGGTTTGAACCCAAGTCTCCTACATTGCAGGCAGATTCTTCACTGTCCGAGCCACTGGGGAATCCCATTTTGCTTCTATTCTATTTCTATTGATTGGAGAAGGTCAAGAACGCTGGTCTGTATAATTCCTTGGAAACAGCAAAACTCACCATTTCTCCTACCCTCTCTGCACACTGTGCAATTCTGCAGGGTCAGAAGCCTGTGTCTGTGAAGTAGCAGGAAGTAGACCTTTCTTCGGGGCTTCATCAGCCTCGCTGCCCTTTGGTCCTTGTGTAGGTCCTGAGATTGCAGGTCTGGACCTAGTCCAGGAAGCTCAGTTTCCTCGCCAAAATACATGCAAGTAACAACTAGGAGAGAACCACCTTTTCTTTTATTTTTTAAGTATGAATTTGAGTGTCACTCATTCTCCTATACAAACACTGGCATAAGTAACTTATTTTCTCCTTGGGGGAGTGTGCTCTAGCCCGACTGCCATAAACACCTGGACCCTGCCGAGGTTAAGCCAGCTCCTCATCTTGCCCAGGAAGGACATTTACATGTTTATACACATTTTGTTACAGATTAAAAATTTGAACTCAACATTGTGGTAGCAGAGTTGCGAGCACATTTATATTGTTGTTTATATTGTTTCTGTTTATATTGCTGTTTCTGTTGTTTCGTTGCTGGTGTGTCAACTCTTTGCAATCCCATAGATGTAGCCCACCAGCCTCCTCTGTCCATGGGATTTCCCAGGCAAGAATACTGGAGTGGGTTGCCATTTTTTTCTCCAGGGGATCTTCCCGACTCAGGGATTGAACCCATGTCTCCTGCACTGGCAGACAGATTCTTATCCACTGTACCACTAGGGAAGTCCTAAATAAAGTATATATTTTAGTAAAGGAAAGTGTAATAATTCTATTAAAATAAGTTTTACTGCTATAGCAACAATAAAACACAAAAACAGCAAATAGAAGATATCCGTACTGCGACACTCTATCACATTTGTAGGTAACATGAGACTGGGGTTGAGAGACTGAATTCTTAGTAACTGTTAGCAAAACACAGTGCTCTGGTCAACTATTGGCATACTGTTATGGTGAAACTTCTTGTTTATTTTGCTTTGCCTTTTACTAATATATTCAAGTCTAAAAAACTGTAAACTTACAATGCATGATTTATCATTTTTTCATGTCTTCAAAATGACTTTCACAATAAATAATAGAGAAAATTAATATGTTATAATCAACTATTACTCAATCATTGGATATTTATGTATTCACATTTTTTCTTTTCCTTTTGTAATATTTTGCTTCTACTGAAATAGTTTCTTACAGTAAATTTCGGGGAGTAAATTTCTTGGGTGAAAGTTTGTTCACGTTTATTTATTTTTCTTCTTTAAACATTTTTTTCTCTTTTACACTTAACTGTTTTTGTTCTCAAGTTTTTAGAATCATGAAATATTTGAGTCATAAAGAAAAGTATATAGAATGTTCTCATTTCATTTATCTTTAAGAACTTTCCCCCTGTTGTTTAGGCACTTGTGTTAGTTGCTCTGACTCTTTGCAACCCCATGGACTATACCTTGCCAGGCTCCTCTGTCCATGGAATTCTCCAGGCAAGAATATTGGAATGGGTAGCCATTCCCTTCTCCAGGAGCTCTTCCCAACCCAGGGATCGAACCTGGGTCTCCTGCATTACAGGCAGATTCTTTACCCCGTGAGGCACCAGGGAAGCTCCTGTGTTAGCTTAAGGAGCATCCAGTGGATGGAAAGTTACTCCTTCAGTGCTTGGGAATGTGGTTTTGAGATCAAGTCAAAGCAACAGGTCTTTACTGAGAATTTAAAGAGAATACAAAGTGGAAAAGAGATTCTAGAAACTTTGACTTGAATTAACTCACTCTCTGCACTAATCCAAAGGCTGTTGTTGGGACATTTCCTTCCTCTGGGGCCAGGTGTGGACCCGCACTGAGAGCTAGTCTCTCTCTTCTCGTCGTACAGGAGAGAAGGGGCACCTTCACCTTAGTAGGATGGAGGGGCGGGAAGCAGGCCATCATTTGGACGGTGCCTTACCTAACTGTGGACACACTGAGCGTGATGGAACGCGCCATCACATCCTTTCGCGTTGAAAGGCTGCCTTCACAGTCTTGTCCAGCTCTCAGGTTAGGTGAGAGCGTGGTCCTCTCATCTCCGTTGGGCAGAGACTGAAATGGCCCCAAGGCAGCCCGATCAAGGTGTCTGGAGAAGGGGGAAGTTGGATATAGCAGGAGAAGACCCTGGGAAAGTTCTCACACGAGCTTCTTAAACGAGAAACGAGAAACGAGAAACGTTATTCAGAGCAATCGTGATGGTGTTCCGCCGTATCGCATTTTTTAGTCGACTTCCACCACCTAGTGGTCATCTCTGAGAAGTTCTCTTCCACTGTATTTACTTTAAAAAAGTTTTGATGTTGACATTCCTATCTCATCATCCGTGTTTTCTTTTATATGTTAAGAGCAAAATAACACAGCAGCATAACGGAAATAACCATCAAAGGCATAATCACTCAGGGATGCTCTGAGAGGGTCCTTGGGGCAGGCACACTGGTGTTTTAGTCTGTTCCTTCTACACCATTTGGATTTTTGTTGACTTGTATGTATGATACTTATAATATGTGATTTAAGTTTTTAATTGAAAAAAGTTTTGTTGAAAATATAAATAGGAAAACTCAACATTAAAAGCCAAATAACCCAATTTAAAAATGGGCCAGGGGCATCCCTAGGTGACTCAGTGGTAAAGAACTTGCCTGCTAATGCAGAAGACATGGGTTCAATACCTGGCTTGGTTAGACCCCACGTGGCCTGAGGCAACTGAGCCCAAGCGCCACGACTACTGAGCTTGGCTGCACAGCAAGAGAAGGCATCCCAGAGAAGCCTGGACACCGAAACTCGAGAGGAGCCCCTGCTCACCACAACTAGAGAAAAGCCTGCACAGCAACAAAACCCAGCACAACCAAAAATAAAATTATTTTTAAAAAGTAAATGAATAGGGCCAAAGATCTTAAGAGACAGCTTACCAAAGATGATATACAGATGGCAAAGAAGTGTATAAAAGATACTCCACGTAACATGTGGAAAATGCAAATTAAAACAACGAGATACTATTATACCTATTAGAATGGTGAAAATTTAAAACTGTGACAATGCCAAATGCTGAAGAGGATGTGGAGCAGAAGGAACTCTTGTTCTTTGCTGTGGCAATGCAAAATGATGCAGCCACTGTGGAAGACAGTTCCGTGGTTTCTTATAGAACTAAATACAGTCTTACCATATGATCCAGCACTTGCATTCGTTCCTTGGGTAAATGCTAAGGAGCTGAAAACTATGTTCACATAAAAACCCACACATGGTTGTATATAGCAGCCTTATTAATTAACTGCCCAATTTTGGAAGGAACCAAGGTGTCCTTCAGGAGGTGAATGGATGAACAAACTGTAGTACATCAAGACAGCAGAATATTATTTAGTAATAAAAAGACTCGAATCATGAAAAGACATGGAAGAACCTACAACGAGTATTATTAAATGAGAGAAGCATTTAATCTGAAAATGCTACATACTATGTGATTCTAGCTATATGACATTCTGGAAAGGGCAAAACTATGGTAACAGGTAAAAGACCACTTGTTACTGGCGGAGATGAATAGAAAAGGGGTTTTTAGGGCAGTGAGACTGTTCTGCAGGATACTGTAATGAGGGATACATGGCTTCACACATTTGTCCGGACCGATGTGCATGTGCTAGTCCAACATCAAGAGCGAAGCCTAATGTAAACTATGGACTCTGGGTGATTATCATTGATGGTAAGAAATGTAACACTCAGGTGGGGGGAGTTGATAATGAGGGAAGCTGTGCATGCATCTGGGGATGACTTCTGTGAACCTAAAATTACTCTGAAAAAAAAAAAAAACAGTTTATAAATATATATAAATAGGGGGCGTTTTGAGGAAGAATAAATTTTGGCACTTGGGGCAAAAGAAGTACTAAATATGAATATGAAAAAGGTTAAACAGAAAAACATTTAAAATGATCATTTTTCAGATAAACTTTATAAAACATGAAAAATAAACATTACTTAAAAATTCATTTCACTTCCCCCTCTTTACTAGTTGTTTTACATTTTCAGCTCTTTTCTTCAGTTAGCAAGCAAACATCATTTTAATCTAATCAATACAAGAATCAATCTGGATTTCCTGATGTGGAGTCAGAATTGTACAACTCATCTATTTGGAAACATCATGTTTACAAACAGAACACGAGTGAAATCAGTAGAATTTTCTTTGCTTGAAATACTTGTTGCCAGAAGAGCAAGTTGCTTTTGAAAAATGAATTGTATTTGTGATACTCAGAGGAAGCCTGGAGTAAACCCTCAGGTACAACAGAGGGTCTTCTGTTGTGTAGGTTCTGGTGTCTTACTGGCTAAGTTCTCATCTCGGCTCTGTCTCCATCTTTGTGATCGAGGACAAGAAACAGGCTCCCCAGGCCTGATTTCCTGGTGGATTAGTTTGCTAGGGTTGCCATAACACAGACTAGGTGGCTTAAACAACAGACATTTATCTCCTCACAGGCGTGCAGGCTGGAAGTCCAAGACCAAGGAGTCGGCAGGGTTGCTTTCTTATGAGGCTTCTCCTTGGCTTGCAGATGGCTGCCTTTTCCTTGGGTCTCGTCCCATCATCTTCCTTCTGTGTGCATCTGTGTCCAAATCTCCTCTTACGGGGACACCAGTCATGTGGGATTAGGGTCCACTCTAATGACCTCATTTTACCTTAATTACCTCTTAAAACCTCCATATCCAAATACAGTCACATTCTGAGGTGCTGAGGGTGAGGTTTCAATATACAAAATTTGGTGGGGAGGTGGATACAACAATTCACCCAGAGAAGGAAATGGCAACCCATGCCAGTATCCTTGCCAGGAAAATTCCATGGATGGAGGAGCCTGGCAGGCCACAGTCCATGGGATTGCAAAGAGTTGGACATGACTGAACAACTTCACTCACAACAATTCAGGCTTCCCTGGTGGCTCAGACGGTAGAGAATCAGCCTGCAGTGCAGGAGACCTGGGTTTGATCCTTGGGTTGGGAAGATCCCCAGGAGAAGGGAATGGCTACCCACTCCAGTATTCTTGCCTAGAGAATTCCATGGACAGAGGAGATTGGTGGGCTCCAGTCCGTGGAGTCACAAAGAGTTGAGCACGACTGAGGGACAAACACTTTCACAATTCAGCCCATGACACCTAGGAGCATAGCTGGCTATCCCCATCCTGCAGAACTGTGTGACTGTGAGGTCATGTTTAGAAAACTCCCATGCAATGCCAGGCACACCCCAGGCACTGAACACAGTAGAGGCTCAATGAGCAAGTTGTTTCTGCTTCTTAAGTCTGGATATGGAATGTCAGATTTTCTTAGAGTGAGAGGCATCTATGACAGAATCTGGGGCTTTCGATACTGCTTCAGAAAGCTCTTGCATGATCCTACTGCTTACACATTGCAGACGTAACTCCCCTTTAAGGTGATACCCCTGGTAGCCTCTTCCTTGAAATCTGTCCTGACTCACTTTTCACACCGAAACACTACACCAACTGAACCGCCACTCTGAGGAATGCTTTCTGACTGACCAGTCTCGTTCTAGTTCCTCTGGTCACTCCAGCTCTCCCGAGGCAATAAACCAGCATGGATTCTGGAGTCCCATGGTGTCCATCACGTGCTAAGTCCCTTCAGTCTGGCTCTGTGCAACCCTATGGACTGTAGCCTGCCAGTAGGCTATAGGCTCCTCTGTCCAAAGGATTCTCCAGCCAAGGATACTGGAATGGGCTGCCATGCCCTCCTCCTGGGGATCTTCCCAATCCAGGGGTTGAACCAGCAACTCTTATGTCTCCTGCATTGGCAAGAGTTCTTTACCACTAGCACTACTTGGGAAGCATTGCTTACATTATGTGTGTGGGTGTGGCATTCAGTCTCTTCAAAGCCTCAGGTCACACGTTTGTAAAATGGGGGTAATAGTTCTTGTCAATACTTAATCTGCAGGGGTGTCATGAGAATGGAATGAAATGTCACAGAAAAGCCCGTAGCATAATGAGAAGAAATCATAGGTGAGTTACTTGTTTCTGTCAGCTTTTCTTATTCTTTTTGTTTCCCTCTCTGTACTTGTTGCTCTCCAGGTGTCTGTTTTTAAGAAGAGATTCCTCTCGGCGTGGCCTTTCCAGACTAATGCGGTTGCCCCTGTGATATGCATGAGAAAAGACAGCTGGGGGACTAATGTCACGTGTCTGCTCCCCGCCCTCACCCTGTGTGGGAGGAGCCCAGAATGCACGCCTTTCCTTGTCTCCTGGGCTTGCTGTTCTTTCTCACCTCCAGTCTCCTGTGCCTCACCCCAGTCATTCCATCATCTTTATATTCCCCTCTGTAATCACTCTTTGTTTTATTTCTTTCCTCGCTGTCTTCTTATAAGCATGTTTTGTTGTTGTTGTTTAGTCAGTAAGTCGTGTCTGACTCCTTTGCGATCCCATGGACTGTAGCCTGCCAGGCTTCTCTGTTCATGGGATTTCCCAGGCAAGAATACTGGAGTGGGTTGCCATTTCCTTCTCCAGAGGATCTTCCCAACCCAGAGACGGGGCCGCACCTCCTACATTGGCAGGCAGATTCTTTACCACTGAGCCACTAGGGAAGCCCTTAAGCATGTTTATGCTATACTGAAAAAACCACTTTGGCTTTTCCTTTTTGGTTCCTTTGGCCCCACCATCTCCTTGACCTTCCACCTCCTGTCTGTGTTCCTCTCTCTGCTGCCTCTTTTTCTCCCTTGGGTCCACCTTCAAAAATCTGCTTTGTTTAGGTAACTGTCTTCTACTAAATCTTTAATGG
The DNA here is from genome assembly GCF_002263795.3 of Bos taurus. Taxonomy (NCBI): domain Eukaryota; kingdom Metazoa; phylum Chordata; class Mammalia; order Artiodactyla; family Bovidae; genus Bos; species Bos taurus. The sequence continues at coordinate 4,421,698 of NC_037355.1, forward strand.
CTCCTTCTAGCCAACAGGGGACAAAACCCGAAGTCCTTGGCTTGGCATTCAAGGCCCTTCCCAACCTGGCTGTAACCTCTATCTCTAAAGTTGCCGCCTCTGAATCCTCATGGAGATGAGCTCTCAGCTCCAGTGGGTGGGGTCGACAAGCTGCCCCCTTGCCCCACCCTTCCCCTTGCCTGGGAAGTCTCCCCCATCTCTTTTAGGAAGGATTCTCCAGGCACCTGAACTCACAGGCTTTTCTGCCTTCCCTGAACTTTTACCTCATTTTTAAAAAAATTAATTTATTTTTTATTGAAGAATAATTGCTTTACAGAATTTTGCTGTTTTCTGTTAAACCTCAACATGAATCAGCCATAGGTATACATATATCCCCTCCCTTTTAAATCTCCCTTCCCCATCCCACCCTTCTAGATTGGTACAGAGCCCCTGTTTGTTTCCTGAGCCATACAGCTAATTCCCGTTGGCTATCTAGTTTATATATGGTAGTGTAAGCTTCCATGTTACTCTTTCGATACATCTCACCCTTTCCTCTCCTCTCCCCATCTTCCATAAGTCTGTTCTCTATGTCTGTTTCTCCATTGTTTCCCTGTAAATAAATTCTTCAATACCATTTTTCTAGATTCTGTGTACATGCATTAGAATATGATATTTATCTTTCTCTTTCTGACTCACTTCACTCTGTATAATAGACTCTAGGTTCATCCACCTCATTAGAACTGACTCAAATCTGTTCCTTTTTATGGATGAGTAATATTCCACTGTGTATAAGTACCACAACTTCTTTATCCATTCATCTGTTGATGGACATCAGGTTGCTTCCATGTTCTAGCTATTGTACATAGTGCTGCAATGAACAATGGGATACATGTGTCTCTTTCAATTTTGGTTTCCTCAGGGTATATGCCTAAGATTGGGAGGCTGGGTCATATGGTGGTTTTTTTCACCTAGTTTTTTTTTTAAGGAATCTCCATACCATCTCCCATAGTGGCTGTATCAATTTACATTCCCACTAACAGTGCAAGAGTTCTATTTTCTCCACACCCTCTCTGGCATTTATTGTTTGTAGACTTTTTAATGATGGCCATTCTGACTGGTGTGAGGTGATATCTCATTGTGGTTTTGATTTGCATTTCTCTAATAATGAGCGATGTTGAGCATCTTTTCATGTGTTTGTTAGCTATCTGTATGTCTTCTTTGGAGAAATGTCTGTTTAGGTATTTTCCCCACTTTTTGATTAGATTGTTTATTTTTCTGGTATTGAGTTGTATGAACTGCTTGATATTTTGGAAATTAATCCTTTGTCAGTTGTTTTATTTGTTATTATTTTCTCCCATTCTAAGGGTTGTTTTCTCACCTTGCTTATAGTTTCCTTTGTAATATGTTGTGCAAAAGCTTTTAAGTTTAATCAGGTCCCACTTGTTTACTTTTGTTTTTATTTCTGTTACTTGAGGAGGTCAGTCATAGAGGATCTTGCTTTGATTTATGTCATCAAGTGTTTCTATGTTTTCCTCTAAGAGTTTTATAGTTTCTGGCCTTGCATTTAGGTTTTTAATCTATTTTGAGTTTATCTTTGTGTATGGTGTTAGGAAGTGTTCTAATTTCATTCTTTTACACATACCAGTCCAGTTTTCCCAGCACCATTTATTGAAGCAGGCTGTCTTTGCCCCATTGTATATTCTTGCCTCCTTTGTCAAAAATAAGGTATCCATAGGTGCATGGGTTTATTTCTGGGTTTTCTATCTTGTTCCATTGGTCTATATTTCTGTTTTTGTGCCAGGACCATACTGTCTTGATGACTGTAGCTTCGTAGTATAATCTGAAGTCAGGAAGGTTGATTCCTCCAGCTCCATTCTTCTTTCTCAAGACTGCTTTAGCTATTCGGAGTCTTTTGTGTTTTCATATGAATTGTGAAATTTTTTGTTCTAGTTCTGTGAAAAATGCCATTGGTAATTTGATAGGGATCGCATTGAATCTATAGATTGTGTTTAGTAATATAGTCATTTTCACGGTATTGATTCTTCCTACCCAGGAACGTGGAATATCTTTCCATCTGTTTATGTTGTCTTTGATTTCTTTCATTAGTGTCTTATAATTTTCTGTATACAGTTCTTTTGTCTCCTTAGGTAAATTTATTCTTAGATAGTTAATTCTTTTTATTGCAGTGGTGAATGTGATTGATTCCTTAATTTCTCTTTCTGATTTTTCATTGTTAGTATATAGAAATGCAAGTGATTTCTGTATATTTATTTTGTATCCTGAAACTTTGCTAAATTCACTGATTAGCTCTAGCAATTTTCTGATACTATTTTTAGGGTGTTTTTTTTAAATGTACAGTATCATGTCATCTGCAAACAATGAGAGCTTTACTTCTTCTTTTCTGATCTGGATTCCTTTTATTTCTTTTTCTTCTCTTATTGCTATAGCTAGGACTTCCAGAATTATTTTGAATAATAGTGGTAATAAAATAATAATAAAAGTGGAAACCCTTGTCTTGTTCCTGATATTAGGGGGAATGCATTCAGTTTTTCACCACTGAGAATAATGTTTGCTGTAGGCTTATCATATATGACCTTTACTATTTTGAGGTAGGTTACTTCTATTTTAATCATAAATGGGTGTTGAATTTTGTCAAAGGCTTTTTCTGCATCTATTGAGATGATCATATGGTTTTTACAATTAACAATTTGTTAATATGTTGTATCACATTGATTGATTTGCATATATTGAAGAATCCTTGCATCCCTGGAATAAACCCAACTTGATCATGGTGTATGAGTTTTTTGATGTGTTGCTGAATTCTGTTTGCTAAAATTTTGTTGAGGTTTGCATCTATGTTCATCAGTGATATTGGCCTGCAGTTTTCTTTTTTTGTGTTGTCTTTGTCTGGTTTTGGTGTCAGGGTGATGGCCTCATAGAATGAGTTTGGAAGTGTTCCTTCCTCTGCAATTTTTTGAAAGAGTTTAAGAAGGATACACATTAGCTCGTCTCTAAATGTTTGATAGAATTCTCCTGTGAAACCATCTGGTCCTGGGCTTTTCTTTTTTGGGAGATTTTTGATTACAGCTTCAATTTCAGTGCTTGTAACTGGGTTGTTCATGATTTCTATTTCTTCCTGGTTCAGTCTTGGAAGATTGAATTTTTCTAAGAATCTGTCCATTTCTTCCAGGTTATCTATATTATTGCCATATAGTTGTTCATCCTTTGTATTTCTGCATTGTCCATTGTAACCTCTCCTTTTTCATTTCTAATTTTGTCAATTTGATTCCTCTCTCTTTTTTTCTTGATGAGTCTAGCTAAAGTTTGTCAATTTTGTTTATTTTCTCAAAGAACCAGCTTTTAGTTTTATTAATCTTTACTATTGTCTCTTTCATCTCTTCATTTATTTCTGCTTGGATCTTTATGATTTCTTTCCTTCTATTAATTTTGGATTTTGTTTTGTTCTTTTTTCCAGTTGTTCTAGGTGTAAAGTTAGGTTGTCTATTCAATGTTTTTCTTGTTTCTTGAGGTAGGATTGTATTGCTATAAATTTCCCTCTTAGAACTGCTTTTGCTGCATCCCATAGGTTTTGAGTTGTCATGTTTTCATTGTCATTTGTTTCTAGAAATTTTTTGATTTCCTTTTTGATTTATTCAGTAGCCTATCAGTTATTTAGAATCAAGTTGTTTAATCTCCATGTGTTTGTGTTTCTTAGAATTTTTTTCTTGTAATTGATATCTAGTCTCATAGTGTTGTGGTTGGAGAAGATGCTTGATATGATTTCAATTTTCTTAAATTTACTGAAGTGTGACTTGTGACCCAAGATGTGGTCTATCCTGGACCATGTTCCATGTGCACTTGAGAAGAAGGTGTATTCTTCTGCATGATGGAATGTCCTGAAGATATCAGTGAGGTTCATCTCATCTAATGTATCATTTAAAACTTGTGTTTCCTTATTAATTTTCTGTTTTGATGATCTATCCTTTGGTGTGAGTGGGGTTTTAAAGTCTCCTACTGTTAATGTGTTACTGTCAATTTCTCGTTTTATGTCTGTTAGTGTTTGTCATGTATTGAGGTGCTCCTACATTGGGTGCATAGATATTTACAATTGTTATGTTTTTCTCTTGGATTGAGCTCTTGATCATTTGTGTAGTGTCCTTCCTTACCTCTTGTAATATTCTTTATTTTAAGGTCTGTTTTGTCTGATATGAGGATTGCTACTCCAGCTTTCTTTTGCTTCCCATTTGCATGGAATATATTTTTCCATCCTCTCACTTTCAGTCTATATGTGTCTTTAGGTCTGACGTGGGTTTCTTGTAGACAGCATATATATGGGTCTTGTTTTTGTATCCATTCAGCCAGTCTGTGTCTTTTGGTTGGAGCATTTAGCCCATTTACATTTAAAGTAATTATTGATATATATGTTCCTATTGCTATTTTCTTAATTGTTTGGGGTTGATTTTATAGATCTTTTTTTCTTCTCTTATATTTCTTGACTATACAAGTCTTTGCTATATAAGCTTTAACATTTGTTGTAAAGCTGGTTTGGTGGTACTGAATTCTCTTAACTTTTGCTTGTCTGAAAAGCTTTTGAATTCTCCATCAATTTTGAATGAGATCCTTGCCAGGTACAGTAATCTTGGTTGTAGATTTTTCCCTTTCAGTACTTTAAATATATCTTGCCATTCCCTTCTGGCCTGCAGAGCTTCTTCCGAAAGATCAGTAGTTAAGCATATGGGGTTTCCCTTGTATGTTACTTGTTGCTTCTCCCTTGCTGCTTTTAATATTCTTTCTTTGTGTTTTGTCTTTGTTAGTTTGATTAGTATGTGTCTTGGCATGCTTCTCCATGGGTTTATCCTGTATGGGACTGTTTGTGTCTCTTGGACTTGACTATTTCCTTTTCCATGTTGGGGACATTTTCAACTATAATCTCTTCAAAAATCTTCTCATACCTTTTCTTTTTCTCTTCTTCTTCTGGGGGCTCTGTAATTTGAATGTTGGTGCATTTGATATTGTCCCAGAGGTCTCTGGAGCTTCCCTTGTGGCTCAGCTGGTAAAGAATCTGCCTGCAATGCGGGAGACCTGGGTTCGATCCCTGGGTTGGGAAGATCTCCTGGAGAAGGCAAAGGCTACCCATGCCAGTATTCTGGCCTAGAGAATTCCATGGACTGTATAGTTCTTGGGGTCGCAAAGAATCAGACATGACTAAGCGACTTCCAACTCACTCACTCACTCGAGTCTCTGAGACTGTCCTCAGCTCTTTTCATTCTTTTTACTTTATTCTGCTCTTCAGAAGTTGTTTCCACCATTTTATCTTCTGGCTCACTGATTCATTATTTTGCTTCAGATATTCTGCTATTGATTCCTTCTTGAGTATTTTTAATTTCATTAATTGTATTGTTTGTCTCTGTATGTTTATCCTTTAATTTTTCCTGGTCTTTGTTAATTGATTCTTGCATTTTCTCCATTTTGTTTTCAAGGTTTTTGATCATCTTTACTATCATTATTCTGAATTCTTTTTCAGGCAGTTTGCCTATTTCCTCTTCATTTATTTGGACATCTGTGTTTTTAGTTTGTTCTTTCATGTGTGTAGTATTTCTCTGCTGTTTCATTATTCTGTTTTTAACTTATTGTGTTTGAGCTCTCCTTTTCCTAGGCTTCAAGGAAAATTGAATTCTTTCTTCCTTTTGTTTCTGCCCTCCTAGGGTTGGTCCAGTGGTTTGCATAAGGTTTGTATAGGGTGAGATTTGTGCTGTGTTTTTGTCTGTTTGTTTTTCCTCTGATGGGCAAGGCTGAGTGAGGTGGTAATCCTGTCTGCTGATGATTGGGTTTATATTTTTGTTTTGTTTGTTGTTTAGATGAGGTGTCCTGCACAGGGTGCTACTAGTGGTTGGGTGATGCCAGGTCGTCTATTCAAGTGATTTCCTTTGTCTGAGTTCTCACTGTTTGATACTTCCTAGGGTTAGTTCTCTGGTAGTCTAGGGCCTTGAAGTCAGTGGTCTCACTCCAGAGGCTCAGGGCTGGATATCTGGTCAGGAATGAAGGTTCCACAAGTGGTTTGTTATGGCATTAAGTGAGATTAAAACAAATATCCAATAGTGAGAAACCAAAGTTGAACCCAGACAAGTGGCAGTTACAAAATCAGGCAAATAATAATTAAAATAATGGAATATACACTTATAAACTCATGAGCAAAGTCAAAACAGTCCAACCAAAACAGTAAAGTAGATTGACCCAGCAAACAAAGGAAATAAAATTATATTTACCAGTTAAGAACAAAACTAACTAAAGCACAAATTGGAAAACAAAACTAAAATAAGGTGCCAAGTGGGGAATAAAGCAATGAAAATAAAGCTAACCAATGTGTTGAGAGGAAAGGAAAGAAAGAAACAAAGGAATAAATGTAGAAAAAATAATATTATATTTAAAAAATTAAAATTATAAAAAAAGAGAAAAGGAAAAAATGGAAGAAGAAAGAAAAAAGCAAAACTCCACAGAACTGCAGAAGCCCAACATAGAGGCAGAAGTTTATAAAAACAATAAAAAGTGTGACTGAATATACACATATACATATACACCCATAGCAAAATCAAAACTGTCCAACAAAAATTAAGTGCAATAGACTGACCTGGCGAACAAAGGAAACCAAGAATTATATCTAGCAGAACAAAGCTAACTAAAGCACAAACTGGAAAACAAAACTAAAGCTAGGTGCAGTTGGGGAGTAAAGCAATGAAAATAAAACCAACAAATATGTTGAGAGGAAAAGAGAGAAAGAAAAAGAAAGAATAGATATGTAAAGTTAAATAGAGGTAGATAAAGAAGATTTATATATGTTAAAAATTAACTGAAAGGGGAAAAGATAGGAAAAGAAAAAAAGGAATAAATGTAGAAAAAATAATAATAGGTTTAAAAAATTAAAAATTAAAATTAAAAAAAGAGAAAAGAAAAAAGGATAAAAAGGAAAACCCCACAGAACTGCAAAAGCCCAATGTAGAGGCAGAAGTTTATAGCAACAATAAAAAATGTGACTGAGGGAAAAAAAAAAGCTCAAAAGCTTAATTGGATTTCTTAGTGCCAATAAAATCGACAACTAAAACAATGCCAATAAAATTGACAACTACAACAGAGTAGGGGGGGGGCAAAAGAGGGAGAAAAAGAGAAAAAAGCCCAGAAGAATCTACAGAACAGGTCAAAACGTAGGAATAATAAATGTTTTTCTTGAGTCACTGCTGTCAGAGTCCTTCCCCTCGCTGGGAGTCACAGTCCACCTCACCTCCCTAGGATGCCATCCCACACTGTGCTGGCCTCTGGACCTGCTGTGGGGGCAGCTCAGATTCTAGTCTGGTCCTACGCCTGTGTGTTCTTGCCTGCAATGTCCACAGCTATCGGAACTACTGTGTTTTTTGTGGGAGTTCTCAATGGCCTTTTATATATTCAATAGACACAGAGTCTGCCTAGTTCATTGTGTGGATTTAACCTGCAGCTTGTATAGCTGGTTGGAAAAGTTTTGGGTCTTCTTCCTTAGCACAATGCCCCTGGGTTTCAATTGTGGTTTTATTTCCACCTCTACATGTGGGTCATCCACTGGGGTTTAGCTCCTGAGGCTGCCCTGGAGGGCTTGGGATTGTCCCTGTGGGGGCCAGGTGTGGAGGTGGTGCAGCTGCTTGGGTCACAGGGTTCTGGCAGCACCAGGTACTCTGGGGAGTTGGTGGCTACGGCAGCAGGAAATATAGTGCTCTAGAAGGGTATGGCAACCAGTATTAGCCCATACGCTCCAGTATTCTTGCCTGGAGAATCCCCTCTCTAACAGAGAAGCCTGGCAGGCCACAGTCTACAGGGTCGCAAAGAGTTGGACACTACCAAAGCAACCCTGCGTGCATAGATGTATGACTTTTTTTGCTTATGGCAGCTCTGCCCCAGTGAGAGTTGAGCATGAATGTGGTGCAGCTGCTTAGCTTGCTGGACCCTGGTGGTGCCAAGTGTGCAGGGACATGGACTGCCTCTGCCACAGGAGTTATGGCCCTATCAAGAGTCTTTTTTCGAACCTCTTGTAGCTGGCGATCAGAAGGCTTCTTTGGCCAGTCTTTCTTCATACCTCTGCCAGTTCAGGCACTTAGAGGGCTCCCTTGCCTGGGGTCCTTCTCTGTTGTTCAGGCATCAGGCACATAGAGGGGCCCCCCTGGTTGGGGTCTTACTCTGTAGAATGGCACATCAGTCACTTAAAGGAGCTCCCTGATGGGGTTCTACTCCACAGTTCAGTGTGTCAGGCATTTGATGGGCCAGCCTCTCTATTGTTCAGCTGCAGATGCTGGTGTGTGGAGAGAGAGAGGCTATGGTGATGGCTCCACCCCCTACACGTGACTCAGCAGTATCGCCTTGTTTCCATGGCTGCCTGGCTTTCCTCCACTGGCATTTCCCACCACAGTCTCCTCCCTCATATCCCCTCTATCTGTCACTCTGAAGTCAATAGCAGCCCTCGCCCTGGGATTGCTCCACAATCCCTAAACTCCAGCTCCCAGCCCTTGTGCCTTCCAGGGGACCTGCATCCCTGCCCAGGGTATGTATGGCTGCAGCAAGGACTGTCTGATTCTCATTCCATTTAGGCTGCCGCAGATCAGCTGTTTCACTCTCGGCCTTAAATGTTTTCCCTCTGACTCAGACAATTGCCCTGATGCTGGGATTGGACCCCTGCTTTAGTTCCACCACCCTCTGAGGGCAGATCCAGTCCTACTAACACTCCTGTTTTTCCCCCAGTTCCTTCCTCCTACTGAGTTTTGCGTGGTTCTATATATTCTTTCCACTGGTCAGGTACTCCTGTCTGCTCTCAGCTGGTGTTGTGCATGCACTTCTGTGTCTGAAGGTGTATTCCTGATGTATCAGTGGAGAGATGTACTCCACGTCCACCTACTCCTCCGCCATCCTGTTCTCTCCTCACTTTTTTTTTTTTTAATGTCCATGTATGTTCTCCAAAGAACCGAGAGCCCTGAATGCAGACCCTGGATCTTACTTGATCAGGCAAGTGTTTGGGATGTGCTGCCTTTCACTAACCACAGTCGTGGACACTGCTATTTCTTTCACTTTATTAAAAAAAAATTGGAAGGAGTCCTTCCTGCTTTCTCGTATGGCTGTTGTCATCAGCGAAAGAGCACAAGTATGAGAAAGTCCAGGGACGTACACATATTGGGCAAGTATGAGAAAGTCCAGGGACATACACATGTTGGCTATTCTTTGTCTTTCCCCATCAGTCCAGAGCCCTGTATTTGTTTGTATGTCCACACCCCTTTCCTGCTATCACCTGCTTCTCAGGGGAGCTTCCTAACCCAGGGATTGAACGCTAATCTCTTGCGTCTCCTGCACTGGCAGGCGGATTCTTTATCACTGTGCCACCTGGGAAGTTTCTGCTATTAAACAACTAAATCAGACTGTGCAGCTTAAGTGTTGCCTGGAAAGAACAATTGCAAAGGGCTGTGGCTCCTTAAGCCCCAGGACATAAGACGATTACCAGCTGGGCACAGGGCACCCGCTCCTTCTGCCAAGTTGCTCAGATGACGGGGTGCCTGGGAACAGCAGATTTCTGCCATCTGTCAAGGCGTCTGGCTTCCACTCAAGGACGTGGTTCAGATTCTAAGCTGACAACACACATCTGACACAGCCGTGAACCTCAGGATCTCTGGCATCCTGAGGATCATGATACAAGATGTTCTCCTCCCTGTGTGGCCCTGACACTCACATATCTTCTAGCACCATCCAACCAGCAGGATGCGGGCATTTGGACTCTGCTCATTCTATTTGCCACTACTGCCAAACGGTCGTTTTCATCTAAGGCTTTTCTCAACTGGCAGACATGTTGGTCTTCTCGCCTCCCTCTTTGGCCCTCATTTCCTCCTCCCCATTTCCCTTGAGTTAGGATTAAAAAGGATACACTGATTTAACTTTATTTCGATGGGTACCGTGCTTGACAGCTCTCTAGCCAAGTTTATAGGCTTATTCCTTATTCTTCGCCAGTTCTCTCTGAAGTAACACTCATGTGTTAGTTGCTCAGTCATGTCCAACTATTTGCGACCCCATGGGCCCCTATGTCCAAGGACCCCATGGACCCCACCAGGCTCCTCTGCCCACACAGTTCTCCAGGCAAGAACACTGGAGAAGTTACCATGCCCTTCTCCAGGGGATCTTCCCAACCCAGGAAAATGATTGCACTCGGTGCCTGAACCACAGGGCTACAGACCTATTGTGCTCACCCCCTGCCTTATTGTGTGCCCTCTCTATTTTTTGTGGGCCAACCTTGCCTATTGAGCAGCCTATTAAAATTGTTAAAATTTTGGTGGGCTTTTTTTTTTTTTTCAAGAGAAATTTTAAATTTGCAGAAAAAGTGAGTAGCAAGTATAGAGTTCTTCTTTTTAAAGAATTTTTTTTTGATGTGGAACATTTAAAAAGTCTTTATCATATTGGTTACACTATTGCTCCTGTTTTATGTTTTGGTTTTTTGGCTACAAGGTGTGTGTGATCTGTGATCTTAGCTCCCTGACCAGGGATCGAACCTGCACCCCCTGCGTTGGAAGGTGAAATCTTAACCACTGATCACCAGGGAAGTCTCCAGAGTTCTTATGTACTCCTCCCCAGGCTGCACCCGGCCCAAACGATTTCCCCTATTATTTTAATCTTAATGAATTAAGCTGTTCTGACTCTTTGTCGAAGCATGCCAGCTCTTTGTTGTGGCCCAGAGGCTTCTCTAGTTGTGGTACATGAGCTTAGTTGCCCCAAGGTATGCGGGACCTTAGTTCCCCAGCAGGGATCAAACCAGCATCCCCTGCATTGGAAGGAGGATTCTTAACCGCTGAACCACCAGGGAAGTCCCTAACCTATTATTAATCTCTTGCAGTAGTTGCAATTTGGTGAGCCTATTACCCCCAAAACCATAGTTTATATTAGGGTTCATTCTTTGTATTGTACAGTTTATGGGTTTTGCTAAATACATAGAGACATGTATCCACCATGACAGTGTCATACAGTGTGGTTTCACTGCCCTAGAATTCCCCTGTGCTCCGACTATTCATCCACATCCCCTCCCCCGTCCCCTGGCTGCCTGTGGGTTTCTTTGTCCTCACAGGGAGGTGCTAATTACACACACATTCAATATCACACTAATCCAAGTATATGCCCCAACCAGCAATACTGAAGAAGCTAATGTTGAACAGTTCTATGAAGACCTACAAGACTTTCTAGAACTAACAACCCAAAAAGATGTCCTTTTCAATACAGGGGACTGGAATGCAAAAGTAAGACTGGAAGTCAAGAGATTTGGCCTTGGAGTACAGGATGAAGCAGGGCAAAGGCTAACAGAGTATTGCCAAGAGAATGCATTGGTCATAGCAAACACCCTCTTCCAACACCACAAGAGAAGACTCTACACATGGACATTACCAATTGGTCAATACTGAAATCAGATTAATTACATTCTTTGCAGCCAAAGATGGAGAAGCTCTACACAGTCAACAAAAACAAGACCAGGAGCTGGCTATGGCTCAGATCATTAACTCCTTATTGCAAAATTCAGACTTAAATTGAAGAAAGTAGGGAAAACCACTAGACCATTTAGGTATGACATAAATCAAAACCCTTACAACTATACAGTGGTAGGAACAAATAGATTCAAGGGATTAGATCTGATAGACAGAGTGCCTGAAGAACTATGACAGAGGTTTGTGACATTGTACAGGAGGCAGTAATTAAGACCATCCCCAAGAAAAAGAAATGCAAAAAGGCAAAATGGTTGTCTGAGGAGGCCTTACAAATAGCTGAGAAAAGAAGAGAAGCTAAAGGCAAAGGAGAAAGGGAAAGATATACCCATTTGAATGCAGAGTTCCAAAGAGTAGCAAGGAGAGATAAGAAAGCCTTCCTAAGTGATCAATTGCAAAGAAAGAGGAAAACAATAAAATGGGAAAGACTACAGATCTCTTCAAGAAAATTAGAGATACCAAGGGAACATTTCATGCAAAGATGGGCACAATAAAGGATAGAAATGGTATGGACCTAACAGAAGTAGAAGATATTAAGAAGAGGTGGCAGGAATATACAGAAGAACTATACAAAGAAGATCTTCATGACCCAGATAACCACGGTGGTGTGATCACTCACTTAGAGCCAGACATCCTGGAATGTGAAGTCAAGTGGGCCTTAGGAAGCATCACTATAAACAAAGCTAGTGGAGGTGATGGAATTCCAGTGGAGCTATTTCAAATCCTAAAAGATGATGCTGTGAAAGTGCTGCACTCAATATGCCAGCAAATTTGGAAAACTCAGCAGTGGCCACAGGACTGGAAAAGGTCAGTTTGCATTCCAATCCAAAAGAAAAGCAATGCCAAAGAATATTCAAAGTGAAAGTGAAGTCTCTCAGTCATGTCTGACTCTTTGCCACCCCACGGACTGTAGCGTACCAGGCTTCTCTGTCCATGGGATTCTCCAGGCAAGAATACTGGAGTTGGTTACCATTTCCTTCTCCAGGGGATCTTCTCAACCCAGGGATCAAACCTGGGTCTCCTGCATTGGAGGCAGATGCTTTAAACTCTGAGCCACCAAGGAAGCTACAAGAATGTTCAAACTATCGCACAATTGTGCTCATCTCACATGCTAGTAAAGTGATGCTTAAAATTCTCCAAGCCAGGCTGTAGCAGTACATGGACCATGAACTTCCAGATGTTCAAGCTGGATTTAGAAAAGGCAGAGGAACCAGAGGTCAAATTGCCAACATCCGCTGGATCATTGAAAAAGCAAGAGAGTTCCAGAAAAACACCTACTTCTGCTTTACTGACTATACCAAAGCCTTTGATTGTGTGAATCACAACAAACTGGAAAATTCTTCAAGAGATGGGAATTCCAGACCACCTGACCTGCCTCCTGAGAAATCTATATGCAGGTCAAGATGCAACAGTTAGAACTGGACATGAAACAACAGACTGGTTCCAAATAGGGAAAGGAGTAGGTCAAAGTTGTATATTGTCACCCTGCTTATTTAAATTATATGTCGAGTATATCATGTGAAATGCTGGGTTGGATGAAGCACAAGCTGGAATCAAGATTGCTGGTAGAAATATCAATAACCTCAGATATGCAGATGACACCACCCTTATGGAAGAAAGTGAAGAAGAACTAAAGAGCCTCTTGATGAAAGTGAAAGAGAAGAGTGAAGAAGTTGGCTTAAAAACTCAACATTCAAAAAACTAAGATCATGGCATGTGGTCCCATCACTTCATGGCAAACAGATGGGGAAACAATAGAAACAGTGAGAGACTTTATATTTTTGGCTTCCAAAATCACTGCAGATGGTGACTGCAGCCATGGATTTAAAAGAAGCTTGCTCCTTGGAGGAAAAGCTATGGCTGGCCTAGACAGCATATTAAAAAGCAGTGACATTACTTTGCTGACAAAGGTCCATCTAGTCAAGGCTATGGTTTTTCCAGTGGTCATCTATGGATGTGAGAGTTGGACTAGAAAGAAAGCTGAGTGCTGAATTGATGCTTTTGAACTGTGGTGTTGGAGAAGATTCTTGAGTCCTTTGGACTACAAGGAGATCCAACTAGTCCATCCTAAAGGAGATCAGTCCTGAATATTCACTGGAAGGACTGATGCTGAAGCTCCAATACTTTGGCCACCTGATGCGAAGAACTGGCTCGTTGGGAAAGACCCTAATGCTGGGCAAGATTGAAGGCAGGAGGAGAAGGGGACAACAGAAGGTGAGATGGTTGGATGGCATCATTGACTCAATGGACATGAGTTTGAGCAAATTCTTGGAGTTGGTGATGGACAGGGAAGCCTGGAGTGCTGCAGTCCATGGGATGGCAAAGAGTTGGACATGACTGAGTGACTGAATTGGCTGGTTAGCAGCAATAGTAAACCCTGGATTGAGTGTCTGCATGGCTATCAGTATACACTCCTGGGTGCACAGGCATTGCTTATGGAACCACAGTTTCTAGCAAGTCATAGAATAGTCTCAGCTTTTTATGAGCAGGAAGGCAGGAAGTCCCTGAGATAGGACGATATCTTGATGGAGAAAGTGCTTTCATCAGCGTCTCCTGGGAAGGGCTGTGGTCTGAGTGTGGTGTGTTGCATTGCTGTCTAAAGGGCCCACAGAGGAGACCAGCCAGAGGAGCTCTTGGCCTTGGCCCTGGGCCAGAGGAGCAGTTGGGCTGTCAGTGAGCTGAACATTGTTCAGCAAGAGCTTTGGCAGGTGCCCAACATCCTCGGGTGGCTCCTGGCAGATGTGACAGGAGTGTAGAAAAGCCTCTTTTGAAAGCAGCAGTGAAATTCAGCAAGTGTCCTCCCAACACCACTAGCTCATTCCGTGTCATTTCCTGCAAAGTCAGGTAATGACAAAGGCTGATTCTGATTTGGGGGGATGACTTCCTTTGAAGAATGGTAAATCTCCTTATAGCACTTCATGTGAACTTCTGCTGGACCATCTTCTTTCTCAGCTTGGGTAGTGAAATGAGTAAGAGCAGAACGGGCATAGTGAAGGTGGAAACTAGCAATGATCGACCCTATCACACATCACCCACGTCAAATACATTATTTCATTAGAGTAGTTCTGTAAACATGCACGAATGGGAGGAATCCTTTACACGGATCATTTTTCAAAATGTCTACTTGCTGTAGAATTCATGTTTAGTTGCTTTCATAGAAGGTGGGCAGCTGCAGATTTATCAATTCCACATAAACTAGGCTAGCCATAAAGTTGACTGATGCTACAGCTGAAGCTCCAATATTTTGGCCACCTGATGAAAAGAGCTGTGCCAGGGTCCAGCCCCGGCTGATCCAGGGTATTCGAAGGAGAGTCGGCATAGGCGACCTATTTATTTAAATATTTATCAAAGATATAAAGAGTAATAGAATAAGGATAGCTCAGTGAGGAAATTCAGTGGAGAAAAGAGGCTGAGTAGCTTGGTTTACGCGGGAGACCAATAAAACTTCAAGACAAGAAGTTTGCACCACTTACGTAGGCCGCAGGCGTCCTTCCGTTCTCCCGAAGGAGAGGAGACACTGAGGCCTCCCTGGTTGGATCTTAGAAGCCCAGGCATAATTAGCAAGCATGGTGGGTTCTGCGCTCCAGATGGAAACTCAGCCAGAATTTGAGAGAGAGAGCGACATGGGGAGACCAAGTTTCGGTGAACAAGGCCCGCACTTTATTTTCCAAAGTAGTTTTTATACCTTAAGTTGTGCATAGAGAATAATGGGGGAAGGGGTGGAGTCATGCCAGGACAGCAGTTCCTGGTCCTAATTGAAGCCAGGCTTTCAAACTTATCATATGCAAAAGTTCAGGTGAATTACATCATCTTCTGGCCAGGAGGCCTGTTAACATTTTAAGAAACTTATCTTTCTGTAAAGGTGATTTATTCCAAAGTCAGGCACCAGCCTCCAAAAAAGCCTTGGACAAAGCTGCATTCCTATAGATAGGGCAGAGGTGAGGTGGGCTCAATCAAGAAAAGAATTAACTCAAGGGTCCAAGGTTACAAACATTGAGGCTACTACTTACATTTCTATACACCCATTATATCAATCAATACACTGCCAAGGACACAGTAGGTAAGGAGTATGGAGACTTAGCAGCAAACATTGGCCCAATAAGTGAAAAACCCTTCACCAATACAATTTCTAATCAATCTTTTAACTACTCAAAGGAATCTGTGTTTAGACAGTTTAGAACATCTCCTGCCTCTTACAGCTGGGAGGCTCTGAACAATCACATGTGGCCGGAAAAACCTATTCAGGCAGGCTAGAGGATTTCCAAAGGAGTTTGTAGGTTAAACACTGTCACACCCAGGAATTATTAACTGGAGCTGTAAGCTAACTCTTTTTTCAGAGAGAGGTAGTGGGGGGCAGCCCCCCGTAAAGTCAGAGGTGTAGGTGAAAGCACAAAGCAGAAACTAGGCAGACTCTGGTTTTGGGGGTAGATGCTCGAGAATTTCCAGGGGGACCCCTGAGGCTCAATCCTGCCTTTGCATATGCCGAGCCTCCTTCCTCATGACCTTTGTCATGGGCGGAGTTCCTCATGCTGGCTCCCGGCAGTGATAGAATTCCAGTTGAGCTAGTCCAGATCCTGAAAGATGATCCTGTGGAAAGTGCTGCACTCAATATGCAATATGCAATATGCCGGCTCCTGGCAGAGCTGACTCATTGGAAAAGATCCTGATGCTGGGAAAGACTGAAGGCAAAAGGAGAAGGAGACAACAGAGGATGAGATGGTTAGATAGTCCCACTGATTCAATGGACCTGAGTTTGAGCAAACTCCGGAAGATAGTGAAGGACAGGGAAGTCTGGTGTGCTGCAGTCCATGGGGTTGCAAAAAGTTGGACAGGACTTATTGACGAAACAACAATAAAAGTTGACTGTCAATCTCTAAGCAAACCCTAGTGGGTAGGAAGTAGTGAGTGGTAGAGGAACAGGAAAAATCCTTGGTGAAACTGGAAACTATTCCTGAGTGATCACCACCAGGTCTGTAGTCTGCCTCCTCCTTCTGGGAGTCATATCCTTAGCGTATTCATGCCAGAGATGCTAGCTTACTGAGAAGTGAGGGTCGGGTATCAAAAGTCCTCCAAATCCCATCAAGAGGATGAATGCAACAGTTTCTTAGCCACCCTCCCCCTACATGTGCAGGGTAGATGAGCCTCACACACCTGAAGAACAGTCTGGAATCCAGGTGGCCCCTCCTGCTCTGTGTTCCATATTGGTGGGCTCCAAACTCTGTTTACCATTAAAAACAAAATCTCCTCAGTGAATTCATATTTCTTTCAAAATCAATTTTCTACATTATTTTAAATTATGTGTGCATGCTAAGTTGCTTTAGTCATGTCTGACTTTTTGCAACCCTATGGACCATAGGTCCTCTGTCCTCATGCTCCTCTGTCCATGGGATTCTCTAGGCAAGAATACTGGAGTGGGATGCCATGCCCTCCTCCAGGGGATCTTCCTGACCCAGGGATGGAACCTGCATCTCATGTCTCCTGCATTGGCAGGTGGGTTCTTTACTGCTGAACCACTGGGGAAGTTCATTTTAATTCATAAAACCCCTAAAAACAGAAATTAAAAAAGAATGAGATACACAGTGCTGAAAAATAATTTAAAAATATATAGATTTAGATTTGACTTCTTATAAGAAAATAGTAAAGTAAGTAGCATAAACAAGATACTTTTTTTCTATCACATAAAGAAATTCAAAAGAAGGCAACTCAGGTGTGATATGACATTTCCACAAAATTGTCAAGGAGCCAGACTAATCCCTCATCTCTTCTTTACCACCCCTAGGCTGTGGCTCTTGCTTTGAGGTCCAAAATGGCTTCTAGAGCTCCAGCCATCATATCCATAATTCAGGATGCAGGGTGCATGAAAGAAAGGTGTCGTGTCTATTTACTTTTTTGAGGTTAAAAAGGCTTTTTTTTGTGTGTGAAATACTAGTGATGGAAGTTGGTGAAAGTTTTTTAAAAGCTAAATTTCCTTAAAATGTTAGTTATATTATATATCTGACCATCTTGTTATTTCTTAAGCTTTTACTGATCATTTGCAAACTCTGAGAGTCTGATAGCCACTCAACTGGTTTCCCTTTTGTTTGCAAACACAGGAACTAGGAAACAAAACGATTTGCCCCTCAAACACACCCATCTAATTGGAGAAAGAATCCTCAATCGATTCTTAGATTCAAATTTCATCCCTTTTTTTTTTCTTTTCTTCAGAAACTCATAGGTTCATCACTACACAATATGCCGGTAATTCCAGCTTTTTGAGGGTGATTTCATCATTGGATGGATTCAAATATCAGATTGGCTAAATGTGTGAGCCTTTCTTCCCTAGGAACAGCTTTATAGAGACATGTATAGTTGACAGTATTTTCCAGAGAAGTTTCAAGAACACACTTACTGGGGCTTCCCTTGTGGCTCGGTGGTAAAGAATCTGCCTGCCAATGCACGGTCACTGGTTTGATCCCTGGTCTGGGAAGATCTCATATGCTGTGGAGCAGCTAAGTGCGTGCACCACAACTACCGAAGCCTGTGCACCCTAGAGCCCAGGCTCTGCAACAAGAGGAGCCACTGCAACGAGAAGCCTGTGCACCAAAATGAAGAGTAGCCCCCGCTTGTCACAACTAGAGAAAAGCCTGTGCGGCGTCGAAGACCCAGCACCCCCCCCCCCCCGCCCCAAGAAAAAAGAACACATTTACTTAACTCTCCATGAAGCACATGCAGGCAAAGAGCTGCCTGGGAAGGCATTTGAGGGTGGCCACACTACTCAGGCACTGGATGAATGAGGCAAGCTCTTCACTTTGGACTCTGGGACTGCTGGGTGACTTCCTGAGATTTGCTGAGCTCTGTCCTCTATGAATGTGCTTTGTTGATGGGGGTGCTATAAGCTCCTGTAGGCTGTGGTGTGTATCCATTTGAGGGGGTTGCTTTTCCTCCATTAGGGAAAGGTGAGTCAGAAATGGATGCCGATCAGACAATATGGGAAGTCAGCCGTGAGAGAATGGGCACGAGGCTACAGAGCGGGTGGGCAAGGTTCTCCTAATCACTGGCAGGGAAGATTAAAACTCGGGAAAGAGAAGCCTTGAGGCTGCTGAGCTTTCTAACAACAGTAAGGCTGTCATGAGTTACTGTGGTGGTTACTGTTGTCCCTGGTGTGTGAGGACGGTGACAGCAGCAATGGTGTCCATCACGTGAGATGGTCAGCCCCAGAGGCCTGGGCAGGCTGGCAGCTGCTGGGAGGAAGTGGCGGGTGGGAAGGCCAAGTGGCCAACTAGTGAACTAATGAGAGGCAGTGAGTGGGGGACAGTGTCTCTTTCTTGGAGGAACTTGAAATAGGTGTAGATACGGAATTTCTTTAAAAAAAAAATTTTTTTTTTTTTAATGGAGGATAATTGCTTTACAAAGTTGTGTTGGTTTCTGTCGTACAACAATGTGAATCAGCCATAAGTATGCATATGTCCCCTCCCTCTTGAACTTCCTTCCCACCTCCTACCCCTCTAGGTTGTCACAGAGCATCGGTTTGAGCTCCCTGTATCATACAGCAATCCCCACTGTCTATTTTACATACGGTAATATATATGTTTCAGTGCTACTCTCTCACTTGGTCCCTCCCTCTCCTTCCCCCAATGTGTCCACAAGTTTCTTTTCTATGTCTGCGTCCCTATTCCTGCCTTGCTAACAAGTTACTCAATACCATTTTCTAGATTCCATTATATATATGTGTGTGTTAATATACAATATTTGTTTTTCTCTTTCTGGCTTAGTTCACTCTGTATAATAGGCTCCAGGTTCATCCACCTCAAATACGTTCCCTTTTATGGCTGAGTAACTGAATTTCTAATGGAGAACAAAGTCTATTCAAGGAGGAGAGCAGCCAGGGGAAGAGCATACCTCAATGAATAAATTGAATAAATCTTGTGAATAAATCTCTGAGAGATTCTGTTAGTTCTTCCTACATTTCATGTGGGAAACTGAGGCAAGAACAGGTTAAAAACATTAAGGTCCTACTGTATGGCACGTGGAACTCTGCTCAATGTTATGTGGCAGCCTGGATGGGAGGGGAGTTGGGGGGAGAATGGATACATGTGTATGTATAGCTGAATCTCTTCACTGTTTACCTGAAACTATTACAACATTGCTAATCCGCTATACCCCAACAAAAAATAAGTTTTTTTTTAAAGAACGGGTTAAAAAGACACTGGATGATGGGTCTTCATGCAGCATAACATTAGGCAGCCTCTCTGAATGCTCTAGCCATTTGACACACAAACCCACTCTGAATGCCAAC
The DNA here is from genome assembly GCF_002263795.3 of Bos taurus. Classification (NCBI taxonomy): domain Eukaryota; kingdom Metazoa; phylum Chordata; class Mammalia; order Artiodactyla; family Bovidae; genus Bos; species Bos taurus. Next base: position 4,441,474 of record NC_037355.1, read on the forward strand.
TCTCTAGTGGACACCGATCACTGGAAGATGAAGATATGCCACAGTGAGGGGTCAGGATGGCATGTCTAGAACGAGTGCCCACACTTCCCACGTGTTATCTCACTATTAGAGCTTTTAGACAATGTCCATTGCGAAAGGAAGGTTATTTATATTCTATATTTAGCCTAAAACTATGATAACATCCTTTGGCATGGCCTTTATCTGATGGTATTTGAAACTGAACCAACTTCCTGCTTCCAGGCATTAACAAATGAGGGACTTCATGTTGTCTAATGTAATTTCCTGACTTGAAGATAGATTTCTTTTCTCCAATTCATTCAAGTTGTGTTTTTTTTTTTTTTTTAAGAAAAGATCTCCTTTAGACATTAAAATTTCCCAGAATTGTTTAGGCTTTGTTATTGTTCTCAATGAGGATATTTCCTATTTAACTCCAGCTATGTCACTTGATGGGAATTCTTGTGACTATCCTTCACTGCCATGCTCAGATAATTTGCAGGAGACTGGAGAAATAAATCCACTGGCCTGTCGAGTATCAGAATCCCAATTTAGAACATTCATTCTAATAAGTGTCTGGCCAGAAGATCCAATGAAGAACAAGGATGATATCTACCTTCAAAGAGCTTACAATTTAAAGGAGTGAGGCAAAGGGACATTATTTATATAGGAAATTATCATGTCCCAACTTATCTCTGGGCTTCCCTAGTGTCTCAGTGGTAAAGAATCTGCCTCCAATGCAGGAGACATGAGTTTGATCCCTGGGTTGGAAAGATCCCTTGGAGAAGGAAATGGCAACCCACTCCAGTATTCTTGCCCGGGAAATCCTATGGACAGAGGAGCCTGGTGGGTTACAGTCCATGGGGTCACAAAAGAGTCGGACACGACTGAGCAACTTAACAACAACTTAGCTCCACTGACTTTTTTCCTCTGGGAGTGAAACTAAGGGAAGGGTGGGGTGGGGGAAATTATGCATGAAAACCTCTCAGTCTGAAGACTTATTACCTAAATATAAATCTCACTACATGAAAGGAGAGTGATTGTTCTGAGGCATCAAAAACTGTCATTTTTGTTTAGTGAGAGATAGTGCGTCGTCGCGGTTAGGAAAGTAGACTATTCTGCCAGGCTGCCAGGTTCAAACCCCTTCTCTGCCACTCACTATGCTTGTGATTTGGGGCAAGTTCTAAAGTTTCTGTGCCTCAGTTATCTAGTCTGAAAATGGGTGTGATAATTGGGTTGTTCCAAAGGTGAAATGCATTTAACAAGTTTAAATTGTTTAGAACAGTGTCTCACTGATAGTAAGTGCCCAGTATATATTAGCGACTATTAGCCAACTTCTAGCGACTATTAGCCAACTTCTAGCGACTATTAGCCAACTTCTAAAAGACTCCCATATTTTGAAGTTCACTGTTTTGGCAAAAGAGCTATATGTTTTTTCCTCTCTGATGTCCTAGTTTTTTGCTATAAAATTTACTCTGGTGCCTCGGATGGTAAAGAATCTGCCTGCAATGCAGGAGACCCAGGTTCAATCCCTGTATTGGGAAGATGCCCTGGAGAAGGAAATGGCAGCCCACTCCAGTATTCTTGCCTGGAGAATCCCATGGACAGAGGAGACTGGCAGGCTACAGTCCATGGGGTCGCAAACAGTCAGACACGACTGAAGTGACTAACACTACACCTATAGTATTTAATGCTCATTGTCTATGTCAGTGCAATCTGTAGATACGTGTAGTTTCAATAGAACAGAACTACTGCTGCCTATCTTGATGGGGCCAGGATCCCGGGCTATCGCTTTAGATTGCATTGGCATAGTGATGTCCCTCCATCTCTGCTCTAATGAAGATTTTGGTAGGATTTATGAGGAAAAATTTTCCAAAAGTTTAAATTAAAAAATATTGCTAGAACAATTATCTCATCATTATTTGCTCTCAGTTATTCTTTCTGTAGGACACTATATACATATCTCAATACCCAGAGCTGAAATCCATGGCAAACATTGCTGGGAAATAGCCATCATGGAAATGATATATTAAGCAGAGGGAAACTAAAGGTGTCACCTGTTTGCTCATAAGCAGTAGGATCCTTGGTCCTGAGCCGTCTCAGAACATTTAGAGTAGACACATTCTGGTCTTTGCAGAGGTGCTTTGCAGGCACTGAGCTTATCCTACACTCGTATGTGACCCCACTTCCTTGTCTATACTGGGCAGCAAGAGAGGCTCCTGACCTACTTTGGACATGAGTCAGGATCTCATCCGTAGAGATTTAGAACTGGCTCCATGGGACTTACCTGGTGGTCCAGGGGTTAAAACTCTGCCTTACAATGCAGGGGATTCAGGTTCACTCCATGACCAGGGATTGAACTAAGATCCCACATGCCATGGAACAGTTAAGTCCCTGGACCGCAACTAGAGATCCCACATGCTGCAACTAAGACCGGCCACCCCCACCCCCTGAAAAAAAATTTTTTTTTAAAGAACTGGCTCCATGAGGGCCAGGCTTTCCCTGTGTCTGACTTATGAACATGGAGACTCGGGAGGAATAGAAGTAGATGTGCAGGAAAAAGAAGGGAGGAGGGAGATTGCCAGGGTCCCGCTGGTTTTCAAGAAGCTGGCTCTCATCTCTCCAGAGGACCCGATTCATTATGCCTTTGAATTCTGTGAAACACCCACTGTATCCTCAGGAAATTTCTTTTGACTTAGTTAGAGTATATTGGTTTTGGTTAGTTGTAGTTACAGAGTCCACACTAATACGGCATTGTGTGGGGATGATAAAGCTGTCTTGACATTAAGGAAGATTCCTGCAATATCTGTGCCAGAGATTTGGAATCAGTGGGTTTACAAAGTGAGAGTTCAGTTGAAGAAGCAGAACTTCCATCAGTGCTCTGAAATAAGGAATGTATTATAGAAATTAGACCTGACACCATTGTGAGAGTGGCTGGAGGAAGGTTGTTAACCAGCTCTTGCGTGGCTAAAGGAGTTGGGGTGTGCAGGAAACTTGGAAACTGTGCAAGTCCGACTGTCAGAACAGGGCTGTGGAGGGGTTGATGGAGAGGTCTGTGTGTGTGCGTGTGCGCGTGTGCGTGCGCGCGCATGCTCAATCGTGTCTGATTCTTTGTGACCCAGTGGGTTGTAGCCCGCCAGGCTCCTCTGTCCGTGGGATTTCCCAGGCAAGAATACTGGAGTGGGTTGCCATTTCCTCCTCCAGGGAATCTTCCCGACCCAGGGTGTCTTCCTGTCTCTTGTGTCTCCTGCATTGGCAGGCAGATTCTTTACCACTGAGCTACGGGAGGTCTAGGGGAAGTCAATGTCTCTTTATGCCTGTGAGCGCACAGAGAAGCATTCGGGGATGTGTGAACCTGGATGTTGTCAGTTGGGGCGAGAAAGGACGAGCCAGAACCAGCCAGCACCTCTGCGTCTGTCTCCACTGCCTCTCACCAGCAGTGGCCTTTCATGTGAGATGGCTGTTGCTTCGCTGCCTCCTCCAGACAGCACACTTTTGGCCAGGGTAAGCAGTAACTATCCAGGGAAGGGCATTCTGCAGAGCAGAGTTCCTGGAATAATCAAGCTGATGACAGAATAGTCCTGTGTACAAATCTTTGATTGGCTAGGGATATACAATTCTACAAAGTAGCTAAGATATAAGCTTAGGAAAAAAAATTCTAAGTGATTATTGTGAACAAACATATTTGGGACCCACAGCTTTATGGCACCACCTTCTGCTCAGCCTGGTCAACCAAGATAAAAACCAGAGTCACCTTAGCTGCCTTCCTCTCAACTTCGCTCCGCATCCAGTCACCAAGTTTTATATAATTTTGCTTCCTACAGTATCTCCTGAACAAAGACCCCTCCTCTCCATGCTCATTATAAAAGCTCATGGTCTCCTACCTGGACTGTTGTCTCTTCATAACTGGTCTTTCTGCATCTTCCACAGGTCCATCCTACTACCATTACATAGTGCTGTCAACCCTGACTGCACTTTAGAATCATCTCGGGGACTTTAAAACACCCAGGGCTTACACCCCACCCTAGGCCATACATCAGACCCTCTCATGACAACCTGCTGTGGTACACACCACCATTAATTCTGTTTTGCAGAGGAGCAAATTGAAGATTCGCAAAGTTAAATAACTCCCCAGGGTTCACAGCTGAAAAGTACTGGGGTTAGATACGCACACAGTTATCTGAGGGCAGAGCCTGTACTCCTAACCACAGGTGGGATGCCTTCCAAACTGCGGTGCTGGGCAGGTTAGAGGGATGGTAGGGCTAGCAGCTGAGGTGGGAAACACAGGTGAGAGTGTACGGTTGAGGGGGAGTTGAGAACAGCTTTGAACTTCATTGGTTTGAATGGTTTCTTAGACAACCAAGCGGTGATATTCCGGCAGCAGCTGAAGATGCAATGAGGGGCGTCGGGGATGGGGAGGAATGGATGGGCACAAAGGACAGTGCTGACCTAGAAGGGACAGGATTCAGTGGGTGCAAAGGCGGGGGTGCAGGAGTCTGCAGCATGGTCTCCCGGGTTTCCATCCTGAGGGGAGGGGTCAAGGGGAGAGGGCTCTACCTTCAGAACAAAGCTGATGCTGGGAAAGCAGCAGTTTGGGGAATGGGCAGGAGAGGGCAGTGAGAATCCTTCTGGAGATACTTCACTTGAGATACCAGCAGAGCCGCTCGGTTGGAAATATGAATTGAGTTTGGGAGAGAGGTTGCTGTCAAAGATACCAACTGAAATTATATCAGGGTAGTTGAAACCTTGAAAGTAGATGAGATAGTCAGATGCAGAGTGAAGAATGCTCAAGAATAAAGGAAGGCTGAGGATGCAATTCTGGGGAAGACTAATGAATGAATGGGGAGAAAGGAGAAGCCAAAGGAGGAGGTCCAAAGGGAGGAGCAGGCAGGGGAGGAGGACAGGGAGGGATGGATGGAGAGATATAGACAGAAAGATAGATAATAGAAGAGAGATTTATTTTAAGGAACTGGTGCATGCATTTGTTAGGGCTGGCAATTATGAAATCTGTCAGGCAGGTCACAGCCTGGAAACAGGATTTGAGGTTTTAGTCTTGAGGGAGAGTTTTTCTCCGTCTGAAAGCCTCACTTTTTATCCTTAAGGACTTCAACTGATTGGATGAGGCATACCCATGTTATCAAGGGTCATCTCCTTTACTTACAGGCTTCCCTTGTAGCTCAGTTGGTAAAGAATCTGCCTGCAGTGCAGGAGACCCAGGTTCGATCCCTGGGTTGGGAAGATCCCCTGGAGAAGGAAATGGCAAGCCACTCCAGTATCCTTGCCTGTAAAATCTCATGGACAGAGAAGCCTAGCGGGCTATAGTCCATGGGGTCACAGATAGTAGGGCACGACTGAGCGACTAACACTTACTTATACCTACTCCTTTACTTAAAGTCAACTGACTGTAGATATAACCACAATTACAAAAGTGTGTCTACAGAAACACCTAGACTAGAGTTTGGTTAAACAGCTGGGTACCCTAGCCTGGCCCAGCTGACATATAAGACCTACATCCCAGTTCACTCCTGTTGACTTGGCATCCATACACATCTCCTTAAGCCATTCTTTATTTAAAAAAAGAATATTTACTTTGTTTTTTTTAGCTGTGGTAGGTCTTCATTGTGGTGTGCAGGCTTCTCATTGCGGTGGATTCTGTCATTGTGGAGAATAGGCTCTGGGTGAATGGCTTCAGTAATTGCAGCTCATGGGCTCAGTAGTTGTGGTACATGGGCTTAGTTGCTCCAAGGCATGTGGGATCATCCTGGACTAAGATCAAACAAGTACCCCGTTGCACTGCAAGCAGATTCTTAACCACCAGACCACCAGGGAAGTCATCCTTAAGCCATTCTTAGTCTCCAAGTAAAGACAATAACAAGCACTTCCGCTTAACATGATACAGCTGCCCCAAGTGTAACTGTAAACGCACGAACCTTCTCCCCAGAAGAAGATGTATAGTCCTTGGGTGATGTTTACTCTTTCCCTTCATGCCTAGGACCTAAATACTGTGTTGTAAATTTAACTGTTATTAATACATCCTATGTTATATAAGTGGATAAGTAAGAGAAGAAAACAAAGGTAAATTATAAAATAATACATCAAATATCTTTGTTTCTTTCCCTTTCTTATCCATGTATATACATAGTCATAACAAAATAAGGAAGAGATGTTCATAACAAAGTTCTTAGTTGTATTAGCTGGTTGGAGCTGCTATTTCTAACTACCTTCTTCCACTGATCGTTCTCTTTACCTTTGGGAAGCACCTCAGCTGGTCCTGGTTGTTCACCTTCTGGGGTGACACAAACCTTCACTCCTAAATGGTCTGGGCCATTAGCAGTCCTCCCTGAGCTAGGTTGTTATAGTTTTCCATGGACTTTAGTCAGAGGGCATGGAAACACTAAGAGGTTCCCTGAGGGGTCTCCTACATTCCAGATGTATGTGCTTCCTTACCTCCACTGTGGAAAGGCAGTCCAATGTCCCCTTGGTAGTCAGAATCAGTCATGCCAGCCAACACCCTGACTCCCTTCTTTGACTATTGATTCAGACACAAGCCACCCAAAGTTGCCAGGTGGCAATCTTAACTTCCAGTTAAATGCAATGATTGTTGTGTTTCTTCATGAAAACATTCGCCCTTTGGGACTAACACCACTAGATCAGCTGAGCATAAGGTTGTGGGAACAGACGGCAGACCTTGTGCTAGGGGATCACTAGGGCTAATGGTGAGAGATGCCACTCCCATTTCCATCCCCTGATTCTTGGACCCATGAATCTGGTCATGGGAGAAACAGCATCATATATTGGATACTGATTCAGAGCCTCCACAGAGAATTTCCTGGAGAACCTTGCCCAACTCTGCAAGATACTGCTATCTAGCTGATGCTGTAACTGAGTCTTCAAAAGGCTATTCCATTTCTCTATCCAGCTAGCTGCTTCAGGATGATAGGGAACATGGTAAGACTAGTGAATTCTGTGAGTCCATTGCCACATTCCAGTTGTTGTGAAGTGAGTTCCTTGATCAGAAGCAATGGTAGTGGATAAGGCATGCTATGAGTCTATGGGTGGCAGTTTTGGCAGAAGCACTGTGTGAAGGAAAAGGAACTCAGTGTACTCAGTGTAATTATCAATTCCAGTAGGAACAGAATGCTGTCCCTGTCATGATGGAAGTGGTTTAGCATAATCAACCTGTCACCAAGTGGCAAACTGGTTGATCACATTCAAAAAACTAAGATCATGGCATCTGGGCTCATCTCTTCATGGCAAATAGATGGGAAAACAATGGAAACAGTGACAGACTTTATTTTCTTGGGCTCCAAAATCACCGCAGATGATGACTGCAGCCATGAAATTAAAAGGTGCTTGCTCCTTGGAAGAAAAGTTATGACCAACCTAGACAGCATATTAAAAAGCAGAGACATCACTTTGCCGACAAAGGTCCATCTAGTCAAAGCTATAGTTTTTCCAGTAATCATGTATGGATGTGAGAGTTGGACCATAAAGAAAGCTGAGCACTAAAGAATGGATGCTTTTGAACTGTGGTGTTGGAGAAGACTCTTGAGAGTCCCTTGAACTGCAAGGAGATCCAACCAATCAATCCTAAAGGAAATCAGTCCTGAATATGCATTGGAAGGACTGATGCTGAAGCTGAAACTCCAATACTTTGGCCACCTGATGCAAAGAACTGACTTCTTAGAAAAGACCCTGATGATGGGAAAGATTGAAGGTGGGAGGAGAAGGGGACGACCGAGGATAAGATGGTTGGATAGCATCACCAACTCAATGGACATGAGTTTGAGTAAACTCCAGAAGATGGTGATGGACAAGGAAGCCTGGCGTGCTGTAGTCCTTGAGGTTGCAAAGAGTCAGACACGACTGAGAGACTGAATTGAACTGATCACTTTGGAGAATGCTGCCATATTGTTGGTCTTGCTGCTGGCAGATTGGACCCTCATTGGTGGCCATAGTCAGGCTGGCCTTGGTGAGTGGAAGTCTGTAATGCTGAGCCTCTGGATAACTTCCAGCCTTGCCACCATGACTGATTTGTTCATCAGCCTATTGGGCAATGTCAAGTGTAGCTGGAGAAGGAGGCTGGCTGGTACCCAAAGAACAGTGTCCTAGCCACTTGAGGATTACAAGCTTCCTCTGCTGAGATCAGACCATTTACCTGGGACACAGTATCTTGGAGTTGTTTTGGCTGTTCAGAGAGGTCTATCCACCTACCTCTTCCTCAGATCACCTTGTCACCAATTTTCTAGTCACGTTCCTTTCAAATCCCTGACCATCCAGCCAAACCATTGGTCACAGTCCATAAGCTGGTGTCTACTTGTACTTCTGGCCATTTCTCTTTTGAAGCAGACTGAATAACAAGGTTGACTGCTCAAAGGTCAGCAAGCTGGGCAGACTTGCATTCACCACTGTCCTTCAGGGATGTTCCAGAAGGGGCTATAGTACAGCTGTTGTCAACTTTCGGGTGGTGCCCGAACATTAGGCAGGCCTAAGTCTTCTCTTCCTCAATCAGCTGATCATAGGGAGCCGGCCCTGAGGCCGCAGGTGCAGGCTGGGAGGGAGAGGGAGGTGGGGGCCTTGGGCACTTGGGCCACTTCCTCATGTAACTTAAGCATGTCCTCTAGGTCTGCTTGAGCTGAGTCTCATATGTATCAGTTCCATTTGATGCTGGAGTGTTGCTGTACACACCTGGTCTTATGCCTGTGGTTCTGGCAGCACCCAGTTCATGGCAAGCAGCTCAGCTTGCATGGTGATGTGGTGGCCCATGGTTAAATGATCAGTTACTACTAGGCCCAGTAGTAAGTAAAATGCTGTTTCTCAAAATCCACAGAGGATGGCAGGGCCTTGCTCTGTAATCTTAAGGGTCTGTGAGGTGACTCCCTCTGGGGCTCTGACCCAGCCTCCATCAGCATCTACCACTGACTGTTGGATCTGCTGGATCACGTGGCTCAGCCGGCAAAGGGCAGCTCACAGTGCGACCTGGATGAGGTGCAGAGACTTGTTCTTGGTCCCACTCAAAATCAGCAGCTTTTTGGGTCACTTGGTAAACTGAATTGAGTAGCACTCCCAAACAGAGAAGGCAATGGCAACCCACTCCAGTACTCTTGCCTGGAAAATCCCATGGACGGAGGAGCCTGGTAGGCTGCAGTCCATGGGGTCATTAAGAGTCGAGCACGACTGAGCAACTTCACTTTCATGCATTGGAGAAGGAAATGGCAACCCATTCCAGTGTTCTTGCCTGGAGAATCTCAGGGATGGGGGAGCCTGGTGGGCTGCTGTCTATGGGGTCGCACAGAGTCTGACTGAAGCGACTTAGCAGCAGCAGCAGCAGCACTCCCAAATGAGGAACATGTTGTGTCCCAAACCCAAAGAGGACCATCAAGTGTTGTGTCTCTGTTTTGGTTATGAAAATATTAGTCGCTCAGTCGTGTTTGACTCTTTGCAACCCCATGGACTGTAGCTTGCCAGGCTCCTGTGTCCAAGGAATTCTCCAGGCAAGAATACTGGAGTGGGTAGTTATTCCCTTATCCAGCGGAATCTTACTGACCCAGGGGCTAAACCCAGGTCTCCTGCATTGCAGGCAGATTCTTTACTGTCTGAGCCACCAGGGTCATATAAAGGGCCAAATACAACAGCTTGCTGCTGCTGCTGCTGCTAAGTCGCTTCATTCGTGTCCGACTCTGTGCGACCCCATAGACAGCAGCCCACCAGGCTCCCCCGTCCCTGGGATTCTCCAGGCAAGAACACTGGAGTGGGTTGCCATTTCCTTCTCCAATGCATGAAAGTGAAAAGTGAAAGTGAAGTCGCTCAGTCGTGTCCAAGTCTTAGCGACCCCATGGCTGCAGCGCACCAGGCTCCTCCATCCGTGGGATTTTCCAGGCAAGAGTACTGGAGTGGGTTGCCATTGCCTTCTCAGATACAACAACTTATCCTTCATCTTCTTTATTTATTTAAAAATATTTATTTATTTGAAACCATCAAGTCTGAGTTGTGGCATGTGGGATTTTTGTTGCAGTGCAGGGGCTTCTCTCTAGCTGTGCTGCTCGGACTCAGCCGTTGTGGCGTGTGGGTTTAGTTGCCCTGTGGTGTGTGGGATCTTAGTTCCTCAGCCAGGGATCAAACCCATATCCTCTGCATTGGAAGGCTGATTCTTAACCACTGGACCACCAGGGAAGTTCTTATCCTTCACCTTAGAATGGATAGCCTATACTACCAGATCTCTTGAAAACCCACTGAGAAGGAAATCTCTAGAACTTTTGTCAGATTTGCTTTCCACCCCATGACATACAAATGTCTCACCAATAAGCCTAGAAGAGCTACTCTTTCCTACACACTAGGTCCAATCAGCATAACATCATCAGTGCTATGGACCAGTGTGAGGTCTTCTAGAACAGAAAGACAATAGGGTCCCTGCTTGACCAAATTAGGATGTAGGGCTGGAGAACTGATCTATCTTTGAGGGAGGGCAGTCTTCACTGTACTGCTGTTTTTGCCAGCTGAAAGAAGGCTGCCCTGTGGTTGGTCTTTACTAACAGGTATGCAGAAGAAACATTTTGCCAGACCAATACTGCACAGCAGATACTAGGGGATGTGTTAATTTGCTCAAACAGTGAAGCTACATCTGGTACAGCAGCTGCAATTGGAATCACCATCTGGTTTAGTTTATGATGATCCATTGTCATTCTTCAGGCTCTGTCTGTCTTCTTCACAGGCCACATGGGGAGGTGGTAGAAGTCACCACCCCTGCATCTTCAAGTCCTTGATGGTGGCGTTACTCTCTGCAGTCTCTCTAAGAAGGCAGTGTTGCCTTTGGTTAACTGGGGAATGCTTCCACACTGTTGGTCCTGCTGTTGGCAGACTGGACCCTCAGTGGTGACCATGGTCCTGCTGTTGGCGGACTGGACCCTCAGTGGTGACCATGGTCCTGCTGTTGGCGGACTGGACCCTCAGTGGTGACCATGGTCCTGCTGTTGGCGGACTGGACCCTCAGTGGTGACCATGGTCCTGCTGTTGGCGGACTGGACCCTCAGTGGTGACCATGGTCCTGCTGTTGGCGGACTGGACCCTCAGCGGTGGCCATGGTCACACTGGCTTTGCTGAGGGCAAGTCTGTATTGCTGAGCCTCTAGATAACTTCCAGGACTGCCACCGCAACCACTTTGCTCATCCAAGGCAGAGGCAGCTGTAGAGGCTTCCACTTGGCTCTCTCACAAAATAACCCTCACTTCAAGGGTCATGGAGCCAATGTAGGGATTCTGCCAGTTGCTGAGTATTAGTCTAATTATTCGAACAGTGCATTCCAAAACTGGAGAAATAACCCCAGTATGGGTGCAGAGACCACTATGAGATGGACCTGAGCTAAAACTCCATTCATCACCTGACCCTACAAACCCTTGCTTGCACTAGTACTGCAGTGATGTTCTGGATGTCCTGGACTCAGTGTCAGTTCACAGCCAGTGTCCAGTAATTCCTGAAAAGTCTGATTATTTCCTTTTCCCCAGTGCGCAGTCACCCTAGTAAAAGGCCATATGTCCCTTTGGGGAAGGCTCCAATAAAGAGTAATAGTATATATTTTTGACAATGTTGCAGAATATTGGAGGAGACAAACATCCCCTTTGTTCAAGGAGTTTGGAGTCTGCAAATTGACTCAAGTCTGGGAACTGATAGAGTCTCTCTGTTTTGGTAATTTAAGTTAGGTTTTTGTTTGTTTGACCAAGAACTTTCCTGCTCATACAGATCACATAAGAATTCAGTAGAATTCTCATCCTGGATGGTCAATGCCATAGGTCTGTGGGGGTCAGACTATTCTGGTTGCTGCTTTGCCTTTGCTGTCCATTACAGAAACCATGCCCACCCTGCCTTGGGTGACTCATTGCCACCATTTGGCTCCAGCCACTCTGGGATCCAACTATTCTCACTGCATTTAAGGACCCACACTGCAGTGGTGCAGTTTCCACTGTAATTTCTGATCTACAGAGAAGAGTTGACCAGGCATGCTGGGTCACAAAGTTATTTCTCAGAGTCACGGTGAATGCTGTGTCCTCTGGACCCTCTGGGAGTCAGTAAGTGGGTCTTATGTGATAAATCTATGCTCATATTTCAATCTGCCTAAGCCTTTAGATAATTCCTTTACAGTGTACCAAGGCAGTTCTGGCATTTCCACATCATTTAGTGCTGGTCACCTCTTGCCTCCCATTTCTGTCAACTAGCGAAGCAAACAGAGCTTGTTCTAATCTCTCAAACTGCAGTGAATCCAGATCTCTGTTTGGTGGTGTCCGTCATTACATTCAGCCTCATCCAACGGTTCCCCACACTCTTCATATTCACGCTCACATTCATCCCGTCCCACAACACTCCGACTTCTAAGCATATACAGGTGTTTTCACTCACACGGTTCTGATCTTTTGAACGACCTCGACTCTCCTCCAGGTCTAGGACGATCCTTCCCCTTCCTCCAGGGAGCCTTTCTGACCCTTCTTCACAGCACTCCCTCTTACCGCCCCTCCCCCCACTTCTACACTCTTTCGTGACAGACCTCTGGCTCTTGGCATATTCTGCTGTACGTCGTTATTTAGTTTTACACGCGCATGTTTATCTTCCCCCGATGGGAGGCCGGAGAAGCTCCTTAAGGGCGAGAACCGTTTCTGGCAGGTGCCTCTTCAGGGATGCTCCAGGAGCCTCCTTGAATGAACACAAGAGCAGGCGAGTGTGGGCTGGCTTAGGAGCTCAGCACGGATCGCAGTTGTGTCCTGGGCTGGCTGCCCAACGTGGGGAGGCGGATCTGGGGCCAGCCCAGTTCTGCTGCCAGAAGATTCAAACAGTTGGATACTCATTTCATGTAGAACTACTCGCCCCGCTCTCTTTCCCAGGGTGACCTGCAGTCTCCCCTCATCCTCCCCCCGCCCCCCGCCCGCTCCTTGAGAAACGAGTCCTTCTCACTCCCTCCAGCTCTTCCATCAACCCTGTGGTCACTTCCCTAATTAGTGTCTGGGAGGTACCCTCGTAGATCACCCCTCCCATCCTCCAAGGAGAGCCTCCTAGTCTCTCCCTCCCCGAACACCCGTCCTCTCCACTGCACTTCCCCTCTCATTTTCGTCCAACACCGAGGGAGAGTGAAAAATCAGCTTTCCGAGGTCTGTGACCCAGGCTGTGGGCTTGCGCGCCCCGCCCGCTCCAGCCGTCCGCTTGTGTGTGTGTGTGTGTGTGTGTGTGTGTGTGTGTGTGTGTGCGCGCGCGCGTGCCTGGGCCGAGGCTGGAGAGGAAACAGCCGGTCCAGCCCGGGAGGAGGAAGGAGCCTCCCCTTCCTCGCCAGCCCCCTCCCCACTTCCCGTCCGGCTCGGCCGTTAGCTTCCCCGGACGCGGGCCTCGGGTGCACAGAGCCCTCTGGCCGCAGCGGAGCTGGAGAAGGCGGAGGCGGATCGGGAGGAGCCGGCGGGGCGCATGCTGGGCGGGGGTCCCCAGGGCGCCCCGGCCGGTGGCGGCAGGGGCCACCGCGCAGGTAGGGGTGCTGTCACGGCCGCCCGGCGGGTCAGGGCGAGGGTTCCGCGGCGAGGGTGAGCTCTGTCCTCTGGAGATCGTTTAGGTCTGGGGTGCTCCTCGGTTGATATCTAGGGTTTCTGCACTCTTGCGGGCTGAGGGAAACTGAGGCAGGGCGCGAAGCGTGCCGAAGTGAAGTCTTTGTCGGGCCTGGGGCTGCCCGCCAGCGCCGACCCGGCCAGGTCCTCCCGGAAGACGGTGCTGAGATTCCGGGATCCGCAGTTCCCGCCCCCGTGGGTCCCGGTGGCCGAGGAAGGCGGCGTGACCGCGCGCCGGGGTTGGCTGCGCCCGGGGACTGAGCCAGCAGAGGCTCGGGGCTCCGCGCGCCCTCCCCTGAGCACTCGTGGGACAAGGCACGCCCCGCCGCCTGGTCCGGGGACCGCGTCCTGACACCCCGCAGAGTCTCGGGTTTCACCCCTCGAGGACCTGGAGGGAGGAGATTGGGGTGGGATGGGGGACGCGGTGCTGGCACCGTCCCAAGGCGCTGCTCTGAGAGCAGTTTCACCTCCCACTTCCTCCAGTTCAATGATGCCCACGGCTGGCTCGGAGCTGGAGCCGGGGGCCCCGGTCAAGCTGTCAACGCTGTCAGCGCTCAGGGTTGACACTGAGGCCGTGAAGTGCACAGTTGCTTTGCAGGAATGACAGGATGTCTCCTGCCATCTCGCTTTTAAAATACATGTGCAAAGGAATTTGAGACTTTGGGATGAGAATGAGATTTGGAGTGAGGGAGTTGTGTGTCCTTGCTGGACTGGAAGAAGGCCGGGTAACTTCGACAGCTCCTTTAACAGCGCTGAGCCTCGATTTCATCACATATACAAAAGAACACTGGTAACCTCCCCGCTCCCCATCCCGTCGGGAAAGCTGCTGTGTGTGAAAACACTTTGCAAAATGTATGGTCAGTTGGGCAGGCAAGTGCGATTTGGATAATACCAGAGTCTTAAGGCAATGGCACCCCACTCCAGTGTTCTCACCTGGAGAATCCCAGGGACGGGGGAGCCTGGTGGGCTGCCGTCTATGGGGTCGCACAGAGTCTGACACGACTAAAGTGACTTAGCAGCAGCAGCAGCAGCAGCAGCAGAGTCTTAAGAGCTGGACAGTTAGCTTGCATCTCAATCCTGCACTTAGCTGTGCCTTAGTTGCCCCATTTATGAAATGGGGACAATGACAAGGCCACCTCATAGAGTCGCTGTGGGTTTAACTGTGGCCATGGATGTGAATACCCAAGCTGGTTGCTGAGATACATAGTAAGCTCTAAATAAGAGCCTCAGATGCTCTTTTCACTAAGCAAAACCCAATTAATTTGGAGTGGTGTAAAAAAAAAAAAAAAAAGCCCACCAGTTTGATTTGATTATAGTATGAATGTGTGCATGTGTGAGTGTTCAGTCATGTCTGACTCTTTGCAACCCCATGGAGTCTAGCCCACCAGGCTCCTCTGTCCATGGGATTTTCCAGGCAAAAATACTGGAATTGGTTGCCATTTCCTTCTCCAGGGGATCTTCCTGACCCAGGGATAGAACCCTTGTCTCCTGCATCTGCAAACAGATTCTTTATCACTGTGCCATCTGGAAAAACTACATCCTCTCGTGAACTATGAATCAGCTCCCTTCACTTCAGTTGCTCAGTCGTGTCCACCTCTTTGTAACCCCGTGGACTGCAGCACGCCAGGCTTCCCTGTCCATCACCAACTCCCAGAGCTTGCTGAAACTCATGTTCATCGAGTCGGTGATGCTATCCAATCTCATCCTCTGTCGTCCCCTTCTCCTCCGGCCTTCAATCTTTCCCAGCATCAGGGTCTGTTCCAATGAGTCAGTTCTTCACATCAGGTGGCCAAAGGATTGGAGTTTCAGCTTCAGCATCAGTCCTTCCAATGAATATTCAGGACTGATTTCCTTTAGGATTGACTGGTTGGATCTCCTTGCAGTTCAAGGGACTCTCAAGAGTCTTCTCCAACACCACAGTTCAAAAGCATCCATTCTTCAGTGCTCAGCTTTCTTTATGGTCCAACTCTCACCTCCATACGTGACTACTGGGAAAACCATAGCTTTGACTAGATGGACCTTTTTGGCAAAGTAATCTCTGCTTTTCAGTATGCTGTCTAGGTTGGTCATAGCTTTTCTTCCAAGGAGCAAGCACCTTTTAATTTCATGGCTGCAGTCACCATCTGCAGTGATTTTGGAGCCCAAGAAAATAAAGTCTCACTGTGTCCATTGTTTCCCCATCTATTTGCCATGAAGAGATGGGACCAGATGCCATGATCTTAGTTTTCTTAATGTTGAGTTTTAAGCCAACTTTTTCACTTTCCTCTTTCACTTTCATCAAGAGGCTCTTTAGTTCCTCTTCACTTTCTGCTGTAAGAGTGGGGTCATCTGCATATCTGAAGTTATTGATATTTATACCAGCTATCTTGATTCCAGCTTGTGCTTCATCCAGCCCAGCGTTTCTCATGATGTAGTCTGCATAGAAGTTAAATAACCAGGGTGACAATATACAGCCTTGAAGTACTCCTTTCCCGATTGGGAACCAGTCTGTTGTTCCATGTCCAGTTCTAACTGTTGCTTCTTGACCTGCATACAGATTTCTCAGGAGGCAGTTCAGGTGGTCTGGTATTCCCATCTCTTGAAAAGTTTTTCACAGTTACTGTGATTCAGACAGTCAAAGACTTTGGTGTAGTCAGTAAAGCAAAAGTATATATTTTTCTGGAGCTCTCTTGCTTTTTCGATGATCTAACAGATGTTGGCCTTTTCTAAATTCAGCTTGAACATCTGGAAGTTCATGGTTCACCTACTGTTGAAATCTGGCTTGGAGAATTTTGAGCATTACTTTGCTGGCGTGTGAGATGGGCGCAGTTGTGTGGTAGTTTGAACATTTTTGGGCATTGCCTTTCTCTGGGATTGGAATGAAAACTGACCTTTTCCAGTCCTGTGACCACTGCTGAGTTTTTCAAATTTGCTGGCATACTGACTGCAGCACTTTCACAGCCTCGTCTTTTAAGATTTGAAATAGCTCAGCTGGAATTCCATCACCTTCACTAGCTTTGTTAGGAAGCATAGTGATGCTTCCTAAGGCCCACTTGGCTTCGCATTCCAGGATGTCTGGCTCTAGGTGAGTGATCACACCACTGTGGTTATCTGGGTATTGAAGATCTTCTTTGTGTAGTTCTTCTGTGTATTCCTGCCACCTCTTCTTAATATCTTCTGCTTCTGTTAGGTCCATATCATTTCTTTCCTTTATTGTGCTCATCTTTGCATGAAATGTTCCCTTGGTATCTCTAATTTTCTTGAGATCTCTAGTCTTTCCCATTCTCTTGTTTTCCTCTGTTTCTTTGCACTGATCCCTGAGGAAGGCTTTCTTATCTCTCCTTGCTATTCTTTGGAACTCTGCATTCAAATGGGTGTATCTTTCCTTTTCTCCTTTGCCTTTAGCTTCTCTTCTTTTTACAGTTATTTGTAAGGCCTTCTCAGACAACCATTTTGCCTTTTTGCATTTCTTTTTCTTGGGAATGGTCTTGATCACTGCCTCCTTTACAATGTCACGAACCTCCATCCATAGTTCTTCAGGCACTCTGTCTATCAGATCTAATCCCTTGAATCTATTTGTCACTTTCACTGTATAATTGTAAGGGATTTGATTTAGGTCATACCTGAATGGTCTAGTGGTTTTCCTTACTTTCTTCAATTTAAGTCTGAATTTGCAATAAGGAGTTCATGATCTGAGCCACAGTCAGCTCCTGGTCTTGTTTTTGCTGACTGTGAATAGCAGAGTATTTAAAAAGAAATTTAATCTTAATAAGTTCACAAGTGGCACATGAAATCTTTTGAGGGAATCTTCCCACCCAGGGATGAAACCCTGGGTCTCCCACACTGCAGGCAGATTCTTTGCCATCTGAGACACTGGGAAGCCCAGTTGAGAATCTGGCACTGAGCAAAAAGAGGCCCGGAGCTTCTTTCTAAGCTGTGTGTCCTCGATCCTCAGTTTCCTCATCTGTTTACAAAAAAAGATATAATGGGGACAGTAACTTTTGGGTTAGAGCTGCCTGAGGATTCAGTGAAGTAAATGGTGCGAGTACCTTGGAGCATATGACTGACTGCAAATAGAAGATATCAGTGCTACCAGGAGGGAATAAGAAAGTCTGCAGTTTTTTTAGAGCTTGCAGTATGCCAGGCGGTCTATCAGGAATTGCTGTGATGAAATCTGCCCCAGACCATTGTAAGGTAGCTACTTATGATTTTCATTTTCCCCATACAAATCTGAGAAGCAGATTCACCCCTCTTATTTCCAAGTCACATAGCCATTAAAGGTAGAAGCAGGGTTAGAACTGTGGACTGGTGCCTCTCACAGTTGTGTTCTCAACCACTGGCTGAACTAAAGTTATGGAGATAAACTGATGTTCAAGCACACCTATGTTAGATCACTGGTAACTATATACCCTACATATTTACAGACTCTAAAACATGGGTGAATTGTTAACTCTGGAAGAAGAGACTGAAATAATCTTGTTTTCATCCCTATGTAAAAAATGCCATTTTAAGCTATCTTCTTTCCAAAATAAACAATGAAAATTTGCAGAGAAAAAAAGTATTAAAATCTCATATAAAAACGTATCACAAGAAATCATCAGAAATCTCCTTTTAAAAAATAATTGCTCTGAGAAAAAGAAAAAAAAAAGAGAACTTATCAGAAATCTCAAAACTAAATGGACTTTGCATGAATGCTTTAACACACATATTTGCCAGGACCCTTAAGTTGGCACAAAAAGGGTAAGCTGGGATTGAGGCTTTTGGGGTTATGATTACCTGGCAAGGCTAGGACCCAGGACATTTCTGCAGGGACCTCACTGCTCACATGAGATGCCGCCATTAATGGGCTTTCAGGCAAAGTCTGTATACCTGAGGGAAAGTGAAGGCCAGGTTTCTGTGCTGCAGAACCAATTCCCTGTTCCGTTGTTTCTCTTCTTCTTTTTTCTTTTTCCAGAAGTAACTTGTGCTCTTAGGAAACTACAAATGAGAAAAAGAACATTGAAAACCACCATAATTCCACCAATGCAGATCAATAGTTTGGTGTCTCTGTTCTTGTAATCCATTTCTATGCCATGTTCATTAATTTATATGTTTCCAAAACACTGCATGCAAACTATTATTGTTTAATTAGATGACAAAAATAATACTTGCTCATTGTGCAAACATTAAGGTATTAGTTTAGAAAAAGTCCAAATTTATTATGCTCATTAAAACATTTCCTTTTTAAAAAAAATTCTTGAAATTTTGAGTGAAGAAGGATTAGAGATTATATCATTAATGTCTGAATTTTATTGTGATTTTGGTCAAAGTTTGATGAAAGATCTTCAGAATGAAGACAGTGATGATCTTTGTGTGTGCCAAGCTGCTTTAGTACTGTCTGACTCTTTGCAACCCTATGGACCTCAGTCAGGCTCCTCTGTCCATGGGTATTCTCCAGGCAGGAATACTAGAGTGGGCTGCCATGGCCTCCTCCAGGGGATATTTCTGACCCAGGGATTGAACCCGTGTCTCTTATGTCTCCTGCATTAGCAGGTGGGTTCTTTACCACTGGAGCCACCTGGGAAGCCCCTGAAGGAGCACAGTCATTTACAAACCTGCTCATCACTTGAGGTCTTGTTTTGACTGTGGCATGTGTGATCGTAGTCTCGACCAGGGATCGAAACTGCATGCCTTGTCTTACCACTAGCGCCACCTGGGAAGCCCAGTGATGTTTAAATAATAAGATCTGAAGCTTGGCACAGGACAGTTTTTGAGCATAGAATTTTTAGATTAGTATTATTAGACCAGAATTAGAATAATTTTTTTTTTTTTTTGGCAATGATGACAGTAATTCAGCTTATATGCCAGGTTCTCATGCAAAGCCAGCAGAGAACGCTGCTTCCAGAGAGGCCCTGGGCAGTCACCCTGGGGCTGGGGAGGGTCCCCTCTGGGCACTGCTGGGGCTGCCCTTGGCCAAGCACTTTCAAGAGAGCACCATCTAGTCACGTAAGCTTTTTTAGCCCTTGGGAGTCTTCTGTTGCTATTCTCAACTTGAACTCCTGTGGTAAAAATTCCTTAGCAAATATCTTTCATGCAACAGTCATGCCCTTTTAAAAATATCTGCCACAGATACCTTGACCATTCTGATCCATTTTCTCTTTTGAAATCAGTTTACCAGCTGCTTCTTTGAGCACAAACTTCACCATCAGCTTCCCATTTTTCATACCAAGTGGAAGTGGGAAAGGAGAACTGTGGCTGACCAGTTAGTGACGTAATATTTCTCTCTGGCTTTGGAAGGCAGTGGGGGCCCATGTGGTGTGCTCAGTTGCTGACATGACTGTCGATTTTCTGTCTGCTTCATTTTACTCAGTGCTCCTTCCTTTTGGCCACTTGCCTCCCGTCATAGCTCAGAAATGGATGATAGAGACGTGGAGCTTCCTGAGATCACTCGGGTCGATTGGTGTTTATAACAGAATCGCAGAACTTACTGCTGGATGAAGCCTCAAATGATCAAGTGGTCAAACCTCTTGAGTTCTGGCCGGTGAGGCATGGACAAGTGTATTTATCAAGTGCAGGGCTGGGAAATATATATTTGGCCCTTATAACATTAAACATGAGTGTAGAAGGCCTGGTCTCACATTCAGTTCAGTTCAGTTCAGTCGCTCAGTTGTGTCTGACTCTTTGTGACCCCATGAATCGCAGCACACCAGGCCTCCCTGTCCATCACCAATTCCCGGAGTTCACTCAGACTCACATCCATCGAGTCAGTGATGCCATCCAGCCATCTCATCCTCTGTCGTCCCCTTCTCCTCCTGCCGCCAATCCCTCCCAGCATCAGAGTCTTTTCCAATGAGTCAACTCTTCCCATGAGGTGGCCAAAGTATTGGAGTTTCAGCTTTAGCATCATTCCTTCCAAAGAAATCCCAGGGCTGATCTCCTTCAGAATGGACTGGTTGGATCTCCTTGCAGTCCAAGGGACTCTCAAGAGCCTTCTCCAACACCACAGTTCAAAAGCATCAATTCTTCAGCACTCAGCTTTCTTCACAGTCCAACTCTCACATCCATACATTATAATTATGTATGTATGTCAAGCTGGTTTTAGAAAAAGCAGAGGAACCAGAGATCAAATTGCCAACATCCGCTGGATCATGGAAAAAGCAAGAGAGTTCCAGAAAAACATCTATTTCTGCTTTATTGACTATGCCAAAGCCTTTGACTGTGTGGATCACAATAAACTGTGGAAAATTCTGAAAGACATGGGAATACCAGACACCTGACCTGCCTCTTGAGAAATCTGTATGCAGGTCAGGAAGCAACAGTTAGAACTGGACATGGAACAACGACTGGTTCCAAATAGGAAAAGGAGTATGTCAAGGCTGTATATTGTCACCCTGCTTATTTAACTCATGCAGAGTACATCATGAGAAATGCCGGGCTGGAAGAAACACAAGCTGGAATCAAGATTGCCGGGAGAAATCTCAATAACCTCAGATATGCAGATGACACCACCCTTATGGCAGAAAGTGAAGAGGAACTCAAAAGCCTCTTGATGAAAGTGAAAGTGGAGAGTGAAAAAGTTGGCTTAAAGCTCAACATTCAGACGACAAAGATCATGGCATCCAGTCCCATCACTTCATGGAAAATAGATGGGGAAACAGTGGAAACAGTGGCAGACTTTATTTTTCTGGGCTCCAAAATCACTGCAGATGGTGACTGTAGCCATGAAATTAAAAGACGCTTACTCCTTGGAAGGAAAGATATGACCAACCTAGATAGCATATTCAAAAGCAGAGACATTACTTTGCCAACAAAAGTCTGTCTAGTCAAGGCTGTGGTTTTTCCTGTGGTCATGTATGGATGTGAGAGTTGGACTGTAAAGAAGACTGAGTGACGAAGAATTGATGCTTTTGAACTGTGGTGTTGGAGAAGACGCTTTGAGAGTCCCTTGGACTGCAAGGAGATCCAACCAGTCCATTCTGAAGGAGATCAGCCCTGGGATTTCTTTGGAAGGAATGATGCTAAAGCTGAAACTCCAATACTTTGGCCTCCTCATGCGAAGAGTTGACTCATTGGAAAAGACTCTGATGCTGGGAGGGATTGGCGGCAGGAGGAGAAGGGGACGACAGAGGATGAGATGGCTGGATGGCATCACTGACTCGATGGACGTGAGTCTGGGTGAACTCCAGGAGTTGGTGATGGACAGGGAGGCCTGGCATGCTGCGATTCATGGGGTCGCAAAGAGTCGGACATGACTGAGTGACTGAACTGAACTGTATATGTATGTATGTATATTATAACGGTCTCACATTAGGTAATTGAAATAAATAGCCCTAGGTTCTCATTCCCAATCAACTTCAGGTTAATTTCCCAACCATGTTGCCTTGTGCTCATCCTGAAAACAGGTGGATATAATTCTACCTGTTCAACCCCTGCATTTGCCTGCCGTGGTAGGACTTTTTTTTTTTTTTTTTTTAATTCATTTATTTGGCTGTGCCAGGTCTTAGTTACAGCCCATGGGATCTTTAGTTGCAGTATATGGGATCTTAGTTCTCTAACCAGGGATTGAACATGAATCTCTTGCATTGGCAATGCAGAGTCTTAGCCACTGGACCACAAGTGAAGTCCCCTTGGTAGGACTTTTACCCTTTGTTTGCAGATGGGTTTGAACTCTCAGAGAAATGAAGTTAAGACAAAAATTCCTGGAGTAAGACAGAAATTCCTGGAGTTTTGGCACAACAGTCTTTGGGGATAAGTCACATCAGAGTTCTGACAGTCTTAAGTGATGGTGGAGATCGGGATCTGGCTGGCTTAGTTGACAGGTGTGGAGTGTGGGTGAGAGCAGCAGAGTGAGTATTAGGACCTGAGTCCTCTCCCCTTACTTAGAACTGTTTCCGTTAAGTATGCTTCATTCCATAGTGCTGCATGATCCCCCTCTGCTTAAGTAATATTAAGTGAATCAAACCAAACCCTTATTTATATATTTTTGAGCCATCATGGCTCTTAAAAGCTTAAATTTGTGAGTGATTTCTTTTTCCAATATTGTCATTGATCTGTAAGGCCCCATCTGTTCACTAATCATTTGTAATTCATTCGACATTTAGAGTGCCTTCTTGGCCCAGAATTACAAATAGAGCCACACATGAGTAGGATGTCAATTTTGAACTTGAGTTTAGTTCAGTTGCTCAGTCGTGTCCAACTCTTTGCGACCCTGTGAACCGCAGCACGCCAGGCCTCCCTGTCCATCACCAACTCCCGGAGCCTACTCAAACCCATGTCCACTGAGTTGGTGATGCCATACAACCATCTCATCCTCTGTCATCCCCCTCTCCTCCTGCCCTCAATCTTTCCCAGCATCAGGGTCTTTTTCAAATGAGTCAGCTCTTTGCATCAGGTGGCCAAAGTATTGGAGTTTCAGCTTCAACATCAGTCCTTCCAATGAACACCCAGGACTGATGTCCTTGAACTTAACCTAGAGAAAAACTTGCTAAAAAGTTGTCGGTCAATGGAAGAGGCCATCTTGAAAAGTGTTAGTTTTTTGCCCCAGAAACATTTAAGTTAGTGTTGGCTGATTCTGGGGTGCCCATACGGGGGAGTCTGCATCTGGGGCAGGTGGGGGCTGCAGTGGACGATGTGTGGGGACCCTTTCAGCTCTCGGATTCGGCGACTCTTGTCCTGGAGGACTGGGATTGTCTGGGACTTGGGGGACTGTGAATTTCCTAGTCCCTGCTCTGTGGGGTTTCACATTTTGCCTCCTCCCCCACCCACATGGTTCCATTTCAAGAGGCTCAGACTGCCTCCCCACTGCAGTCAGCTGCCTGAATGCAGTTGGTACTTGACCTTCCCAGGGTTACCTGTATCTAGGATTGATATTAATCATTAACACGATCGTGTTCACTCAGGCAAACACAGTGACCAGGAATAGAAACGTGCATTTGACAGGTGGCCCTGCATGGGGACTAAATGCTTTCACAGGTTGAAGGGGGAAATATCTAAATTTAATGACTGAATTGTGTCTTGAATGTAGAATCTGACTTTAAATTTGGTTTTGCGACGTGGACACCAACGTAACTTTTCTTTTTCATACCTGTGGTTTCTTAATTTGCAAGTAGATTGCTAAGATGATTTGGCATAATTATTAGGCTTTATTTTTGACACAGGAGAAGGTGTTTTGCATTTATAGATGAAAGCACGTCTCATCTTGGTAAAATACTGATAGCCGAAGAAGGACTGTTTCACAGTGGTCAAAAATAGATCAGTGGGGGCTGTGTTTCTAATGCACTGGAAACATAGACTTGTGAATGCTGCTGTGTGATTACAAATCTTCAAATGAAAAAATTTTGCACATCTCAGTACAATTCTTTTTTTTTAAATTGAGATATATTTGACACAAACAAGGTTAGACTAGGTGTACAACATGGTGATTTGCTATTTGTGTAAATTGTGAAATGATCACCACAGTAAGTCTAGTTACATTCACCACCTTCAGTTCAGTTCAGTTCAGTCGCTCAGTCGTGTCCGACTCTTTGCGACCCCATGAATCGCAGCACGCCAGGCCTCCCTGTCCATCACCAACTCCCGGAGTTCACCCAGACTCACGTCCATCGAGTCGGTGATGCCATCCAGCCATCTCATCCTCTGTCATCCCCTTCTCCTCCTGCCCTCAATCCCTCCCAGCATTAGAGTCTTACATGGTTACAAAGTCTTTTTCTTGTGATGAGAACTTTTAACATCTACTCTCTTATCGACTCTGTACAATTATTAATATTTCCCTGGTGTTTTTCATTATAGCCATGGGCCAGGCATAGTGAAATGCGAGACAGCTGACTGTGGGCATAGATATTCTGCATTTAATTCAAATAATAGATTTGAAGCCTTAAATTACCTTGACTCTGATCACTTCTTTTGTTTTCCTTTCTCTGGGTATAGAATTCTCTTCTAAAGACACTAACTTATCCATTTATTCATTTCATTGTATTTATTCATCTGTTCAGGAACATTTATTTGGCACCTACTGTCTGCATGGCACTGTGGTGTATAAAGCAGTGTGTTTAAAGATGTATTGGATTGTCCACAAGGACCGTCCAGTCTAAAGGGAAGATCTAACAAAGCCTGGTATTCTTTCCAAGTGATTTAAGGCAACCCTCAGAGCTTTACAGTCATTCTTAGGATGCTTCTTCCAAAGGCATCTGTGTCTTCCAAAGGCCTTCCTGTGCCTTCGCAGTCCTGACATTTGTTTGTGTCAGTATTTCTCTGCTCAGTACCTCCTGACAGTCAGGCCTGGATACTACTGCCAGGATAATCTTTCCAAAGGAGAGATCTGGTTAGGTCACTCTTCCTTGTGCAAATACTCATTACTGTCCTGTAGGCAAATTCTTAGCACTCCTTTCCAGGCCTTCCATGAACAGTCCACCAAATCCCTAAAACGAATGCTCTGGCTCGCTTGATTCTGCCCACCAAGAACATGATGGCATCTGCCCTCTTTGTCCCAAGTCTCCACACCTCATTTTACTGTATCCAAAAGTGGGGTCTGGCAGCTCACCGCTCAAAAGCCAATAAAGAGGCAAGATTGGTGGAAAGGAAAGTTTGCTTTATTTTGGATTCCAGCAACTGGTAGGGAAGATGGGGAGGGCAGACTCCTGTCCAAATCAATCCCCCTCCTCCCCACTGACAATCACGGGGCAAGACTTTTACAGACAGAGGTAGGGGGCTACATGCAGAAACAGCACAGTCAGCTCTTGAAATTGGTCATCGGTGGTCTGACCAGCATCATCTTGATTATTAATCTTCAGTTAATCTTCGGTTTTAGGGTCAGTTTGTTCCCATTTCCTTGAGACCAATTCTCGACTTATGTCATGGTTACAGCCTGGTCATCACGTGGTTAACTTCTTCAACTTGGTGGGGTTTCAGTATCTATAAGATCGCTCATAGCACATGGTTCAGAATATTAGCTATATCCCCTGAAAAGGAATTATAGGTCTTTATACTTAATGTCTGAACTATTATTATTTAGTATTGTTGGACTGTTTTCCTTTGTTTCTGCATTTTCTCACTTCTCTGGTCAAACTTATTTTTTGGCTAAAGTTTTTCCGCAGACAAAGGCAGGCTGAGGATGGGGTGGGGGCTGGGGAGAGGAGAAATAGCGTCTTGCGCTATTTCAATACTTCCAGCCTTCCCTGGTCTTCTGGAATCATCTACTCTTTGCCACTTGTGTTCTGTGGCAGGTTTTTTTTTTTGTTTCTTAACCTGCTTTCTGCCTCCAGTGTAAACCCCTTCAGCTCAAGGAAGCTCTCCGGTTATCTCCTTGTCTCTCATGTATGTAGTACATCATAGCTTACTACACTTTGAGTTGAATTAAATGCTTTACTGTATTTTAGATTGAGCAATCCAGTGGGTGGATTAACCAAGTCTGTTAATTTTTATATCTTTGGAAATCAGAGTTCCAGAAGTTCATTTCAGTTCAGAAGTTTGTTGTAATGCACAAATCACATTGCTAGATACCACGGTGGCCTTTTGAATAAAAAAGAGAATTGTATATTGTTGTTCATACCCTTGACAAGTCACAGTGCAGTGGAGAAAGGAGAATTCATTTTTTGGCATTTCTGGATGCTGTTTCATCAAAATGATTGGCCATTGGGATACACCAAAATTATCAAGAAGTGACCAGCAGCTAGTGGGTATCCAGTGAATATTTTATAGGATGGATGGATGGATAGCTGGGTAGGAGAGTGGGAAAAGAAAGAAGGAATTTGTTAATTTAGAATTTATCAACTGCAGTGTTTATTGCTAAGTATAATAATTGTGTTGAATATTATAGTGTTTTTTATTATTTAAAAAAATTTTTACCATGTTATGTTGGTTTCTGCCATACAACAATCTGAGTCAGTCATCAGTTCAATTCAGTCTCTCAGTCGTGTCCGACTTTGCAACCCCATGAATCGCAGCACGCCAGGCCTCCCTGTCCATCACCAACTCCCGGAGTTTACTCAAACTCATGTCCATCGAGTCGGTGATGCCATCCAGCCATGTCATCCTCTGTTGTCCCCTTCTCCTCCTACCCCCAATCCCTCCCAGCATCAGGGTGTTTTCCAGCGAGTCAACTCTTCACATGAGGTGGCCAAAGTATTGCAGTTTCAGCTTTGGCATCAGTCCTCCAATGAACACCCAGGACTGATCTCCTTTAGGATGGATTGGTTGGATCTCCTTGCAGTCCAAGGGACTCTCAAGAGTCTTCTCCAACACCACAGTTCAAAAGCATCAATTCTTTGGTGCTCAGCTTTCTTCAAAGTCCAACTCTCACATCCATACATGACCACAGGAAAAACCATAGCTTTGACTAGACGGATCTTTGTTGGCAAAGTAATGTCTCTGCTTTTGAATATGCTATCTAGGTTGGTCATAACTTTCCTTCCAAGGAGTAAGTGTCTTTTGATTTCATGGCTGCAGTCACCATCTGTAGTGATTTTGGAGCCCAGAAAAATAAAGTCTGATATTGTTTCCACTGTCTCCCCATCTATTTGCCATGAAGTGATGGTGCCGGATACCATGATCTAGTTTTCTGAATGTTGAGCTTTAAGCCAACTTTTTCACTCTCCTCTTTCACTTTCATCAAGAGGTTTTTTAGTTCCTCTTCACTTTCTGCCATAAAGGTGGTATCATCTGCATATCTGAGGTTATTGATATTTCTCCCAGCAATCTTGATTCCAGCGTGTGCTTCTTCCTGCCCAGCGTTTCTCATGACGTACTCTGCATATAAGTTAAATAAGCAGGGTGTCAGTATACAGCCTTGACGTACTCCTTTTCCTATTTGGAACCAGTCTGTTGTTCCATGTCCAGTTCTAACTGTTGCTTCCTGACCTGCATATAGGTTTCTCAAGAGGCAGGTCAGGTGGTCTGATTTTCCCATCTCTTTCAGAATTTTCCACAGTTTATTGTGATCCACACAGTCAAAGGCTTTGGCATAGTCAATAAAGCAGAAATAGATGTTTTTCTGGAACTCTCTTGCTTTTTCCATGATCCAGCAGATGTTGGCAATTTGATCTCTGGTTCCTCTGCCTTTTCTAAAACCGGCTTGAACATCTGGAAGTCCACAGTTCACGTATTGCTGAAGCCTGGCTTGGAGAGTTTTGAGCATTACTTTACTAGTGTCTGAGATGAGTGCAATTGTGCGGTAGTTTGAACATTCTTTGGCATTGCCTTTCTTTGGGATTGGAATGAAAACTGACCTTTTCCAGTCCTGTGGCCACTGCTGAGTTTTCCAAATTTGCGGGCATATTGAGTGCAGCACTTTCACATCATCGTCTTTTAGGATTTGAAATAGCTCAGCTGGAATTCCATCACCTCCACTAACTTTGTTTGTAGTGATGCTTTCTAAGGCCCACTTGACTTCACATTCCAGGATGTCTGGCTCTAGGTGAGTGATCATGATTATCTGGGTCATGAAGATCTTTTTTGTACTGTTCTTCTGTGTATTCTTGCCACCTCTTCTTAACATCTTCTGCTTCTGTTAGGTCCATACCATTTCTATCCTTTATTGTGCCCATCTTTGCATAAAATGTTCCCTTGGTATCTCTAATTTTCTTGAAGAGATCTCTAGTCTTTCCCATTCTGTTGTTTCCATCTATTTCTTTGCATTGATCACTGAGGAAGGCTTTCTTATCTCTCCTTGCTATTCTTTGGAACTCTGCATTCAAATGGGTGTTATCTTTCCTTTTCTCCTTTGCTTTTCGCTTCTCTTCTTTTCTCAGCTATTTGTAAGGCCTCCTCAGACAGCCATTTTTCTTTTTTGCATTTCTTTTCCATGGGGATGGTCTTTTTTTTTTTTTTTTTTAATTTTATTTCTCATGTGTTCCCCATCCTGAACCCTCCTCCCTCCTCCCTCCCCATACTATCCCTCTGGGTCGTCCCAGTGCACCAGCCCCAAGCATCCAGCATCGTGCATTGAACCTGGACTGGCATCTCGTTTCATACATGACATTTCACGTGTTTCAATGCCATTCTCCCAAATCTTCCCACCCTCTCCCTCTCCCACAGAGTCCATAAGCCTGTTCTATACATCAGTGTCTCTTTTGCTGTCTCGTATACAGGGTTATTGTTACCATCTTTCTAAATTCCATATATATGCGTTA
Organism: Bos taurus; assembly: GCF_002263795.3. Classification (NCBI taxonomy): domain Eukaryota; kingdom Metazoa; phylum Chordata; class Mammalia; order Artiodactyla; family Bovidae; genus Bos; species Bos taurus. The sequence continues at coordinate 4,470,124 of NC_037355.1, forward strand.
GTATACTGTATTGGTGTTTTTCCTTCTGGCTTACTTCACTCTGTATAATAGGCTCCAGTTTCATCCACCTCATTAGAACTGATTCAAATGTATTCTTTTTAATGGCTGAGTAATACTCCATTGTGTATATGTACCCCAGCTTTCTTATCCATTCATCTGCTGATGGACATCTAGGTTGCTTCCATGTCCTGGCTATTATAAACAGTGCTGCGATGAACATTGGGGTACACGTGTCTCTTTCCCTTCTGGTTTCCTCAGTGTGTATGCCCAGCAGTGGGATTGCTGGATCATAAGGCAGTTCTATTTCCAGTTTTTTAAGGAATCTCCACACTGTTCTCCATAGTGGCTGTACTAGTTTGCAATCCCACCAACAGTGTAAGAGGGTTCCCTTTTCTCCACACCCTCTCCAGCATTTATTATTTGTAGACTTTTGGATCGCAGCCATTCTGACTGGTGTGAAATGGTATCTCATAGTGGTTTTGATTTGCATTTCTCTGATAATGAGTGATGTTGAGCATCTTTTCATGTGTTTGTTAGCCATCTGTATGTCTTCTTTGGAGAAATGTCTATTTAGATCTTTGGCCCATTTTTTGATTGGGTCATTTATTTTTCTGGAGTTGAGCTGTAGGAGTTGCTTGTATATTTTTGAGATTAGTTGTTTGTCGGTTGCTTCATTTGCTATTATTTTCTCCCATTCTGAAGGCTGTCTTTTCACCTTGCTAATAGTTTCCTTTGATGTGCAGAAGCTTTTAAGTTTAATTAGGTCCCATTTGTTTATTTTTGCTTTTATTTCCAATATTCTGGGAGGTGGGTCATAGAGGATCCTGCTGTGATGTATGTCAGAGAGTGTTTTGCCTATGTTCTCCTCTAGGAGTTTTATAGTTTCTGGTCTTACGTTGAGATCTTTAATCCATTTTGAGTTTATTTTTGTATATGGTGTTAGAAAGTGTTCTAGTTTCATTCTTTTACAAGTGGTTGACCAGATTTCCCAGCACCACTTGTTAAAGAGATTGTTTTTAATCCATTGTATATTCTTGCCTCCTTTGTCAAAGATAAGGTGTCCATATGTGCGTGGATTTATCTCTGGGCTTTCTATTTTGTTCCATTAATCTATATTTCTGTCTTTGTGCCAGTACCATACTGTCTTGATAACTGTGGCTTTGTAGTAGAGCCTGAAGTCAGGTAGGTTGATTCCTCCAGTTCCATTTTTCTTTCTCAAGATCGCTTTGGCTATTCGAGGTTTTTTGTATTTCCATACAAATTGTGAAATTATTTGTTCTAGCTCTGTGAAGAATACTGTTGGTAGCTTGATAGGGATTGCATTGAATCTATAAATTGCTTTGGGTAGTATACTCATTTTCACTATATTGATTCTTCCAATCCATGAACATGGTATATTTCTCCATCTATTAGTGTCCTCTTTGATTTCTTTCACCAGTGTTTTATAGTTTTCTATATATAGGTCTTTAGTTTCTTTAGGTAGATATATTCCTAAGTATTTTATTCTTTTCGTTGCAATGGTGAATGGAATTGTTTCCTTAATTTCACTTTCTGTTTTCTCATTATTAGTGTATAGGAATGCAAGGGATTTCTGTGTGTTGATTTTATATCCTGCAACTTTACTATAATCATTGATTAGTTCTAGTAATTTTCTGGTGGAGTCTTTAGGGTTTTCTATGTAGAGGATCATGTCATCTGCAAATAGTGAGAGTTTTACTTCTTCTTTTCCAATTTGGATTCCTTTTATTTCTTTTTCTGCTCTGATTGCTGTGGCCAAAACTTCCAAAACTATGTTGAATAGGAATGGTGAAAGTGGGCACCCTTGTCTTGTTCCTGACTTTAGAGGAAATGCTTTCAATTTTTCACCATTGAGGATAATGTTTGCTGTGTGTTTGTCATATATAGCTTTTATTATGTTGAGGTATGTTCCTTCTATTCCTGCTTTCTGGAGAGTTTTTATCATAAATGGGTGTTGAATTTTGTCAAAGGCTTTCTCTGCATCTATTGAGATAATCATATGGTTTTTGTTTTTCAATTTGTTAATGTGGTGTATTACATTGATTGATTTGCGGATATTGAAGAATCCTTGCATCCCTGGGATAAAGCCCACTTGGTCATGGTGTATGATCTTTTTAATGTGTTGTTGGATTCTGATTGCTAGAATTTTGTTTAGGATTTTTGCATCTATGTTCATCAGTGATATTGGCCTGTAGTTTTCTTTTTTTGTGGCATCTTTGTCAGGTTTTGGTATTAGGGTGATGGTGGCCTCATAGAATGAGTTTGGAAGTTTACCTTCCTCTGCAATTTTCTGGAAGAGTTTGAGCAGCATAGGTGTTAGCTCTTCTCTAAATTTTTGGTAGAATTCAGCTGTGAAGCCGTCTGGACCTGGGCTTTTGTTTGCTGGAAGATTTTTGATTACAGTTTCAATTTCCGTGCTTGTGATGGGTCTGTTAAGGTTTTCTATTTCTTCCTGGTCGAGTTTTGGAAAGTTGTACTTTTCTAAGAATTTGTCCATTTCTTCCTCGTTGTCCATTTTATTGGCATATAATTGTTGATAATAGTCTTTTATGATCCTTTGTATTTCTGTGTTGTCTGTTGTGATCTCTCCATTTTCGTTTCTAATTTTATTGATTTGATTTTTCTCCCTTTGTTTCTTGATGAGTCTGGCTAATGGTTTATCAATTTTATTTATCCTTTCAAAGAACCAGCTTTTGGCTTTGTTGATTTTTGCTGTGGTCTCTTTTGTTTCTTTTGCATTTATTTCTGCTCTAATTTTTAAGATTTCTTTCCTTCTACTAACCCTGGGGTTCTTCATTTCTTCCTTTTCTAGTTGCTTTAGGTGTAGAGTTAGGTTATTTATTTGACTTTTTTCTTGTTTCTTGAGGTGTGCCTGTATTGCTATGAACTTTCCCCTTAGGACTGCTTTTACTGTGTCCCACAGGTTTTGGGTTGTTGTGTTTTAATTTTCATTCGTTTCTATGCAAATTTTGATTTCTTTTTTGATTTCTTCTGTGATTTGTTGGTTATTCAGCAGGGTGTTGTTCATCCTCCATATGTTGGAATTTTTAATAGTTTTTCTCCTGTAATTGAGATCTAATCTTACTGCATTGCAGTCAGAAAAGATGCTTGGAATGATTTCTATTTTTTTGAATTTACCAAGGCTAGCTTTATGGCCCAGGATGTGATCTATCCTGGAGAAAGTTCCATGTGCGCTTGAGAAAAAGGTGAAATTCATTGTTTTGGGATGAAATGTCCTATAGATATCAATTAGGTCTAACTGGTCTATTGTATCGTTTAAAGTTTGTGTTTCCTTGTTAATTTTCTGTTTAGTTGATCTATCCATAGGTGTGAGTGGGGTATTAAAGTCTCCCACTATTATTGTGTTATTGTTAATTTCTCCTTTCATACTTGTTAGCATTTGTCTTACATACTGCGGTGCTCCCGTGTTGGGTGCATATATATTTATAATTGTTATATCTTCTTCTTGGATTGATCCTTTGATCATTATGTAGTGACCTTCTTTGTCTCTTTTCACAGCCTTTGTTTTAAAGTCTATTTTATCTGATATGAGTATTGCTACTCCTGCTTTCTTTTGGTCCCTATTTGCATGGAAAATCTTTTTCCAGCCCTTCACTTTCAGTCTGTATGTGTCCCCCATTTTGAGGTGGGTCTCCTGTAGACAACATATGTAGGGGTCTTGTTTTTGTATCCATTCAGCCAGTCTTTGTCTTTTGGTTGGGGCATTCAACCCATTTACGTTTAAGGTAATTACTGATAAGTATGATCCCATTGCCATTTACTTTATTGTTTTGGGTTTGAATTTATACACCATTTTTGTGTTTCCTGTCTAGAGAATATCCTTTAGTATTTGTTGGAGAGCTGGTTTGGTGGTGCAGAATTCTCTCAGTTTTTGCTTGTCTGAGAAGCTTTTGATTTCTCCTTCATACTTGAATGAAATCCTTGCTGGGTACAATAATCTGGGCTGTAGGTTATTTTCTTTCATCATTTTAAGTATGTCTTGCCATTCCCTCCTGGCTTGAAGAGTTTCTATTGAAAGATCAGCTGTTATCCTTATGGGAATTCCCTTGTGTGTTATTTGTTGTTTTTCCCTTGCTGCTTTTAATATTTGTTCTTTGTGTTTGATCTTTGTTAATTTGATTAATATGTGTCTTGGGGTGTTTCGCCTTGGGTTTATCCTGTTTGGGATTCTCTGGGTTTCTTGGACTTGGGTGATTATTTCCTTCCCCAGTTTAGGGAAGTTTTCAACTATTATCTCCTCAAGTATTTTCTCATGGTCTTTCTTTTTGTCTTCTTCTTCTGGAACCCCTATGATTCGAATATTGTAGCGTTTAATATTGTCCTGGAGGTCTCTGAGATTGTCCTCATTTCTTTTAATTCGTTTTTCTTTTATTCTCTCTGATTCATTTATTTCTACCATTCTATCTTCTAATTCACTAATCCTATCTTCTGCCTCTGTTATTCTACTATTTGTTGCCTCCAGAGTGTTTTTAATTTCATTTATTGCATTATTCATTATATATTGACTCTTTTTTATTTCTTCTAGGTCCTTGTTAAACCTTCCTTGCATCTTCTCAATCCTTGTCTCCAAGCTATTTATCTGTGATTCCATTTTAATTTCAAGATTTTGAATCAATTTCACTATCATTATTCGGAATTCTTTACCAGGTAGATTCCCTATCTCTTCCTCTTTTGTTTGGTTTGGTGGGCATTTATCCTGTTCCTTTATCTGCTGGCTATTCCTCTGTCTCTTCATCTTGTTTAAATTGCTGAGTTTGGGGTGTCCTTTCTGTATTCTGGCAGTTTGTGGAGTTCTCTTTATTGTGGCTTTTCCTCGCTGTGTGTGGGTTTGTACAGGTGGCTTGTCAAGGTTTCCTGGTTAGGGAAGCTTGTGTCGGTGTTCTGATGGGTGGAGCTGTATTTCTTCTCTTTGTTCAGTCGCGCTCCTTTCAAAGAGTTGGATTGCTTTTCTGGGTGCCTGATGTCCTCTGCCGGCATTCAGAAGTTGTTTTGTGGAATTTACTCGACGTTTAAATGCTCTTTTGATGAATTTGTGGGGGAGAAAGTGTTCTCCCCATCCTACTCCTCCGCCATCTTGGCTCCTCCCTCCCATGGGGATGGTCTTGATCCCTGTCTCCTGTACAATGTCACGAACCTATGTCCATAGTTCATCAGGCACTCTATCAGATTTAGTCCCTTAAATCTATTTGTCACATCCACTGTATAATCATAAGGGATTTGATTTAGGTCATACCTGAATGGTCTAGTAGTTTTCCCTACTTTCTTCAATTTAAGTTTGAATTTGGCAATAAGGAGTTCATGATCTGAGCCACAGTCAGCTTCCGGTCTTGTTTTTGCTGACTGTATAGAGCTTCTCCATCTTTGGCTGCAGAGAATATAATCAATCTGATTTTGGTGTTGACCATCTGGTGATGTCCATGTGTAGAGTCTTCTCTTGTGTTGTTGGAAGAGGATGTTTGCTATGACTAGTGTGTTCTCTTGGCAAAACTCTATTAGCCTTTGCCCTGCTTCATTCCGTACTCCAAGGCCAAATTTGCCTGTTACTCCAGGTGTTTCCTACTTTTGCTTTCCAGTCCCCTATAATGAAAAGGACATCTTTTTTGGGTGTTAGTTCTAAAAGGTCTTGGAGGTCTTCATAGAACCTTTGAACTTCAGCGTTACTGGTTGGTGCATAGGCTTGGATTACCATGATATTGAATGTTTTGCCTTGGAAATGAACAGAGATCATTCTGTCGTTTTTGAGATTGCGTCCAAGTACTGCATTTCAGACTCTTTTGTTGACCATGATGGCTACTCCATTTCTTCTAAGGGATTCCTGCCTGCGGTAGTAGATATAATGGTCATCTGAGTTAAATTCACCCATTCCAGTCCCTTTTAGTTCGCTGATTCCTAGAATGTCAACGTTCACTCTTGCCATCTTGTGTTTGACCACTTCCAATTTGCCTTGATTCATAGACCTAACATTCCAGGTTCCTATGCAATATTGCTCTTTACATCACCAAACCTGTCACATCCACAGCTGGGTATTGTTTTTGCTTTGGCTCCATTCCTTCGTTCTTTCTGGAGTTATTTCTCCACTTACCTCCAGTAGCATATTGGGGACCTACTGACCTGGGGAGGTCCTCTTTCAGTATCCTATCATTTTGCCTTTTCATACTGTTCATGGGGTTCTCAAGGCAAGAATACTGAAGTGGTTTGCCATTCTCTTCTCCAGTGGACCACATTCTCTCAGACCTCTCCACCATAACCCGTCCATCTTGGGTCAGCCATAATTATACATATATCCCCTCCCTGTTGAGCCCCCTTCCTTTCCTTCACATCCCACCCCTCTAGGTCATCACTGAGGACCAGACTGGGCTCCCTGTGTTAATCAGCAACTTGTCACCAACTATCCATTTTGCACATGATAGTGTATATATGCTGATGCTAATTTTTTTCCATTAGACTCACTCATTTCCTTCCCCACTGTAATTTTGAAGATGGTTTACTTACGTATTGATTTCCACACGTGTATATAACATGGGCTGCTCTTTATCTAGGAAGAGAGGTACTAGTTTTCCATCTATAGGAACTGTGTCAATTTCTTGGCTGTGTGTTACATTTGCTCAATTTCACAGATATGCTCTTCTCAGGAGGCTCGGTGATGTCTGTTGCACACCTTTCCCAGGCTAGGGGAGGCCCACGGCAGTCTGGGGTGACAGGAAGGGAAGTGTGTCAAGCTGATCCCACACTGATGACCTCATCCTCTGCCCAGCTGCCTTATTGGCCCTGGGGATTGCACGATGAGTTCTGAACTATTTCCCCACAGTGCAGCTTTTGTGTGTCTGCCTCGACTTGGCTCAGATAGTCATTTGAACAGAAAGATGGGCAAATTCTGTCATTTAAATACAACTGCTATATTTTCTTGACTTTATGCTTTGGGATTATTTAAGTACATTCATTCTAATATTTATTGTATCAAAATGTTTTTTGACATTTTTCTGAAAAGCATAAGGTGATATACAAGGAGAGCTAATGATACCACTCTTGTTTTTCCCATTTTGCTGAGGTGGAATAGGGCTTAGTGAAAATAATATGAAATATCCCAAGGGGGTTACTGACCTCCAGCTGATGTTGGGATACATTTATATGGACTCTGCTTTTATTTATTTTAAAATTATTTATTTATTTATTAAAAATGATTTAATTTATTTTAATTGGAGGCTAATTACTTTACAATATTGTAGTGGTTTATGCCATACATTGACATGAATCAACCATGGTTGTACATGTCTTCCCCATCCTGAATCCCACCTCCAACCTCCCTCCCCATCCCATCCCTCAGGGTCATCCCAGTGTACCAGCCCCGAGCACCCTGTCTCATGCATCGAACCTGGACTGGTGATCTGTTTCACATATGACAATATACATGTTTCAATGCTATTCTGTCAAATCATCTCACCCTTGCCTTCTCCCACCAAAACAGCCCAAAAGACTATTCTTTACATCTGTGTCTCTTTTGCTGTCTCGCATATAGGGTCATGGTTACCATCTTTCTAAATTCCATGTATGTATGTGTTAGTATACTGTATTGGTGTTCTTCTTTCTGATTTACTTCACTCTGTATAATAGGCTCCAGTTTCATCCACCTCATTAGAATGGACTCAAATGCATTTTTTTAAATGGCTGAGAAATATTCCATTGTGTATATGTACCACAGCTTTCATATCCATTCTTCTGCTGATGGACATTTAGGTTGCTTCCATGTCCTGGCTATTATAAACAGTGCTGTGATGAACATTGGGGTACATGTGTCTCTTTCAATTCTGGTTGCCTCGGTGTGTATGCCCAGCAGTGGGATTGCTGGGTCATATGGCAGTTGTATTTTCAATTTTTTAAGGAATCTCCACACTGTTCTCCATAGTGGCTGTACTAGTTTGCATTCCCACCAACAGTGTAAGAGGGTTTCCTTTTTTCTGCACCCTCTCTAACATTTATTGTTTGTACTTTTTGATAGCAGCCATTCTGACTGGTGTGAGATGGTACCTCATTGTGATTTTGATTTGCATTTCTCTGATAATGAATGCCATGGCACCCCACTCCAGTACTCTTGCCTGGAAAATCCCATGGGCGGAGGAGCCTGGAAGGCTGCAGTCCATGGGGTCGTTAAGAGTCAGACATGACTGAGCGACTTCACTTTCTCTTTTCATCTTCATGCATTGGAGAAGGAAATGGCAACCCACTCCAGTGTTCTTGCCTGGAGAATCCCAGGGATGGGGGAGCCTGGTGGGCTGCCATTTATGGGGTCGTACAGAGTCGGACACGACTGAAGCGACTTAGCAGCAGCAGCAGTATTGCATTGTCGGAGAAGGCAATGGCACCCCACTCCAGTACTCTTGCCTGGAAAGTCCCATGGACGGAGGAGCCTGGTAGGCGGCAGTCCATGGGGTCGCACAGAGTCGGACACGGCTGAGTGACTTCACTTTCACTTTTCACTTTCATGCATTGGAGAAGGAAATGGCAACCCACTCCAGTGTTCTTACCTGGAGAATCCCAGGGACGGGGAAGCCTGGTGGGCTGCCATCTATGGGGTCACACAGAGTCAGACATGACTGAAGTGACTTAGCAGATAATGAGTGATGTTGAACATCTTTTCATGTGCTTGTTAGCCGTCTGTAGGTCTTCATTGGACAAATGTCCATTTAGTTCTTTGGCCCATTTTTTTGATTGGATCGTTTATTTTTCTGGAATTGAGCTGCAGGAGCTGCTTGTATATTTTTGAGATTAGTTCTTTGTCAGTTGCTTTGTTTGCTATTATTTTCTCCCATTCTGAAGGCTGTCTTTTCACCTTGCTTATAGTTTCCTTCGTTGTGCCAAAGCTTTTAAGTTTAATTAGGTACCATTTGTTTATTTTTGCTTTTATTTCCATTACTCTGGAAGGTGGGTCATAGAGGATCCTGCTGTGATTTATGTCAGAGAGTGTTTTGTCTATGTTTTCCTCTAGGAGTTTTATAGTTTCTGGTCTTATATTTAGATCTTCAATCCATTTTGAGTTTATTTCTGTGTATGGTGTTAGAAAGTGTTTTAGTTTCATTCTTTCACAAGTGGTTGACCAGTTTCCCCAGCACAACTTGTTAAAGAGATTGTCTTTTATCCATTGTATATTCTTGCCTCCTTTGTCAAAGAAACGGTGTCCATAGGTGTGTGGATTTATCTCTGGTCTTTCTATTTTTTTTCATTGATCTATATTTCTGTCTTTGTGCCAGTACCATACTGTCTTGATGACTGTAGCTTGTAGTATAGTCTGAAGTCAGGCAGGTTGATTCCTCCAGTTCCATTCTTCTTTCTCAAGATTGCTTTGGCTATTCAAGGTTTTTTTGTATTTCCATACAAATTGTGAAGTTATTTGTTCTAGTTCTCTGAAAAATACAGATGGTAGCTTGATTAGGATTGCACTGAATCTATAGATTGCTTTGGGTAGTATACTCATTTTCACTATATTGATTCTTTTGATCCATGAACATGGTGTATTTCTCCATTTATTTGTGTCATCTTTGATTTCTTTCATTGGTATTTTATAGTTTTCTATATATAGGTCTTTTGTTTCTTTAGGTAGATTTATTCCTAAATATTTTATTCTTTTTGTTGCAATGGTGAATGGAATTGTTTTCTTAATTTCACTTTCTGTTTTCTCATTGTTAGTGTATAGGAATGAAAGGGATTTATGTGTGTTAATTTTACATCCTGCAACTTAACTATATTCACTGATTAGCTCTAGTAATTTTCTGGTGGAGTCTTTAGGATTTTCTGTGTAGAGGATCACATCATCTGCAAACAGTGTGAGTTTTACTTCTTATTTTCCAATCTGGATTCCTTTTATTTCTTTTTCTTCCCTGATTGCTGTGGCTAAAACCTCCAAAACTATGTTGAATAGTAGTGGTGAGAGTGGGCACCCTTGTCTTGTCTGACTTTAGGGGAAATGCCCTCAATTTTTCACCATTGAGGATAATGTTTGCTGTGGGTTTATCACATATGGCTTTTATTATGTTGAGGTATGTTCCTTCTATGCCTGCTTTCTGGAGGTTTTTTTTTTTTTTTTTTAATCATAAATGGATGTTGAATTTTGTCAAAGGTTTTCTCTGTATCTATTGAGATAATCATATGGTTTTTATCTTTCAATTTGTTAATATGGTGTATTACATTGATTGATTTGTGGATATTGAAGAATCCTTGCATCCCTGGGATAAAGCCCACTTGGTCATGATGTATGATCTTTTTAATATCCTGTTGGATTCTGTTTGCTAGAATTTTGTTAAGGATTTTTGCATCTATGTTCATTGGTGATATTGGCCTGTAGTTTTCTTTTTTTGTGGCATCTTTGTCTGGTTTTGGTATTCTATGATGGTGGCCTCATAGACTGAGTTTGGCGGTTTACCTTCCTCTGAAGTTTTCTGTAAGAGTTTGAGTAGGATGGGTGTTAGTTTTTCTCTAAATTTTTGGTAGAATTCAGCTGTGAAGCCATCTGGTCCTGGACTTTTTTTTGTTGGAAGATTTCTGATTATAATTTCAATTTCCGTGCTTGTGATGGGTCAGTTAAGATTTTCTATTTCTTCCTGGTTCAGTTTTGGAAAGTTATACTTTTCTAAGAATTTGTCCATTTCTTCCAAGTTATCCATTTTATTGGCATATAGTTGCTGATAGTAGTCTCTTATGATCCTTTGTATTTCTGTGTTGTCTGTTGTGATTTCTCCATTTTCATTTCTAATTTTGTTGATTTGATTCTTTCCCCTTTTTTTCTTGATGAGTCTGGCTAATGGTTTGTCTATTTTATTTATCTTCTCAAAGAACCAGCTTTTAGCTTTGTTGATTTTGGCTATGGTCTCCGTTGTTTCTTTTGCATTTATTTCTGCCCTAATTTTTATGATTTCTTTCCTTCTACTAACCCTGGAGTACTTCATTTCTTCTTTTTCTAGTTGCTTTAGGTGTACAGTTAGGTTATTTATTTGATTTTTCTCCTGTTTCTTGAGGTGGGCTTGTATTGGTATGAACCTTCCCCTTAGCACTGCTTTTACTGAATCCCATAGGTTTTGGGTTGTTGTGTTTTCATTTTCATTCATTTCTATGCATATTTTGATTTCTTTTTTTATTTCTTCTATGATTTGTTGGCTATTCAGAAGCGTGTTGTTTAGCCTCCATATGTTTGTATTTTTAATAGTTTTTTCCTGTAGTTGACATCTAATCTTATTGCATTGTGATCAGAAAAGATGCTTGAGATGATTTCAATTTTTTTGAATTTACCAAGGCTAGATTTATGGCTTGGGATGTGATCTATCCTGGAGAATGCTCCGTGTGCACTTGAGAAAAAGGTGGAATTCATTGTTTTGGGGTGAAATGTCCTATAGATATCAATTAGGTCTAACTGGCCCATTGTATCATTTAAAGTTTGTGTTTCCTTGCTAATTTTCTGTTTAGTTGATCTATCCATAGGTGTGAGTGGGGTATTAAAGTATCGCAATATTATGGTGTTACTGTTAATTTCCCCTTTCATACTTGTTAGCATTTGTCTTACATATTGCAGTGCTCCTATGTTGGGTGCATATATATATTATAATTGTTATATCTTCTTCTTGGATTGATCCTTTGATCATTATGTAGTGTCCTTCTTTGTCTCTTTACACAGCCTTTATTTCAAAGTCTATTTTATCTGATATGAGTATTGCTACTCCTGCTTTCTTTTGGTCTCCATTTGCGTGAAATATCTTTTTCCAGCCCTTCACTTTCAGTCTGTATGTGTCCCTTATTTTGAGGTGGGTCTCTTGTAGATAGCATATATAGGGGTCTTGTTTTTGTATCCATTCAGCCAGTCTTTGTCTTGGGGCATTCAGCCTATTTACATTTAAGGTAATTATTGATAAGTATGATCCCGTTGCCATTTACTTTGTTGTTTTAGGCTCGAGTTTATAAACCTTTTCTGTGTTTCCTGTCTAGAGAAGATCCTTTGGCATTTGTTGAAGAGCTGGTTTGGTGGTGCTGAATTCTCTCAGCTTTTGCTTGTCTGTAAAGCTTTTGATTCTCCATATTTGAATGAGACCCTTGCTGGTTCAGTAATCTGGGTTGTCCTTTTTTCTCTTTCAGTCTTATTCTTACAGTAGCCTCAAGACTTCTCCATCTATACAGCACTAATGATAAAACATCTAGGTTAATGGTGAAAAGATTCTCCACAGCGAGGAACATCCAGAGAGGTTCACAGAGTTACATGGAGAAGAGAAGAGGAAGGAGGGAGATAGAGGTGACTAGGAAGAGAAGAGGGGGAGTCAAAAGGAGACCAATCTAGCCTGTGATCAGTTCCCTAAATGTTCTCCACAGCTCGGGACACCCAAAGAAATTCACAAGAGTTAAGTAGAGAAGAGAAGGGGGAGGGAGGAGATAGAGGTGACCTGGGAGAGAAAAAGGAGTCAAAAGGGAAGAGAGCACTCAAGCCAGTAATCACACTCCTAAGTAAAAATGGGTACTGAAGATTGGATTCTTTAAGGTACAGAATTGATAACAAATACCAAAAAAGCAAAGATTAAAAATCTAGAGTAGAGGTTAGACTCTCAAAAATATAATATTAAAAAAAAAAAAACAAAGTCGCAAAAGTTATAAAAATATATGAAATTTGCTTTAAAAATAGGGTTTTTTTTTTTTGCAAGGTAATAGTAGGTTTTAAAAATGAAAATCAAAAGGAGTAATGAACTTAAAAATTAAAAAAAAATTTTTTAAGTGATAATAGAAAAATATATATAGGAATTTCTCTGAAGCTGTTGAGGGCAATGTGGGGTCAGTTCAGTTCCAGTGTGTACTTCTTCTCAAGGTCTACAGGCCCCTTCCAATGTAGCCAATGCTGCTGCTGCTGCTGCTAAGTCGCTTCAGTCTTGTCCGACTCTGTGCGACCCCAGAGACGGCAGCCCACCAGGCTCCCCTGTCCTTGGGATTCTCCAGGCAAGAACACTGGAGTGGGTTGCCATTTCCTTCTCCAATGCATGAAAGTTAAAAGTGGAAGTGAAGTCGTTCAGTCATGTCCGACTCCTAGCGACCCTGTGGACTGCAGCCTACCAGGCTCCTCCGTCCATGGGATTTTTCAGGCAAGAGTACTGGAGTGGGGTGCCATCGCCTTCTCCCATAGCCAGTGCTAACAGGGTTTTAATCTATTGCACTTGTCACTTTCAAAGTGGTTCTCTCCGTTTATTTTGGCTTCCTCTGTTTGCAAGTCTTTTCAGTATCTAACTTCCGCCTTGACACAAGGGGGCGAAGGTAGTCACTTATTTAGGCTCACTTGTTCAGTTGTGTGGCCGGGAGGGAGGAACACTGCAAACAAATATCCCTGGCGTGTGTGGGGAGTGCTTGCAGTGTCTGGGCCACACTGGGGTTGCCCCTGCTCACAACGTGTGTGCTTTCCTGGTCTACACTGCTCAGGCTCCAGGTTGTTCTGCTGGAGAACTGTCTAAGGCGGGCCCTGAGATGCGTGCACTTCCCAGGTATAAGCCGCTCAGGTTCAGGTTCTCAGGTACTCTTCAAGGGCACAGACTTAGTTGGGTCTGCGTTTTGTGCCCTTCCGAGGTCTGAGAAGCTCAGGCGACCAGGTGCTTGGCGAGCGCACTCTCCCCAGGTAGGCGGTGCGTCTTATCGCCTCCCCAGTCCCAGCCGCTGGGGAGTGCCGTCTCAGGTGTGCCGTGTGTCTCCTCTGGGGAGCTGATCTCTGGCTGCGACCTTCCTGGTGGATGTCAACCGCCCAGAATTCCAGGAAGAGTTGGTTAGCAACTGGAAGCCTGCTCGCAGTTTGGTAGAGGATGCCGTCTCTGGGGCCGAGTTTGCCCCTTTCCAGCTCTGGCTGTCACCTGCCTGCCTCCCTGCCTCTGGCAGGGGATGGGCCTTTCTGCAGTCGGCTGGCTCTCCTCTGATACGTGTTCAGTCCTTTGTTCTGTGAGCAGGCCCGGCAGTGCCTTAGGTTACAGCTTTTCGCAGGAAAGTTCTCTCTCTCTTTCCTCTTTTTTTCCTCTCCCTCTGGCTATCCCCTTCCTGGGTGCTTGGTGTCCTCCGCCTGTGTTCTGAAGTTGTCTTGTGGAATTTGCTCTGTGGTCAAATGATCTTTCGATGACTTTGTGGGGGAGAAAGTGGTCTCCCCATCCTATTCCTCCGCCATCTTAGGACCACCCCTGGACTCTGCTTTTAAAATTGTATTCTGCTTTTAAAGGAGTATACAATCCTTAAAGAAAAACAACAACAACAGAAAAACGGTTGTTGTTGTTTAGTTGCTCAGTTGTGTCTGGCTCTTTGTCACCTGATAGACTATAACCCACCAGGCTTCTGTAGCCCTCCTCTCCATGGGATTTCCCATGCCAGAATGCTGGAGTGGGTTGTCATTTCCTTCTCCAGGGAATCTTCCCAACCCAGGGATCGAACCATCGTCTCCTGCATTGGCAGGTGGATTCTTTACTGCTGAGCCACCTGGGAAAAAAACAATATCATATCCAAATTAGGAGACTGCCTTTCCCAATAAAATGATTAATTATTCACCATTACAGAGCCAGGAAGGGGTGAGTCAAGCAGAAATTTAGTGGAAGGAGAGAAACATTAGTCTGGGCTGAATCAGTTCAGTTCAGTCACTCAGTCGTGTCCGACTCTTTGCGACCCCATGAATCGCAGCATGCCAGGCCTCCCTGTCCATCACCAACTCCCGGAGTTCACTCAAACTCACGTCCATTGAGTCAGTGATGCCATCCAGCCATCTCATCCTCTGTCATCCCCTTCTCTTCCTGCCCCCAATCACTCCCAGCATCAGAGTCTTTTACAATGAGTCAACTCTTCGCATGAGGTGGCCAAAGTATTGGAGTTTTCCAAAGAACATCCAGGACTGATCTCCTTTAGAATGAACTGGTTGGATCTCCTTGCAGTCCAAGGGGCTCTCAAGAGTCTTCTCCAACACCGCAGTTAAAAAGCATCAATTCTTCAGCGCTCAGCCTTCTTCACAGTCCAACTCTCACCTGGGCTGAATATCCTTGTCTTATTTATCTTCTTATCATTTGTGTTAGATCTGTAGTAGGAGTAAAGACTTACTGAATTGCGTTGGCTTAAGCTAACATGCATAATTTGGCCACTGTGGCATGCAGGAGAATTGCTTTCCAACCAGTGGTGGGTCCAGAAACGTGGCCTGGGGAGGCTTAAGCAGCATCTGGGTTAGAAAAGGCGGGATGCAGCATGTGTCTTAAAAAGTTGCTTCTGCATGCAAACACACTATATAAACATGTTCTTTTTTTTTTTTTTTTTTTGACCACAGTATGCAACATGTAGGATCTTCGCTCCAGACCAGGAGTTGAACCCATGCCCTGTACCTTGGAAACACAGAGTCTTAACCACTGGACCTCCACAGAAGGCCTTCAGTTCAATTGCTCAGTCATGTCTGACTCTTTGTGACCCCATGGACTATAGCACACCAGGCTTCCCTGTCCATCACTAACTCCCAGAGCTTGCTGAAACTTATGTCCATCAAGTCAGTGATGCTATCCAACCATCTCATCCTCTGTTGTCCCCTTTTCTCTCCTGCCTTCAATCTTGCCCAGCATCAGGGTCTTTTCCAGTGAATCAGTTCTTCACATCAGGTGGCCAAAGTATTGGAGTTTCAGCTTCAACATCAGTCCTTCCAATGAATATTCAGGACTGATTACCTTTACAACTGATTTCAGGACTGATTTCCTTTCCAACACCACAGTTCAAAAGCATCAATTCTTTGGCACTCAGCTTTCTTTATAGTCCAACTCTCACATCTGTACATGACTTCTGGAAAAACCATAGCTTTGACTAGACGGACCTTTGTTGGTAAAGTAATATATCTGCTTTTTAGTATGCTGTCCAGGTTTATCATAGCTTTTCTTCCAAGGAGCAAGCGTCTTTTAATTTCATGGCTGCAGTCACCATCTGCAGTGATTTTGGAGCCCAAGAAAATAAAGTCTGTTACTATTTCCATTGTTTTCCCATCTATTTGCAATGAAGAGATGGGACTGGATGCCATGACCTTAGATTTTTTAATGTTAAGTTTTAAGTCAACTTTTTCACTCTCCTCTTTCACTTTCATCAAGAGGCTCTTAAGTTCTTCACTTTCTGCCAGAAGGGTGGTGTAATCTGCATATTTGAGGTTATTGATATTTCTACCTGCAATCTTGATTCCAGCTTGTGCTTCATCCAGTCTGGCATTTCACATGATGTTCTCTGCAGAGAAGTTAAATAAGCAGAGTGACAATATACAGCCTTGTGGTGCTCCTTTCCCAGTTGGAACCAGTCTGTTGTTCCATGTCTGGTTCTAACTCTTGCTTCTTGACCTGCATACAGATTTCTCAGGAGGCAGTCCAGGTGGTCTGGTATTCTCATCTGTTAAAAAATTTTCCACAGTTTTTGTGATCCACACAATCAAAGGGTTTGGTGTAGTCAATAAAGCAGAAATAGATGTTTTTCTGGAATTCTCTTGCTTTTTTGATGATCTTTGGTTTGATCATTTGATCAAATTTGATCTCTGATTCCTCTGCCTTTTTAAAATCCAGCTTGAACATCAGGAAGTTCTCTATTCATGTACTGTTGAAGCCTAGCTTGAAGAGTTTTGAACATTACTTTGCTAGTGTGTGAAATGATTGCAATTGTGTGGTAGTTTAAACATTCTTTGGCATTGCCTTTCTTTGGGATTGGAATGAAAACTGACCTTTTCCAGTCCTGTGGCCACTGCTGAGTTTTCCAAATTTGCTGGCATATTGAGTGCAGCACTTTCACAGCATCATCTTTTAGGATTTGAAATATCTCAACTGGAATTCCATCACCTCCACTAACTTTGTTCGTAGTGATGCTTCCTAAGGCCCATTTGACTTCGCATTCCAGGATGTCCAGCTCTAGGTGAGTGATCACACCATTGTGGTTATCTGGGTCATGGAGATTTTCCTTGTATAGTTTTTCTGTGTATTCTTGCCACCTCTTCTTAACATCTTCTGCTTCTGTTAGGTCCATACCATTTCTGTCCTTTATTGTGCCCATCTTTGCATGAAATGTTCCCTTGGTATCTCTAATTTTTTTTGAAGAGATCTCTAGTCTTTCCCATTCTATTATTTTCCTCTATTTCTTTACATTGATTGCTGAGGAAGGCTTTCTTATCTCTCCTTGCTATTCTTTGGCACTCTGCATTCAGATGGATATGTTTTTCCTTTTTTCCTTTGCCTTTAGCTTCTCTTCTTTTCTCAGCTATTTGTAAGGCCTCCTCAGACAACCATTTTGCCTTTTTGTATTTCTTTTTCTTGAAGATGATTTTGATCATCCTAAGGAAAATCCTTAGACTGCATATTTAAGATCAATACAAGTAGCAAAAATTTCTAAAGGCTCTGGCATTCACATATTTCACAAGATAAAAATGTCAGCTGCCCATGTTGAAGCACGTCATCATGATATTAGTGGAGTAGCTTTTTTGGAAGGCTGACGAAGCACGTTGGGGCTGAGCACCCCAGGCTGACTTTTGACACTGCTCCTTTTCCCCTCCCCCTACATCCTATCACCCAGGATGTTCATCACTTATCAAGATGTATTGTGAATTTCTGAAACATTGACCAATGGATCTTTTAATGGAAATGCAGATACAAAGAAGTACATGGCAAGTTTCATTTAAATTGTCATCAATTACTTGTCCTTGTTGTGGGTAAACCATGGTTAGCCATGGCTGACTTTGTGGCCAGATGGATTGGGGGTCAAGACCCTGGGCAAATCCTTTAACGTCTTTGGATCTAGTGTCCTTCCTTGTGGAATTGGGGATAAATTTATCAGCCCTCAATGTAGAATTGTGGTAAAGGTCTAATAGAATATTTATACAAGTGCATCATAATCTGTAATATTTGTGTGTAAAGCATTGTCTTGATTGTAAACTTGCTGACATTGTCTCTAACAGTAATCCTGTCTGTGATCTCACTTCGCCTTAGAGCTTGTCCCTTGCACCCTAATCCAGGTCCCAGATCCCTTATCTGAATCTCCTTAGTATTTCTGCAGCAACATCAATGCTTATGCCCTTAACTCAGAAGGATAAATAAGCTGTCCATCACTTTACACCTGTGCATGTGAGGATGCACGGAGTCTTGCAGATTGTTTGAAGGGAAGCCTGTGGTTCTCAACAGGGACTTCTGAGTTTGGAATTTTAGAGGCTTAATCAGGAGCTTGTATTTAATAGTTGTTATACTTGCTCTGCTTCTTCTCCCTTTTCCGTCATTTCCTCCCTCTCCATTTCCAATTCTTAGCCTTAGTTGCAGTTGTATTATCTCTGTTGTTTCTGAAATGGGCCCTTGATAGGCTGCCTTTGTTGAGAGACACTAGCCACCTTGCATCTGGGGTGAGCAGAGGGACAGAGGTGTATCCCAGGGGAGGTGGGAGCAGGACCCCCATGGGGGGTGCTGTTGTTCTGTTGAGTTTCAGCAGGTTTCCAGAGCAGGAAAGCAGACTGACTCCTCTACAAGGCAGCGCTGGCAGGCAGTCTGCTCTGGGGAGTTTGGGGCTCTCAAGCTCAGCTTTCAAGATGGTATGCTCCCCAGGCCTCTCCAGGTTTTGGTTTTTTGTCTGACACCTGGGTTCTCTGGCTTTCTCTGGCCCTTTGGGAGGGCTGGGTTGTGGAGACTGTCTTGCACTGGCTTTGACTCTTCTCTGGATGCTGCTGCCTCTTGGAGTCATCCTTTGGGGTCACATTTTGCAGCCTGAGGGCAAAGGATACCCTACCTTCTATTCTTCCTGGGCTCTGGAGCCCCTGCTTGTCTTGGAGGGAGTTTGGGACAACTTCTGTCATTGATAAGCTGGAAGGAAAAGGGGTTGGAGCTGTCATGGTGCCTCCTTAAATGCCCACCACCACCAAAAGTCAATGTGGGCAATTCCTTTGATTCTTATATTGCTGTCTTGGGCTGTGAGTGCTTGTGGGCTGCTTGTGGTAGGGAGGCTTCATGTGACTGATTGACACCAAATGATCATAGAGAGTGAAGGCGGTGTAACAATACATGTGGGTTGACTCTGGGGAGGAAATTCTGGAACTCTGGTTCTAGAGCCAGTCAATCTTCACTTTTTCAAGGTGTCATTTTTAAAATTTTAAAACTGTATGTACATATATATATTTAAATTCATTTTTAATTGGAGGATAATTGCTTTACAGTGTTGTGTTGGTTTCTGTCATACAACGTGAATCAGCATAAGTATACATACATCCAGGAGGAGGAAATGGCAACCCACTCCAGTATTCTTGCCTGGAAAATCTCATGGACGGAGGAGCCTGGTGGGCTACACTCCATGGGGTTGCAAAGTGTCAGACACACTTAGCAAATGAGCACGCATACATATATCCCCTTCCTCTTGAATTCCCTTCCCAACCACCACCCCCCACCGCCCCCATCCCACCCCTCTAGGTTCAAGGTGTAATTTAATTTGCATTTGTCCTTATAAAATTTTCACCCATATGAAATGTACACTCTGTAATTCACTGTTTGGTTTTTGGTTTCTTAGCATCCCCTCGGATAGTTTGCCTTTCCTGTTGCAGAAATTCTCCGCTCTTGCTGGTATCATTTCACACCCAAAGAGGGCATTCTAACCTTAGAAGAGCTTCCTCTTAGCAGTGCACCTGCCCTTTCTCTCTAAGCACAGAGTCTGGCCTCTTGCTTGGCTTCCCAGGTGTTTTGGCTGCAGGGAGGAAATCGTCACAGCCCACATGTATTTAATAAGACTGTGATGGAAATGAACCTCACCTGAGTGCAGGAGGGGACAGAGGGGCCTGCTTCTTGCTCTGCCGCCAAACCTCATGGGCTCCATTTAAATTTCTGGAGCTGCTCTTTGTGGACTATTTTCACTGAGGGAGAATTGTGACTATTTTCTGTGAGGCTGGGGACTTGGCAAGTCAATTGACTAATCATTTGGGTGTTCTTTCAGCGTTGTGTGCAGTGAGTGTGGGAGTCAAAGACCCTTCAGTGAGAAAGTAATGCCAGCTTGTTCCCTGGAAGCCCACAGGAGCCAGAGTCAAAGGGACTTTTTGTTTTACCAGGAGAAAGACCTACAGGAAATCTCAGCTTGAGCTATTCCTCCACAGTCTCCTTGTCCCGTCAGAGCTGGCTGTGCTTTGGCCTCCTTTGTGGGAGGTAGTAACTTGAACAGAAAACAAATAAATGAAAGGACGCTGTTTGCAGTGGCCGGAGTGGAGCACTCCTGCTGGGCCCACTAACACGCAGGTGGGGGCTTCCCCTAGGGCTGCACAGCAACCCCACTTCATGCTGTTCTGAGAATCAGCTGTGGTCCTAAGAGTAAGGCTATGAGCCCAGCCTCTGCCCTGTCGTAGGCCATCTATGTTATTACTGAGGGGCTAGTGTTAGATTTCAAATTTCTACCAGCAGTTCTAGGTATACGACCAGGAACAAGTCAGTTGTTAATGATTTATCTTCCGCTGTAAAATGAGCAATAACAGTGCTTATTTCATAGACCTGTTGTGGCGATTTTATGAGACACATGCAAAGGGCTTAGAAAATAGTAGCTTATTAAAATAGGTGAGTTGTACCTCTAGCTGTGCGGGCCAGGTCCCTCCAGGAGTACAGGTGGAGCCCAGGGGAGAGTGGGACCGACCCCCAGCCTGGGCTATGGTGCTAAGGAAGGCATGGCTGCTTCCAGTTCATCACCTCAGAGGCGTCACCTTTTTCTAATTTATCTGCCCAGAGGGAACATGTTTTTATAGTTCATCACCCAGAGGGGGTAACTTTTAAAAATTTTGCACACAGGCACCATATCTGCTAGCTGCAGCCCTGTTGGCAAAAGAAAGATGTTGTTATTAGTGTAGCGGACAGACCCTCCTGGAGAGAGGGCATGCAAGGCATGCTTTACCTGGCTCCAGTCGGCTCATTTCACTTTAATTTCAAAGATACGATTACCACAGGCAGAGGAGCAATTTTGCTATTTCCTCAGTTCCAAATTTTGTCTAGAATTTTCCTTGAGGCCAAGGACGATAATCTGCCTCCTAAGGCCCCCTCCTCACCGCTGCCTTGCCCCTGTCCTCTGGGATGCACACTTGCTAACAGGCCGGAAAAGAATGAGTGAGAGCAGCAGTGGATGCTGGGTATTGACTCGTGGTCCCCCACCCATCCTTCTGTGCTTTGCTCCTTTCTGTTGGGGCCGGGAATCAGACACATTTCTGGCTCCCTTGCCAGTGCCCTTCCTGTTAAATTCTGCCAACAGGAGGCAGTGATAGGGAGACCAGAGTCAGGAGAAAGAGAAAGCTTCCTGATTCTAGTTTGATGCTGGGGCAGTTGCAGGCAAGCACTGCTGCTGCTGCTGCTGCTGCTAAGTTGCTTCAGTCATGTCTGACTCTGTGCAACCCCATAGATGGCAGCCCACCAGGCTCCCCCGTTCCTGGGATTCTCCAGGCAAGAACACTGGAGTGGGTTGCCATTTCCTTCTCCAATGCATGAAAGCGAAAAGTGAAAGTGAAGTTGCTCAGTCGTGTCCGACCCTCAGCGACCCCATGGACTGCAGTCTTCCAGGCTCCTCCGTCCATGGGATTTTCCAGGCAAGAGTACTGGAGTGGGGTTCCATTGCCTTCTCTGAGGCAAGCACTAGTAATCCTGATGGGTAAGCCCTTTCCCCAGGCTCTAGAGCCAATGGGCATAACCTCTTCAACAGTGCAGCAGGCTGAACGGGCTAGGGATGCAGCCCAGAGCATCAGTGTCTGACCCCTAGCTACTCTCCTTTTCATCTCTCTTTTTTCTCCTCCAGTTCTTTCCATACCTTTGTGACTAACTCCCTGTATTAAATGTCCTCTGTTTGGCATGCTTGGAGTGGTCTTAGTTTTCTTGCACTCTGTGTGCGGTCTCTGTGGATCTGTTGGGTGCTTAGGGGCTAGGCCCGCTCCCCAGGATCTCTTCCTTTCTGTTTCCATCTCCATCATGCCCGTCGGCATCATTGCCATAGCCTTTACAATAGGTTTTCAGTTTAGCCTCTTCCTAATCATGGTGTCATTTAATAGTCAGATTAATTGTCCTAAAACTTTAGTTCACCTGGCTCACACATCTCAAAACTCTAACTTTCCAGCCATTTGATAAAGGTATAGTCATCTGTGACCTAAACCACAGTGGTGAGAATCATAATTAAGGACACCACCTCTGCAATCCTAACAACAAACCTCTGTAGTCAGAGCGTCGTTCTTTGGCCCTGGCTGGAGGCAGGGTGTTAGTCCAGTGGCAGACACACCAGCAGTGGGTGTGAGGAAGCTTGCAGACCCTGGCCCCAACTCCTGCTGCATCTCCTTCCCTTCTCCCCACCTGCCCAGACCGGGGCCTTGAGGACAGGGCCCTGGGCTGCACTGGCCTCTCCTCCTCTCCCGGAAGACAGCGTCAGTGCACAAAGCTTGCCAGCAGTCCTGGGATTAGGGAGGACAGAGACTGGGAAGTTTAAACCATGACACTTCTTATAAACTGGTGGAAATAGATGTACTATGAAAAGTGCAGATGAGCTGTGAGCCCAGATAAGATGTTACTGTTTGGGAGCGGGGACTGTGTTTCTCACCCCCACAGATTTTCTCACTTCTTTGGAGTAATGTTTTTAGGGAATTCCAGAGTGAAGGGATTGGCAAGAATCTCTTAAGGGAAATAAAAAGGACATAATAGGGTTCACTGGAGGAAAAATAATACAGTCAATGTTCAAACATAGCTTTATTGTTTTCATATAAAAAACAAACATAGGTATTATAACAAGTCAAGCAAACCTGAAAAATACATGGTGGAAGAAGTGATCACTGAAGCCCCACCCTCTTCACTAAATTCTTCAGTGGTCATCCTTCTGAAGGGTTCTCAGGCCTGTGTTATACACACATGCAATTGTACAGAACTGGGATTATGTGACCTTGATTTATTAAAAAATTTTTATCTGTTTATTGGCTGCACTGGGTCTTCATTGCAGCAGGTGGGGGCTACTCCCTAGTTGCGGTGCTTGAGCTTCTTATTGCTGTGGAGCAGGGGCTCCAGGGTGCATGGGCTCATCAGCCATGGCTCGTGGGTACTAGAGCACAGTCTCAGTAGCTGTGGTACATGGGCTTTGTTGCCCTGTGCCTTGTGGGATCTTCCCGGACCAGGGATCAAACCCATGTCCCCTTCATTGGCAGGCGAATTCTTCACCACTGAACCACCAGGGGTGTGGCCATGCCTTGTGGCATGTGGAATCTTAGTTCCCTGGCCAGGGATCGAACCCATGCCTCCTGCACTGGGGGCCTGGAGTCTTAACCCCTGGACTTCCAAGGAGGTCCGTATGTCACCTTGTTTTCTAAGCTAATTCTTCCCACTTACTAGTACAGCAGAGAAACAGTTTCATGTCAACTAATACTGCTTTACTTCGTTATTTCTAATGACTGCACAGTATCCTATGTTTGCACCATAAATTACTCACCCAGCCACACTAAACTGGAGTGTTTACAGCTGTCTCCCTTTAGAACATGCTAGCTTGTATTAAGTTCCTGTGCTTATGGTGATGCTAAGGCTCTAAGAGGTATTCTGAGGTATCAGTGCTTAGAGTATCAGAAGTGTGTTTCTTTCCTGCGAAGTTTACTTCTTCCTCCCTTTACTGGTGGTTATCCTGAAGCACTGCTCAAATGGACAGGAAGCACTGCCTTCCATGGCCATCCAGGGACTCAGGCTGACAAAGGCCCTGCCACCTTTAGCATGTGGTTTCCAAGATTGTTCTGTCCTTTGCCATCCAGCCAGGAGTTAGTAGAAAAGAGAGAGCAGATTTCATGGGGAGCTTTGTAAACATCAGAACTGGAAGTGGCAGACTCCACTACTGGCCACGTCACAATGGCCAGGTGAGTCACATGGCCACACAGAGCTGCAAGGGAAGCTGGGAAATTCACTTAGCTGGATATGAAGGAGGAAAAGACCTAGGTTTGGCTAACAGAGCTCCTTCTAGTGGTCACCAAATCCTGGTTCTTGTGGCGCTTGTAGTAAAGAAGCCGCCTGCCAATGCAGGAGACATAAGAGATGTGGGTTCAATCCCTGGGTCAGGAAGATTCCCTGGAGCGGAGCATGACAACCCAGTCCAGTTTTCTTGCCTGGAAATTCCCATGGACAGAGGAGCCTGGCGGGCTACAGTCCATAGAATTGCAAAGAGTTGGACACGACTGAAGTGACTTAGACTGCACCCCGCCCAGGAGAGACACTTCGAGGCCTATGCAGTCATTCCAGATGACTTTTCTCCTACATGAGGACCCTGGTTTAATGGTCCTCAGAAAATGAGGTTCCGTGATTTACGAACTAAAAGGGAAAACATTTTATTTACCTCATCCTTAGCCCCTCCCAGTTTTTAGTGGTGGAGCAGAGACAGAATGACACAACAATGAAAATTCCCCTTTGGACTGGGTAAAATAGGAGACTCACCATAGTCACATGCATCTCCAGGCTCAAAGCAAGTCCTAGAAGCCAGTGGGTAGGCAAGGTGAAGGCTCCCAGCCAGGAGGTGGGAGAACTTTCTCCACTGGCCCTTGGTTCTGTCCTGAGAGGATGTCTCTTGTTGATTGTCTCCATGGCCCCTGGTCTGTCCTGCCAGGTTCATCCTTGGCCTTTAGTTTTCATGGCAACATCTGAAGTGGTTGCTGGGGACTCTGCCATCTTTCTTTTAATTAAAGAGATTTTATTTATGTGTTTATTGATGGTTGTGCCGTGTCTTCATTGCTGTGCTTGGGCTTTCTCTAGTTGTGGGGAGCGGGGCTGCTCTGCAGTTGCGGTGCACGGGCTTTCATTGTGCTGGCTTCTCTTGTTGCAGTAGCTCGGGCTCTAGGCTCTTGGGTTTCAGTAGTTGTGGTGTGCAGGCTCAGCTGCTCCACAGCGTGTGGAATCCTCCTGGACCAGGGATCGAACCTTTCTCCCCTGCATTGGCAGGAAGACTCTTAACCACTGGACCACTTGGGAAGTCCCATGAAGCTTGATTTATTGTATGACTTTATCACCCCATACCCTCCCATCTCATCTAAATGGAGGTTGCCTTGAGGTCCCCAGACTCAGACAGGAAGGCATCACTCTTACTCAGTTTTTTGCCACAGTCTTTGAGTCTTTGGGCCTTTTCACTCATAAACTTTTTCAATCTTATTTCTTACTGTTTGAGACGTAGAAGCAGACAGTTTTTACAACCCTTTAAGCACACAAATTTCTGAATTCTATCCTCTTTCATTTATGCCTGCAAACCAACATATTCGTGACTGAGTATATTTTTTTCCTTCAATATTATGTTAATATTATTTTACTATAACTTCTATTTTATTAATAATTTTCTACTTTTCAAATTCCCCCCTGGAGCTACAAGTTTGGTAGGCCCTAGGTCTGCTTTCTTAGTTATTGCAGATGATGATTTTACCAAACATTTTGCCATTGCATTACTTGGATTTCCATTTTTCCAGGCTCTGATATCAGTTTGCTTGCTATTCACTTCCTGGTTATTAAGTCAGTACCATTTATTTATTTATTTTTCTGGGCTCCAAAATCACTGCAGATGGTGACTGCAGCCATGAAATTAAAAGACGCTTACTCCTTGGAAGGAAAGTTATGACCAACCTAGATAGCATATTCAAAAGCAGAGACATTACTTTGCCAACAAAGGTTCATCTAGTCAAGGCTATGGTTTTTCCTGTGGTCATGTATGGATGTGAGAGTTGGACTGTGAAGAAGGCTGAGCACCGAAGAATTAATGCTTGTAAACTGTGGTGTTGGAGAAGACTCTTGAGAGTCCCTTGGACTGCAAGGAGATCCAACTAGTCCATTCTAAAGGAGATCAGCCCTGGGATTTCTTTGGAAGGAATGATGCTAAAGCTGAAGCTCCAATACTTTGGCCACCTCATGCGAAGAGTTGACTCATTGGAAAAGACTCTGATGCTGGGAGGGATTGGGGGCAGGAGGAGAAGGGGACGACAGAGGATGAGATGGCTGGATGGCATCACTGACTCGATGGATGTGAGTCTGAGTAAACTCCGGGAGTTGGTGATGGACAGGGAGGCCTGGCGTGCTGCAATTCATGGGGTCACAAAGAGTCGGACACGACTGAGCAACTGATCTGATCTGATCTGATTTATTTTATTGATGTCTACTTTAAGGTGCCAATTTTTGCTCTAGTTAACCCCTGCTGTTGTAATATAAAACCTAAATTCTCAGTAGCATATCACTTTCAAAGTTTGTTTCTTGCGGATATAAGTTAAATTTTGAGGCAAGATTGGTGGTTACCGGGGTCCAGCCCCAGTTGGATCCAGGGATTCCTTTGGGAGGATGGCATTGGCAACTGAGAGAAATAGAGAAAGAGATAAGGAAAGAATTTTGCAGTTAAGAAAATAGAGGAGAGAAAAGAGGCTGATATTCCTTGGTTTACACAGAAAGCCAATAAAGCCCTAGCACGGGACTTGCTCTGTTCACGTAGTCTGCAGGCGCCCTCTCAAATAGCTGAAGGTGCACCACCTTAGGCACCTTCTCGAATGGGTCTTTGAAGCCCAGGCAGGAAAGTGAACGCAGAGGGCCCCTGCGCGCCAGGGAATCAGCCTGAAAAGGAAAAGGAAAGAGAAAAGGAAGCAAGAAAGAATGACATGGGGAGACCAAGCTTTGAGCAAGGCCCGTAGCTTTATTTTCATAGGGAACTTATATACCTGAAGTTGTGCATAGAGGATAATAGGGGGTGTAAAATCATGCAAAGTCAGCAGTCTTTGATCCTTTTCGAGACCAGGCTTTCTTTTCTGCAAACTTATCGTATACAAATGGTTTAGGTGATTTACATCATCTTCTGGCCAGAAGGCCTGTTAACATTTTATGACTCTGATAAAGGTTTGTCAATCATAAGACTTATTTTCTCTAAGAGTAATTATTTTAAAGTTTGGCGCCATCCTCCGAAGGTGTTAGATAAAGTTGCATTCCTATAGGGCAAAGGTGCAGTGGGTTTACAACAAAGGAAAGAGTTTATTACCTTAAGGGTCTAAAGTTGTTAGCATCAAGGCCACTACTTATTTTTTCTACATACCAACTATATTAATTAACACACTTCCAAGGATACAATACAGAGGATGTGGAAACTTGGCAGCAAGCATTGGCTCAACAATGACATCTCCTACTAGTTCTATTCTAACAATTTCTAACTCTCTGAGAGGCTCTATACTATTTGAATATCTTAAACTTCCCATGCCTCTCGCAGTTGGGAGGCTGTAAACAATCATATGCGTAGCTGTAGGAGTCCAGATAAACCTGTCAGGCAAGTTAGAAAGCCATCTGAGGGGTTTGGATTGAAACACTCCTATTATACCCAAGAGGCTAATTAACTAGAGCTCTAAGTTGATTTCCTTCAGAGAAAGGTGGTCGGGGATAGCCCCTCATTAATGTCAGAGGAGTTGGTTAAAGTTGTAAAATAGTAAAACAGACAGATTCTGGTTTTGGGGTAGACGCTCAGGCAGATCCGGGGGGGTCCTCAAGCTCTGACTCGCCTTGCCTGTCAGGGCTCTCCCGCACGACCTTGTCATGGGTGGGAACTCCCGTGCTGGCTCCCGGAAGGTGGTGGTGGTGTTTTTTAGGGGACATAATTCTACTCTGTGTGATCATTTAGGGAGTCAGGTGAACCAGTGAACCTCCATTTTCAACATATGGCTTCCAAAGTCTCTCAGAACATCAATACGTAATCCACAGACAGAGGAAGAAAGGCTGTGGAATGACCACAAGGTTTTTATTAGCCAGGCCTGAAAAGTGATGGTCATCATTTCTGTCCACAATTTCATTAGCGAGGATTCAGCCACTTGGCTACACATAATTTCAAGGGAACCTGGAAATGTAGTTTACCTGTGTGTCCCAGAGAAAAGGGAAATGTGCTGGTGAGTAATTATCAGTTTCTGACTGAATGCTTATGTAGCAGAGACTCTTCTAAAAACCTTACATGTATGAACTCTTTTTATTCTGTGAGATAGAAACTGTTGATAACTTCACTTAACAGATGGGAACTTGAGGCACTGAGAAGTTAAATAGTTCCCCCAAGGTCACCCAGCTAATCAGCACTGGAGACAGGATTTGAATCCAGATGACCTGGTCTGGTCTGCGACCTTATTCACTATCTATATTGATAACATAGAATACAGTTAACAGTAAAATATACAAAAGGATAAAAAGGAAGACCACAGACTCAAAGATTTAAAAGTGAGAATTAGAAGTGATAAATTTAAAAACTGCATAAAATAAAGAGGAATACTAGAGTTGATAAGCAAAGAATACAAGCTTAAAAGAATGATACATAGCCTTCAATGTAATATAGGGTAAAATGTGATAAATAAAACACAATGGCTAAATATGAAAGAAACTGGAAATTAGGGGAAAATGCTTATAAATATCTGTCAACTGAAAAAAAGCACAAAGATGCAGTGAAAAAATAGTGAAATATCACAAACGAATAAAAGTATTAAATAAGTGAAAGAACAAGCTGAATAAATGAAGATCAAAGTATTAAGAAAGGCAAACTCAGGACTCAGTACTCGGCACAACATAGATAAAGCTCAGAGCAATTAAAATAGAAATTTCCTGTATGCAAAATGAGAAAAAGGTTAAACTAAACCCACAAAATGATAAATGAAACTAAAATAATAGAAAATTACAAACTCTTACAAGATAGAGGAATTTTAGAAGGAATTCACAGAAACAGTTAAAATAAGTTATTGACATAAATCCTGGTCTCAGATTGCTCCAATCTGAGTCACTGCCTGTGATTTGGGGTCCCCAGTAGACATTCTCAGGGCTGAGAGCTGGTAGGTAGGGAGGGTGTCTGGGGTCTCACCTTCTTCATAGGCCCTGCTGCTGCTGCTAAGTCGCTTCAGTCGTGTCCGACTCTGTGCGACCCCATAGACAGCAGCCCACCAGGCTCCCCCGTCCCTGGGATTCTCCAGGCAAGAACACTGGAGTGGGTTGCCATTTCCTTCTCCAATGCATGAAAGTGAAAAGTGAAAGTGAAGTCGCTCAGTCGTATCAGACTCCTAGCGACCCCATGGACTGCAGCCTACCAGGCTCCTCCATCCATGGGATTTGCCAGGCAAGAGTACTGGAGTAGGGTGCCATTGCCTTCTCCATCATAGGCCCTACAGTACCTGAATGTAATGATGTCAGAAAAATGGGGGGGGGTGCGGGTAGGAAGCACCAGGTCCTTGTTCCTTCCTGGAAATTTAAAAATAAACAATGAATAACAATTAGAGACCAGAACAAGCAACTTTACAGGAGCTTTGGAAAATAGTCAGAGCAAGTAAGTGAATGCCCAATTCAGAAAGAGCCACATTCAGAATGGTAACTGAAAATGTGTCACTCAGTCGTGTCCAACTCTTTGCGACCCCATGGACCCCATGCGCTAGGCTCCTCTGTCCATTGGATTTCCCAGGCAAGAACACTAGAGTGGGTAGCCATTCCCTTCTCCAGGGGATCTTCCTGACCTAAGGATGAAACCTGGGTCTCCTGCATTACAGGCAGATTCTTTACCGCCTGAGCCATCAGGGAAGTCCTCAAAATGGTAGGTTCTACAAAATTTAAGTGTTAAATGCACAGTTATTGTTCAGTCGCCCAGTCGTGTCTGACTCTTTCGACCCCATGGATTGCAGCTTGCATAAGGATAAATACATAAGGAATTATTATAAATCTATGTGGATGATGTAATTATAGAGATGTAATTTATAACATCAGTAATGTAAGGGGGTTGGGATGGAGCCGTGGGAAATGGAGTTTTTGTTCCCTATTGAAGTTGTTGGTATTAATTCAAATTAGATTATTATCATTTAAGATGTTATATGTAATCCTCACGGTAGCCACGAAGAAAACATCTATAGACTATGCACAAAAGGAAATGAGAAAATAATCAAAGTGTCCCAAAAGACACAAAGGAAAGCAATAAAGGAGGAAATGAAGGACAAAAATGCCTTCAGACAAGCAGAAAACAAATAGCAAAATGGCCAAAGTAGGTCCTTCCTGATCAGTAATTACCTTAAATATAAAAAACTCTCTAATCAAAAGGCATAGATTGGCAGGTGGATAAAAACACGATCCAATTACTTGCTGTCTGTAAGAGACTTACTTTAGGTCTGAGGACACACAGAGAGTGAAATTGAAGAGGTGGAGAAAGAAATTCCCTGCAAAATTGTAACCAAAAGACAGTCGGGATGTCTATACTAATATCAGACAAAGTAGACTTTAAGTAAAAAACTGTTACAAGCAACAAAGAAGGGCATTATACACACACACACACACACACACATATGTGTGTGTGCATGCTAAGTTGCTTCAGTCCTGTCTGACTGTTTGTTACCTTATGGATTATAGCCCACCAGACTCCTCTGTTTGTGGGATTCTCCAGGCAAGGATACTGGAGTGGGTTGCCATGCTCTCCTCCAGGGGATCTTCCTGACCCAGTGATCAAGCCCACATCGCTTACATCTCCTGTACTGTCAGGCAGGTTCTTTACCACTAGTGCCGCCTGGGAAGTTCATGTGTATATATATATATATATGTATATTTGAAATATTTTTTGGAGTATAGTTGCTTTTTGGGGCTTCCTTGGTGGCTCAGTGGTAAAGGACCCATCTGCCAATGCAAGAGACATGGGTTCAATCCCTCGGTCAGGAAGATCCCCTAGAGAAGGAAATGACAACCCGCTCCAGTATTCTTATCTGTGAGATCCCATGGATAGAGGAGCCTGGCAGGCTACAGTCCATTGGGTTGCAAAGAGCCAGATGCCACTCAGTGACTAGACCACCACTACCACAACAATAGTTGCTTTACAATGTTTTGTTAGTTTCTGCTACAGAGCAAAGTGAATCAGCTATACAGGCTTCCCTGGTGGCTCAGAGGTAAAAAATCTGCCTGCAATGCAGGAGACCCAGATTTGATCCCAGGGTCAGGAAGATCCCCTGGAGAAGGGAATGGCAAATGCATTCCAGTATTCTTGGCTGGAGAATTCCATGGACAGAGAAGCCCGGCAGGCTACAATCCATGGGGTTGCAAAGAGTCGAACATGACTGAGTGACTAACACTCTTTTTTGGATTTCCTTCCTGTTTAGGTCACTGCAGAGCATTGAGTTCTGTGTGGTATGCAATAGGTTCTCATTAGTTATCTATCTTAACATAGTAGCAATAGTGTACATAAGATATTAAATACTGATGAAAGACTCAATTCATCAAGAAGATATGATAATTATAAACATATATGTACCAAATATCAGAGCTCCAAAATACATGACACCAACATTGAGAGTTGGACATGACTGAGTGACTGAACTGAACTGGCTGAATGCTGGGAGAACTGAGGGGAGAAATAGCTCTAGGATACCATGCCTGCGCAGTGCAGTGGGCAGGCCAGCCTTCTGCTCTGTCCCCACACCCCTGGAGGTGGACCCCTGCGTCTCCAATGGCTCCCTGCTGCCTATTGGCATTCGAGTCCCTGTCTTGCACGTGAATTCTGACTTTGGCTATATGTTCCCTATTACTTGGTGATCTGCTTCCCCACCTTGGTTGTGTCACCTCTGACCCTCCTCCCTAAAAAGCCTCTCTTTCCTCCACACTCCATCTCCTCTAGGAAGGTTTTTATGAGCTCAGGTTAATGACTCTCATCTAAGTGCACCCCGACTTGGTGCACAGACTGTCTGTTTCCCTCATTTAGTGCATCATGTTTAGTATTATTCTTTTCATCATTGTTGTTGACCATGCTGCAGTATGTGGGATCTTAGTTCCCTGCCCAGTGGTTGAACCCAGACCTCCTGCACTGGAAGTATGGAGTCTTGGACCACTGGACTGCTAGAGAAGTCCTGCTGCTGCTGCTGCTGCTGCTGAGTCGCTTCAGTCGTGTCCGACTCTGTGCGACCCCACAGATGGCAGCCCAACGGGCTCCCCCGTCCTTGGGATTCTCCAGGCAAGAACACTGGAGTGGGTTGCCATTTCCTTCTCCAATGCAGGAAAGTGAAAAGTGAAAGTGAAGTCGCTCAGTCATGTCCGACTCCTTGCGACCCCATGGACTGCAGCCCACCAGGCTCCTCTGTCCATGGGATTTTCCAGGCAAGAACACGAGTGGGGTGCCATCGCCTTCTCCAAGAGAAGTCCTAGACACATGTATTTCTTTTATTAAAAAATTATTTATTTATTTTTAGTTGGAGGATAATTGGTTTACAATATTGTGTTGATTTCTGCCATACATCAACATGAATAAGCCATAGGTATACATATGTCCCCTCCCTCTTGAACTTCCCTCCCACCTGCCACCTCATCCTGTCCCTCTAGGTTGTCACAGAGCACTGAGCTCCCTGAGTCATACAGCACCTTCTCACTGATTGTCACTCACTGTCTGTTTTACATATGGTAATATAAATGTTTCCATGCTACTCTCTCAATTCATTCCACCCTCTCCTTCCCTCATTGTGCCAGATTTATGTATTTCTATTTTGTCTATTTGTTTGATAGATCTTGAGTTTCTTGGGGTCTAAACCTTCTTTAAGTCCCTGGCACTCAGCTTTGTAACCTGAATGTAGAATTTTAATTTTTTTAAATTGAATCAGTAGATGTTTTTCAAAAGAAAGAAAGGAAGAAAGAAAAAAAGAAAGAGAAGTCGCTCAGTCATGTCTGATTCTTTGTGACCCCATGGACTGTAGCCCACCAGGCTCCTCCGTCCATGAAATCTTCCAAGCAAGAGTACTGGAGTGGGTTGCCATTTCCTTCTCCAGGGGATCTTCCCAAACCAGGAATCAAACCTGGCTCTCCCACATTGCAGCCAGATGCTTTATCATCTGAGCCACAAGGGAAAATTTAGTCCCAAACAATGATCTTAATCCTAATGATTAGCTAATGGACACATCTCTGATATGAGGGTGGACAGACAGAGGTAAGCTGCTTAAATTTATGAACCTCAGTTTTCTTACTTTTGAATCTGGGGGTCCATTTTTTGCCTCTACTATGTATTAATATTGGGCCATGTGCTCTTACTTGAGCATCATAACAGCCTAAGGAGTGGGGGGCCATTCTCACCCCCATTTTTCTGATGAGAGAACTGAGGCCCAGCGGTGTTAAGTAACTTGCCAAAGTTATCCAACTCATAAATGGAAGAGCTGGAACTTGAACCCAAGCCCACAACTCCTTTGCTTATTTTTGTTTTCAGGTCTCACAAAGACTCACTGTCCCAATTCTTTAACTTCATCATCTTGCCTGTGATCTAATAGCCCTCCATTATATCTCCCCCTCTCCCAATGGTAGCTGTGGTGGGCAGAATGATGCTTCTTCAAAGATGTTGTCATTGGAGTCCTTGGAACTTGTGAATATGTTGTGTTACAGTCACACTGTGGATGTGATTAAGTTAAGACTTGAGATGAGTAGATCATCTTGGATTATCATGATGCACCTGATGTGCTCACAGGGTCCTTCAAGGTGGAAGGGGGAGGCAGGAGTCAAAGTCAGAGAGAGATTAGAAGATGCTCTGCTGCTGGTTTTGAATATGGAGGAAGGGGCCCCAAACTGAGGAATTCAGGCAGCTTCTAAAAGCTGGAAAAGTCAAGAAAACAGATTTCCCCCTAGAGTCTTCACAAGGAAAGTAACCCTGCTGGCACTTTGATTTTAGCCCAGTGATAACCACTTTGGATTTCTGACCTCCAGAACTCTAAGATGATATATATGTGCTCCTTTAAGCTATGAAATTTGCAGTGATTTGTTATGGCAGCAGTAGGAAACTAATACTGTCGTGTTTCTGCTTTCTTTGCTCTTTTTTCTGTCACATCTCTTTCCTCTGTCCCCATTCTAAGTGGTGTTCCAGGACTCTTTTTCACCAACTGGGTTATCACTTTCTGTGGGCATGGAAACATTCTCCCTTCTGCTAAAGGCCGCACCATGGTGATTATCTTCCTGGCTGTTTTCTCTTAAAAGGTGGTGCCAAGAAAAAAGAAGAATGGCCCATATGCGGTCTTAGCAGTACAGGGAATGGTAGGTCTTCTACATCCTTTAACCCGAGTACTGAGTCTCTCCAGTAGGCTCAGATGGTAAAGAATCTGTCTGCAATGCAGGAGACCTGGTTTGATCCCTGGGTCAGGAAGATCCTCTGGAGAAGGGAATGGTTACCCATTCCAGTGTTCTTGCCTGGAGAATTTCATGGAGAGAGGACTGGTGGGCTATTGTCCATGGGGTCACAAGGAGTTGGACATGACTGAGAGACTTTCACTTTCACTTTTGAGTCTCTCCAGTGCATGCCAATATCATGCTCAATTTTGGTGCTTCCCTTGTGGCTCAGCTGGTAAAGAATCTGCCTGCAATGAGGGGACCTGGGTTCAATTCCTGTGTTGGGAAGATCCCGTGGAGAAGGGAAAGGCTACCCCTCCAGTATTCTGGCCTAGATAATTCCATGGGCTGTATAGTCCATGGGTCTGCAAAGAGTCAGACACAACTGAGTGACTTTCACTTTCAGTTTCACATGGCATCACACTGGCTGCTCAGTTGAGTTTATTGTTAACTGCAATCCCTGAGCTTTTCAGATCATATGAAAGCCAGAGACATTATGAATTGTTCTTGTATCTTGTAGAATGTCTGTCATCTCGAGTCATGTAGCTTTTGGCTCAAAGAGGGAAAAAGTGTACTGATTTAATCTCTTCAGGGAAAGATTTAAAGACCAGGCTAGTAAGGAAGACAGATGGAATTCTGAGGGAAATATAGCAAATTCTAGAGCTAATCGAATTAAAGGGCTATGAGAACTTTTTATTGGTGCATAAATAAGATATAACAATCAGTGTCAGCTAAGAAACCCTCAGCAAATATCTAATCTCATTATTATTTTTTTCAGCCTTACATAGAAATGTGGTTTTAAACAAATACTGGTATGATACAAAAGAAGCTGAGAGAAGCAGAGAGACACAGGGTATCTGCTTACCCACTCTCTATATGCCCCCAGCCCACCCCACTCTTCAGAGGGCATGAGATCTCCCAACCATTTCAATCTGTGACACACCTGTGACACCACCAGCTTGAAGAGTAGGGTAGAATGCCTTCAGGTAAAAGGATTTCATCCATGCCTGGCCATTATGGACTCTGAGGATGAATGGAAAGTTGAGAATGCAGAGAGGAGAGTTCAGGGCTGGCTTCAGAGAAGAAAGATGCCGAGCTTATTGAGAATTCTCAGAGATGGAATAGTTCTTTCCTTGAACATTCAAAATGGCTGTACCATGAACCCTCTGGGCTTCCTAGAATTTTGTGTTTAAATGTTTATGCATTTCCCAGGAAAACGTTTTAAACAACGCAGCTAAGGCGCTATACCTCCAAAACAGGTAAAGTCGTCGGCTGTCCGTCTGTGATTGCCTTGCACAACCCGGCAGAGAGAAGGCAGGTCAGGAACCCATGTCCTGAAGGAAGTTCTTACAGAACACTGAGGAAATAGTGCCCCTAAAGGAAAGAGAAAAGCAGTGGTGAGATTGTTTCCATTAACTCCAAGGTATCCAAGAGGGCCACAAAAGTCTGTTTTGGGTAAATCTCGGTTGTCAAGGGATATAGGAAGAAAATTTTACTTTGCACATTTGAACTTTGCAGTCTGTCTGACCCCTTTGGAGGTTACTTCTAAAGTGGCAGAAGCAGGGCTTCAATGCATCCTCATCTTTGGTGACCTTTCCTCAGCCCTCCATCCTGATGGCTATAGGGAAGTTATTCTGCCTGTGTGATCTGTGTTGTGTTAACACACGCAGAGAGATTGCCATTTTAATGTCCCCTGGATGTGCTTCATCCTCACTGAGTTAAGATCGAATTGCTTTCTACTTCAGTAAATCCAATCCAGATTTCTAACTGATCATTGGTTAAAGTTTTAATTTAAAATTCCTTTTCTTTTAAAAATTAGCCATTCAAATTGCAAGGTTTGTAAGGCAGCTCAGATCCTGAGACTGTTGGTGTTGGAAGGGGCCTTAGCTGTCATCTATTGTAAGGAATGCTTTGTGGAGTTTTTTGGGGGACAGAATGAAAAAGTGAAAGTGTTAAGTTGCTCAGTTGTGTCTGACTTATTGCAACTCCATGGACTCTAGTCCACTAGGCTCCTCTGTCCATGGAATTCTCCAGGAAAGAATACTGGAGTGGGTTGCCATTTCCTTCTCCAGGGAATCTTCCCAACCCAGGGATCGAATCCAGGTCTCCTGCATTGTGGGCAGATTCTTTACCATCTGAGCAACCAGGGACGGAATAGTCATTACTTTAACTAGATCACATGTAATGATGTAAGTGAAAATGCTTTGTAAAATTTAGAAGACTTAACAGATATTAACTATTTTTTTAAACTGAAGTATAGTTGATCAACAACTATTGATTATTAGCATTTGTAAAGACGCTTTTCCATTGTTGCCAGCTTTATTTAACATGCATTTTCATCTCGAATTCCTATTCTTTTTGTGAATAAGAGTAAATAGCTTTAAAATTACTTAATAACATTTCCCCCCTCACACACTCATTCCTATACTTCAGTAATTATGGTGCACAGGCTTAGTTGCTCTGTGGCATGTGGAGTCTTCCTGGACCAGGGATTGAACCCATGTCTCCTGTGTTGACGGGCAGATTCTTATCCACTATACAGGTGAGCGATGTGTCCTCAGTGGTACAAGAGATGGTTTTCAGAGTCACAGGATGTGACATGGAATGTCGTTGGCTCACCTTCTCATGTTCTCTTGCTGCCAAGGAGAAAGTCTCAGCTTGCTGCTAGTGTGTCCTGGGTGTGTGTGTGCTCACCTTCTTTAAAACTAATTTCCCTTTGTAATACAGTCAGAGCTGATCAGGCTTCTGTTCCTCCTCCAAAAGGCTAGTTTGTTTTCATTGTCTTTATTTATATGTTGTTATTCAGTTGCCAAAATGTGTCCGACTCTTTGTGACTGCAGCATGCAGCCCCATGGATTGCAGCATGCCAGGCTTCCCTGTCTCATCATCTCCCGGAGTTTGCCCAAGTTCATGTCCACTGATTCAGTCATGCCATCCAACCTTCTCATTACTGTCAACCCCTTTTCCTTCTGAGCTCAATCTTTCCCAGCATCAGAGCCTTTCCCAGTGAGTCGACTCTTTGCATTAGGTGGCCAAATAATTGGAGCTTCAGCTTCAGCAACCATCTTTCCAATTCAGGGTTGATTTCCTTTAGGATTGACTGGTTTGATCTCCTTGCTCACAGGGATGACATGGAAAGAAAAATCACAGTGGGGAGGATACCTGAGGATTGTCAGGGGGAACAACTGGGTACAGATTCAGGAGTGATACTTATGTCCTCAAATGGCTTTATATCGATGCACAAAATAGAGGCTGTAAGCAAAATGAAATTGAAATATTTATGTCAGGGAAAAAACATGCAAACTCTTTAGGATTTGGGTTGGA
Source organism: Bos taurus (assembly GCF_002263795.3). Classification (NCBI taxonomy): domain Eukaryota; kingdom Metazoa; phylum Chordata; class Mammalia; order Artiodactyla; family Bovidae; genus Bos; species Bos taurus. The sequence goes on from NC_037355.1 coordinate 4,507,533, forward strand.
AAGTCTGTGAGAATATCTTTGCAGCTTGCCTCTCTGAGCTCTATTAAAGATTTCTCAGCACTAAGATTGTTTTGTTGATTAAATGGAGGGTGTTGCGTGGAGAATGCTTTGATTAGTTGGGGTACGCTATGCATATGTGTGCGTGCATGCTCAGCTGCTTCAGTCATGTCCTTCTCTTTGTGATCGTATGGCATATAGACTGCCAGGCTCCTCTGTCCAGGGGATTCTCCAAGAAAGCATACTACAGTTGGTTATCATGACCTCCTTCAGGGGCTCTTCTCAACCCAGGGATCGAATTGGTATCTCCTGCATCTCCTGCATTGCAGGTGGATTATTTACCCACTGAGCCACCTGGGATCCCTGGGGTGTGCCATACAAATGTCAAAATGATCGTTCTTTCATGAGTTGTATTATTACTTTATATTGTATGCAGTATAACACTTACATTCTATTCTGTATCAGTACTTTTCATCGTTGTCTAGCCTTAGTGCTTTATTTAAAGGATCTGGTGCTTGTTGGTAGTCTTTCTTAAAAGGATCCTACCATTCCTGAGTCCTGTACTGTGATTTATTGCTTGGTTGTCTGAATTTCACCACCCAGAGATTTTCATCAAGAAGATCCGTGACTATTACAGTGCCCAACATGAATGCATATTGAAAAATGACTTTTTGTTGTTTTTATAGTGTTTGGCAACTTGGCTGGGTATAAAATTCTTGAGTGTCCCCACACCAACCCCCAAACTGTATAGACAATGTCACTTGGCACTGAATGTTACTTTGAAAGCCCTTTATATGTGTAACTTGAATTTTCTCCAAGGTTTACACAGGATTCATACTTTTTCTTTGGAGTTAGGTGATTTTACCATATAGGCAGGTGTTGGTCATAATATTTCCTGGATGCTGTGTATACCTTTTATCTACAGATTTAGATTTTTATTCCATAGATGTTTTCTTCTATTATATCTTTGGTTCCCTCCGTCTTTTTTCTTCTTGAGGGACACCAATCATTCATATATTTATTGCTCTGTATGTATATCATCTTCTCCATAATGATTTTCTCCTTACCTTTTCTCTTGCATTTTGTCATTATTTGAAGCTGACACTCCAAGTTGTTGACTCTCTTTTCAGCCAAAACTATACTTCTTGCTGCTTCTCAGATTGTTCTTGGAGAGACAGCAGTGAGCAGTCTTGAAGCCGGGTCTTATTTCCCTGACCAGGAATTAGACCTGGGTATTTTGGGTGAGAACCAGGAGTCCTAGATCCTAGTCCATCAAGGGATACAGGGTAAAAGCAAAGTTGCCCTGACTATTGCCCTGTTTGAAAGCATGAATGTTTCAAGGAGGCAAAAACTGTAGAAACAGGTACAAATTTTATTATTAGAGACATAGCACATCGTGTGGGAGAGCACACAGAGAAGCAGTTTATTTAAGACAGAAGCAAGGCAGAAATACACACCCGGAGAGAAAGGGTGTGGGCATCCCTAATGAGGAGAAGTGCAGTAAAGAAGCAGTTAAATAATTTATATAGGGCAGTTCTTCCTAGTCTTTGTTTACCTTTGGCCAATCATCTTGCTTCTTTTCTCACGTCTGATCTGCCCTAGGAACCTAGCCAATATGCATTTACATCTTTTTGCCAGAATGGATTCCAGTGCAGAGGCCTGTGGGAGCTTTGACAACATCAGTTATGGAGTGGCACCCCCTCCTTTTTGACCTCTGAGGACCATGCTTGTGCAAGTGCAGTCAGGAAGATTTCCTTGACCTCAGAAGTGATAGATGTGGTTGTCTTATCTCTTTGCTCCAGCAGAGCTCAGCTCCTGCCATAAACTTGGTCCTTGGAGTTTCTAGGGAAAGCAAAGCTTCCATTTACTCTGCTGGACAAACTCCAGCTACTCACCCCGAGGGCCTGTCTGTTGCAGCAAAACCAGAAATAAGTGAACAGCCTTTGGCACATACCAGGCAAACAGTTCTGAAAGAGTTAAGCAATCTTGGTTATTCCTTAGCTGTTACACTAATAAACACTTGTAGCTAGCCTTGTCCTTCACAAAGTGAAACAAAGCTGACTTCATATGAGTTGTAACCTGTACTTGGCATTTCTTCTCCTCTTACACTCTCTTGTAGCTTTCTGCGTTTCACAAAGGTCATGGGCCGATAACTTCAGGGACATCAGACCAGGTTGCTGAGTTGCCTGATGCTAGCTGTGGCCATTTTGAAACTTTGCAAAAGAAAAAAAGTGTAGGACCTTCATGAAGATAGAAAACCTCTTCTTATTCCTGATAGAAGCAGGGCACAGTTCTTGAGTTACTAGCCTACTGTGTTTCCCTTTTGCCTGCCAAGAAGAGTAAAGCTACTCTTTTTTTCTATTTCTTTCAAACTCTGTCTCCGTATTTCTATTCGGCATTGGTAGACAGAGAAGCAAGATTTTAGCAATGTGTCTACCTCCTACCTCAAGATGACTTCATTTTATAATTGAACTGAACAGAACACCCAGGCAGGCATCTACTGGCCTAGGGTAAATCCTGGGTATTGTTTTCTAAAAATTGTAATGTTACCACTGTTTCTCAAATTAACAACTGGCCTCCAGCTGCCTTCTTCTCATCTCATGCCTGCCCTCTTCATTCTTCTGAGTGCAGCAGCTCAGGAAAAAACACTTCTTTCCTTCTCAAGAACTGAAGAGGAAAGTATTGATTTGGGGTCTGCTATTAATTTCATCCACATTTCAAAGTGTTTAGAGAATATTCCTCAGAGCTTTGAGAAGCAGCATGGCTCTGGAGCACTCTGCTTGTGTTTTAACTTCTACTTTGCCAGCTACCAGCTTTGTGAGGCTGGGCAAATTACTTAGTTTTCCTCATCTGTGAAAAGAGGCTGGAATAGGGCTGTTATAAGAATCAAATGAATTAATGTTTGTAAAATGTAGATAACAATGCCTGGCATAAATAACAAATAGGCACCTTATAAGGGCCTATTAAATGGATATGGCATATGATCATACATTGCCAATAGTTTTCTCCCCAACTTCTCACTGTTTGTATATTTCAGTGGACTTCACAGAGGTTCAGTTAACTTGATTTTATTTCATTCTCTTTCTGGATTTGTTTGTTCATGAATGTTTGTGTAAGCATTCATTTAGAATTGTATCTAGTGTACATATCTGGCTAACCAACCTATAACTTTTTACCTTTTTATTTTTAAATCTATTTTTAATTGAAGTATAATTGGTTTTACTATATTGTGTTCAACCTATAACTCTTAGATTCTCCTTTTTTTCTTCTTGGAACCAGAACACTTGCCAATCTTGGTCCATGGTAGGTGGGTGCATATGTGTTCAGTCGTTCAGTCATGTCCAGCTCTTTGTGATACCTTGGACTGCAGCATGCCAGGCTCCCCTGTCCTTCACTATTGCTTGAGGTTTGCTCAGATTCATGTCCATTGAGTTGGTGTCACTATCTAACTATCTTATCCTCTGCCACCCACTTCTCCTTTTGCCTTCAACCTTTCCCAGCATCAGGCTCTTTTCCAATGAGTCAGCTCTTTGCATTAGGTGGCCAAAGTATTGGAGCTTCAACTTCAGCATCAGTTCTCCCAACAAGTATTCAGAGTTGATTTGCTTTAGAATTGAATTCCTTTAATGTGGATAATCGGAGAAGGCCCTGGCACCCCACTCCAGTACTCTTGCCTGGCAACTCCCATGGACGGAGGAGCCTGGTAGGCTGCAGTCCATGGGGTCGCTAGGAGTCAGACATGACTGAGCAACTTGACTTTCAATTTTCACTTTCATGCATTGGAGAAGGAAATGGCAACCCACTCCAGTGTTCTTGCCTGGAGAATCCCAGGGACGGGGGAGCCTGGTGGGCTGCCATCTATGGGGTCGCACAGAGTCAAACACGACTGAGGTGACTTAGCAGTAGCAGCAGCAGTGTGGATAATAGTTTATCTGACCTCATTTGAGGACATGAACTCATTTGAAGTGGCTGGGTGTTCTCTATCATTTTGCCTCTCTTGAGCTTCAGTTCCTCCTAAATAATGCTACCACCATTCTTTCCAGTCTGAAGATCATTTTTAGTAGAAATGAGGTTGAAACTTGGAGCTGTGTGATTCTGTCCTGTCTTCTCTCTTATCTGTTTCCCTTGTGCCGTAACTAGTGGGCTTGTCCCTGGTAGCATGACTTTCTTATCCTGGTTTGTTTGTTGGCTGGTTGGTTGGTTGATCTGAAGCACACTTTCCGCTTGCCCCTGCTTTTAGCATATTTACAGAAGGAATAACTCCTTCTAGCCTTCTAGTCTTCTGACATTTTTCTTATTGCTTCATGACCCCTTTGTACTTTTCCTGTTATTTCCTGTCTGTTTATTTTTGCCCTTTGAAAATTTCTGCCTCTTGGAAAGCCTCCCTTCAATCTCTGAAGTTCTTGTAGATGCTGCATTGGGGTTATTATGCTAATTAAGTGATTGGGCACTTGTGAAAAGCACATATTGCTAGATTTCCTGCCGTAGGTATTCTAGTTGGTGAGGACTAGGGAAAGCCCCCTGTCCCCCGAACATTTCCTGCATTTTCACAGGGCTTCTGGGTGACTAGATGCAAGTAATCCATGGACCACACTCAACTCAACTCTAGCTGCTTTGGAGTAAAAGTGCTTGTTCTCTTTCCTCCTTCAAGCCATGAGTGAAGGTGACTCATGAGCGAGATTCTCTGGGGGGCTGACTGCAGGATCAGGTACCTGCTTCTGGCTTGACAACTTTATTCTGTCCCTTCCATTCCCATTCAAGAAAGATAACAGAATGAGAGAGAGTAACATGGACTTGAATATATTCCAACTATAACAAATTAAATAACTCACAGCTTTAGAGCCTCACTCTCCCTCCCATCTCTGAGCCTCCTTTTGGGGCAGTTTCTAACTTCAGCTTCACCTGGGAACCCCTTCACTTTTGTGTAACTGATACTTTTTGGGTGGCTGTCAGGTGACTCCCGATGTTCCCTGGGGAGGACTTTTCCTTGAGCGCCTCTGCTTGAAGCTAAACTGACTCTGGCATATTTTCAGCTTGGAAACTTTTGTATGAAGGACTTTATAAATCCTTCAGGGTAGTTACATTTGGACATTATTGCTGGGTGCTGTTTTTCTTAGAGCTGTTGTTGTTCAGTCACTAAGCCGTGTCTGACTCTGCAACCCCGTGGACTGTCGCATGCCAGTCATACCTGTCCTTCATTACCTCCCAGAGTTCGCTCAAATTCATGTCTGTTGAGTTGGTGATGCTATCTAACCCAGGTCACCCTATGTTGCCCTCTTTTCCTTTTGCCTTCAATCTTTCCCAGCTTCAGAGTCTTTTCCAATGAGTCATCCCTTCAAGTATTGGTTGAAGATCAGCAGCCATCGTGAACGACACAGTAACTACCCGGACCAGGAAGTCTGTGACCAATCAACTATTTCAGAAGAAACAAACAATCATCAGTGCCCTTCACCCTGGGAAGGCAACAGGACCTAAGACAGAAATTTGGGACCTCCAAGTATTGGAGCTTCAGCATCAGTCCTTCCAATGAATAGCCAGGACTGATTTCCTTTAGGATTGACTGGTTTGATCTCCTTGCAGTCCAAGGGACTCCCAAGAGTCTTCTCCAACACTACAGTTCAAAAGCATCAATTCTTCAGCACTCAGCCTTCATTATGGTCCAACTTAGTGATGTTAGCAATCTCCTTGTTCTGGAAAATTTTACATGTAATCAGTGAGTATCACTGAGCATTTCTGCTTTGGGAATTGCTTCTGAGTATTAACAAATGTCATACAGGCCTTATGTACTCCTTGAGATCCAGTCTCAGCTCTAAGAGATCTGTTTGTACCCCAGACTCTCCTTCCAGCATCAGGGTCTGTTACCTGCAGGACAGGGTTGAGGTTGAGTGGAGGTCAGGCTTCCCAGTCCTGGCTCCAGCATTAAGTAGCTGTGTAACTTTGGACAAATTTCTTCTCTTCCATAAGCCTCGTGATCTTATTTTTGAAATGGGGTGATAATAATCCTGACCTTTTTAGGTTTTGGTGAGGATAAAATGATATAAACATGCAGAGGTTAGAATGTGCTTGGCTCTTGGCTCAGTGAATGTTGAAGGAGTAAGTGCACATACAATGATGTCAAGTTCATCAAGCTTTTTTTTTTTTTTTTGTAAAAGGTCTAAGTTTATTAATCCTCTCATGAAAAATCTGCACAATCACCACAGATACAGTCACTGCAGAATCTTTGCTTCTTCTTTTTGCCAGCATCGACAATGACCTTTGCACTCCCCCTGACTTTCTTCATTCTGTTCTTCCATCCCTTTCACTATTTTCTTGAGATGTTTTTCTTTTCATACAGTTCATGTCTTGCAAGCCTGTGTTTGGGCTCATTCTTTTTTGTGTGATCATAAAGGAATCGTAAATCACGCCAAAGCCAGTTGCCTTGCCCCCACCAAAATGGGTTCTGAATCTAAATACAAAGATACATCTGGTGTTATCTTGTACATTTTGGCTAGTCTTTCCCAAATTTCTGTCTTAGGTCCTGTTGCCTTCCCGGGGTGAAGGGCACTGATGATTATTTGTTTCTTCTGAAATAGTTGATTGGTCACAGACTTCCTGGTCCAGGTAGTTACTGTGTCGTTCACGATGGCTGCTGATCTTCAAGCAACCAGGGTTGGGAAGGGAAGTCAAGCTGGTTTTTGGTGTTATTTTCATGTCTTGCATTCTGAGTTGCTTTTGAGATCACATCTGTTGGGTGTACCATAACGCTTGATGATATGGAGTGGAAGGTGGTAGTGGGGATGCAGTATCGTGGGAAGTAACCAGACTGTTGGGATAACAGTGTTTGATTCATAAGCTACTGGGATAAAACTGGGCTATCAATCTTAGAAAATAGCATTAGGAAAAGTTTTCATTTCTATAACACTTTACAGCTTACATGTGTTTTCTCACGTCCTTTTTCATTTAAAGGTTTCCCAGGCAGCACTAGTGGTAAAGAACCCACCTGCCATGCAGAAGGTATAAGAGGCCTGGGTTTGATCCCTGGGTGGGGAAGATCCCCTGGAATAGGAAATGGAAACCCACTCCAGTATTCTTGCCTGGAGAATCCCATGGATAGCGGAGCCTGGTGGGCTCTCATTTAAACAGAAACCTAAGTGCACGGGAAAATGGTTTTTCTTTATGTTCCATCATCAGGTTGGCTCTGACCCAGGTATGCAATTTCAGACCTGGGACACTGTCAGAACCACTCTTTGTGGCTTATTTGAGCCCTTGGGTGCATAAAGCACCCAGTGCTATGCTGAGAACAGAAGGATGTTATGAAAAAAAAATAGCTTTTATACTTTTGTGGCCACGTGTATGTGGTTCTGCTTAAGGAAATATTTAAATAAACTTACAGCCAATATAAGGAATATCAATAACCTCAGATATGCAGATGACACCACTCTTATGGCAGAAAGTGAAGAACTAAAGAGCTTCTTGATGAAAGAGAAAAGAAGAGAGTGAAAAAGTTGGCTTAAAGCTCAACATTCAGAAAACTAAGATCATGGCATCCAGTCCCATCACTTCTTGGCAAATAGATGGGGAAACAGTGGCTGACTATTTTTCTGGGCTCCAAAATCACTGCAGATGGTGATTACAGCCATGAAATTAAAAGACGCTTACTCCTTGGCAGGAAAGTTACGACCAACCTAGACAGCATATTAAAAAGCAGAGACATTACTTTGCCAACAAAGGTCTGTCTAGTCAAGGCTATGGTTTTCCCAGTAGTCATGTATGGATGTAAGAGTTGGACTATAAAGAAAGCTGAGCGCACAAGAATTGATGCTTTTGAACTGTGGTGCTGGAGAAGACTCTTTAGAGTCACTTGGACTGCAAGGAGATCCAACCAGTCCATCCTAAAGGAGATTAGTCCTGGGTGTTCACTGGAAGGACTGATGTTGAAGCTGAAACTCCAATATTTTGGCCACCTGATGTGAAGAGCTGACTCATTTGAAAAGACCCTGATGTTGGGAAAGATTGAAGGCAGGAGGAGAAGGGGACGACAGAGGTTGAGATGGTTAAATGGCATCACCGACTCAATGGACATGAGTTTGGGTGAACTGCAGGAGTTGGTGATGGACAGGGAGGCCTGGCGTGCTGTGGTTCATGGGGTTGCAAAGAGTCAGACACGACTGAGCGACTGAACTGAACTGAGCAGCCAGTATAAGCCTTCCCCAGTGGCTCACTGGTATAGAATCTGCCTGTAATGCAGGAGATGCTGGTTCGATCCCTGAGTTGAGAAGATCCCCTGGAGGAGGGCATGGCAACCCACTCCAGTATTCTTGCCTGGAAAATTCCATGCACAGAAGTAGCCTGGTGGGCTACCATCCATAGGATCTCAAAGAGTTGGACACTACTGAAGTGGCTGAGCACGCACGCATAGCCAATGTAATGACAAAGCCTGACAAAAATAACCTTGAAATTCACCTCCTACACGGAGTGAGGGTTTGTGTGGTGTTCCTGATGACCCTTTGTTTCTACCCCACCCCCATCCAGACTCGCCCCTGATTTCAATGCTGTCTGGCCCTCTCCCAGGATTAGTTGTATAATTGAAAATGTGCCCACAAACATAATCTGTGGATTGGTGGATTTAAACCAAAGCTTATTAGAGAGTTCCAATTGTAAGTGTATGCAAAGAACATCTCTTTTGAAATATGTTATTGATAATGAAAAGCAGAGACCCTCTATGCTCTGCACACAGCTTGTGTGGCCTTTGCATGGTTTCACACACATCCTCTGTGTGTCCTGCTCTCGAGCTAGGCTCCTTCTAACCACACAGTGTGACACTGTGTCGGTGTTTTGAAAAAACAGCACATCTGTTTTCTCTGGGGCTGAACACTGGGCTTTGGGACTCCTCTCCCTGCCTGTGCCCCCAACCCTACCCTAGCACACTTCTCAGAGCTGCCTTGCTCTGGGGCCTCTCTGGTTGTGAGTGTGCATTCTGAGATAGGAATCTAGGCGTGAAGGAAGATTTCATGTGAAAACAGTTGCAGGTTGATATTTGACTCCAAGAAAATTGTTTGTTTTATAATTATATATATGTGTATATGTGTATGCGTGCATGCGTGCTCAGTCACTTTAGTCCTGTCTGACTCTTTGTGACCCTATGGACTTTATAGCCAGCCAGGCCTCTCTGTCCATGGGATTCTCCAGGCAAGAATACTGGAGTGGGTTGCCATGCCCTTCTCCAAGGGATCTTCCTTATATATGTCTATATAAACTTCATACACATTTCCTGTCAAAGTTTCCCTAGCTAACAGGTCTCTTGGGGTGGCTGAGCATTCCTAGAAGCACCTATATGGCATCGCCTGCATCCTTATGGATGCTGACATGATGGGGAATGTTAGAGGCCCATGTGCACCATTGCTGTGCACCCTTCAGAGGCTTCCTGGTGGAGGGTTTACCCTGTCCTTGTCTTGTCTTCCAACCTGAAGGGTCCTTCTTTGTCCCATTGCCGCCCTGGGTGACATCTTTTCCCCATAAGCTGGATTTCTCTTGTCCTGGTGTTACTGAACCAAACTTGGGTTTACTCACTGACACTCCATAAAGCTGATCTACTGACACTGGGTTGTGGTGGAGGAAAGTACAGTGTTTATTGTAAGGCGCCAATACAAGGAGGATGGGTGGCTTGTGCTCTAAAATCCTGAACTCCCCAAAGCATTTTAAAAGCCAGGTGAGAGAGGGGTGTTTCAGGGTATGTGATCAGCTCCTGTTCAATTATCTGATTGGTTGATGGTGGTCACTCATTTGGTGCCAGAAGGTCTGGGGGCTATGTGCTCATGATCATCAAGTAGCAATTTCTTCCATTTGGTGGTGGTTTTAGTATCTAAAAAAACACAGAAAATATGCACGAGATACTGTTATCTGGGTACTGCAAAGAGAAACTACAGCAGAGGATAAATGGTACGGGGCAGGAGGGGGTCTGTCCCTGGGAGGGCTCCATAGGGTCCTTCTTGGTTACACTGGTAATTGTGAGTGTGGCAGGTATATTATAGTCCTCTCCCTTCACCTCCCATTATTTAGTTGAATTATTTTTCTTTCTCATAGCATATAGCAGTTATACGAGTCTCCTCCCTTTTGAAACATTTTCTGGTCTTAATTAACTCTAATCCATCATGTTGGAGAGGATAGGGCAAAGGAAATAGTCCTGCATCAGGGAGCTGGGACCCTCCCGCTAGCCAGCTGCCCATCCAAGACTCGGGACCCTTTTGCCTGGACCTGTCACTCACCAGCTGTGAACCCACTTGCCTCTCCTACTGGTCCTACTTCCAGGCTCTACTTGTAAACAGGGAAACTGGGGGAGTCTTTTTCAGATCTTTTGGATGAAATCCAGAGATATATGTCTACCACATTTCCCCTGATTTACTGTACTTGACTTGTTGTTGTTGCTCAGTCACAGTCGTGTCTGACTCTTTGCAACCTCATGGACTGCAGCACGCCAGGCTTCCCACTCCTTCACCATCTTCTGCGGTTTGCTCAAACTCACGTCCATTGAGTAAGTGGTGTCACCAACCATCTCATCCTCTGTCGTCCCCTTCTCCTCCTGCCTTCAATCTTTCCCAGCATCAGGGTCTTTTCCAGTGAGTCAGTTCCTCGCATCAGGTGGCCAGAGTATTGGAGCTTCAGCTTCAGCATCAGTCCTTCCAATGAAAATTCAGGACTGATTTCCTTTAGGATTGACTGGTTTGATCTCCCTAAAGTCCAAGGGACTCTCAAGAGTCTTCTCCAACACCACAGTTCAAAAGCATCAATTCTTCACTGCTCAGCTTTCTTTATGGTCTGACTCTCACATCCACACATGACTACTGGGAAAAACATAACTTTGACTATATGGACACTCCATTTAAAGTTATTATAAATGATTGGTTGTATTTCCTGTGTTGTATGTATCTTTGTAGCTTATTTATTTTATACGTAGTAGTTTATACCTCTTAATCCCTTACCCCTATCTTGCCTCTACCTCCTCCCTCTCCCTACTGGTAACCACTAGTGTGGACCCTCTACATCCAAATGGCATTGCAATTGTTGTAAATGGCATTATTTCATTCTTTTTTTTTTAATGGCTGAATAGGATTCTGTTGTATATATGTAGCACTTCTTCTTTATTCATTAGCCTGTTGATGGACACTTAGCTTGCTTTCACATCTTGGAAATTTGTAAACAATGCTATGAGCATTGGGGTGCTCTTTTTTTAATTAGTGCTTTTGTTTTTTTCAGATAGATACCCAACAGGGGAATTGCTGGGTCATATGGTAGTTCTGCGATTCATGGGGTTGCAAAGAGTCAGACATGACTGAGCGACTGAACTGAACTGAACTGAACTGAACTGATGGTAGTTCTATTTTTAGTGTTTTGAGGAATCTCTAAACTGTTTTTCACAGTGACTGCAGCAATTTACATTGCCACCAACAGTGTTTGAGAGTTCCTTTTTCTACACATTTTCACCAACATTTGTTATTTGTGTTCATTTTGATGATAGCCATTCTAATAGGTGTAAGGCGATATCTCCTTGTGGTTTTAATTAGCATTTCTCTGATGATTAACAATGCTAAGCATCTTCCCATGTGTCTGTTGACCATCTGTATATCTTCTTTGGGAAAAATATCTATTCAGACCTTATGCCCATTTTTTATATTTGGTTGTTTATTTTTTTTGATGTTGAGTTACATGAGCTATTATATATTTTGGATATTAACTTCTTACCAGTCATATCATTTGCAAATATCTTCTCCCATTCAGTAGTTGTCTTTTCATATCATTGATGGTTTCCTTTGCTGTGCAGAAGCTTTTAAGTTTAATTAGGTCCCTTTTGTTTATTTTTGGTTTTATTTCCTTTGCTTTAGGGGACAGATCCCCAAAAATATTGCTACGATTTATGTCAAAGAGTGTTCTGCCTATGTTTTCTTCTAGGAGTTTTATGGTTTTGGTCTTACATGTAGGTCTTTAATCCATTTTGAGTTTATTTTTGTATATGGTGTTAGAGAGTGTTCTCATTTCATTCTTTAACATAAAATCTGTTAATTTCAAATTCTTTTTCATAACCCTGCACTTGTACTCTCCTCCCATCACAATGACTGTTTTTAATATCATGTTTTACATCAAATTGTGTTTTGTATCCCTTAACTGCTTATTGTGGATACGGATGATTTTACTACTTTTGCCCTTTAACCTTCCTACTAGCTTTGTGTATGGATAGTTTTGTACCTTTACTCTATATTTGCCTTTACTGATGAGCCTTCTCTTTTGTAATGTTCATGTTTCTGGTTTTAGCTTTTTCTTTTTAACTTTAAAGAGGTTCCCTTAGCATTTTTTGTAAAGCTGGTTTGGTGGTGCTGAACTCTTTTAGCTTTTGTTCGTCTGTAAAGATTTTGATTTCTCCATCAACTCTGAATTGGACCCTTGTGGGCAGAGTATTCTTGGTTATAGATTTTCCCCTTTTATTACTTTAAATATATCGTGCCATTCCCTTTTTGTCTGTAGAGATTCTGCTGAAAAATAAGCTAATAGCTTTATGGGAGTTTCCTTGTATATTATTTGTTGCTTTTCCATTGCAGCTTTTAAATATTCTCTCTTTAATTTTTGCCATTTAAATTACAGTGTGTTTTGGTATGTTTTTTCTTTGACCTCATCCTGAATAGAAGACTCTGTGCTTTGTGGACCTGGGTGACTTTTTCCTTTCCCATGTTAGGGAGTATTTCAGCTATAATGTCTTCAAATATTTTCTCAGGTCCTCTCTCTCTTTCCTCCTTCTGAGACTTCTATAATGTGAATGTTGGTATGCTTGATGTTGTCCCAGAGGTCTCTTAAACTGTCCTCATTTCCTTTCTTACTTTTTTCTGTTCAGCTTCAGTAATTTCCACTACTCTTGCCTTCCAAACCACGGATCCATTTTTCTGTATCTTTTAGTATACTGTTGATTCTTTCTAGTTTACTTTTCATTTCTGTTATTGTATTCTTCACCTCTATTTGGTTGTTCTTTGTATTTTCTGACTCTTTTAAAAACTTCTAACTTCTTGTTCTGTGCATCCATTCTTCTCCCAAGTTCTTTGATCATCTGTATGATTATTCTTGGAAGAGGCATGGCAACCCACTCCAGTACTGTTGCCTGGAAGGTATGGATAGAGGAGCCTGGAAGGCCTCAGTCCATAGGGTTGCACAGAGTTGCACACGAGTGAAGTGACCTGGCATGCACTCAGGATCATTACCTTGAACCCTTTACTTGGGAGACTGCCTATCTCCACTTCACTTCATTCTTCTTCTGGGCTTCTCTCCTTTATGGAACATGTTCCTCTTTCACCTTTTCCCCTAACTTGCTGTTTTTATTTTTATGTATTTGGTGGTTGTGTTTCCCAACCTTGGAGAAGTGGCCTGCTGTAGGAGATGCTCTGTGTCCCAGCAGTGCACTGCCCTCTTGTTACCCAAGCAGTATGCTCTAGGGGTTCCTTCTATGAGGGCAGCTTGGGTCCATCTGTTGTCGGGGGCTGACTATGTGGGTAGTCTGGTAGGCTTGATTGGCTCCCAGTTTGATTGGTTGCCAGGATTTGCCTTGTATGAAGGTTTCAAGCCACTTGTTGGCAGGGGCCAGGTCATGGGGTGACTGACTGCCAAACCCAGGAGGGCCCCAGGGCCACTGCTGGCTCACTGATGGGTGGAGTCATGGTCTAGGAGACTCTGGGGCAATTCCACTTCGTTGGTGGGTGAAGCCAGGACCTGGGGTTAGTGCTGGGTCTACTGGTGGGCAGAGCTTGTCTTGAGTCTGGTTGTAGGGCCCAGGACTCACTGAAGTGGTGTTGGATTGTTGGTGTGTGGGGGTCAGTTACTAGACATAGTTTGGTACAGGATCTGGGGTGTCCTGGTAGTGGGTGGGGCCAGAGCCCAGTCTGTCCCAGTGGGCAGGTTGGTTCCACAGGCTCTGAGACTGGTTTTCTTGTGTCTGGTGTCTGTCCCCTGGTGGGTTAGACTGGTCTGGAGACTAGAGCAGGCTCCTTGGAGGGCTAGGCTGGGCCCCAGGGACTGGTGCCTGCCCACTGGTAGGTGGATCTGGGTCCTGGCCCTGCCACCAGTGTCTGTGTCCCCAGGGTGAGCTGCAGTTGCCTCCTGCCTCTTTAGGAGACTCTCTGAGGATCAGCAGGTAGGTCTAACCCAGGCTCCCGTGAAATCACTGCTTCTGCCTCAGGACCCAGAACATGTGAGATTTTGTGTGAACCCTTTAAAAACGGAGTCTCTATTTCCCCAGGCCTCTGAGACTCCTGAAAATATGCCCTGCTGGTCTTTCAAAGCCAAATGCTCTGGGGGCTCATCTTCCCAGGCAGGACCCTCAGACTAGGGAGCCTGATGTGGGGCTCAGACCCCTCACTCCTTTGGAAGAACCTCTGCAGTTGTGATCACAACCTTCTCCAGCTTGTGTGTTACCCACTCAGGATGGGAGGAGGGACTTGACTATGTCACAAGTCCATCCCTCCTTAGCTGTCTTGTGGTATTTCCTCCTTTATGTCTTTTAGCTGTGGGAGGTATTTTTCATTGCTGACTGTCCCATAAACACAGTTGTGATTTGGTGTGCCCATGAGAGGAGGTGAACTCAGGGTCCTTCTACTCTGCTATCTTGACTGATCTCTCTCTACTGTCTTTTTCTTTTTATTAGTTCTTGCTTAAATAAAGTTAGTTGGACATGATTCACTTTTTTAATAAAGCATTTATATATTTGGCTGCATCGAGTCTTAGCTGTGGCACGTGGGATCTTTTGTTGCGATGCAGGCTCTCTAGTTGTGACTCGTGGGCTTAGTTGTTCCCCCGCATGTGGGATCTTAGTTCCCTGACCAGGGATGGAACCCATGTCCCCTGCATTGTAAGGTGGATTCTTAACCACTGGACCACCGGGGAAGCCCAGACCCAACTTACTTTGAATACACTATGTAGGTGTCCTCCATTTGTAAGTGTTCATATAACATCCCTGTGATTAACCTTTGGCAGCTCATCTGGTGTCTGTGTCCTGTGTGTTGATTTGCAGTTGCTAGGCTTCAGTTTGGGAGAAGGCAATGGCACCTCACTCCAGTACTCTTGCCTGGAAAATCCCATGGATGGAGGAGTCTGGTAGGCTGCAGTCCATGGGGTCGCTAAGAGTCAGACACGACTGAGCGACTTCACTTTCACTTTTCACTTTCATGCATTGGAGAAGGAAATGGCAACCCACTCCAGTGTTCTTGCCTGGAGAATCCCAGGGATGGGGGAGCCTGGTGGGCTGCCATCTCTGGGGTCGCACAGAGTCGGACACGACTGAAGCGACTTAGCAGCAGCTTAGCAGCAGCAGGCTGCAATTTGCAGGAAGGATCTATTTCCCTTTTTAGAACCCGAGAGGGTGCTTTTGTGTTTCCAGTCTGTTGGAGTGTCTCCTGTTCTTCCAGATTTCTTAAAGAACACCTCAGCAATTGTCTGATCTCATTTTCACGTTCCTTCAGTTAATAAGTGAATTAAAGCCAATTTATTGCCCAGGATTGCCTCATTTATTTCAAAATAGCCTGTGTACAGAGGAAGCTCTATTCCCTTAGTGAGAGTTAACTCAAGTTTTAAAACCCATTCTAGAGAAAAACAGACTCATCTAGTTTGTTTTTGCTATTAAACATGTTTTTTAAAAAGGAATCAGCCTTTGGATATTGATGGAAGTTGAGAAAAATAACCCAAAGACTGAAAAGGTAAATGAAGAGAGAGAGGGACAAAACCCTTGATTCTGAGTGTTCCGAAAAAGTGTGAAATGTCATTCTTTCCCTTAATAGTTCCCTTAAGGAACATGAGAAAGTTTTCAAAGCAGTGTCTGGAGAGGCATGCACATGGCAAGGATTTCTGCACCTCTAGGGGAAAATATGGATCAATTAAAATCTTCAGGAGTTTTTTACATTTGTCAGAAATTGCTTACAGACGTCTGATATCTTTCTGATAATTTGGGAATTTCCATGGACTTCTGTGCTTTTATAGTCACCCATTTATTTTCTCTCTGCTGTCTTCTACCCTATTAAGAAGATAAGGAGAGAAAAAAAAAAAAAAAAAAACCAACAGCACAAAACTGAGTCTGAAGCAGCGGACTGTTGGAAACACTAAATAACATAAATAACACTGTTCAGGAAAATTGTAAGATGCCATTAGAATACAATGATGTCTTCCGGTGCCCAAGAACTTGAGGAAAGAAGCTAATTTTTTGAGCCGGTGTCACCACTAATCACAAACTCTGATGGGCTTTTGAAAATACATGTCAGCGATTTTATTGTATCTTCAGAACAGTCCTTCAGGGTATGGGGATTCTGCCCTTTATTTATTCTTTTTCGGCTGTGCTGGGTCTCTTTCGCTTTCGTGTTTGTGCCACAACACATTCAAGTTGTAGTCCACAGGCTTCTCACTGCAGTGGCTTCTCTTGTTGAGGAGCATGGCCTGTAGTGTGCATGGACTTAGTAATTGGGTCTCATGGGTTTAGTTGCCCTGCAGCGTGTGGGATCTTCCCAGATCAGGGATCAAACCCATGTCCCCTGCCTTGGTAGGTGGATTCTTAAGCACAGGGCCACCAGGGAAGTCCCTACGCCTATTTTATACACAAACAAACTGAGGCATAGGTGGGCTGAGTCACTTTCTCACGTCACCCAGATGGGAGCAGACAGAATCCAGCTCTTGTTTGTGCAGCCAGATCCTCTCTCTGAGTCTTGAACTGGGAACCTCATACCTGACAGATGAGGTTAGTCATCCTCGGAGGAAATGCAGGGCTTGTCTGTAGACATCGTGGCTCCAAGGTGACATGGCTGCAATGCCCGGAAGGCAGGACTGGAATGTGCTCATAAATACAAAACTGACATCTTGCACACCGCGTGGGTCTAATGTGGAGAAAGATGCTGACACAGAGATGCTCCCGGCTGGGGAGTAGGGAACACTGACTAGGAGGACAGAGGACGAAAGCACCGTTTTCACCCTTCTGGGCCGGGGAGAGGGTGGGGATTGGTGGGAACCCTCCTGTCTGCAGGGCAGACAGGCAGCTCCGCATTGTGGTCCATGTGCAGCCAGATGTGGCTCAGAGCAAAGCTCTCCAGGGCCTCTCCCTTGCGAGGAGATTGTTAACAGTCCCCAGGTGAGAAAACCAAGTTCAAAGAAGGTTTACTTTGACAAGCCAAGGAGCTCTGAGGGGCAGAGGTAGGTTCAGACTCTCTCTCTCTCTCTTTTTTTAAAGTACTTATTTTATTTATTTTTGGCTGCACTTGGTCTTTGTACACGTGGGCTTTCTATAGTTTCTGGGAGCGGGGGTGACTCTGTAGTTGTGGTGCTCGAGCTTCTCATCACAGTGGCTTCTTCTGTCGCAGAGCACGGGCTCCAGAGTGCACGGGCTGCAGAAGTTGTGGCAGGCAATCTCGGTAGTTGCAGCTCCCTGGCTCTAGAGCACTGAGCACTGACTCAGTAGTTGTGACCTGTGGGCTTAGTTGCTCTACGGCATGTGGAATCTTCTAGAACCAGGGATTGAACCCATGTCCCCTGCATTGCCAGGCAGATTCTTATCCACTGTACCACCAGGGAAGTCCCAGACTCTCTTGAGAATGTCATTCTTCCTCTTGCAAGTCTTGTCATTCCTGGGATGCTGAGCCTCATGGATGATTGATTGTGGGGCCTGGTCCCATGGGTGGCTTGAACTCCTGTGTGTGCCTGCTGGGCCATAGCATCCCCTGATGCACACGCATCTCTCTGGGAAGCCTGGACTGCAGGAATGATTTCCTGGGTTACCTGGCTCCGTGCTGGCCTGGGCTGGCTGTGATATCTGGGGGTGTCATCACCATGCTCTGAACGCCAGCCTCCAGGGGAGCAGCCAGCATCTCCGGCTCTTTGCCCCCCTTGGCAGATGGTGCTGATCTGAGAGTTTTCTGTGATACCCTCCCTGATAGTAGTGACTGGTGGAGACAATAGAATCTCATCTTTATGGAAAAAACTGCAAAATACCTCATTTTGAGAACAAAAGCTTTCAAAAGGAGTTGCATGAAGATGTTAAGTTGCTTTCCATGGTATGGAAACATTGATATAACCAAAGCACACTTAAGATGTTTAAGCATCAAAGCATCCGTGGAGACTTATTCTTAAGAGTAAAATGTATTGCTTTGTTCGAATTGATTCCAGAGTGAGGAGGCACTTCAAAGGCAAGAAGACACAAGGATTCTGTATAATGAGTTTGTGCTTTGTGAATGTAAGTGGGGACTTGAAAACAGTTTGCTCTCTTAAACATCCTAAGTATTCCCCACTGCTGTCTTCCAGAAAGTAGGACTGTTTAAACAAGCCCCTTCTTTGTAGGTGGTGCAGAGGTTAACTCCAGTCCAGCCCCTGCCTGGTTTTCATCCACTCCAAATGCTAATGGCGTTTGAATCAATCGGAAAGATTTGAGCTTCCTGGATGGAGAGATGGCCTCTTAGAACTTGGATGCTATATATAGTATCTCAATATGAAGTGAGACTAGAAAAGTTTTATGAAAGAGGAATTCTCAAGTGCAGAAGAAAGACAATCATATTCTGTTATAAAATATTTCTTTACATCTAAGACCCAGTTAAGTGACAAGTCACCCTCAGCACTCTCCCCCATGCTCACAGTGGCTTAGAGCATCTTTATAACATAGGAATCATTTAATTTCTTCACACCAGGGCATCAAGTATTTCCACATTCCAATATAGGAGTGTGGAAAAAAAAATAGCAAATTTCCTCTTGTTTTCTAGTGGGACCATAGAGCAGACATTTGCTGCTTGTATCATTTTTAAGGACAGGCATTTAAAATGGCACAAACCTTTGATACGGGCTTAAACTCTGAGTATTATAAAAATTTAGTGCAAAGTAGAGACTTCCTTGAAAGACAGGCTACTACTTATGTGTGAAGTGCTGACAACTTAAGAGCATTTTTTAATAAACACATCTCAAATTTGGCATGCAAAGCGGGGCATTTAGAAAGCCATGAAAATAAGCCAGTGCATAAAATACAGCATGAAAAAGGTAACTGTGAACTTTACAGATGGACAAGTCTGAGCAAAGCTCTCTTTTGTTAGGGTGGATGTGAGAGCTTACGGTTCTTTGCTGCAAAAATAAGAGCAGAAACTTGTTTTGAAGTAACAGCTACAGAGAGGGCTCCTTCTGGTTCATCCATATTTTATTAGGGTAGCAGTTAAAAAATTCATTAGCGACACCCATCTGGAGCTAACAGCACTCTTGAGGGGGTTCAGATGGTGATCAGATTTTTGAGTAGCACTTTACATGGAAAGAAAAAAGACAATCGTTTATGAGAATTAATAGTACTGTGGAGAGAGGCTGCTCAGTGATTTCAGAGCAAACCCTTTCACGGGTTTTATGAGTCTCTAGTTGCTAAATTCCTCTACTACTTGCTTCACCTGGAGGAAGGAGATCCAGGGGTAAAAAGGAAGGAAAAGAGAACTCAGGACATTGGATCAGAGAGTTGGGAAGGTACTGGCCAATGAGAGTGGGTGGGTTAAGTGTCTAGGGATACCATGCTAGGTGCCGTGCGTGTTAGCCTCCAAGAACCTCCTCCTGCTCTGGTTTATCTTTACCTTAAGTTCTGTCTACAAGGCTTCCCTGGTGGCTCAGATGGTAAAGAATTTGCCTGTAGTGCCGGAGACCTGGGTTCAATCCCCGAGTCGGGAAGATGCCCTGGAAAAGGGAATTGGCTGCCCACTCCAGGATTCTTGCCTGGAAAATGCCATGGACAGAGGAGCCTGGCAGGCTGCAGCCCATGGGGCTGAAAAGAGACACGACTGAGCGACTGACACTTTCATCTTCACTGCCTACAGGGGGCCATGTCCAGGTGCCTTGGCTTTAAGATGATATTTTTTCTCTATTCCTGAGTTGCAAGTAAAAATAGCTTTTGAATGATTACTCTGTGCCAGGCTTGGCAGAGGGCAGTGAAACTCGTAACCTTCTCTACCATCTCAGCAATGCCATGAGGTGGAGTCCCAGGTGACAGACCAGATAACACAAGTGGCAGAGTCGCAAGTAACCCACAGCGCTCACTTGGAAGTGGCAGAGAGGAATTTTAAACACAGGTTATCTGTCTCCAGAGCCCATACCATTTCCTACTGAAAAACACAGGTCCATAATTTGTGTGTGGGTATGTACATGCTTTCTAAATAAGCTTTTTATTTAGGAATATTTATAGATTTATAGAAAAGTAGGAAGGATAATCAGAGAAGGCAATGGCACCCCACTCCAGTACCCTTGCCTGGAAAATCCCATGGGCGGAGGAGCCTGGTGGGCTGCAGTCCATGGGGTTGCTAAGAGTCGGACATGACTGAGTGACTTCACTTTCACTTTTCACTTTCATGCATTGGAGAAGGAAATGGTAACCCTCTCCAGTGTTCTTGCCTGGAGAATTCCTGGGACGGGGGAGCCTGGTGGACTGCCGTCTATGGGGTCGCACAGAGTCGGACATGACTGAAGCGACTCAGCAGCAGCAGCAGGAAGGATAATACAGTTTCCTTCACCCAGGTTTCCGTATGCTAACATATATAATATGTTATAATATATACTATATATTTGTTGTTGTCCAGTTGCTAAGTTATGTATGTCTGACTTTTTGTGACCCCATGGACTGTAGTCCACCAGGCTCCTCTGTCCATGGAGTTTTCCAGGCAAGAATACTGGAGTAGGTTGTCATTTCCTCCTCCAGGGGATCTTCCCAACCTAGGGATCGAACCCGCATCTCCTGGGCCTCCTGCATTGGTATATGAATTCTTTACCACTGTCCCACCTGGGAAGCCCTGTATCATGGGAGGATAATTAAAACTAAAAAATTAACATTGGTACAATGAGCTAACCTACAGATTTTATTTGAGCTCCACCAACTTTCCACGAATATCCTTTCGTTGTTCCCAGATCCGATCCAGGATCCCACACTGCATGGTGCATGTGTGGGTTTGACCCTTAAACACTAAAGTGGGCTGAATGTTGACCTGTGTTTGGGCCCTGCTGTCCTGACTGCAGATGGGGGAAGTGAGAAAGCTGCCACAGGCCTCAGGGCCTTCCTCATGGGTGGTGACGGCGGGGCGGGGGTGGGCGGTGCCCAGGCCTCCCATTGTCTTATAGGAAGTGGAAAGCCTATTCGGGGGAGAAGATTTAGAACAGATGTATGCAGACAAGTTTTAAATACAGATCACACTTGGTCCGCATGTAGTGGGCAACAGCTACAGCTACATTTCAAGAAACAAAAGAGGAAGATTCTGCAAAGAAACATGACCTACAGTGCTGTGAATAAGTCTATGATAGGCTTCAACTCCAAGTGTTCCAGGAGGTTATTCAGGACTCCTCCGTAAAGCAGAGGCTCCTAGCCCCACTGCCTATGGGGTCACTTAGGGAGCCTCCAAAGGACTCAGGCCTGAGTCCCTCTCCCCAACTCTGTGATGTCATCAGCCTGGGTTGTGGCCTGGACTGTGGAATTTTTAAAAGATGACATTTAAAAGTGACTCTAATGTGCAGCCTTGTTTGGGAACCACTGATCCAAAATCTAGCCTTTGATTGTGTGGATCACAATAAACTGTGGAAAATTCTGAAAGAGATGGGAATACCAGACCACCTGATCTGCCTCTTGAGAAATCTGTATGCAGGTCAGGAAGCAACAGTTAGAACTGGACATGGAACAACAGACTGGGTCCAAATAGGAAAAGGAGTTCGTCAAGGCTGTATATTGTCACCCTGTTTATTTAACTTATATGTAGAGTACATCATGAGAAATGCTGGACTGGAAGAAACACAAGCTGGAATCAAGATTGCCGGGAGAAATCTCAATAATCTCAGATATGCAGATGACACCACCCTTATGGCAAAAAGTGAAGAGGAACTCAAAAGCCTCTTGATGACAGTGAAAGTGGAGAGTGAAAACGTTGGCGTAAAGCTCAACATTCAGAAAACGAAGATCATGGCATCCGTTCCCACCACTTCATGGGAAATAGATGGGGAAACAGTGTCAGACTTTATTTTGGGAGGCTCCAAAATCACTGCAGATGGTGACTGCAGCCGTGAAATTAAAAGACGCTTACTCCTTGGAAGGAAAGTTATGACCAACCTAGACAGCATATTCAAAAGCAGAGACATTACTTTGCCAACAAAGGTTCGTTTAGTCAAGGCTATGGTTTTTCCTGTGGTCATGTATGGATGTGAGAGTTGGACTGTGAAGAAGGCTGAGTGCCGAAGAATTGATGCTTTTGAACTGTGATGTTGGAGAAGACTCTTGAGAGTCCCTTGGACTGCAGGGAGATCCAACCAGTCCATTCTAAAGGAGATCAGCCCTGGGATTTCTTTGGAAGGAATGATGCTAAAGCTGAAGCTCCAGTACTTTGGCCACCCCATGCTAAGAGTTGACTCATTGGAAAAGACTCTGATGCTGGGAGGGATTGGGGGCAGGAGGAGAAGGGGACGACAGAGGATGAGATGGCTGGATGGCATCACTGACTTGATGGACGTGAGTCTGAGTGAACTCCGGGAGTTGGTGATGGACAGGGAGGCCTGGCATGCTGTGATTCATGGGGTCGCAAAGAGTCGGACATGACTGAGAGACTGATCTGATCTGATCTGATCCAAAATCTCAGCATTTCAGCTGCAGAACTAAAGCCAAGGACAGCGGTGACAGCAGCTGGACACACAGGCTGCGTTGGTGTAATGGTGTCCCTCACCCAATGATTCTGGAATCACCACTGGCTTCCTTTCGGTTCTTTCTCTCCTGAGCCCTCCCCTTCCTCCAGAATTCCTCCTTAACTGGCACTGTCCTTTCTCCAGGCTCTTCTGTTCTCATCCATTCCTCTTCTCCCCAGCCCAGGTCCCTGCCTCGTACTGCCTCTGCCTGGAAGCCCTCCAGGCTTGCCCACAGCCTGCCATCCCTTCTGCCCCTGTGGCCTTGCCCTGCCTACTCTCAGTGATCCTGAGAAAGAATCATGCCATTCCTGTATACTTGCTGTTCCCTCTACCTGCAGATTCTTTACTGACTGAGCTACTAGGGAAGCTCATGTATATATATAATCTGCTGCTACTGCTAAGTCACTTCAGTCGTGTCCGACTCTGTGTGACCCCATAGACGGAAGCCCTATATAATCTACATTCCCATAAATATTTGTGTATGTACATACACATTTGCATGTGTCTTTTTATTATACGCTGGCATGTGTGAACCCCTGAGTACGCATGTGTGTGCGTCCACACACACACACACACACACACCCAGGTCCTTCCTGCCCGTTGATGATGCTGTTGAAAATGTACTTCCTGTTGGACTTCTGATTTTAGCCCCCGATTTAAGCTTAGGTTCTTGAGGAGGCTTATTTTAGATATGGGGAGTTTTATATGGATATGTGTGTAATGGTAGAAGCTGACAAGGAAAAAGAAAGACATTTTTGACCTGCTGCTGCTGCTAAGTCGCTTCAGTCGTGTCCGACTCTGTGCGACCCCGTAGACGGCAGCCCACCAGGCTCCCCCACCCCTGGGATTCTCCAGGCAAGAACACTGGAGTGGGTTGCCATTTCCTTCTCCAATGCATGAAAGTGAAAAGTGAAAGTGAAGTCACTCAGTCATGTCCGACTCTTAGCGACCCCATGGACTGCAGCCCACCAGGCTCCTCCGCCCATGGGATTTTCCAGGCAAGAGTACTGGAGTGGGGTGCCATTGCCTTCTCCGTTTTGACCTAATGGATATTTTTAAAAATGTAGGCATCTTGGTAAACTAGTTAGGATGATTCTGAAGGGGTGCTTTGTAGAAAGATTGAGAATATCATTTATCTGGCCCTGAAATATTTCTTTGCCTATATGTTTCTTGGGGACTTCCCTCATGGTCTAGCGGTTAAGAATCTGCCTTGCAATGCAGGGGGTGTGGGTGCGATCCCTGGTCATGGAACTAAGATCTCACATGCCACGGAGCAACTAAGCCTGTGTGCTGCACTAACCTGTGCTGCAACTGGACAGTCCAAGCGCCACAGCGAAAGATCCTTCATGACCTAATGAAGATCCCATGTGCCACAGCTAAGACCTGGCACAGCCCCAAAACTAAATAATTAAAAAATTAAATGTCAGCAGAAGGTGGTGGAGGGTGGGCAGCATGCCTATAATGCTCAGAAAAAGTGTACTCCCCGCCCATTGTCTCGAGGAGTCCTGGGGTGGCTGTGGAGCAGAGAAGGATGCAGACATCAGGGGCTCCTGATGACATCATGGCTCCTCCTGGCTTGGTGCCCCCCTGCTGTGTGTAGGAAGCTGCGGGCTTCCTTTACTCTGGGTTTGGTGTCTCCTAACTGCTGTCCTTGTGTCCTTTCTTGTTCCTGTCTGGTCTCTTCTCCACAGAGGGAATCTAGTAAAACATGCAGATCAGATCCTGCGTCTTTCCAGAGATCACTCTCAGGACAAACAGCCAGTCCTGGTGCAGCCGGATGCAGCGGCTGGCTCCATCCTGCCACCTGCCTGTCACCAGGGTCCCCCATCTGCCCTTGCATCTCCGTCCCTTCCTCTCTCAGGGTCTTCCCAGCAGCCTCCCCCGTGGCCTCCCTGCCTCCCGCTCACCCGTCAGATCTTAAGACCCCACTGACCAAAACCAGGGCTCTGTTACCTGTGGCTGGGCACTGCGAGTCTGCCCGTCACCTTCCCTGTCTCTGTTCCCTGTGTGCTTGTGTGATCACAAGAGAGCTCACCTGAGAGCTCACCATGCTCCCTCAAGGACAGGGTCTGCGTCCTCTGAGAGGCAGGTGCTCGGAGGGGCGGGACGTGGGAGAGGTTTAGGGAGGTGCCCCTGAGGATAAAGGAGGGGGCAGGGGAGCCTTCCAGGAAGACAAGGAAGGAGCAAGTCTCACAGCCCAGGAAGCTCTGGTCAGGCTGACGGGGGGACTGTTGGGCGCAGGTTGCTTATAAGAGTTGTCCTGTCTCCCCTGGAACGGTCTGTGTGTTCACCTTATCCTTCCCTTTAACTCCAGGAGGTGAGTTTTGGGGTAGCACATACAGTGAGGAGTACTCTGGAGCTCAGAGAGCCCTCTGCTTTGCTATCAGGTTAACCAGCTGAGCCAACTAGGCAACTCCACTGCGTGTGTGCTCCGTTGTTTCAGCCGTGTCCGGCTCTGTGTGTCCTATGGACTGTAGCCCACCAGGCTCCTCTGTCCATGGGATTCTCCAGGCAAGAATACTGGAGTGGGTTATCATGCCCTCCTCCAGGGGATCTTCCTGACCTAGGGATCCAATTCAAGTCTCTTGCATTGGCAAGTGGGTTCCTTACCACTAGCGCCACAGGGAAGCCCCAGGTAACTCCACTGCTGCTGCTGCTAAGTTGCTTCAGTCGTGTCTGACTCTGTGCGACCCCATAGACGGCAGCCCACCAGGCTCCCCCGTCCCTGGGACTCTCCAGGCAAGAACACTGGAGTGGGGTGCCATTGCCTTCTCCGGTACCTCCACTAGTTAACTTCAAATGGAATTCTCCATTCTCTGTGGTTGAGTAGTCATTCCATCTTGGGACGGTTTATGTACATGACTTACATCCCGTGCTGGATATTAAGCAGTCGGGGCTGGGATGCATCCCCATCCAGTATCCTGTGTTCAGTGAGGACTGGTTATGTTGGCATGGATCGCACAATTAAAATGGAAACGCAGTAAAGCTTTATTTATTTAATTCTCTTTATTATTTAATAAAGAGATTTATTTCTCTCCAGCACTTGTCTTTCTCACCAGATTCTTATTACAGCGACCCCGAGGCACTTCCAAATCCTCGGGTGCTCTCAGACAGAAAGATGAACTTGCGCTCAGTTGAGTGTTTATGCTTAATGTATATGATTGGATTCTGGTTCTTGGAAAACTAGTTAATCCTCAGGGATGTGTGGTTTCTTTATGATCCAGAACCTCTGGTTAACCTGAACATTTTATAAAAGTCTATGCCTTGACCATGAAAAATAGGATTAAAATTCCTTCCATGGAAAGAGTATATTCATTTATGTTTCCACTGTATGTTTATACACAGGTCATGTTTTGTAAGGTCATCATGTGCTTGTATTTCTCTCACTGCTCTACACATCCTCAGCAGTGCCTCCGAGTCCCTGTGATTCCCCTTCAGGAGGCAGAAGTGCTCTCCCCATGGGGCCTTAGCATCACCGAGCAACTTTCCCAAACCCACATGAGCATTTTGTGTAGATTTTAACTTGGGTATTGGCTTTAAGGTCTTCCCAGTAAATTCATGAGTATGTTTTCTTAAATTGAGTAGTTTAGATTTCCTAGTTAAAAAAGAATATGATCTGGTCAATGTATATTAGATGCCTTTTCTGTATACTAGGATTTGGGTGGGGGGCTGTCGTAAGGATTTCATGGAGCTTATTTATAGCATAAGTTGAGAACAGTTTATATACCCCAAAGAGAATAACTGTAGACTCGGTGTTCATAAATAGGGACTCTTAATAAATGTGGACTCTTGGTGAAGGCCTGTGAGCTGGGTGATCTGAATGAGGTAGCTGATGGATAAAGGGAGAGCCTTAGAGGTGGGGCAGGCAGGATCCTTGCCGACCTGGCTGGAAACATTGGTTTCTCCCATTTTCTGAGTGAATTAGGTAAGCAGATGCTCCTGGGTATCTTATCTGGGCTGTGTGTGGTAGCCCTGTGACATCTGGGCCGAGTCAAAGCCCTCGTCTTTCACTCCCTTCAGTCTCAGAGCTCACTGGGTGGGTGGGGGTGGAGACGGGATCCCACATAAGCAGGGACCTGCCGGTCTGTGCCGTGGAGAGGTGAGAGGACTGTGCTGCCCTCCCCTGGAGCCTGCTGTGGAGTGTGAGGCTGCAAGGGAAGGAGACAGCTGCTGAGGCCCTGCCTCTGCCTCAGCCTGTTTGGGGCCAGCTGGGCAGACTGGAGCCCTCTCTGGGTTTACACAGAGCAGAGTGCAAAGCTGGCTTCAGGTCCTGCCCTCATCTTGCCACAGTCGACTTCCTGCCCGCTTGAACCTGTGTTTCCAGGGTTGACTGCAGCAGGGTGCCAGAAGGACTCTTTCTCTCCAAGGGCTGAATGCATTAGAAGCCTTCCTTAACCACAGGATGTGAAGGCTGGACTTGGATGTCAGGGTGGATTTCAGGCAGGATAGATAAGTAACGGCACCCCACTCCAGTACTCTTGCCTGGAAAATCCCATGGACGGAGGAGCCTGGTGGGCTGCAGTCCATGGGGTCGCTAAGAGTTGGACACGACTGAGTGACTTCACTTTCACTTTTCACTTTCCTGCATTGGAGAAGGAAATGGCAACCCACTCCAGTGTTCTTGCCTGGAGAATCCCAGGGACGGGGGAGCCTGGTGGGCTGCCGTCTATGGGGTCGCACAGAGTCGGACACGACTGAAGCGACTTAGCAGCGGCAGCAGCAGCACAATTTTACAACCTGATAGGCTTGTTCCAATTTCACTGCATCCTTGCTAACCCTTGCTATGTCTGTTTTTTTAATTATCACCGTCATAATTAGTGTGACATGGTAGCTCATTGTGGTTTAGATTTGTATTTCCCTTCATTCTCTGGGTCAGGAAGAGCGAAGAAGGAAATGGCAACCCACTCCAGTGTTCTTGCCTGGAGAATCCCAGGGACGGGGGAGCCTGGTGGGCTGCCGTCTATGGGGTCGCACAGAGTCGGACACGACTGAAGCGACTTAGCAGCAGCAGCAGCAGCAGATAAGTAACAATTGGTTTCTGGTCAGAGGGAAGGGGCTTCCCAGTTGGGAACCCGCCTGATAATGCAGGAGACTTAAGAGATGAGGATTTGATCCCCGGGTTGGGAAGATCCCCTGGAGGAGGGCACGGCAACCCACTCCAGTATTCTTCCCTGGAGAACCCCATGGACAGGGGAATCTGGTAGGCTACAGTCCATAGCCTCACAAAGAGTCAGACATGGCTGAAGTGACAGCATGCACACACAGAGGGACATCAAGTGCGTGTGTGTGTGTTAAGTTGCTCAGTCGTGTCCAACTTTTTGCAACCCCACGGACTGCAGCCTGCCAGCCTCCTCAGTCCATGAGGATTCTCCGTCAAGAATATTGGAGTGAGTTGCCATCTCCTTCTCCAGAGGGACATCATAAATATCCTCAAAAAAATTAAAAAATAAATGGAGAAAGGTTTCAGAGCAGCCATGTGCTCCGTATGGGTTTCTTATTCCCCTTCTAGCTCATTCCACAGGTGCCCTCCAGATCCAACCCTGTCAGCTCCTCTGCCCTCTCTGGAGGCTTAGGATTGATTCCGTGTGACGGTCTCTGTTTCTGGGGTCACATTCTGGGAAGGCTCACACCTGGAGGGATGTCTGGTATACAGGAGGATTCAGAGGCTGGGCTACCCCCATTCCCCAGCCCTACCTCTCAGCCCCTCATTTGATGAACACTGTGGCCTGACGGCATCTTACAGGACACCCCCCACCTTCCCCCCGCCCCGCCCCCCCCCCCAGGAACTCAGGCTCCCATTGGGGAACTGCTTGGATGGCAGCTGGGTCAGGCCTGGGGAGGTTTCAGACTCTTGGTTAAGTAGCTTTATGGAGGGCTACTCAGACCCAAGGGCCTACAGGCATTTGAAAAGAAGTGAAATTTCAAACAAATTATTTTCTGCTTAACATTGCTCTTTTAACTTCAGAAGGGTTATTTGTGTGATTGGACTTGCATTAAAAAATTAGTTTAAAGCCTCTTTAAGCCAAAAGACAATATAGATTTCACAGGACTCCGTTTTGAAGGTATGAAATTGCTGAATAATTTTCCTTTGGTAATTGAAGCCAGAATTCAGTGTTCTCTCTGCTTCTTTCTGGATTCCTTGTTCTTTGAAAAATATTTTGCCAGTTTCACAGGCAGAGGAGAGTTAGTTCTTCTAGGCATCCCTCTGCCCTGTCCTGAGCTCCTGCAGCCCTGTGCTGACCACCTCCAGGTACAGGGGGAAGCCTCAGATGGCGAGAGCAATGAGGGAAAGGATGGGTCTCCTTGGGATCATAGAACATAGTGACCTAGTTTGGTCTATTAAATTTTTTTTTTTTTTTTTAATTGAGGTGAAACACATATAACACAGAATTATCCTTGTAACCATTTTTAAGTGTACAGTTCAGTGTCATTAAGGACATTAACATTGTTTTGTTTCTGTCACCACTGTCCATCTCCAGAACCTTGCTATCTTCCCAGACTGAAGCTCTGTCCCCTCTGAGCACTAGCTCCCAACATACTCCTACCTCCAGCCGTCTGCCTTCCTCTAGCCCCTGGCAACCTTCTTTCTGCTTTCTGTCTCTATTAATTTGACTCCTCAAGGTATCTCATGTAAGTGGAATCAAACAATATTTGTCCCTTTGTGACTATCTTATTTCACTGAGCATCATGTCCTCAAGATTGAGGTTCATTCATGTTGTAACAGGAGTCAGAATTTCCCTTTTTTAAGTAAGGCTGAATAATTTCCCATCGTGTGGATAGACCATGTGTCATCCATCCATCTGTCAAGGCACTCTTGGGTTGTTTCCACTTTGTCTATAGTGAGTAATGCTGCTATAACACGGGGGTACAGTTATCTCTTTGAAATCTGATTTCAATTCTTTTGGGTATATACTAAGAAGTGGAATTGCTGGACCGTGTAGTAATTCTATTTTTAATTTTTTGAGGAATTTCTATACTCTTTTCAGCTATACCATTTTACATTCTCATAAGTGCTCATTCCTATAGAGCACACTGGTTTCAATTTTTCCACTTCATCATCAACACTTATTTTCTCTGGGTGTGTTTAATAGTAGCTATCCTAGTGAGTGGTCCAAAATGATGTATTAATGATTCCTTCTGTACATTTTCTGTACCTTTTTGCCATGTTCTTTTCCACCAATTCAAACTTTGATGGGAGAAAAGAAAAAGAATAAAAAAGAAAAGATAAAACCTTTCTTTGACTTCTTGTCATTGCAAGTTGTCATCCTAAGTGATGTGCTTGGAGGTAAAGGATATAGAAAAAGCATGTGATTTGGGGTCAGATGGGCCACAGTCCATCCATCCATCCATTCTACTTTCCCTCCATATATCCTCGCATCCATTAATTTATCCACCGTTTATCAAGCAACTTAAATGCAGGGCATGGTCATAACACAGTGGGATCCTGGATGCCTGGCGCTGTTTACCTGATGAAGAATCTGAGACCATCTGTATTCTGGGAGGTAGGGCAGGACAAGATATGTGGACCCAGTAGGGGTGGGGAGCTGTGCTCCACTTCTCAGCACAGGCTGCCTGATACACAACTATGCCTCATGTTGTTTTCTCTTGCGTCATCCATCCAGTCTGATTCGAGTTGTAGCAGGGCCCCAAGACTCAGCCACTTGCAGGGGTTTGATTTCTCTGAGCCTGTTTTCTTAACTGAAAGAAATGTTACAATTCCTGGTTGATTCACATGACTTTGGTAAGGAGCTATGGAAATCAATGCAGATGAGGATACGTGATGAGTAACGAGGTGCTACAAAATATCAAAATAATAACCGTTAATAACACTTTAATCACAATTATCTTGAGTGCCAGGCACTGTTCTGAGGGGTCCGCCTTTAGTAACTCATTTAGTTTAATGCTCACCACCATCCTAGGAGAGAAGTACTGTTGATATCTCCATTGTACTGATTAGCAAACTGAGGCACAGAGAGGCTAAGTAACTTCTGAAATGTCACACAGCAAGAAATGGCACAATGTGGTTTGAAACAGGGAATGAGGTGCTGAAACTTATGCTGTCAGCTGCTATGGCATCATGCCTCTAAGAGGCATCAACAATTTTATTGTCTCTATTCTTCTCACATAGCTGGGAGGGGAACACAGCCCTTGCTTTGGAGAACACAGCAAACAGGGCCTCCTGTAATTCATTGTGAGATGACTTGATGGGCATAGGGTCTCAGTCAGCTCTCCACTGTCCACAGGCATGCAAAGCCGTGGAAAACTCAGGTAGCCAAACCATACGTATATCTTAAGAGTAGCCAGAGTAGGTGATTGGCTCTCATCTGAGGAGTGTGCTGGCATTCGGCTTCAGCTCGTCTGCTTTCCAGGCCACTCCAGGATGAAAGCGCTGATGCACTTAAAAGATCAACAGGCAGGATGCTGGAGGCTCAGAAGGAACTGCCGACGTTGTGCTTGAGACATGTTAGCATAAGAGCTGTGCCAGCTGCTCTGCTGAACAGAGGAGCTGGGACGCTGGGCTGTGTCTACACATCCCCGGGGTTGCTTCCTGAGGATCATCAGTTTCTTTACCAGGTTGGCCTGGTGACCACTGAGCCAGCACCTCTCTTTGACAGATGCCCAAGGGATGACCTCTGAGCCTGGGGTTGTTTTCCATCCCAGTTCTGGCTGAGCCAGAGAGATGTGTGTGTGTGTGTGTGTGTGTGTGTGTTTATGATGATGTTTTCTCTTTCTCTCCAGGCAGCCAAGATTGCTCACCACCTGCAGCGTCTTTTCGGAGGAGGCGGCTGGCACGGAGGCCGGGCTACATGAGAAGCGCAGCTGGGCCCAGGATCGGGTTCCTCTCCCCACCAGTGGGCGCTCCGTTCCGGGCCCAGGGAGGGGCGTGTGGCAAGGAGTCTCACCACCTTGAGTCCAGGGCCGGCCCGTGTGGCCTTGACCCTGGAGGCCAGTGGCGAGGTCGCTCAGTTGGGAGCCTCATTCCCAGGAGCACGGCCACCTCGGCTCTGACCGTGGGGCACCGAGGACCGGCTCTGACAGCTGCGAAAGGAAGCCCAGGGCTCCTTGGGTCTCAACCCCGAGCTGGCACTGCCCTGCCCAATAGGCTCAGCAGGCTGTGTGGCCCCAGGGCCACTGGCTGTCGAGGGGAGCTGCCGTCCACGGACACTCGCGAGGCCCCAAGTCCTTGCCGGGAAGCCTGGAACAAAGGCTGTCCATCCCCGGAGGACATGAGTGACACCAGCTGCAGCCTCGGAAGTGGCCCCCAGGCTCCCGCCATCCCTGCCAGCTCTCAGGACGTCTTTACCTCCAGTTTTAGTTTCATTCGCCTCTCTTTGGGGTCTGCTGGGGAACGGGGAGAAGCAGAAGGCTGCCCACCCTCCAGAGAGGCTGAGGGCCCTCATCAGAGCCTGGAGGAGATGGAGGCCAAGGCTGCCAGCTCGGGTGGGCCCCACGATCATCCTCGGCTCCTCTCTCTCCCCTTCACTCTCAAGGCTTCTCAGGGCCTGGCAGACGCCACCCAGACCT
Source organism: Bos taurus (assembly GCF_002263795.3). NCBI lineage: Eukaryota > Metazoa > Chordata > Mammalia > Artiodactyla > Bovidae > Bos > Bos taurus. The sequence continues at coordinate 4,539,705 of NC_037355.1, forward strand.
CGGGGGGCAGCCGCGGGCTGGAGTGCCAGACTCTTCCGTTGCTGGACACGGATGCTGCCTCCTCCTGCTCCCTGGATCCCTTGTGGTTTGAAGCCAGCAGCTCTGCGGATGCTCAGCGGTGGGACCCCCTGCTCAGCAGATGTGAGCCGGCGCTGCTGCACTGCCTGCAGGGCCAGCGGAGGCGGCTGGAGGTGGGTGTCTTTCCAGCCTATGGGCGCGGGACGGTCACGGCTCAGATTAGTTCTAGACAGAGGACCAGGAACGACGCTTCTGGGGTTGACCGATCTCCCACTGGAAAATGTGGCGGCACCTTTGGTGACTGGCCCCAAAAGATGTTGCTCCACTTCTGCTGCTTCTCTTTCAGCCTGAACTCAAATCTGTCTCATTTTCTCTGTCCCTTAGATGCTCAGGTTTGTTGTTTGTTGGGCCACAGGCTTCTCTGAAGTTTCTGGCATGGGTGACTCAGGGTTGGCTCAGCAGAGCTCTTCTCTGAAGCGGGAGGTGGGGACCACGGAACAGGGGACCTGGAGCTGGCTGGTGTGTGGACGGACTGAGTGATACAGCGGTGGTGATGCTCCCAATTGGGGGCAATCCAGAGTCGCTTCTGCATTTACAGCTCATTTCCCACTGCAGCTGTGGGAGCTCCCGACACGGAATCGGGGGGCTTTGTTTCTGGTCACTAAACCTCTCAGCCCCTTAGTTTCCTTGTTTAGAGATGATAACACCACACAGGGTTATTCTGTGGTTCGGTGGGAATGTAAGTGCTTTGGAAATTGGGATGGACTGTATAGATGTAAGTCCTGACACTGCAATGTTGCTGGCCACCCAGTTATCTGAGAGGTGGGTCCACCTTGGAGTAGGCGGGGTTGTTCTACCCTAGAAAGTTCCCAGGGAAACCTGGGCAGAGGTGCTTTGTGGTGGGGTGACCCATTGACTCGTCCTGTTGAAAGACTGATTTCCTTCTGGGGTGTGCATGCATGTATATGTGCACATGTATATCTATGTGTATATATGTGCATATGTACATGTGTACATACATGTGGATGTGTATTCACATGTGCATGTGTGTGCATGTGTGTATGTGTGTATGTGTGGTGTAGGTACATGTAAGTAGGGAAGTAGAGCCTCTCTCATCAGAATTGGAAGGAGGACCTGAAAATGTGAGTCTCATGTTCACTCCGAGGGACTGATCTCATCTGCTCTCAGCCCCTCGCCTGTGGCCTAAAGTCCCAGCCACGTCCCTGTTTGCCCTGTCCCAGATCGGCCATCAGATTCATTACCCAGGGAGACAGAGCAGCCAGGCCAGTGTGTAAAGGACAGTGCAGTGTGCAGGATGCCCAGGCGATGCGTGGAATCTTTGAGTCAGGCATGTCCAAAACGGACACCACTGTCTTACCCATTAGACCAGTCCTAACAGGTGTCACCGTTGATCTGTAACTGTTGATTTGATCTAATAGAATGCATCCAGCTCCTTAGAGGAGCTGCAGGTTCTTCAGCACCTTCCCCGCTGCCCTCTCCCAACCTCTGCTCCATCTTTAAGCACCCCCAGATCTGCTGCTAACCTACTCTCACGGCCACGGCTGTGGTCCCTGCCTGGTTCAAATCATTGTTATGTTTTACCCAAGTTCGGTAAGGGGTCCTGACGTATATACTTTCCTCTAGAGTCTCTCTTCCCCAATTCCTCCTCTGCAAGGTCAGCAGCATTGTCTTTGGGAATACTGCTGGGATGCTGTTATTCCTTGGCTTAAAACATTTGGTGGCTTTTTGCTTCCCTTAGGATGGTCTCCAAACCCCTCATCATGACAATGGAGACCTTTCCTGACCTGCTACAGCTGCCCAGTGCCTTCCTCCTCCAGCTTGGCTGCTCTCTCTTCCTGTGTCTCGGGCCTCTGCCTGGAGTGAGATTCCTGCTTTGTGCCACCTGCTAAGCTCTTCTTATTCCCTTCAGTGTGGCTCCAAAGCCACTTCCTTGTGAGACCTCTCCTCCCTACCCCCCGCCCCGAGACTAAATGAATCCCTCCCTCCATCCCTTGGATGTGCCCCGTGACAGCACTCATCACTTTAATAATCAGTTGTTCATGGTCCAAGTTCCTCACTTGACCACAAGCTCTTTATCTCCAGCTCACTTCTCTTAGTCATTTTTGGATGCCTGATGCCTGGCATACTGCCTGGTACTTGATTAAAATTTTGGTTTTAGTGAAATAATTTATCTTGGTAAGATGGGCCACAGGAATCTAATTGATAGACTTCTTGGACTGAATGTCTGAGGCATAGGGAGAGATGCTGAGAGGCACACACACAAGGACCCAAACCCTCAGTGGAGGTTTGCACCATCGTGATTCTTGGACTCTGAATGCCAGTTTTCAACACGTTATTTCCAAAATCTTTTAAGAAAAATCTCAGCAACATATCTGCATTTCAAATATCCAAGTTTTGACCCAAGTCAAGCAGAAGTACAATGTGGTTATAAAGACCAGCTTCCCTTCCTCCTAGATAACCAAACAGAAAATCACCTGGCAATGGGTCTGCTGTAGTCAGTCCAGAATATCCAGTTGCTGAGTTTTGGTAGAACCAACAGTTTTTCCTTTCCTTTCAACTCCTCTTACCAAGATATAGGGGTCTTCCCAGGTGGTGCTAGTGGTATAGAACCCACCTTCCCATGCAGGAGATGCAGGAGATCTGGGTTTGATCCCTGGGTCGGGAAGATCCCCTGGAGGAGGGCATGGCAACCCACTCCAGTATTCTTGCTTGGAGAATTCCATGGACAGAGGAGCCTGGTGGTTTACAGTCCATAGGGTCGCAAAGAGTCGGCCACGACTGAAGTGACTTAGCATGCATGCCTGTATCTAGATATAGACCAGGATATCTAGTCCTGGCCTAGATTTTTTGATACTTTGGAGTCTGTGAAACCCTGAGCAGATATGCTTTCTGGGGGCCACAGACTCACCATGCCAGTCTCTGAACTACCAGGACATTGGGGTGCCTGGGAGTTGGAATTCTAGGGGCTGTAGCTGCAGAAAACCACCTTGGCTCCCCTTTTAGATCCAATGATCTTTAGTTTTAAAAATAAATGAAACACACCCTAGATATATCTCTTCTTATAATTACCTATAAGCCACTGGAGAGTTGTTTTATGGGGTCTTGGTTTCTGGCGGGTCACCCGGGGGCTTGTACTCCTGGCACGCTGGTGGGATGGCCTGACTGGTAGCCTGGTGCTTTCACTTCCTTGCTGTGTGACCTGAAGTCATGTCCTTCATTGTTCTGTGCCTCAAGATGCTCTTGTAGTAGTTGGAGGTAACTGCAGTCTCCACCTCATACTGTCGTGAGGATGAAAAGTGCTGGGCCATGTGCAGTGCTTCAGATTGGTTCTGATGCCCAGCAGGAACACAGAATATTGCTCATTGTTATAGAGTATTGCTCATTAGAGAAATGGCTCAGGCGAAGAGAATTTGAGTCAAAAGGGGAATTCACTCTTCTTCCTTGTTGACTTAAAAAATATTCACAACCTTTAAAAAAAAATCACAACCTAAAAATTGAGAGTTATGTTTTATTTTGGTGGGAATTTTTAGGACTTAAGCCCAGGAGATAGCATCTCAAGGGACCCTGAGAGATGCTCCAAGGAGGCAAGAGGGAGAGCCAGGTTATATAGAAGTTTTGCAACAAAGGGAAGGTAGTCTGAACATCAAACGATTATTGTTAATTAACAAAAACCAGATATCCCAGGTTAAGTAGTTTAGCACTTTTCTGTGTATGGGAAAATGCAAGAGTCTGGGCTTACTGAAATCATTCCTTTGATACTCACCTCAGCTATCTGGGGCCAATATTCTGTGTTTTTCACATCCTGAGCTTCCTTGGGGCTCACCGTAGGGAGTGGCTGCAGTCTGATGGCTGCTAGATGACAGATATCCTTTTCCTTCCTGAAAAGGAAGGAAAGCCCTTCCGCAGGGCTCACTGGCTCACATTGGAAGGCTGCGGTCAGGGATGACTGTGACATTCATGTTTACTGATATGGCAGGAAATATTCCATTTCTCACCCTACAGTTCAAATTAAACTCACGTCTTGTCTCAGATGGTAGGATCTGGACACAGCTGACGTGTAGTGTAAGTTCCTTTGTTTCTCCAGCAGCTGCATAGTGAGTTACATGATGCTCTTTCCAGTGATTTGCATGTCTGTGGTGTGGAAGAGGGGTGACCTTTATTCAGGGTCGTGGAGTGACACAGGAACCCTGTCCAGGGCGAAGGTCTTACGGGAATGCAGATTTTGCTTCCGATGGAGGAAGAGGCTCCCGACAGTGGAGTTGTGCTTGATGAGGGAGGCCTTGCTTTTTCCACCATGTTTGTGCAGAAACCTCAGATTGCTCATTCGGGCTGAAGAACTGGGGAAGGGTTGAGCTAAGGATATGCAAAAAGATCCCTTCAAAGATTGGGATTCTAGTGTTCTGGGGCTTTTTAAAATATTATATTCCAATTCCTTAACCCTCTTCTCTCTCCTTAGGGAAAATGAAAATCTCAAGAATTTGAATTTTAGTTCCTGTTAAATACAGTCCATCCTTCATATCCGCAGATTCTGTACTTGGGAATTCACTTACTTGTTAAAACTTACTGAAGTCCAAGGTCAGGGCTCCCAGTGCTTCCCTGGTCTTTTGTGGAGATGCATGCAGTCAGTCTTGTCTGACTCTTAGGGACCCTTTGGACTGTAGCCCGTCAGGCTTCTCTGTCCTTGGGATTTTCCAGACAAGAATACTGGCGTGGGCTTCCATTCCCTTCTCCAGGGGATTTTCTTGATCCAGGAATCAAACTCTAGTGTCCTTTGTCTCCTGCATTGCAAGCAGTTTCTTTACCTCCTGAGCCATCAGGGAAGCCCTTGTGGACATGCACAGAATGACTAAAAATTTGGGCCACCCAACATGTGTGTTCTACCTGAGGTCTTGTTTCAACTCAAACTGTAAACTAGTGTACTTTAGGTGGCCTGTTTTTTTTTTTTTTTTTTTTAATTTGATATGCAGTTTTTTGTTTATTTTTACTGAAGTGCAGTTAATTTACAATGCTGTGTTAGTTTCAGATGTACAGCAAAGTGATTCAGTTAAAAATTTTTTTTTAATGCCATGCTTTTCCCACGTTTGATTTGTTTTTTGTTGGTGAGGTCACTGTTTAAGCTAGTTCCCAAGCACAGGACTGGCAGTGCTGTCTGGTACTTGTAAGCACAAGAAGGCTGCCATGTGCCTAAGTGGAGAAAGTACGTGTGTTAGATGAGCCTCTTTCAGGTGTGAGTTGTGAGCTGAATGTTAATGAAGCAGAGATAAATATTAAATACAGCATCTTTAAGGGCTTCCCAGGTGGCGCTTGTGGTAAAGAACCTGCCTGCCAATGCAGGAGACATAAGAGATTTGTGTTTGATCCCTGGGTCAGAAAGATCCCCTGGAAGAGGGCATGGCAACCCACTCCAGTATTCTTGCCTGGAGAATCCCATGGACAGAGGAGCCTGGCAGGCTGTGGTCCATAGGGTCACAAAGAACCAGATACAACTGAAGCTACTTAGCACACACAGACAGGATCTTTAAACTGAAACACACACAAAACAAGGTTATATATTGATCAGTTGATAAAAATATTGTGACCTAACCCTATTTTCCCCCTGGAAACAGTGGTTCAGTATTTGCTAACTGAGATTTCCCAGTGATTCTATGGAACTTAACGACCACATATGAGACTCGACTGTGTATTTTATACTGTTTAGAAATAGCCATTCAGGGACGTTACCAGGGGTTGGGAAAAAAATGCTTATTCCTTGGAAGAAAAGCTATGACAAACTTTGACAGCAGATTAAAAGCAGAGACATTACTTTATGACAAAGGTCCGTCTAGTCAAAGCTATAATTTTTCCAGTAGTCATGTATGGATGTGAGAAGTGAAGTCAAGTCGCTCAGTCATGTCTGACTCTTTGTGACCCCATGGACTGTAGCCTACCAGGCTCCTCTGTCCATGGATTTTCCAGGCAATAGTACTGGAGTGGATTGCCATTTCCTTCTCCAGTGGATCTTCCCGACCCAGGGATGGAACCCAGGTCTCCCACATTGTAGACAGATGCTTTACTGTCTGAGCCACCAGGGAAGTCCATTATGGATGTGAGAGTTGGACCATAAAGAAAGCTGAGCACTGAAGAATTGATGGCTTTGGACTGTGGTGTTGGAGAAGACTCTTTAGAGTCCCTTGGACTGCATGGAGATGTAACCAGTCAATCCTAAAGGAAATCAGTCCTGAATACTCGTTGGAAGGACTGATGCTGAAGCTGAAGCTCCAATACTTCAGCCACCTGATGCAAAGAACTGACTCATTTGAAAAGACCCTGATGCTGGGAAAGATTGAAGGCAGGGGAAGAAGGGGACGACTAGAGGATAAGATGGTTGGATGGCATCTCTGACTCACTGGACATGAGTTTGAGTAAACTCTGGGCGTTGGTGATGGACAGGGAAGCCTGGCATGCTGCAGTCCATGGGGTCGCAGAGTCAAACATGACTGAGCAAGAACTGAACTGAGAAAATTGTGGTGAAAGGAAATGCTAGCTGGGGTGCAGAGGAGGGAAGTAAGTGGGAGGACCCTGAGTGCTGGGTCCCACCTGAGGTTGTGGGGCTAGAGGAAAAGGAGACAAAGGGCCTGCCTCACATGGGTGGTGTGGCTGGATAAGACATGCCCATTAGTGGCTGTGTTTCCAGCCAAGATGGACATTCAGACATATCGCAGGGCAGCAACTCAGGGTCCTACAGGGATAGTTGGATGAGGGGGTAAAGCGAGGTGGGCTCTGGCTGCAATTTTTTCTTTGACCTTTCCTGTGGTTCTTTTGCATCAACTCATGTGGTTGTGGTGATGCTATAACTTCACATGGCAATTGAGCTGGGCATTCAGCCTGTCTTCCTATCCCTACTATTTAAGACTAAGTAAGTAAGTAAGTGAAGTCGCTCAGTCGTGTCCGACTCTTTGTGACCCCAGGAACTATAGACTACCAGGATTCTCTGTCCAAGGGATTTTCCAGGCAAGAGTACTGGAGTGGGTTGCCATTTCCTTCTCCAGGGGGTCTTCCTAAACCAGGGATCGAACCTGGGTCTCCCACATTGTAGGCAGACACTTTACCGTCTGAGCCACAAGGGAAGCCCATTTTAAGATTAAGTTCCTGATAAAATATGCACTTGTCATGTGGACCAGCTCAAGGAATAAATGTGATTGATCATTCATTCATTCTGTCATTAACTTGGAAATCACGTGCCTACTGCTAAGAGTGCGCCTCATGACTGGCGTGGAGGCTGTGTTGGTTGGAGTAGGTTAGTAACAGACAGCAGCGTGATATGAGAGGCTTCACATAACACAGCTGTGTTTCTAGCCTACGAGTCGTGTTCCACAGGGGTGGCTGGGGGCCCTGCTCCACCCCTGAGTGCAGGGACTGGTGTGGTGTTGAGTGGTGTGGTGTGGTGTGGTGACCACTCAGGTCACAGTCCCTGAGACGAGGAGGAGAAGGCTGAGGGATCCACAAAAGCAATTCAGAGCACAAGCCACCTCTGTCTCCTCCACACACACCCCGTGAAGCAGAACAAGGATGGGAGGGCAGTATAACGCCTCCATGAGCCCAGAGCAGTGAAGAACCAAATCAGGGTGAGCGCTGTCGTTTTCTACATGGATACAAAGAGACTCTTGCACGCTAGATGCTCCAGGTTGGATGGAGTGCTCAGACACTACACCACACCACACCACACCACATCACATGACACAACACCACATCACACACACCACACCACACCCCAACATGACTCCACAACACACCACACCACACCACACCACACCACATGACACCACCCACACCATACCACGCAACACCACACCACATGACACCACCCATACCACAATACCACCACCCACACCACATGACACCACCCACACCATACCACACAACACCACACCACATGACACCACCCACACCACACAACACCACCCACACCACAAAAACCCTACCACACCACACCACATGACACCACACCATACCACATGACACCACACCACACAATACCCCACCATACCCCACCACACCCCACCACACCATACAACACCCCACAGCACCACACCACACCACATGACACCATACCACACAATACCCCACCACACCCCACCATACCCCACCACACCATACCACACCACATGATACCACACCACACCATTCACATCCCACCACACCCCACCCCACCACACCACACCACACTACACCATACAATACCATATCACATGATACCACACCACACCACACCACACCACACCACACCACACCACACCACACGACACGACACGACACCACACCACACAACACCACACCACATGACACCACCCACACCACAGAACACCACCCACACCACACAATACCACACCACATCACATGACACAATACCACATCACACACACCACACCACACCACACCCCAACATGACTCCACACCACACCACACCACACGACACTACACCACATAATACCACATCACACGATACCACACCACACCACACCACACCACATGACACCACCCACACCACACCACACCACACCACATCACATGACACAATACCACATCACACACACCACACCACACCACACCCCAACATGACTCCACACCACACCACACCACACGACACTACACCACATAATACCACATCACACGATACCACACCACACCACACCACACCACATGACACCACCCACACCACACCACACCACACCACATCACATGACACAATACCACATCACACACACCACACCACACCACACCCCAACATGACTCCACACCACACCACACCACACGACACTACAGCACATAATACCACATCACATGATACCACACCACACCACACCATACCACATAACACCACACCACACAATACCCCACCACACCACACCACACCCCACTACATCCCACCACACCACACCACACAACACCTCACAACACCACACCACACCACATGACACCATATCACACAACACCCCACCACACCACACCACACACACCACAAGACACCACCCATACCACACACCACCACCCACACCACACCACACCACATGACACCACACCACGCCATTCACATCCCACCACACCCCACCACACCACACCACACAACACCTCACAACACCACACCACACCACATGACACCATATCACACAACACCCCACCACACCACACCACACACCACACCACACCACACACCACACCACAAGACACCACCCACACCACACAACACCACCCACACCACACCACATGATACCACACCACACCATTCACATCCCATCACACCCCACCACACCACACCACACCATATGGCACCACACCACACTACACCACATGACACCACACCACACCACACTACACCACATGACACCACACCACACCACACACCACCACATGACACCACACCACACAACACTACACCACATGACACCACCCACACCATACAACACAACCCACACCACACCACAACACACCACATACACCACACACCACCACATGACACCACACCACACGACACCACACCACATGACACCACTCACACCACTCAACACAACCGACACCACACCACACCACATGACACCACACCACACAATACCCCACCCCACCACACCACACCACACCACACCACATGACACCATACCACACCACACCCCACCAAACCCCACCACACTACACCACACCACACAACACCACACCACATGACACCACCCACACCACACAACACCACCCATACCACCAACACCACACCACACCTCTCACACCACACCACCCACACCACACCACACTACATCACACCACACCACACCACATGACACACCACACCACTCACACCACTCACACCACACCACACCACATGACATCACACCACACCACTCACATCACACCACAGCACACCACACCACACCATACCACACGACACCACACCACACCACACCACACCACACCATACCACATGGCACCACACCACAACACATGACACAACAATAGCTGTTGCCTGGTGTGATAGGTACTAAGAAAACTTGCAGCTCCATCCTCCTGTGGCTCACACCAAAAACTTAGCATCCTCCTGGCTTTGTCATCCCAAAGAAAGTGAAGTGAAAATGAAGTCGCTCAGTCGTGTCTGACTCTTTGCGACCCAATGGACTGTAGCCTACCAGGCTCCTCCCTCCATGGGATTCTCCAGGCAAGAGTACTGGAGTGGGGTGCCATTTCCTTCTCCAGGGGATCTTCCAGACCCAGGGATTGAACCTGGGTCTCCCGCATTCCAGGCAGACGCTTTAACCTCTGAGCCACCAGGGAAGCCCTTGTTATCCCAACACAGGATCTATTGGTGAAATCTGGTGGTTCTGTCTTCCACCAACTGTCTTCTGAGTATGTCCACAATCACATCACTTGTCCCCATCTTCACTGCTCCTGCTAGAATCCAGGCTACCACCATCTCCTCTCCTTCCTGGGTTATTTCCATGCCCTCCTCCCTGGCCACCTGACTTCTGCCCTTACCCACAGCTGTCAAGAGGAAACATCAGACATATATTGAATCATGAATTCTGTTACTCAGAGTCCCCCAGTAGCTTCCCAAGCCCTCCAGAGTGAAATCAGAACTTATTTTGACCACACCCATGCAGCATGTGGGATCTTAGTTGTCTGACCAGGAATCGAACCTGTGCCCTCGACAGTGGAAGGCTAAGTCTTAACCACTGGACTGCCAGAGAAGTCCCGGAAATCAGAACTCTTAAATGTCTTCATCCTATGTGCCTCATGACCTTTCTGACCTCCTGTGCTACAGTTTCCCCCTTTAACCAAGACTCTTTAGGCATGGCTGGCTCCTGTTAACTCTACGGTGCCTGGGGAGTTGCTGCCTGCAGCCTCTGTGGCAGTTGTGCTTTCTGCTGGAACATATGTCTCCCAGAGAGCTTCAGGGTAGGGATTCTCCAGACAAGAGTACTGGAGTGGGTTGCCATTTCCTTCTCCAGGGGATTTTCTTGACCCAGGGATCGAACCCGTGTCTCCTGCATTGGCAAGTGGGTTCTTTACCACTGAGCCACCAGGGAAGCCCTACCACTCATATATCTTTGCTCAAATATCATCTTCTCAATGAGATATTACTTAAAACTTCAATCCAACTGTCTACCAGCCTTCCTGGCCCCCTTTACATGGTTCTGCTGTTTTCCTCTGTCCTAGCACTAATCCTTTTCTAAGGCCTTGTAAAACTTACTTATTATGTTTTTGTCTTACACAAAATTGATAAGGCTAGAGGGCTAAGAATTTTGTGCTGTATCTGTGACCCCTCAAACAGGGCCTGACACTTAAGAGCGAATATTTGAAAAATGGTTCAGATCATGAGTAAGTACAAGCACAGGTGAGGCTGTCAATAGAGAGGCAGGACATCTAACGTGGACTGGAGGGGGTGATGCCTGAAAGATGTGTGGAAGGAGAGGAAGGTATAAGCTGGCAAAGGATGGCAGGAAGCTGGTTTCCAGGGAGAAAGATTAAATCCATTTATCAATGGGCCAAGAATATCCCTTCAGAAAATCCCAGAGCTTCCTGTTGAGAAGAGAAATAATGAGAAATGAATGTGTTGGTAATTCTCAGACAAGTGATGGGATCATTGAGTCTTGTTCTCATGCTCAATTGCTAAGTCATGTCTGATTCTTTGTGACCCCATGGACTGTAGCCCTTCAGTCTCCTCTGTCCATGGGATTCTCTAAGCACGAATACTGGAGTGGGTTGCCATTTCCTTCTTCAGGGGATCTTCTTGATTCAGGGATCGAACCCACATCTCCTGCATCTCCTGCATGTCAGGCAGATTCTTTACTGCTGCGCCACTAGGGAAGACCATCCTTGAGTCTACATGTGGATTAAATAAGACAGTGCCCATTTCTATAATGGAAAGATCCTTAGGACTTCTTTGATGAAGTCTTTCATTCTCAGGACAGCCTGCTGAGTTGAAGTTCATTGTTTTCTTTTCCTGGTTTCTCCTCTAATGTTGGTGTGTTTGTTTTCATAAATTTAACATGATGCTTTTGAACAGAAAACATTTGGTCAGGTCAGGAAATTTGTATTCCTTTTTATTATGCATTTTTCACACAGATAAGGGTACAGTGTGATGTTTTTGTTTAAAAATGACATTCCAACTCTTTTTTTGGTTTTATGCTCAAATTACGCTTTTTCTTTATGTAACTTTTTTTTGGAGAAATGAATGCATATGGCATTGGAAAAATGTACATTTGTGGTTCTTTTTTTAAAGGAGAATAGTGTGGTTCAGCTTCAAAATAGTTTCTAAGTGTTCTTAACTGTAACAAAATTAGTTTGTGTGAACAAGATTGTAATTCAGTTTTCATTTTTTCCCCTTTCAAACCAACATAGGTAAAATCCTTGAGATTAAAGCTTCAGAAACTTCAAGATAAAGCGATTGAAGAAGATGATTATGATAAGGGTGAGTTTTGCCTTGTTTATTGATTCTTTCTTCTCTTCCCAGAATGTGGAATTTCACTTTCCCTCCGTATTCACCTGTATCCTCCACACTGAAAATGAATTGTGTAATCTGTTCCTGGATCACCTGCACTAAGTACAGTTGACTATTTTACAGCACTGTTGTTTTCTGAGTTTCAAAGCAGTTTGGGAGGAATAATCCTTTGGGTCATAAGTATAACCTTACTGATTTTCCAGAAGCACTCTGAGTAGTTGTACAATAAGAGTTATATTAAGTCATCATCTACCTATCTAAGGTGTGATGTTGTTGTTGTTGTTTAGTTGCTAAGTTGTGTCTGACTCTTTGCAATCCCATGGACTGTAGCCCACCAGGCTCCTCTGTCCATGGGATTCTCCAGGCAAGAATACTGGAGTGGGTTGCCATTCCCTCTCCAGAGGATCTTCCTGACCTGGGGACTGAACCCACATCTCCTGCATTGGCCAGTGGATTCTTTATCACTGAGCTCAGGGAAGCTCCAATTTGTGATGTAGCTATACTTTATTCACTCATCAGGAAATATTGGTGAACACCTACCATGTGGCCAGCACTGTGGCAGGAATAGGAGAGTAAGAGAATACAGTTTCTGGCCTTGGGATGCCTGTGAGTATGAGCCCTTGTGGAGCTTTCTGACTTCACATGCTTGGGGACCAGGTGTAGGAGTTGGGATGAGCTTAAGGGATGATGCCAGACTCTGTGAGTGGGCTCAGATGTATTGAATTCCCATGTGCTGCTGCTACTGCTAAGTCGCTTCAGTTGTGTCCGACTCTGTGCGACCCCATGGACTGCAGCCCACCAGGCTCCCCCATCCCTGGGATTCTCCAGGCAAGAACACCGGAGTGGGTTGCCATTTCCTTCTCCAATGCATGAAAGTGAAAAGTGAAAGTGAAGTTGTTCAGTCGTGTCTGACTTAGCGACCCCATGGACTGCAGCCTACCAGGCTCCTCCGTCCATGGGGTTTTCCAGGCAAGAGTACTGGAGTGGGGTGCCATTGCCTTCTCCAGAATTCCCATGTAGATGGCTTGAAATAGTCAAGCTGGAAAGAAGTCATGACATGAAGATGGAAGAGTTGGTTAGAAGCAAAAAAAAAAAACCCAAAGCAGAGTGAGGCACCCAAATAGGAGTCAGGCCAAAGTGGACAAGGGTATCATGGCTGCCAAGTGGACACTGGGTTGACTTCTTTGACACTGACTGTCAAAGAAAGGTTTCAGGTATAGCTGGATTGGGAAGGATCTTAAGGACGTGGGTATCAGTTGTAAGATCTGACACTCATTTCTGCTGGGTCTGGGGGATAAGAGAGGGCCTTAGAGGACTTCTTGTTCCACCAGGCACTGATGACCTTGAGAACTATGCTGGTGATAACCAAGCTTAGCACAGCAAGGATTGGCCTGGAGATATTTTAGATTTAAGGCTCCCCTGGAAGCTGGTTAGCCCTGAGGCTTGGTCTTCAACCTCATGGGGCCATATTCTGGTTTACCAGACAGTACATCACTGACCACTAGGAACTGGTGCTACAGGAATGGGGCAAGTGACTCCCAAAAGGAGGGTGCAAATCCTATTCTAGGAAACACATGGAGCAGAGCTGACGCTGTCTGGTGTCCTTGTTCACCATTGGCTTTGGGAGGAAGGAGAGGAATTTGGGGATGGAGCTCTTTAAACTCTGCCACTCCGCTTTGACAGGACATTTTGATTTCAGAATGATGCCTGGCGGAGGACGATGTAGGTGAAAGAGGAGCAGATGAGCTATTCCCAGACCCAGGTGTCCCTGGGGGCTTTTGTCAGTGGGAGACACCTAGGTTTTGAGGCTCCCACTATGGCACGGGTTTTATTTTCTCTTCCAAGGGCTGTGCCTAGGTTCCTTTGACAACACAGCTCTCTCTGTAACACACAAAGCTTCAGACACAGGTGAAAAACCACACCCTCTTTTTCTGATCAAGAAAAACCTCAACTTTTCTGGATGCGGTGCTCTCAATGGGCTTCATTAAATGAAGGCCTCACTTGTTTAGTCCTTTCTCCAGATGTCTCTGAAATACCTCAGGGGAAAAGTTGAATAGGACACACCTCACAGGGAGGCTGAAAGAATAAAGGTGACTTTATTCAGTGTTTCTGCCTGTTTATGTTCCTTGTTTGTATGTCGCTGTCCACTGAAGATGTTTGGGGGTGGGCCAGCATTCTGTGCTTCCTCAAGCCCTCCAGGTGATGGAGGTGCATGCTGATGCCTGGGAAAACACGGTGCAGGACTTTCTTCTGTGGAAAACCAGGCCTGTGCTACAGTGGTGGCAGCTGAGTCTAGCCAGTGAGGCTCTCAGTCCATGGCCCATGCCCCTCCTGGTGAAGATGACTGGGCTCTGAGCGGTGAGTAGGATACACTGGAAGGGCAAAGAACTGGAACAGCCACCATTGCTTATGAGCCACCACCCCAGAGTCTGATTGCCTCGAAAGATTTGAAACGGCTCTATTATCTAACGGCTTCCTTGGTTGCTCAGTGGTAGAGAATCTGCCTACAATGCAGGAGATGGGGGTTCGATCCCTGGGTCAGGAAGATGCCCTGGAGGAGGGTATGGCACCCACTCTGGTATTCTTGCCTGGAGAATCCCATGGACAGATGATATTGGCAGGCTACAGTCCATGAGGTTGCAAAGAGTTGGACATGACTGAAGCCACTTAGCTTGTGTGTGTTTGTTGTGTGTGTGTGCATGTGTGTGTGGCTGTGAAGTAATTCAGTCATGTCTGACTCTTTGTGACCCCATTGACAGTAACCCACCAGGCCCCTCTGTCCATGGAATTCTCCAGGCAAGAATACTGGAGTGGGTTGCCATTTTCTTCTCCAGAGGATCTTCCCAACCCAGGGATTGAACCTGGGTCTCCCCTATTGCAGGCAGACCCTTTACCAACTGAGCCACCAGGGAAGACAGTGTGTGTGTGTGTGTGTGTATGTGTGTGTGTGCGCTAAGTAGCTTCAGTTATGTCTGACTCTTTGTCACCCTATGGGCTGCAGCCTGCCAGGCTCCTCTATCCATGGGATTCTCCAGGCAAGAATACTGGAGTGGGTTGTCATGCCCTCCTCAAGGGGGTCATCCTGACCCAGGGATCAAACCTGTTTCTCATGGTCTTCTGCATTGGCAGGTGGGCTTTTCCCTGGTGGCTCAGCTGGTAAAGAATCCGCCTGCAATGTGGGAGACCTGGGTTTGGTCTCTGGGTTGGGAAGATCCCCTGGAGAAGGGAAAGGCTACCCACTCCAGTATTCTGGCCTGGAGAATTCCATGGACTGTATAGTCCATGGAGTTGCAAGGAGTCGGACATGACTGAGTGACTTTTACTTTCACTTTTCTTTACCACTAGCGCCACCTGGGAAGCCCTTAGCACATAGCACATAGCATCTGAAATGGATCTCTGCAGGGCCCAGAGCATGGACTGGCACATAGCAGGTGATGAATAAATTGTCATAAATTATTTGCCATTCAGAAAACTAAGATCGTGGCATCTGGTCCCATCACTTCATGGCAAATATATGGGGAAACAGTGGAAACAGTGATAGACTTTATTTTCTTGGGCTCCAAAGTCACTGCAGATGGTGACTGCAGCCATGAAATTAAAAGGTGCTTGCTCCTTGGAAGAAAAGTTATGACCAACCTAGACAACATATTCAAAAGCAGAAACATTACTTTGCCAACAAAGGTCCATCTAGTTAAGGTTATGGTTTTTCCAGTAGTCATGTATGGATGTGAGAGTTGGACTGTAAAGAAAGCTGAGCACTGAAGAATTGATGCTTTTGAACTGTGGTGTTGGAGAAGACTCTTGAGAGTCCCTTGGATTGCAAGGAGATCCAACCAGTCAATCCTAAAGGAAATCAGTCCTGAATATTCATTGGAAGGACTGATGCTGAAGCTGAAACTCCAATACTTTGGTCACCTGATGTGAAGAACTGACTCATTTGAAAAGACCCTGATGCTGGGAAAGATTGAAGGCAGGAGGAGAAGGGGATGACAGATGATGAGATGGTTGGATGACATCACTGACTCAATGGGCGTGAGTCTGAGTAAACTCTGGGAGTTGGTGATGGACAGGGAGACCTGGCGTGCTGCAGTCCATGGGGTCCGAAAAAGTCAGACATGACTGAACGACTGAACTGAACTGAATTGAACTGAACTGAAACTAATTGCTGAGTAACTAGGGAAATTGAGGTGGAGAGTTTGTGGTCATGAAATGTGTTGACATAATAGTTGAATAAATCTTCCTTTCTCATCTATGATAGTTTATCCTGAGTTGCTGCTAAGTCTGCTAAGTCGCTTCAGTCGTCTCCGACTCTGTGTGACCCCAGAGACGGCAGCCCACCAGGCTCCCCTGTCCCTGGGATTCTCCAGGCAAGAACACTGGAGTGGGTTGCCATTTCCTTCTCCAACACATGGAAGTGAAAAGTGAAAGTGAAGTTGCTCAGTTGTGTCCGACTCCTAGAGACCCCATGGACTGCAACTCACCAGGCTCCTCCGCCCATGGGATTTGCCAGGCAAGAGCACTGGAGTGGGGTGCCATTTATCCTGAGTTACTAATAAACATTTTCAGAGTTGCTGAGATGTCCTTGCCACTCAGTGTTTAGTCCGTGTGGACTGTGTCCTTGTTCTGAGAGGAGCTGCTCTGCAGCTGTGCTCTGTCTCTGGGGAATGGGTCTGCTGATGTCCACAAGGTTTGCCAGGAGCACGTAGAGGGTGACCTTATCCCCCTTGGTTTTGTTTTGGTTATTTGCTTTTCTCTCTTTCTTTCTAGTTTCACTTGTGAAAACAACTTTGTATTCCAGACAAATGAGCCATGAGCACAGAATAGAAAGCTCCGTGTTTTGTTATCTCATTAATGTGCTGACAGATTTACCTGCGGATGCCCAGTGAGGAACCTCCTCAGATCTCTAATGACATCTCTCCCTCGCTAGGGAAGGAAGGTTACTATATCCTCATATTCTTGCAGAAAGCTGGGAGGACTGAGGTGAAAAAGGTGTTGCTCTTTGGTATTTTCTAGGGGTCTCTCTCCTAGAGACTCCACGTGCTCCTTGGTTTCCTCACTTGACCGCTTGTCCCAGGTCAGCTGAGGGGCGAGGCTGAGACCTGGGAGTCCCACGGGGGAGACCCTGCCATCCAGGGACTGGGGGTGAGAGGCCCGGGTCTGCGACGTGCTGGGAGGGAGAAAAGGAGAGGGTGGGCCACGGTGTTCGACATGGTTACTGTCCTAGTGGTTCCTGTGTGGATTTGTGGCCTCTAACATCCCCTGGCCACGCGTGTCCACTGGTGATGACGTCACACACGCATGAGGAGGCCGTGAGGTGGTGGTTTCAGCTCTTCAGTGACCCACATTGCTGTGCCAGGGAGCAAGCTGGCTTTCCTGCTTGCCTAGACTTTCTTTCTTGGAGCGGAGAGTGGCCAGCACTGAATTCCTTTCTCTCTCCTTGTGTCTCAACCAGTAGTCATTGTGACAAAACTCTTGCACAGTAAAATGTGAGGCATTCAGAGAAAGATGATCCAAGCAGAGGCCAAACATGAAACCATGAAAATGGCCAGCTCTTGTCTAAACTGCCACACCTTCTTTTTTCCTGAATTCTTTCCTTAGCAAGTTTTCTCCATCCATTGTGGCTCCTTGGTGACAGTGTGCAAATCATCCAAGCTGACACCCATTTTTTCCCAGGGGCCCACTCTAAACATCCACCCATGGCTTCTGGAATCTAATGCATTCTTGTCTTGGAACTACAAATGTGACTGAGCATGGTGAAAACCCACGGGTTCCTTTTCACTGCATTTCATTTGAGTCTAGAAAGCAAAAAACAAGACTGAGTAGAATCTGCTCATTTTTATATCCATAGGACAGAAGAGTCAACGGGAGGTGGGCCCCATTCTGGCTACCCCAGAACAAAAATGTGATTCTTGGAAGCCTGTACTGTTTCATGTTCTGACTTGGAAAGAGCTACACTGAACCCCAGGGCTTCTCAAGAGATTCGGTTTTCCCTGGGTCAGGAAGATCCCCTGGTGGAGGGCATGGCAGTCCACTCTAGTATTCTTGCCTGGAGAATCCCTTGGACAGAGACTGGTGGGCTACAGTCCACAGGGTCACACAGAGTCACACGACTGAAGCAACTTAGCATGCACCCTGAACCCCAGTGTGAATGTGGGTGCAGCTTCTGTCTGCAGCCCCCTGCCCACACCCTTGCCTCCTCTCCCTGCATCCCAGTCTGGAAACAGCATCCTTCTGACCCATTATGCAGAGGGCTTGCCCCCTGTGGCCCTTGAGTGTCTCCCCTGGTCCTGGGATAGTGAGGCTTCCATTAAAAAGCACAAAAACATAAGCTCAAATCTCAAGTAGGTGTTACTCGACTGACTGCATCCTTGTGTGCTTTGAGCTCAGTTGCTCAGTTGTGTCCAACTCTTTGCGACCCCATGCTGGCCAAGCTCCTCTGTCCATGGAACTTTTTAGGCAAGAACACTGGAGCAGGATGCCATTTCCTGCTTCAAGGGATCTTCCTGACCAAGGGATTGAACCCACATCTCTTGCGTCTCATGTATCGGTAGGCGGATTCTTTATGGCTGAGCCATCAGGAGACTGCATCCTTTGCACTCATGAAAAATGCCAGTGCACGAACCAGCCAAGTCACCATCAGCTGGGATCCTGGCCAGTTCCCAGGAGGCACTGTCACCACCCCCTTTCTTGGGCGAGGCCCTGGGTGCTGCTCAGAGAGGACATGTACTTCGACCTGGCAGGATCCAGAGCATCTTGCATCCCAATGTGGAAAACAGCTTTGTAGCGGTTGTGGGGGACAAAACCCAGCTAGGAAGGTTGTGGATTCTGGCAACTCATGTATATGACCACTGGGGGAGGAGCAAATGAGGGCTTCTTGCTGGGGATGCATCAGGAAAATGGTCCATGATCTTATCTAGAAACATTAGGCTGTTAGGAAATGAGCATTGATTTAGTGTTAATCTTCAGCATCATTCTCACAAGAGTGGAAGTTCGTGTGTCTGCCTCCTATTTTAGGTAAAAACTGAAAAAGTGGGAGATAAGTGATACATATAGACAAATGCTGCAGAAAAAGAATATGTGTAAAATGCCATTTACTTCCCTTGATTACATTGTCTCAGGTTCTGTTCCTGTTTATAGGAGAGTTTCTGATTCTGTGAACTAAGGGCAGAGCTCTCAGCTGATGGCGGCTTTCAGCATCACTGTTTGTGTTTGCAGGTTTGTGTGCTGGCTTTTTTCAGTGTGCCTAGGGCACACTCAGCTATGTAACACCTACTTGGGATTGGAGCTTTGTGCACAGACCTGGAGGGTTTGTCTGCATGGGATATGCATCCCTTTCATTTGTAGCAGATTAAAACATATATTTCAGCATGATACCTTTTCTCCCCCGTGTTCCAGCTGGGTGTCTTGGTGTTAAGTGTGGAATATTAACCCCCTGCCCCCACCGTCACTCTGGGGGTAGAAGCTCAGGGGAGAGAATGTCCCTCTTCGTGGCCACGTCATGGCTTCCCAGGTGGCTTCTGCTTTGCTTCGCTGATTGTGAGGAAATTGGTCTGCCCTTCAAGGACCGCATGAGGTGTGGCCACAGCCATTACTCATGATGGAACCTGACAGCTCCAAGTTTTTATATGCTTCTGAGTACAAAACACCAAGACAAACAAAAAAATCTTTTTTTCCCCCAGCTCTTCTCCCTGATTAGTTGGAACTTGGTCACACTTTCCTACCCACTGAACTGCAGCACTTTTTATTTTATATTTTGGGTCAATAGGTCTTAAAAAAATAATTTATTTATTGTAATTGAAGGATAATTACTTTACAATATTGTGATAGTTTTTGCCATACATTGACCTGAATCAGCCAGGGTGCACATGTGTCCCCCCATCCTGAACCCCCCTCGCACCTCCCTCCCCACGCCATCCCTCTAGGTTGTCCCAGAGCACTGACTGTGAGTGCCTGGCTTCATCCATCAAACTTGCACTGGTCATATGTTTTACATGTGATAATATGCATGTTTCAATGCTGTTCTCTCAAAACATCCCACCCTTGCCTTCTCCCACATAGTCAGTCCAAAAGTCTGTTCTTTACATCTGTGTCTCTTTTGCTGCCCTGCATGTAGGATCGTCATTACCATCTTTCTAAATTCTCTATATGTGTAATATAGAGTATTAGTGTTTCTCTTTCTGACTTACTTCACTCTGTATAATAGGCTCCAGTTTCATCCACCTCTTTAGAACTGACTGAAATGTGTCCCTTTTTATAGCCGAGTAATATTCCTTTGTGTATATGTACCACAGCTTGCTTATCCATTAAGCTGCTGATGGATATCTAGATTGCTTCCATGTCATGGCAATTGTAAATAGTACAGCACTTTTAAAACTGGTATTAGTAGGTGGTTGTGTAGTAACAGTAACAGTAAGCATGTCTTGATTTCTTTGTGTATCTGCCTGAGACTCACTCCCCTGGATAGGCATTCCAGACTTTAGAAATGTCAACAACTTTACCTTCTCAAGTGAAATAGAAATTTCAATTGTTTTCAAGGGGCATTTACCCTCTGTCTGCAGACTGAGACATAGCAAACACACCTAGAAGGGATGTGTCTGTGCCTGGGGGCAAAAGCCGGAACAGGACTGAATCTTCCCACTACAATCATTTCAGGTCCAACCTATCTCTGTTTTAAGCACAAATGGTTGACTTTCCTTTAATAGGAGGAATGTGCTAATCACTCAGGCTGCTATAGCAAAGCACAATAAGAATGGATGGCTTAAACAAGAGACACCGATTTCTCGTAGCTGGAGGCTGGAAGTCCAAGATCACGGTGTCAGCAGGGTTGGTTGTTTCTGAGAGCACTTGTTGGTGTGTAGATGCTGTCTTCTGCCTGGGTCCTCACATGGCCTTCTGTCTGTGTGTGTCTGTGTCCTAATCTTTCTCTTCTAAGGACGCCAGTCTTGTTGGATTAAGGTGCACCCTAAGGACTTCATTTTATGTAAGAACTCCTTAAAGACTCTGTCTCTAAATGCAGCCACATTCTGAAGTCTTGGAGGATAGGATTTGGGAAGCACAATTAAACCCATAATGAGAGGCCTAATGGACTCAGAGCAGAGCTGAGTACTAAACACATCCAGGCATTTGCACAAACGTGGATACTTGTTTGACCATTCTGTGGTCATATGTAGACATTTGATAGAAAAGTTAAAAAAAAAAAAAGGCAAACTTTTGTGACTTTGAGTAAATGGGTTGACTAGTCCTTTGCCTGTCCACAAATGAACCTGGCTGTCACTGGCATCTTGTTTTGTCCGAAATGCCACAGTTAGGGGCAGAGCCTGGGTCTTAAGCTAGTACGTCATACCGTACCTTGCTGTTTCATATGAACAGCTATTTAAGGAATATTTGTCAGGTTTACCAGGCTGTGGTAAACCAACACACGTGTGAGAGGTGACCTCCCCTCAAGGAATGTTTTCTCTGAGCTTATTTGAGGTAAGCAATAATTATACAAGTAGGTAAAATTTCAGTTAACATTAGAATTGATTTTTTTTTTTTTTTTGCATGAGAACCGTCTACTTTCAAGAGGAAGAGAACCAACTTAAACTAGTGCTAGAAGAAAAGAGGACTTACTGATGGGTGTCTGGGGTCAGGGGATCGAGGGGGTCAGGACTCTCACTTTTCTGTCTGTGGGTTGACTTGTTCTCTCAAACCACTCGTTTCACCTGGTTGCTATTGCGGTAGGCTGAAACATGGACGGCTCTAAAATAACGTGTGCGTGCATGCTTGGCCATGCATTCTTTAGCAACCCCACGGACCTTTTGCAACCCTGCCAGGCTCCTCTGTCTGTGGAAGTTTCCAGGCAAGAATACTGGAATGGGTTGCTAGTTCCTCCTCCAGGGTATCTTCCCAACCCAGGGAGCGAACCCGCATCTCCTATGTCTCCTGCATTGGCAGGCAGGTTCTTTACCACTGAGACACCTGGGAAGCTGTCCTGTAAAAGGGAGGCACATCTTACTCCCTGGAATTTGTACACTTAACAGTGGTTAAAATGGCACATTTTGTTATATATATATGCATTCATGCTATCTATCTATATATATGGCTTCCCTGGTGGCTCAAAGGTTAAAGCGTCTGCCTGGAATGTGGGAGACCCGGGTTTGATCCCTGGGTCAGGAAGATCCCCTGGAGAAGGAAATGGCAACCCACTCCAGTATTCTTGCCTGAAGTATCTCATGGAGGGAGGAGCCTGGTAGGCTACAGTCCATGGGGTCGCAAAGAGTTGGACACGATTGAGTGACTTCACTTTCACTTTCATGCGTTCATGCTAAGTGGCTTCAGCTCTGTCCAACTCTGTGATCCTATGGACTATAGCCTGCCAGGCTCTATCTGTCCATGAAATTCTCCAGGCAAGAATACTGGAGTGGGTTGCCATACCTTCTACGATTTAAAAAAGTAATGTAATGTACCAAAACTGGTTGAATTGTACACTTGAAATAGGTGAATTGTATGGTATGTAGATCACACTCAATAAAACTGCTTAAGAAAAATGGTGACAACACTTACATTGCTCATGAACCTACAGCTGGTCAGGGCAAAATGGGTGGAGCTCATGTCTGCTCTGGGCATTCACTGGGCAGTTTGAAGGCTGGAGGTGGAGACCATGCTCAGTCATGTGTCTGGTGGTTGGTGCTGTCTGCTGGCGCCTGACTGGGGCCATGGCTGGAGCACTTATCTGTAGTCTTTGCTTCCTCATATGGTGATGGTATCCTGAGGGAGAGATATAGGCAAAAACAATCAATTATTAAGGATTAACCTTGGAAATCAGGTAGTGGTACTACTGCTACTACTGCTGCATTCTATTCCTTAAAAGTAGATCACCAAGTGTGACCCCCTACTCAAGCACAGAGTCATTAGACTCCATCTGTTGATGGGAGGAAGGTCTAAAGAATTTACGGGCATCTTGTTAAACCACAACAGACTGTCCTCTCTTCTCAGATTCTTTCACATTCTCTCCATGTGCAAAACATACTCATTCCCTCTCAAGACCCTTTAAAGCTCTCGTATGTTAAGGCATCAGGCTCAGACTTGATGTCCCCATTTCCACTAACTCAGATGCAGGTGCTGAGGAGGCTCCTCAGGGGTGATTTCTTGAACACAGCTTCTGGGTTACAGTTTCTCTGGATGATCTGAACACCTGTGCACTAATGAGATAGGCTGTTGGTTGGTTTTAGTCGCTAAGTCATGTCTGACTCTTGCGACCCCATGGACTGTTGCCTACCAGCCTTCTCTGCCCATGGGATTTTCCCGGCAAGAATCCTGGAGTGAGTTGCCATTTCCTTCTCCAGGGGGTCTTCCCAACCCACGAATCGAACCTGAGTCTCCTGTGTTGCAGGCAGATTCTTTACCAACTGAGCTATGAGGGAATCAACCCCTACAAACCCAACCTATGATGGTGGGATGGATAGGGTAACTGCTAAAGATACTTGTTCAAAAGGGGTAAGTGGGAGGCTTGCAGCAGCCACTGGTGCTGAGCAATTCTGAAATCCACCTGTTGTCTGTTCCTTGGTTAAGATTTAGCCCTACTGCCTAGAAATTATTTTCTACATCTCTGACCTCTGGACTCTTGGTTCTACACTCTGAATCATGCTTCCTTTTCCATAAGAAGTAGTCTGAGGGTGTAGCCTGCTTCCCACTCATACACGTTTGGGGGTCCAAATGCCTTTTTTTCATTTTGTACTTTCTCTTTAATTTTTCAACTTGGCATAATTCTTTTTAAAATGTTTTGGGTTTTATATGAATCCATTTATAATCTGCTCCATCAGACAAAAGCTATATCCACAAGTCTCTTCAAGAGAAGCCTCTTTTCTCAGGCTTCCTGTAAGGCTTGGAGGGGCAGGGGTTAACACTTTTCAGAGTCTGAAGGGGCTGTTCGACTGTTTGAAAGAGTCGGTGATGAGCCTTAAATCTCTCTGGGAAAGATTTTTAAGAAAAGGGCTTCACAGTATATAGCCTTGGCCTCATCTTTTGACCATATTTTCCTGACAGCACTCTGAATTTGATTCTTTGCCTGGAAGCTGTTTCTTAATCTTAGCATCATTTGTTATCTGGAGAAGCTAGGAATAAGAAATAATTTGAATTTCAAGCCCTATTCATCCTGGTTCCTTTATAGTGACAGTTATTTCTTTGACTTATTCTCTTTTCTTTCATTATACTATGGGGATAGAGAAGCAATTCAGGTAGTCCCTTGGAAGTTTGACTTCAAAATCTAGAAGTTGAGAGTTTTTAAATAAGAATGTTGCTAAACAGCCTTCCAGCTTCCAGTAACATTTTTATTTCTTTACTTCTTTACTTACCAATAGCCTCTTCAAGATCAATCATACTTCTCTTCAGGGCTCTTCCAACTTCCATGCAGCTCCGCAGCCCCAGATCTATGACCGCGTGTTTGATTCTTTGTTATGGCAGCACCAATGTGGCACCAAAATCTGTTCCCGGTTACCTGCTGCTATGTAACAAACAACTCCAAGTTTAGTGGCTTACCAAAATAACAACAGTCATTATGCTAAAAAATTCTATAACTTGGGGAAATCTCAGTAGAGAGAGCCCTTCTTTGCTCCATTTGACATTAACTGGGACACGTGGTCATGCTGGATTTGACATTGGGCAGTGGTGCCGGCTGTACACTGGGTCTCAGCAGGGTCTGCAGGGTCTCAGGGTCTCAGCAGGGTCTGCAGCTCATGGGGCTGCTTCAATTACTCACAATGTGGTGTTTAATGTAGGGGGAGAGAGAAGGGGCGTTGGTAGAGAGGGAGAAAGGAAGCTGAAGGGAGTTCTATCATCTTTAAAAAAAATGTTTAAATTGAAGTATAGTTGATTTTCAATGCTGTGTTACTTTGCTGCATACAGCAAAGTGATTCAGTTATATATATTTATATATATTCTTTTTCAGGTTATTTTCCATTTTAGGTTATTGTAAGACATTAAGTACAGTTCCCTATGCTGTGCACTAGATCATTCTTGTTTATTTTATATGCAGTAGTGCGCATCTATTAATCCCAAACTCCTAATTTATCCCTCACCCCACATTTCCCCTTTGGTAACTGTAAGATTGTTTTTTTTTTTTTTTTTATGTCTGGAAGTCTATCTCTGTTTTGTAAATAAGTTCATTTACAATGAGGTATCACTTCACACTGGTCAGAATGGCCATCACCAAAATGTCTATGAATAATAAGCACTGGGGAAGGTGTGAAAAAAAGGAGCCTCCCTTCTTGGCTCCAGTATGAAAGCTTTCACAGAGAGCTTGAGTCAGGTGATGACTTCTGGGGGACCAATCGCTGCAGCTAAAGGTACGGCAGGTAGAAAAGTGTGTTT
This sequence comes from Bos taurus, assembly GCF_002263795.3. Lineage (NCBI taxonomy): Eukaryota > Metazoa > Chordata > Mammalia > Artiodactyla > Bovidae > Bos > Bos taurus. Next base: position 4,565,551 of record NC_037355.1, read on the forward strand.
ACTTGTGTCTGTGATGAGGTGAGATTGTCTGTTGTGGGAAGAATGACTGATAAATAATCAGCCAGGACTTACTGTACAGCACAGGGAGCTCTACTCAACACTCTGTAATAACCTAAGTCGGCAAAGAATCTAAAAAAGAATGGATCCATGTATATGTATAAGTGAGTCACTTTGCTGTCTAGCAGAAACTAACACAACATTGTAAATCAACTGTACTCCAATGTAAAAGAAAAATTAAAAAAAGAACGAGAGCAACATGTGAATTTCAAAATGACGGATGTTAACAACATTCAAGAAGATTAGGATGAAAACACTCTCCAGAGTCCATTCATTTAGGTGTCCGAGCACCGCCGCATGGTGGGGAGTGTGGTGGATTACACAGTCCCTCCCCAAACCTGATCTCACAGATTGGATTGAAAAGTGCCTCTTATTAGAGATTTTCCAGAGACTCTTGTCCTAGTCCTCCAAAGGAAGCAAGGTAATCTTTGATTTGTCTCTGACTGTGGTAGCGTCTCGGGCGGCTTTGTGAGTTTATCTCATAAAGTCAGTCCATCAGCAGGTTATTATCTACATGTATATATAGTGTGGTGCTGATTGGCCCCACATCTCCTGTCACTGAATTGAAGGATGGCTGAAATCAATTGGCAGAATCAACTCTTCTATTTCTACATGGAGTGACAATTAGAAATAATTTACTCTGTTCAACCTGGGGGAGTCTGTAGTTAAAAACACCTCCGGGAGCTGTGAAAAGTTCGCCCAGTATTTATTTACATATTTAGTTTTAATTCTGTATATTTTCAGTTGAGGTGTGATTTACCTACAAGGAGCTGTGAAGTGTTTAGTAAGCAGCTCAGCATGCAGAGTGCACACCCCAGGATTGGGTGAGGCGACCTCGGGTCAGTGTGACAGTGCCCTTTCATACTGTCACCTGTCCTTGAGCACCAGTTCGCTCCTGGATAAACTGGGGATAATAATCCCTGTGCTGCTGTGTGGCTGGAAGGTTAACTGTGATAATGGTATGTGTGAGGTGCGTGGTGCACAGATATTGATGGATTGCTTGTTCTCCTTTCTCTGCCCACTCCTCACTCTCATCCCACATCCCTGGGTACCACAGGTTAGAAAATGCAGTCCAGAGTGGGGCTGCTTCTGAATCATCTCTTTGCCAGCAGTTAGCATCAGTAGCAGGCAGAAAATAAGATAGAATCGTTTGGCTTCTTATTTTGTATTTGGCAATAAGCAGCTTATTTGCACATAACCTGATTTCTTTCAAGCTGCAAAATTTCAGAAATGAGGTAAAGCAATATATACTAAAACATGCAGATTATAATGAGGCATTTAGAGTCTGACTGCTCTTCACATTTTCCTGGCAAACTACTTTTCTTCTCTGCGGACTAAATTTCATGACCTTGAGTTTCTTGTTCTCTGCCTCATTCTCTGTTGCGTGACATTGGATGACATTGAGAAAATGAAGTTGAAAGACTGCTTGGGCTTGAAAGAATTGGTTTCCCTGGTTTCGAGGGTAGTTGGAAAAAACATGAAAAAGGAAGAAAATGAGACATAAATGGAGGGCTAAAGACAAGGACAAAGAAGAGATTGACGAGAGATTGGTCCTCTGTTCTGGTCATTTTTCTGTGGGTCTCTGTCTTGTGACCTGTACTCTTGTGGGCAGAGACAGTGAAGATGCAGGTCCAAGATGATGACCTAATCCATTTAACATGCTCACTTACAGACATGGCGTCCATTTCTTCTGCATAACGGCAATGGCAATGTGCCCCTGCTCCTTCATGGGGCTTCCTGCATGGGGTGATGCGTCACTGGACAGACACTCTTTTTTTTTTTTTTTTAATAAACTGTCCAGACACTTAATTAAATCTTGCATCCCCTCTAATAAAAAAATCGACAGTAAGCATGCTGCTGCTTTATTGTAGATGACAGAGACACACCAGGGGAGAATGACTGGCTGTTCCCTTTGGTTTTCACAAGCTCTGTGGACATCGTCTGCTGCGCTCTCTGCCCATGGCTCCAGCTCCCAAACCCACGAGGACCGGAAGCATGGTGTGAATGCATTAGCTGCTCTGGAGGCCTTGTCTTTGGAAGACTAATTATGACCCACTTAAGAAAAGTTGTCTAGGAAAATTTGCATAAGTTTTCTGTAAGATTTGGACAGAAAATATATATATATGCTTGAAGATTTACCCAGGTCTTCGGTTGGATGGAGGCAGATGCTCTGGAGAAGGAAAGGACATCTCCTGGGTTGTGGGTGGAACGTTATGGAAAGAGTTGTTCACCTCTGCTTTGGTGGTGGTTGCTGGTCAAAACAATCTGGAGTCTTGACAAGGTTTTTAAGCAGCTCTCACTGCTGCCTCTGCCTGACTGAGTCACGAGTGTGGGTCCTGCATTGGCCTTTTGGGCCTGTTTGTCAAAGGAGGAAAGGCAGACCAAGTGAATCAAGGCGGCAAGGCATGCATTTGGAACAAGAACTGAGCGGGTTGTAAAGTTAATCAGCGAGGAGAGAGACGACCTCAGCCATCTAGTCTCCAAGCCCAGAAACTGAACAACTTTCTGTTGTGTTCTCTCAGTACATCCGTCAGATAATTCTGCCACCTCCCACCTCCCAGTTTCATTTGTCCACTCGTCCTAGCCTGAGAGTTGTTTTCATTGTATGTTTGTTTTCAGACAGTCAAATATCTCTGAAATAATAAGAAACTGGCCTGGAATTTGTGACATCTTCCCACTCCCATATGATTGTGTAGAACGTCCAGCCTAAGACCCAAAGACTGCACTTTTCCTGCCATCCCACCCTGGCAGGATCAAGTCCTGGGCTCTGTTAGGTCTCAACCCAGCTTCTCTGACTGCATTTCCTCCTGCACTGAATGGCAAGTCAGGCTAGAAAAACTGGGAGTCGTGCTAGACTCTCACCTTTCCCTAGACATTGAGCCACTACGTCTCTTGGATTTCATCTCCTGAATATCTTTCTTCTGTCCTTAGATCTATCAGGTTTTGCCTGGACTCATGCACTAGTCTCTCCGGGGTCCCCGCTTCCATTCCCACTCTCCTCCAATTTGGCTCTCACTACCGCCAGCTGCCCTTCTCCAGTGCCTGGGGGACCACTTTCTCTTTCACCTCTGTCCACGATTAACATCCTCAGGATAAATGTTAAACTTGGTCTATAGCAACACCTTCTTGCCCTGACCACTCTCTGGCCTGCTGATTTCATTTCTTGCCACTCCTTTCCCCCATGTAGCCCCCTCTCCAGTCTGTCATAGTCCCTGGAGGTGGCTGCCTTTCCCATATGGCACTTCGCCTTTGCCTGCATGCACTGCTCCCTTTCCATCTTAGATCCTACGAGCCATCAAGACTTGGTTTCAGGGTCCCTTCTGTTGAGTGCTCTGTAGGTTTCCCTAAGCCTCATATACAGCATGTGTTAATATAGCTGTTTGCTGTGGCCTTGGCTGAACTGTAAGCTGTCTTCTGGGAGAAGCAGACTCTCCCTAATTTCAGCCTTTGTCCTCCGCACCTAGCATCATGCCTGGTCAGGGTAGACTCTCAAGAAATGGTTGTTGGATGAACTAATGAATGTTTAAGATACATCTTATCAATAAATGATGATGATGATCACTGTTATCATGTTGTTAATAGTTGATAATTCTACTAACAATTGAATCATAAACTATTAGTACCTTTCAGGTCACAAAGTCAAATTCTGCCACTTACCAGCTGTGTGAGCTTGGACAAATTACCTAATCCTTGCAAGCTGCTGTTTTCCCATCTGTAAAATGGGATAATAGAGTTGAGAACTAAATGAGATGATGTAGAATAAATATATGGGTTATATATAACACTGAATGAATGTCAGTTACTACAATTAAAACCACCATTAAATATTTAGATATTATGAGTCTATGTAGATAATGTTTTAAACTTACTGTCTTTGTATTTTTCTATTTAAATTTGTTTGCAAACAAGATTTTGTCATAGTAGTAGCTGAAATACCTTGGAGTGACAAATTTAGTGGCTTCCTAGAGCAGAGAGAAACCAGAAAGCCTATAGCAGAGGGACTCTTGAATATTTCACAGTAGACAAACAAAGTTATTTTCCGTCACGGCCATGTATTGGGTGGGATGACCTTTATCAGTTGATGACAGTGATGTAGCAGAAGGGACAGTTTTCCACTTGCCCTTTATACAATGTGCCAGCTTGTCTCCTAACACAAACTGGGTTACAATTGACAGGCTTGAGAGAATGCTAACCTGATGGAAGCTTATTGTTTGGGAGGAGGCGGGCACTAAGGCAGCCCGTTAGCTCTGGGATGTGGTGACTTGCATGTCCCCGGGGTGGCTGTGAATGAATGCCTGCTGCCTGAGTCACTGCAAGAGCAGCTCATGTAATTAGCTCCTCTGGGAGTTTGTTTTTCACTGAGGCTTGTTCATAATGAATTTTTACTGCCCTGGACTTGATCATTTTGTATTCTTGTGACTTTCTGTCTTTGTTAGCTCTCTTTCTCTCCTTGCCAGAACGTCACAGGATGTTTTCTGCTCACTGTTTCTTGCAGCTTCATTTTTGCATTTCCCTCCACTTTACTACTTCCCGTTAGTTTTCTACCATTGAGCGATTCTTCATGAGGGCTGTCTGTGAACTTTGCAAGTTTGCTCCTTCTCCAGACGGTTCTGAGAAGCAGAGGGAATGTGTGGAGGTTCAGCCTGGTGGTTGTGGTGGAGGGATGTGCTGCTGAGAACAGGTCCACTTAGGTTGTCTCCCTAGTTCTGGTACCAACTGCATGGATGACTGCAGGTAATCAACTTCATCGCTTTAGGAAGCCTGTGGAAGGATTACGTTTTTGTTTGGAGTGAGGGCCACAGGCAGTCCTGATCAGGAAAATTAAAAATGGAAAATGCATGTGTCCTTCTGCAACTTCTTCCAGAGCCAGATCTGTTTGGTGTGAGAAACACTTCATCTACTAAATGGGTGCAATTGCATTTACCCTGTTCACTCCCCTGAACCTGTGAGAAACAAAGAGAATAATGGGCACTTTCAAACTGCGGTGCTGGAGAAGACTCTCGAGAGTCCCTTGGACAGCAAGGATCATCGGTGTAGCAAGGAGATCGAACCAGTGAATCTAAAAGGAAGTCAGGCCTGAATATTTACTGGAAATGCTGATGCTGAAGCTGAAACCCCAATACTTTGGCCCCCTGATGCGAAGAGCTGACTCACTGGAAAAGACCCTGATGCTGGGCAAGCTTGAAGGCAGGAGGAGAAGGGGAGAAAGCGGATGAGATGGTTGGATGGCCTCACCAACTCAATAGACATGAGTCTGAGCAAACTCAGGGAGATAGTGAAGGACAGGGAAGCCTGGCATTCTGCAATCCATGAGGTTGCAAATAGTTGGACATAGCGACTGAACAAAGACAACAATGGATGCGGAAAGTGGGCTGATTCAAAGAGCTTTGCCAAAATGTTAACAGGGCCTGTCTCTGGTTGGGATGTTGTAGATAATGGTCTCTGTTAATCCTTTCTACATTACAAAAAAAAAAAAAAGCAGGAGAGAAAAGTTTTTAGGAGGGAAAATAACATGCTTTGGAAAGTTAGAAATCTGATAAAATCCTCAGTACCACAGCTTGGGACTTAGCCTCTTGTTTCAAATGAGTGAATCTTGCTGAGATTAATATTTTATACATATCTATGGAATCAGAAATTCACTCACATCATTTAAATAAGAATTTCTGTCTATCAAAACAGTGCGTGAAGATGTAAACCTTTGTTTTTCTTGACTCATAGCATGAAATGCTCACTTACATCCTGTGAATTTGAGGCAGATTCACAAAAACTTGGCAATTTATGTTAATCAAGTCATATCTGACTCTTTTGCCACCCCCATGGACTGTAACCCACCAGGCTCCTCTGCCATGGAATTCTTCAAACAAGAATACTGCAGTGGGTTGCCGTTTCTTACCCAGGGATCGAACCTGGGTCTCCTGCATCACAGGTAGATTCTTTACCATCTGCTGCTGCTAAGTCACTTCATTGGGTCTGACTCTGTGGGACCCCATAGACGGCAGCCCACCAGGCTCTGCCATCCCTGGGATTCTCCAGGCAAGAACACTGGAGTGGGTTGCCATTTCCTTCTCCAATCTTTACCTTCTGAGCCACTAGGAAAGGCAGTATTTACAGCTCCTCAACACTTTTGTGTCTATGTATTTTCTTCAGAATGCCAGAAGGCTGTGATTTTCAGGCTGTGTTCTCAGGGGTCCCAGGCTGGAGGAGGGGACCATCCAGAGCACCAGAGCACCTGGGCTTTGTCTGTTCTTAGGACTCCTGTAAGGTTTCATCACAAAATGGGTTCCATTGCTAAAAAAGCAAAGCAAAACAAACCAAAAATACAAGAAGTAAGCAAAAATACTTGAGAAGTATCATGATAAGGACTTAAAGATGACAGCTTGGAAACCCTGAAACTTTGTAGAGAGGAAAGAAGAGATATCCCTTCTGTCTCCAGGTTTCTTTTTCATATCTCATGAAAGCTTGACCTTAGAGTGTCTAAAAACAGTATACCTCATAGGGGCTCAGCCTAGAAGGATGATGGCGCTTGAGTCTAATGAGGTTCTGAATAGTGAGTACAGGATTGGCAAGTGTGGTTTGCCAATCATACTGAAACAAATCCTTCTAGTTACCCACAGAGCATGAGTACTTCCTATGAGCTCATACAAGGGTGGTTTTTCAGCATAAACAGCAGTGTGCTTCCAGTGCCATTCGTCCTGGTCAAGGATGTTATTCCGTGTCCATTCCACTTAGAGGGATTCATTTTCTACTTGGCAGGTGGAACCAATTGCTTTGGATCCACCATGCAAATCTCCACATTCTAAACCAAACTCCTATTAATGAAACTTCCCAAATTTTAAACAAAACAAACAGATACACAGAGCCCACCATTACCTCTTTAGACAAAAGAAAAAGAGGATGTGGATGGAAGGATATGCTCATTCAAGATCAAGGAAGCATCCTGCTCCTCTCTGCCTCTCTCTCTGTGTCTCTCTGTCTTTCAGGATAGCAGCTGTTTGGATGCTGGCCGTGGGACTGAGAAAATCAGCTGGTCATTTCTTCCCACCCATTAGACTTTTCCCACTAATGTCCCAGTCCCCTATTATGGTGTGAAAAACCACTATTGTTCAACATCGGTGTTTGGACAATTAGATTTCTATAGGGAAAAGTTCTCATCCAAAAGTGAATAGAAAAATATGCCATGATTAATGTCGTTTATGGGAACTGAACTTTTGGGGCTAGTACATCATGAGAAATTCTGGGCTGGAAGAAGCACAAGCTGGAATCAAGATTGCCGGGAGAAATATCAATAACCTCAGATATGCAGATGACACTACCCTTATGGCAGAAAGTGAAGAGGAACTAAAAAGACTCTTGATGAAAGTGAAAGAGGAGAGTGAAAAAGTTGGCTTAAAGCTCAACATTCAGAAAACGAAGATCACGGCATCCAGTTCCATCACTTCATGGGAAATAGATGGGGAAACAGTGGAATCAGTGTCAGACTTTATTTTTGGGGGCTCCAAAATCACCAAAGATGGTGATTGCAGCCATTAAATTAAAAGACGCTTACTCCTTGGAAGGAAAGTTATGACTAACCTAGATAGCATATTCAAAAGCAGAGACATTACTTTGCCAACAAAGGTCTGTCTAGTCAAGGCTATGGTTTTTCCTGTGGTCATGTATGGATGTGAGAGTTGGACTGTGAAGAAAGCTGAGCACCGAAGAATTAATGCTTTTGAAATGTGGTGCTGGAGAAGACTCTTGAAAGTCCCTTGGACTGCAAGGAGATCCAACCAGTCCATTTTAAAGGAGATCAGTCCTGGGTGTTCATTGGAAGGACTGATGCTAACGCTGAAACTCCAATACTTTGGCCACCTCATGCAAAGAGTTGACTCATTGGGAAAGACTTTGATGCTGGGAGGGATTGGGGGCTGGAGGAGAAGGGGACGACAGAGGATGAGATGGCTGGATGGCATCACCGACTCGATGGACATGAGTTTGAGTGAACTCCGGAAGTTGGTGATGGACAGGGAGGCCTGGCGTGCTTTGATTCATGGGGTCACAAAGAGTCGGACACCACTGAGCAACTGAACTGATCTGAACTGAGGACCATAGCTGAGCACTCCTCCTCCCCCTGGTGGCAGCATGTATTAATTGCAGGCAGAACGTTTGGGCAGGGAGTCACTTGCTCTGCAGACTCTGTGAGGTGATGACAGTCACCCCTCTCTTCCAGAAATGTTGCTATGAGGTCAGATACCCTGACAGTGGACTTACTCTTTTGATAGAGCTTATTTCTGGTCCAGTTGAAGTGACGGTACTTCCTTATTACACTTACATCAAAGGTTAGATTTCTTATAACATGGGGATTACATCAGACTTCTCCAAAGCCCAGAGCAGACTTTTTAAAATATTGGTCTGACTCTGGTTTATAACTTACAGTTTAGAGTCTGCTCTGGAGACTTTTGTGTCATTGATTGGGCTATTATCCCTTTACCCCCTCAGCGTTCTCCTCAATTCAGTGTTTTCCTCAGACTCAGCCTCCTAGCTCCTGTCCCGCCTTCCTGCATATCCACCTCTGCTATTGATGCCAGCTGTTGGGATGAGGAGCGCCCAGAACAGAGGTTCATCCACTCCCTCCCTTCTTCTTCCCTCTCTTGGGGGTTGTGGAGCTTCATCTGTTCACCTGAGGAGTGTCTGGGGCAAGTTTGCAACTGTCTGGACAGTTAATTCTCCAGGTCAGTGGCTTTCTCAGCTTTTTGCAGTGACCCACAGAAAGAAATACACCTGATCCTACACATACACGGACAAAAATACAGCCCCCTCCACACTGTGTTTGTTCTGTTTAGCTCAGGAAAAATGAATGCTGGTCTCCATCCTTAAAATCGATATTAGCACCCACTAATGGGTGGGCCAGCATTTGAAAAATACTGTTCTGGTCCCCCGGAGCTTCCTTGGTGGCTCAGACAGTAAAGGATCTGCTTGCAATACAGGAGACCCAGGTTCAATCTCTGGGTCAGGCAGATCCCCTGGAGAAGGAAATGGCAACCCACTGCAGTATTTTTGCCTGGAGAGTTCCATGAACAGGGAAACCTGGCGGGATACAGTCCATGGGGTCACAAAGAATCAGACACGACGGAGGGACTAACACTGTCTTTCTTTCACTCTGGTCCCTCAGATGACTCACACCCCCTGCCTGGGGCTGGGGCAGTTCTGCTCCTCTGGGCTATCTCCAGGGACACTTAAGGGCCCCTGTTCTGCCTTGGTCTTCAGGAAACCTGGAAACCCCTTTTCCTCAAGAAACAGCAGGGCTCCAGGAGGGACTTTGCCTTTTCCCGACTCCCCCACTCTGCTTTCTCCTCAGGGACTTCTCACCATATTTGAAGGTGGCACCAGAGTGGCCTGTGGGTTCTGAACTCTGCCAACCTTAAGCCGCAAGTGAGATGCACTTTACCCTTCTTTCAGACACCCCTGGACTTCAAGATGGTTTTCCTAAGGCCTTTGACCTTGGGGAGAGAAACAGTAATCCCTGTCTGCAGGACTCTATTTGGTGTCATGGGCTCTGTTCTCCCCACCCGCCAAGACAGCCTTTTGTCCTTGGCTTCTGTGTGCACACACAGGGCAGACAAGTCCTGGAATCCCCATCAGTGGTCTATGATATGACAGGTGGATCCAGAGCCTGACTTGAGGACTTGTTATCTTCTGTTCTGAACCATGGCCCTTGTCCATTGTAATCCCAACATCACTGAAACAGTTCCATCTCTTCCCAGGAAGGCAGGTTCACACTGGTTATTTTGCCTTCCCGATTCTTACTCTGGCTCAGTGAGGCTCGTCGTCCAGGTGACCATGAGTACCGAGTGCCCAGCACAGCTTTGCTCTTAACAAACAACATGCCAGCTGCCACTTGACCAGATACACTCTCTTCTTTGCAGGATCGGGTTTTTGTCCACTCCTGTTCTCTGCTGTCCCCTTCACCATGGGTGGGTTCTCCAGGCTATGGGGTCCCTGTGTGTTTCTAGAAGCAGAGAGTTGGGTCCGTAGCGTCCTGTTTTGGCTCCAGGCCCTCCACCCAAGTTGCTGCCAATCTTGGTCATGAGAGATCACAAAGAGGGCTACAGGAGTGTAGAAGTGGACAGGGGGTCAGCCCAGGTCCCCACTAACCACAAGGAGGTCCTCAGTGGTCAGGCTCCATGGAGAGGCCATGATCAAAGCGGACTGAGTTCTCCCTTGGTTACTGAGTTTAATGATTCTCATACTTTATACCCATGAGATACATCCTGGCATAATGGTGCTGTTTTTACCACGTGCTGGGAAAGTCAAGTTTGTCCTGCCTGAGTCAGTCCCTGTGCCCACACACTGAGGGGTGGTCCCAGACATCAGGGGGTGACCCAAACCACCAGTGGGCGAGGCTGGCCTGTGAGTTTTGGATAAACGGCACCCCAGAGTCGGCTGTGGCCCCTGTACTGGAACGCTTGCCCTGGCATTGCCAGGGTGTCATGGGCAGGGTCAGGACGGCCATACAGGGGGCAGAAGGGCAGTAGTAAGTCTGTTCCTCCTCTGGCCTCACAGCCTCTCTCTCTAGCAGAGCCTGACAGGACCCTATGACAGCCACAAGGGTGGGTGTTCCACTAAGTTCCAGCCCCGGCAGGACAGAGCTCCTCTCCTTGTCCCTGGGCAGGTGTAAGGGCTGGGGCAACAGGGAAAGCCCTCCTCGTGGACGCCTGGGGAGCAGCAGGGAGGCATAATAGCCATGAGGTCACTACCATGATATAGTGACCACAGTCGTGTTAGTCGCTCAGTCATGTCTGATTCTTTTCGACCCCCTGGACTGTAGCCCGCCCGCCAAGCTCCCCTGTCCGTGGAATTCTCCAGGCAAGACTACTGGAATGGGTTGTCATTACCTGCTCCAGGGGATCTTCTCAACCCAGAGATCAAATCTGGGTCTCCTGCATTGCAGGCGGATTCTTTCCTGTGTGAGCCACTAGGGAAGCCCATTTCCTGTGTGTGTGTGTGTGTGTGTGTGTGTATTAGTCACTCGTCTGTGTCCCACTCTTTGAGACTCCATGGACTGTAGTCTAGTAGGCTCCTCTGTCCATGGGATTCTTCAGGCAAAAATACTGGAGTGGGTAACCATTTCCTCCTCCAGGAGATCTTCCCAACCAAGGGACTGAACCTATGTTTCCTGCATTGCAGGCAGATTCTTTACCGTCTGAGCCACCAGGAAAACCCATTTCCTCCCTACATGATGTCAAAGACAATATCCCCAAATTAGTTGACTTAGTAGGGGCCGGTTCTTACAGGTGGATAGTATCACCCCAAAATGCATTTAGGTAAAATCGATTCTGAGGTGGTCAGTACATTGTGGTCCCAAATCACGTGGCTCTGCTGCTCTGTCCTAATTCAGGATGTGGTTTTAGAATCCAAGAGAAGAGACATGGATGTACTGCATGATCCTTCTGGAAATACACACATTCCTTCTTAGGCTTTGATAGGTAAGGGTCAATGGTGAGATTTTACCTCCTTGCAGGAATCTGGTGTGCAACAACTCAGGAGTGTTCATTCAGAGAGGACTTTTGTGCTTGATAGAATCAACCTAGTTGTAGAGTTGTCATGTTAATGCCATCAGTACTTGGTCATGAATATTATTACATGTTTTTTTTCTTAGAAAACCAGTGCATTAGTGCCTAGTACCACTTGTGTGCTGGTGTTTGCAAGATAATAAAGTAGATGGACATGTAGCAAAAGATTAGCAGTGAAAAACTCAGAAAGTCTTTGTCTTGCTTAGTCCTACAGGTGCTTTTTTCTCTCTTTTCTTCATGGACACCAATGGTGCTCACTATAATTTTATATGGCACACCTATGGGTATTTCTGCAAATGCAAATGATGGAATTTTGTATTGGTGTGTCATGGTGGTCCTTGAAGGACTTCCTGACTTTCAGATGGCTCTGAACCACTGGTACCCTGGAAGCTAAAGCCCATGCTACCTACACGTGTGAACGGAGGATGGGCTGGGAGGGAGAAGGAGGGCCAGGAAGCTGATGCACTGTTTACATTATGATAAAGGATGCACACAGCAAGACTTGGCATAAACTCCTCCATAGTTGACAATCCTCCAGGTGCTGGGCTACATGGAATGTATGCTGAATTTTACACAGATGTCCTCTGAGTCAAATTAAATCTGAATCAACAAGTTGGGCCCTCACAACAATCTCTTTGAATCATTTTTACTTTTTGTAACAACTCTGCCACTTGTATTTTTTTAAACTGTTCACAGGTTTTTTTTTTTTTTTTTTTGCCATTTCAGAATTAGTGGCACAAGTTGATTATTCAGGTATCTTCAGATGAGGAAACTATTTAATACAAAAATTAAATAACCCCAAGGTCACAAAGTTGGTCCCAGTGAATCCAGGACAAAAATATGGGTCTTCTGATCCGTAAGCAAAGAAATCATTTAAAATTTTTGATTTTCTTTTCATCTTAGAAGATCTTAATCAGAGAGAAAGGAATCACACCACTCCATTTTTAAATGTTTACCTGATCATTTGTACATCTTTAGATACTTATCTTTAGGATAACATACAATCTATGGCACTTATCTTTAAGATTCTAGTTTTCAGGATTATAATGCCAAGGTTTGTTCTGAGAGTGTGCATATAGCCCTCTTCACTCACTCCATAAATATTGACTGGGTTAGATGCTAGGTAGAAAGCCGTCCACAAAGTAACATCGTCTTCCACCTATAGGAGCTCAGTCCTCCCACTCCTGGGCAGTAAGGCTGGGAGTCCCCATCTGGGTCCAGGAGTTGGACTTATGGACCAAGTAAGAGTTATTGATCCTCCAACTTCTCTTATTTTTTTAACTCAGGGGCTTGGAAGCTCTGCTCTTGGAGTCATGCTTAACTAATGAAGGGCCTGATGGCCAGGAACCACGACTATATGCCACATGGAACCACGTGGGGAATTTATTTGGTTCTATCAATAGAAAGACATTTGCTCCTTGGGAGAAAGGAGCACTATGACAAAACTAGACAGTGTATTAAAAATCAGAGACATCACTTTGCTGACAAACGTCTGTATAGTCAAAGCTATGGTTTTTCCAGTACTTATGTATGGATGTGAGAGTTGGACCATACAGAAGGCTGAGTACCAAAGAACTGATTCTTTTAAATTGTGGTGCTGGAGAAGACTTTTGAGAGTTCCTCTCACAGCAAGGATATCAAGCCAGCAATCCTAAAGGAAATCAATCCTGACTATTCATTGGAAGGACTGATGCTGAAGCTCCAATACTTTGGCCACCTGGTGCGATGAGCTGACTCATTGGCAAAGACCCTGATGCTGGGAAAGACTGATAGTAGGAGGAGAAGGGGGCAGCAGGGAATAAGACGGTTGGATGGCATCACTGACTCAATGGACATGAGCTTGAGCAAACTCTGGGAGACAGTGAAGGACAGGGGAGCCTGGCATATTGTAAACCACGGGGTCACAAAGAGTTGGACACAACTTAGTGACTGAACAGCAATAGTCAATACAAAGGACTTGAGGTGTTTCTTTCTCTGTTTTAAATATATATATATATATATATATATATATGTATATATATGATTGAAGTATAGTTGACTTACAATGTTTCAGGTACACAGCAAGATGATTCAATTATGCAAATACACGTATATTATTTTTGAAATTATTTTCCATTATAGGTTATTATAACATATTGACTATGGTTCCCTATGGTATACAGTAAACCTTTGTTGCTTGTTGCATATCTATTTTTATTTTTTATTTTATTTTATTTTTTGTTGTAAAGATATACCTCCTTTTGACTTTATTTATTTATTTTTTTGGCTGGAATTTCCCTCTTTACAGGGAAAACTTTATTTTTTTTTTAATTTTATTTTATTTTTAAACTTTAAATAATTGTATTAGTTTTGCCAAATATCAAAATGAATCCATCACAGGTATACATGCATTCTATTCATCCTAAGTCAAACAAGTAGAATAAAAATGCCATAACTTTTTTAGTTAGGAAAAAATTCATAAGTTTTCTAAAATATTATATATATATATGTATGTATGTATACAGAAGCATTTCTACTACACTTGATAAAGGCTTGAGATAGAACATCAGAAAAAAGAAGAGATGGAAAAATTGAACAGCATAAACTGAATGAAACGGGAGCACTGAATATGAAACACAAAAAGTTAAACAAACTAGATAAAAGTAAAAGATCATCATATACTCCAATTGTTTTTAAACATGACTGCTCATTAGAAACATATCTGGAGCTCTGGAGAAAAAAAGCAATACCTGAGCATTTACATTTTTCAAAAAAATCTCAAGATAATTCTGATATGCATTTGGATTTTAAAAAGCGATTACAGGTTTTTCTATTAGATCCTACTTTTGGTGATAGAGAGTTCTATTATTTTTCAGTTGACCAATCATGATACAATGGTATTAAATGACTAATAGTTACATAATCACAATAGTGAAAGATGTTTATCAGTTTTCACAATCAATAGCCAGACAAAAAATAAAAGATAATTACAATTGTAAGCTATAATGGGAACATGATTAACTTGAATATAAAACAGTTACATAAATTTGGGGGGGGGGAGGGGAGTCAAACAGAGTGATGTGGTAAGTGGAAGTGCATACATGCTCAGGTTTTCATCCACCCAGTCAGTCTATATCTTTTGGTTGGTGCATTTAATCCATTTACATTTAAGGTAATTATTGATATGTATATTACCATTTTGTTTTGGGTTTATTTACTGGAGGTCTTTTCCTTCTCTTGTGTTTCCTGCCTAGAGAAGTTCCTTTAGCATTTGTTGTAAAGCTGGTTTGGTGGTGCTGAATTCTCTTAACTTTTGCTTATCTGGAAAGCTTTTAATTTCTCCATCATATCTGAAGGAGAGTCTTGCTGGGTAGAGTGTTCTTGGTTGTAGGTTTTTCCTTTTCATCACTTTTAATATAATCATGCTCCCTTCTGGCTTTTAGAGTATCAACTGATAGCCTGATGGGAGTTCCCTTGTGTGTTATTTGCCACTTTTATTATGACAAATATGTTATGTTGTATGTTATTTGTTGTTTTTTCCTTGTTGCTTTTAATATTTTATCTCTGTATTTAATTTTGTCCGTTTGATTACTATATGTCTTGGTATGTTCCTCCTTGGGTTTATCCTTCCTGGGACTCTCTGTGATCCCTGGACTTGGTTGGCTATTTCCTTTCCCATGTTCAGGAATTTTTCAGCTATTATTGCTTCAAATATTTTCTCAGGCCCTTTCTCTCTCTGCTCTCCTTCTGGGACTCCTATAATGCAAATGTTGATGCATTTAATGTTGTTCCAGAGGTCTCTTAAGCTGTCTACATTTCTTTTCATTCTTTTTTTTCTATATTCTGTTCTGTGGCAGTGATTTCCACCATTCTGTCCTCCAGGTCATTTATCCATGCTTCTGCCTAAGTTATTCTGCTATTGACTCCTTCTAGTGTTATTTGTCTCTATTTTTTTTTTTTTGTTGTTGTTGTTCTTTAGTTCTTCTAGGTCTTTGGTAAACATTTCTTGCATCATCTCAATCTTGCCTCCATTCTTTTTTGGAGACCCTGAATCATCTTCACTATCATTATTCTCAGAGATGGCAAGAATACACAGAAGAACTATACAAAAAAGATCTTCATGACCCAGATAATCACGATGGTGTGATCACTGACCTAGAGCCAGACATCCTGGAATGTGAAGTCAAGTGGGCTTTAGAAAGCATCACTATGAACAAAGCTAGTGGAGGTGATGGAATTGCAGTTTAGTTATTCCAAATCCTGAAAGATGATGCTGTGAAAGTGCTGCACTCAATATGCCAGAAAATTTGGAAAACTCAGCAGTGGCCACAGGACTGGAAAAGGTCAGTTTTCATTCCAATCCCAAAGAAAGGCAATGCCAAAGAATGCTTAAACTACCACACAATTGCACTCATTTCACACGCTAGTAAAGTCATGCTCAAAATTCTCCAAGCCAGGCTTCAGCAATATGTGAACCGTGAACTTCCTGATGATCAAGCTGGTTTTAGAAAAAGCAGAGGAACCAGAGATCAAATTGCCAACATCCGCTGGATCATGGAAAAAGCAAGAGAGTTCCAGAAAAACATCTATTTCTGCTTTATTGACTATGCCAAAGCCTTTGACTGTGTGGATCACAATAAACTGTGGAAAATTCTGAAAGAGATGGGAATACCAGACCACCTGATCTGCCTCTTGAGAAATCTGTATGCAGGTCAGGAAGCAACAGTTAGAACTGGACATGGAACAACAGACTGGTTCCAAATAGGAAAAGGAGTATGCCAAGGCTGTATATTGTCACCCTGTTTATTTAACTTATATGCAGAGTACATCATGAGAAATGCTGGACTGGAAGAAGCACAAACTGGAATCAAGATTGCCGGGAGAAATCTCAATAACCTCAGATATGCAGATGACACCACCCTTATGGCAGAAAGTGAAGAGGAACTAAAAAGCCTCTTAATGAAAGTGAAAGTGGAGAGTGAAAAAGTTGGCTTAAAGCTCAACATTCAGAAAACAAGGATCATGGCATCCGGTCCCACCACTTTATGGGAAATAGATGGGGAAACAGTGGAAACAGTGTCAGACTTTATTTTTCTGGGCTCCAAAATCACTACAGATGGTAACTGCAGCCATGAAATTAAAAGACGCTTACTCCTTGGAAGGAAAGTTATGACCAACCTAGATAGCATATTCAAAAGCAGAGACATTACTTTGCCAAAAAAGGTTCGTCTAGTCAAGGCTATGGTTTTTCCTGTGGTCATGTATGGATGTGAGAGTTGGACTGTGAAGAAGGTTGAGCGCTGAAGAATTGATGCTTTTGAACTGTGGTGTTAGAGAAGACTCTTGAGAGTCCCTTGGACTGCAAGGAAATCCAACCAGTCCATTCTGAAGGAGATCAGCCCTGGGGTTTCTTTGGAAGGAATGATGCTAAAGCTGAAACTCCAGTACTTTGGCCACCTCATGCGAAGAGTTGACTCATTGGAAAAGACTCTGATGCTGGGAGGGATTGGGGGCAGGAGGAGAAGGGGACGACAGAGGATGAGATGGCTGGATGGCATCACCGACTCAGTGGGTGTGAGTCTCAGTGAACTCTGGGAGTTGGTGATGGACAGGGAGGCCTGGCGTGCTGCGATTCATGGGGCCGCAAAGAGTCAGACACGACTGAGCAACTGACTGATCTGATCTGATCATTATTCTGAATTCTTTTGCTGGAAGGTTGCCTATCTCCACTTCATTTAGTTGTTTTTCTGGGGTTTTATCTTGTCCCCTCACCTGGGACCTAACTTTCTGCTTTTTCACCATGATTAACTTTGTGTGATTTGGTTTTTGTTTTAGCTGCTGTGATACTTGTGCTTCTTCTGTCTGCCCTCTGATGGATGAAACTAAGAGGCTTGTATAAGCTTCTTGATGGGAGGGACTGGTGATGGGGAAAACTGGGTCTTGCTCTGGTGGGCAAGGCCTTGCTTAATAAAGCATTAATCCAATTATCTGCTCCTGGATGGGGCTGATAGTTGTTTGGCCTGAGGTGACCCAGCCCTGGGGTCTACAGCCTCTGTGGTAGGGTTAATGGCAAACTCGAAGAGGGTTTACTCCAAAGGGGAACTTTCTGTGCTTCCGTCCCTGTGGTGAGCCCTGCTGACCCGCACCTCCACAGGAGGCCCCCCAACACCAGCGGGTAGTTTAGGTGCAGCCTCCTGTGGGGTCACTGCTCCTCTCCTCTGAGTCTTGGTCCATGCAAAATTTTGTTTGTGCCCTGCAAGACTGGAGCCTCTGTTTCCCTCAGTCCTCTGGAAGGCCTATAATCAAGTCCTGCCAGCCCTGAAGGCCAGATTCCCTGGGGATTCCCGGTCCCTTTGCTGTGTCCCAGACTGGGAATCCTGCCGTGGGGTTCAGAACATTCACAGCAGTGTGAGAATTTCTGTGGTAGTATTGTTCTCCAGTCTGTGGGTCACCCACCTGGTGGGTATGAGATTTGATTTTATTGTGATTGCACCCCTCCTACCATCTTGCTGCAGCTTCTTCTTTGTCTTTGGATGTGGGGTATTTTTTTGGTGGGTTCCAGGGTCCTCCTGTCGATGGTTGTCCAACAGCTAGTTGCAATTTTGGTGCTTTTGCAGGAGGACATGAGTGCAAGCCCTTCTACTCCCCCATCTTGAAGCGGAAGCCTTGAAGTGTTTCTTGTATCTACTTTCAGTTACTGTTGCATTCCTGCTCTGGGAAAATATTCCTACTCACTCCAGTTTTTTTTTTTTTTTAAATCTTCAAGGTTCCTGAGGACTCTAGGTCTAAAACTGGAGAGCCTTTAAGTCCCAGTAGCCTCTCCTTACTATTTATAGGGGCATTGCTTGAAACCAGTACAAATGCAGGCTCACAGCTGAAAGGGTTGCTGTTTAGTAGTCATTCTGATCACTGGCTGCTGTTTTGTGATTTCTCTCTATTAACATCGCCTTTGAATTGAAGGTCACAGTTTTATTTGTTGTGGTGCTTCAGCCAAAAGAAAACAGCTTAGTTCTATTTTGTTCCAAGGAACTAATATTCTAGCATGCTTGATTCCTCCTGATTGGATTTCAGCCTAATTGGAATGGCTCTGGCTGGGGAAAAGAATTTATTTAATCTTCTTAGGTTTTTTTGGAATATGCCATTTTATCTCTATCCCTTTGTGCCACTCAAAGAATTTAAGCTGTTTATGTTGCCATGCCATTAGCCAGAGATCAGTTTAGGAGAATCCTTTGGCATGAGGCATCGAGTTTGGAGTATTCTATTTGTCCATTGTTGAAGGGGACAGGCATATCAATGTGGTTCGCATTATATTTTTAAAATGACGGTGGTTGGTTAACAGTGCACTCCTAATATTCTGAGTTCCATTAGAGATGGATATATTGAAAGATGTTCTATAAAAAAAAAATGAAGTCTGAAAAGATTACAGGTTGTGATGATTACTAACAAAAGGATGAGAGAGCCTGTGGTTTTTGAGTGGTGACAAGCAGATGTGTCCAACTAATTCTGTATGGAAACACCAGCGGAGCAAATTACTCATGAAAAGCCTGTTCATAGGAACTAATTGAATGCCATGTCCAGTTTAATAGTGAAAATGGAGTGCAGCCAAAACCAGTGGAGAGAGGTGATGAACAGACATTTGAACTCTCACTTGTCTGACTTCTACAGAAGGTTCACAGGGCTGAGACACATCACCTCAGTCCCAAACCCTCAGACAGATGTGGAGAAAGATAAAGGAGCTCATGAAGGAGAAGCTCAGAAGAGACCACTTGGATTTGCAATAACGTCATTCTACAAGAGGTCTGGGAATCAATGGCTGAATCTTTGAGCTGTGCCACTGCTTTCCAGAAATGCCCATAGCCTTGCAGGTGTGGTCAGTCTGCTGTAAAGCTTTGTCCTTTTCATCCTAATAAACCTTCAGTATTCAGTCTACAGAGGTGTTCCATTTATCAGCCGTGTGCCTAGATTGCTAAGTGAGTTAGTAACTGACTGAGTGAGTTAGTAATTGCCTAAGTGTTTAAGCCATTTTGGTAATGACGGATCATATATCTAAATTCAATTAAAATGAGGAACATGTCATAAAAAGTTGTTTCACGTAGGAAGATCTGCCAATATATTTTAAACAAGAGTTCCTCTTTCACAGTTTATACAGTTTTAAATGGCTGAAAAAAGACACGCCCGACTGTGGTTACTTCATAATTAGTGCTAGTTGACCCCAGGTAGGCACCCTACTTGCTGTTACCTGAATGAACCAGCTGATAATTACCTTTTATTTCTAAAAGTGGAATTTATCTATCAAAATTCATATTTATTTATTGAAGAATAGTTGATTTGCAATGTTGTGTTAGTTTCACGTGTACAGCAAAGTGATATATATATTAATAATATAATATATATATATAATGTGTGTATATATAATATATATATATATATATAATGCCCAATGGCATTAATGGTAAAGAACCTGCCTGCCAATGCAGGAGATGCAGGAGACCCAGGTTTGATCCCTGGGTCGGGAAGATCCCCTGGAGGAGGACATGACAACCCACTCCAGTATTCTTGCCTGGAGAATCCCATGAACAGAGGAACCTGGTGAGCTACAGTCCATGGGGTTAGCAAAGGGTCAGACACAACTAAAGTGACTAAGCGCACACACACACACGCGCACACACACACACACACACGCAAACAGAAAAACTCAGATGAACATTTTGGCCAACCCAATATATTCTTTTTCAGATTGTTTTCCCTTATGTGAAGTGAAAGTGAAAGTTGCTCAGTCATGTCCGAATCTTTGCGATCCCAAGGACTGTATAGTCCATGGAATTCTCTAGGCCAGAATACTGGAGTGGGTAGCCTTTCCCTTCTCCAGGGGATCTTCCCAACCCAGGGATCAAACCCAGGTCTCCCACATTGCAGGCAGATTCTTTACCAGCTGAGCCACCAGAGAAGCCCGTTTTCCCTTATAGGTTATCACAAAATGTTGAGTGTAGTTCCATAGGCTGTAGTAGGGCCTTGTTAAGAAATACACTTTAAATGTAAAGACATAAAAGGGTTTAAAGTAATACCATGTAAACATGTATCATCCTAATACTAATCCAAGCAAAGCTGGACTGGATTCTTTTAGGTAGCATATAACTGAATCTTGGTCTTTTACCCAATTTACATCTACCTTGTAATTGGGGTGTTTCTTGTGGAGTTGCTAAGTCATGTCCGACTCTTTTGTGAACCCATGGACTGTAGCCTGCCAGGCTTCTCTGTCAGTGGGGTTTTCTAGGCAAGAATCCTGGAGCGGGTTGTCGTTTCCTACTTCAGAGGATCAAACCAGGGTCTCCTGTGTCACCTGCATTGGCGGGTAGATTCTTTACTGCTGAGCCACCAGGGAAGCCCAATTGGGGGTGTTTAGATGCTTTTATATAAAAGTCAAACTTTAAACATAACTAGTTAATGTTTAAAGCAATACATGATCATTGTAAAAAAGCATCTAGTAAGTTCAGAAATATAAATTTAAAAATTCATCTTTGTTCTCAAGATGCAGAGACAGCTATCTACTCTTAATATTTTGGGGTGTGTTCTCTTCAACCTTTTTCATTGTTCTGCCTTTCTTCTCTTGTCACTTCTTTCGGGTTCTCTGCTTTGCAGCTATTTGGAAATGAATGTTCCTCCATCTTGGAAATGCTTTCAGCTCCTGTCTTGTAATAAGTAGCTGGCGTGTTAGGTGGGGCAGGACAGTAGGCAGTGGCAGCTGGGGAGGTGGTGATGGTGGGAGAGGAGGCAGTGGCAGCAGAGGTGTCGGAAGTGGTTGGAATCCTGGGGGGACCTGGCTGTTACAAAGATACAGACAACAGAGTTGCCAGTAGAATTTAGCTACTGCAAATTCTGAACAATGAGCTCGGAGCACACAGATGCAGTAGTCCAGTTTTCAACAGCATCTGTGGAAACATACTTTAGAGACAATTTTTATAATTATGAATATCTCGGGCTCTTATAAAAAGTAACCAAAATTCAGTTGGTCAGTTACTTGCCTAGGGCATTTAGTAATTGACACTCGGTGAAAGAAATATTTTCTTGGGAATTTAGTTTTGAGAGTTGACGCAAAGAATATTTTGGAAGGACCCATAACCAAGCCTTCCTTTGGCAAACTCACGATCCTGAGGAATTCTTTATGTTTTGTGTTGTGTCTGAATATTGCGACTTGAAGCATGGTCTGCAGGCCAAAGGACAACATTTGTGTGCACACTCCTACACACACACACACACACACACACACATGTCCCAGACCTGGGGAAGAACCTGGACGTTTCATTACTTTTGCTGTTTTGATTGCTCACAATTGATTTCGCCTGGTAAATTCTTGCTGAGGAAGAACAGATGCTTCAAACCAAATATTCTATGAAAATACTTCAGAGAGAATCAACAAATATTTATTAAGAGCAAGGTGATAGGCTAAATGCTGAGTGAGCAAATACCATGATTAAATCATTGCTTGTCTTCTGAAATTTTTGTATCTCCCCCAAATGTTTGTTTTTCCTTTTATACCACAACCAAAGTAATTTCTTAGTCTTCTTTCCACACATTGGGGAGCTTAAAAATATAACATTTCTGGCAATCCTCTTTGGGATACACTGAAACGATCTATGACCCAGGGAGACCAGGCTTACCTTAAGCAGTTTAGCATTAAGAATTGGAGGAAGCCGATCTCCATTTTTTATGCAGAAATCAAAGAGTAGGATAAGAAACCAGTAGGCTTTCAAAAAATAGAATACTTTCCTAAATACTAAACAGCTCAAGATTTTACAGCTGATTTTTTAAGAAGTGAAATTGAGAAAAGGTCACCTGTAATTGCATGACTGATTGCCAAAATTCTTAGTTCCTCCCAGATTTAAAAAAAAAACATATTTATAAATAATTATGGACCCTGTACTGTGTTGTGCTAAGTTGCTTCAGTCTTGTCCAACTCTTTGCAACTCCATGGACTGTAGCCCATCAGGCTCCTCTGTCCATGGGATTTTCCAGGTAAGAATACTGGAGTGGGTTGCCGTGCTGTCTTTCAGGGGATCTTCCTGACCCAGGGATCGAACCCATGTCTTTTAATGGCTCCTGCATTGGCAGGTGGGTTCTTTACCACTAGCGCCACCTGGGAAGCCCCGTGCTTGTAATTTTGTATCTTGTTTTTCTTGTGTAATATTAAAATGCTCTCTCGCAGATTTTCTAATTGTTTTTCTACATAGCATTCCATATAAGTGGCTAAATACCGTAATTTATTTTAAACATCCCCCTAGAATTGGATGTGAAGCTGTTTCCACTTTTGCCAGTTCTTTTTTTTGGGTTTGTTTTGGCTCCTGAATGCTTCCTGTGAGTAAACGGGTTAGGTGAAAGATGAGCTGATAGAATCGTTTGCGTTTGCATACGTATGTATATATGTTAGTTGTTCAGTTGTGTTTGACTCTTTGCCACCCCATGGGCTGTAGCCTGTTAGGCTGCTCTGTCCATGGAATTCACCAGGCTTGAATACTGGAGTAGATAGCTGTTCGCTTCTCTAGGGGGTCTTCCCAACCCAGGGATCAAACCCAGGTCTCCTGCATTGCAGGCAGATTCTTTACCATCTGAACCACCAGAGAAGCATCCCATATAACGCATCCTGGTGTGTATTTCAGGATATGGTCTACACTGTAGGATGTGATCTTCCCTGTAGAACAGGTTTTGGAGTCAGACAGACCTTGGTTTTATTTCTAAATCCATATAGTGGTACAACTAACCCAGAAAAAAAATCTCTTAAACTTTCCATGAGCCTCAGTCTTTTGATCTATAAAATGGGAACAACCACGGCCCCCTCATGAGGTCACTGTAAGGATAGCAAGGCACTTGGCGCTAGCAGTGTGCAGGCTGGTTGTTGTTTTTCCATGTCTACAGCATTCTTCATGCAAATATAGACATTCATTTATTTACGAATGAATAAGTACCTAGTACCTTTGCCTAGTACCTACTGTGAGCCTAGTGCTGAACTGGGTATTGGCAGAGAAGATTAGGACTCAGCTCTGCCCGGTGGGTGCCACTGCCTCTAGGGACCCACACAGGTGAGTAGACAGACAGCATCTCTGTGTGATGGGGGAAACTGTGGGTGCTGGTACAGTTTTGGGGGTGGCTCTTGGGAAGTCTAATAGCAAAAGCCTAGAGTTTGCCACCAAAAGAGTCAAGGTTCACATTCTGAAAAGTGAAAGTGAAAGTCACTCAGTTGTGTCCGACTCTTTGTGATCCCATGGACTATACAGTCCATGGAATTCTCCAGGCCAGAATACTGGTGTGGGTAGCCTTTCCCCTCTCTGGGGGATCTTTCCAACCCAGGGATTGAACCCAGGTCTCTGTATTGCAGGTGGATTCTTTACCAGCTGAGCCACAAGGGAAATCCAGGTCTTGTGCAAATGACTTAAATTCTCTGCATCTTAGGTTCTGCAATTGGATTCCTGCTATAGAAGTCCTGTGAAGCTCAGAAATAATGTATATATAGTGCTGGGCATGTAATAGATGCTCAGAAAGGATTATTATGCTTGAAGGCTTCAGTGCCCCAAGAGTGGCTGATTTTTATGATAACGAGTCCAGCAGATTCCAACACATTGAAATGTCAGAGGCTGTCTCCGGTCAGTCTGAAATACGATTTATCACAGTCTTATTCTTTGTAAACTGGTCATCTCACATGGTGTATATGGTAATGTGGAATTGTTATACTATTCAGCTCTCAATGAATAGCATTTCTTGGCTATTATATTAAAAACCAAGGCAGGATGACTTAGGAAGACATTGATTGCTTCTTAACTTTAAAGGGCCCCCTTAGAAGGTAGAATGGCTGCATGGCCAAGAAAGGGGTTTACACCATCTCTTCTGTCATCCCATAGAGGGAACACGGCAGTAGGAATTGAGTCTGTTTAGCAGGATGCCTTTAGGTGTGGAGATTTCTTACTGCTCTGTAAATGGTTGTTTGCTTATTTATTCATAGATGTAGAAATTACTTTTCTTTCATTCTGTTTCCATCTTGTAGCCCAGGAAACAGGTGCTCAGGGCTAATATGCCAAGGAGTAACAGATGAGTGCTGCCCCTCAATTAAACATTAATAAATATGTTGTAGCAACATCAAAAAAAGCATTTGCTTGATCCAAATTGGAATGAGATGTCAGTTAGCATTTTCATTGCTGAGGTCCTATAAATAGTGTATTAGATTCATAAATTAAATACATTGTATCATTGAGAACATATTATGCATCATTTTGCTTACTGCTTGGTAATATCTTTCCTGGTTAACTTTGAGTTGTTTGTTTTTACTACTCCACTGTGCTTACAAAATGCACCCCCAGATTCTAATGTTGTGACTGTTCTGGCAGTTAGCCAACCACATTTACTCAGCACCTGCTGTATGCAATACTCTCTAAAACTGGCTTTCAGACTTGAGCTTCAAACTGCAATCAGATGAACAATATGTACAGAAAGCTGGCAGAGGTGTACAAGAAAGAAAAGCCAGAGACAGTGAGTTATGTTTCCTCAACCGCTGGCCAAATAGAACGATAGAAGAGATTTTCTTAAAGACGAAGCAGAATTCAGACAAATGATGTCAAGTCACAAATACCCCATTTAGTTGTGCTGCAGTTGTCTACTTGTAAGTTTTGTTTTTTATTTACTTTTTAAATTAAAAATTCTAAACAAAACGTACTTATTTGATTGTGTTGTGCTTTAGTTGCAGCATGTGGGATCTTTGATCTTCGTTGCCACATGTGAGATCTATAGTTACAGGTATGTTTCCTGGCCAGGGATCAAACCTAGGCCCCCTGCCTTGGGAGCATGAAGTCTGAGATACTGGATCACCAGGGAAGTCGTTATTCATAAGTTTTAGAAAGAATTTATTTGGAAATAATTCCCCACTTACAGAAGTTGCAAGTACAGTACAGAGAGCTCGCATCTCTCCCTCTCTCTGGGTCCCCCGCTGGATGCGTGTATCCCTTGCTTGAGAGTCAACTGCAGACGCAGTACCTTGGCAGCCCTACGTACCCCACACACATCCCCAAACAAAGATCCTGTCACACGCCCCCACCCTGCAACTGTCTCAGTCAGTCGAGGAGTCAACACTTCCTGTCCGGTCCTCAGACTGTTCACACATCACCAACCGGGATCCAGCGCTGGGTGTTTATCCTCCCTGGACTAGAACACATGTTGCACGTGGTCGTCATGTTCCCCCAGTATCCTCCTGTGTGGAACCATCCCTCAGTACTCGGTCCTACGTCCTTGAGCGTTTTAAGGCATGGTGCACGTGGTCGTCATGTTCCCTCAGTCCCTCCTGTGTGGAACCATCCTTCAGTACTCGGTCCTACGTCCTTGATCGTTTTAAGGCATGTTGCACGTGGTTGTCATGTTCCCCCAGTCCCCTCCTGTGTGGAACCATCCCTCAGTACTCGGTCCTACGTGCTTGAGAGTTTTAAGGCATGTTGCACGTGGTCGTCATGTTCCCTCAGTCCCCTCCTGTGTGGAACCATTCCTCAGTACTCGGTCCTACGTCCCTGAGAGTTTTAAGGCGTGCAGACCTCACGTTTTGTTGGATGAATTCCAACGTGGGTCCATCTCCAACATGCTTCCTCATGACTGGACTCAGGCGGTGCAGCCCTGACAGAGACGTGATGGAAACGTGGGACAGGGACTGTGCACTTCTTGGCAAATCTTAGCAGGTATCTCCACAGGCAGACTCCTCTGGCCACCGCCGATGCTAGCCTGGACCGTCTGGTTATACCCGTGGCTCCCGGGCTTCTCAGCATGCATTTACTGTTTGTCCTCTAGAAACTGATTACATGCTAAGATCACACTTCTGCCCTGCACCTTACCAAAGAGCCATTCCTCTTTAGCAGTTGACAATCTGTTGGCATAGATGCAATTGCAAGACTCCTGTTCTATTCAGTGGGTGGTACTTCATAAACTATTCTAAATTTGCCTTGTGTTGTGTGTGTGCTAAGTCGCTTTACTTGTGTCCGACTCTTTGTGACCCCATGGACCATAGCCCGCCAGACTCCTCTGTCCATGGAATTCTCCAGGCAAGAATACTAGAATGGGTTGCCATTTCCTTTTTCAGGGGATTTTCCCAACCCAGGGATGGAACCTGCGTCTCTTCTGTCTCCTCCATCGGCAGGCGGGTTCTTTACCACTAGAGCCACTTATGGGAGCTCATTCAATGTAGTTCTTGTCTTCAGTTGATATATCCCTATCAGTCTTTAGCTTTTCCTTATTATCTGTACAACACGATATTCCAGACTCATTTTGAACTGGCCCTGCCTCAGACTTAGAATCAGCCAGCCTTACAAGGCCCCCCCAGGCCTCCTTTCAAGGAGGGTGGTATTTAGAAACCAGGATCTGTGTGCCCACTGCTACTGGGGTACTGTTGTGTCTAGGCTTTCTCAGTGGATGAAGATAGAAAATATCTGTAAACACAGTCACATATAAATGGATATTTCCGTAATTATCTATGTCTGTGTTAAAGATGGTGCTAGTGGTAAAGAACGCACCTGCCAATGGAGGAGATATAAGCCATGCGGGTTCAGCCCCTGGGTCGGGAGGATCCTCTGGAGAAGGAAATGGCAACTTACTCCAGTGTTCCTGCCTGGAGAATTCGATGGACAGAACAGCCTGGTGGGCTACAGTCCATGGGATTGCAAAGAGTCAGACATGACTGAGTGCGCGTGCGCGCGTGCGCGCGCACACACACACACACACACACACACACACACACACACACCAGTTCTTCCAAATCTAATATAACAATCCTAAGCTCTTTCAGCCCTAATCTTTTTCCGTAATTATAAGAATATCCTCTCGTACTGAAACATCTGGCTCTCTTTACCCTCATGCATTCACTTACTTGTTTCATCGGTTTATTTCTCAGCGTGACCTGCCTCCCACCCATCTGGCTGTCCCGCAGTATGCTCTACCCTCAGGCACTGGTGGGCGCATTGCCAGCTGGGCCCCCCAGGCCTCTGTGTGGCTCCCTGAGGCCCTGCCCCCTGCACCCTAAGTGCTGGCAGGCACACACGGCTATGTGCTCCTTCACGTACCCCCTCTCCCAGTGGGACAGCTGGATCCCCCTCCTCATGGGCAGACAAGACAAGGCCTGTTTGTGGTTTTGACCCCCTGTCCCCAGTCACCGGGTCCCTGAACAACCAGGACTGTGTCTTGCTCATCCTGGCAACCCTACAGCCAAAGAATGTTCAGTTACCAGAATATTTGTTAATGGAATGAATACATGAAATAACAAATACGCATGTTATTTAGAAAGTGAAAAATGCTATTTCCAGTCATTTTCAAACACTCCTCCATCCCTCTCAGTTTTCCACACCATCTACATGGGTAGATAAAATGGGCCACTCTGGCTGAAGCGTCCCCTCCCCACTTTGAAGCATATGATGGACTGATTGCATCCCTCAGATTCATATGTTGAAACCCCAAATCCCGATATGGTGGTGTTAGGAGCTGGGGCCTTTGGGGTGGTCAGATCATGAGGATGGAGCCCCGTACATGGGATCAGTGCCCTTGCAGGAAGAAGCTGGCTGCCTCTCTTTCAGACCTGTGAGGTCATACATGGCGACAGTCTGCCCCCCATGCCCTAGGAGAGCCCCTCACAGGGCCCGATGTGGCCTTGGTGATACCAGACCTCCAGCCTCAGAGCTGAGAGAACATGTCTGTTGTGAGCTGACCACCAGTACATCTCTTTGCTGTTTAATCACAATTGTGACTTGTTTAGACCCCTGAGGAGAACTTCTTCCCATTTAGTGGATGAAACTCTGAGACTTAAATGGGGAAGTGACCTGTTGAACACTGAAAACTCTGCCAGCATTGAAGTTGGTGATGGAATTCAGGTGCTTCTTATTTTTTAATGCACTAAAATTTTTTAATTGAGGTAAAATATATAATAATGTAATAAGGTGCATGCTAAGTCAGTTCAGTTGTGTCCATCTCTTTGTGACCCCATGGATTGTAGCCCACCAGGCTCTTCTGTCCATGGGATTCTCCAGGCAAGAATACTGGAGTAGGTTGCCATGCTGTCCTCCAGCAAATGTTCCTGACCCAAAGATTGAACCCACGTTTCTTATGTCTCCTGCATTGGCAGGTGGGTTCTTTACCATTAGCGCCACCTGGGAAGGCCAGTAATGTAATAAGGTGCATAAAGCTGTATTGTACAGTGCAAATCTCAGTCAATTTTTATGTATGTGTGCCCTCTGTAACCACTGCCTAGAACGGGATACAGCATATTTCCAACACTCAGTGAGACTCCCTCATCCCCATTTCCCAGACAATATCTTTACCTCCCCCATGATAAACATTATTCTGACCTCTATCACCATAGTTTGGTTTTGCCTGTTTCTGAACTTTCTATACATGGAATTGTACAGTGTGTGTATGAGAGTCATCCATGTTCTTCATGTAGCAGTAGTCAGTTCAGTTTTTACTGCTGTGTAGTTTATTTATCTGTGGTCCTTTTGAGTTATTTTGAGTTTTGAACCATTATAAATAAATTTATGTCTGTTGTCATATTTCTTGTTTGATGGAAGTGTTTTGGATATATCCCTAGGAGTGGAATCACTGGATCATGGGATATAGTGTATATATGCAGTTACTGCCAAACAGTTTCCAAAATGGTTACACCAGCTTGGTGCCCTGATTCTTAGTGTTTAGATTCTGTGTTCTTTTCAAGAAGTGTTGCCACTGCATCACTCTGGGGCAGAGTGCAATGGGGGTGGAGTGAGCTAGGCTAGACAGCGTGCCTGTGGTCCCCAGCACCAGGCATAGACATTTGGCCTCTGTCCTGGAGGCCAGGCAAGTCCTCCGGGATTCGGAGAGCATCTTGTGATAAGGTGTGACAGTCTCTAAATTCCTGTGTCCATTCACTGGCTCATGAGCTTCTCACACCTGAGTGTCGTGAGGGGAGCCCTGTCAGTGATGTGCAGAGATGAAACGGTGGAGATGTGAGCTCCTGGGTGGAAAGTAACTCAGCTGCAGAAGTGGTGAGACTTGGGCTGGACCAGATGCAGAGCAAATGGAGAGGGTGTGAGTGTGGGGAAACTACAGGGAGGATCACCAGAACCTGGAGTTACAGGACGAAGCCAAGTCAGGGAATGCACAACTGCAGGCCCAGATGGTGCCTTTGGAAGGAGGAGCAGAATCTTGCGAAGTAGGCAGTAGATTTTAGATTTGATGAGTGTTACGTTTTTATACTCATCCAGCTGCAAATGAGAGCTTCCCTGGTAGTGCTAGTGGTAAAGAACCTGCCTGCCAGTGCAAGAGACAGGAGATGTGGATTTGATCCCTGAGTCAGGAAGTTCCCCTGGAGTAGAGCATGGCAACCCACTCCAGTCTTCTTGCCTGGAGAATCCCATGGACAGAGAAGCCTGGAAGGCTGCAGTCCATGGCCTCTGTCCATGGGGTTCCAAGAGTCAGACAGGACTTAGCAACTAAACAGCAACAATCACTTTTTTTTCTTTTGGTTTCCACTTATAAATGACATCATAATGATATTTGTCTTTCTCTGTCTGACAATTAGTATGCTAATCTTTAGATCCATCCATGTTGCTGCAAATGACATTATTTCATTCTTTTTTATGGCCGAGTAATGTTCCATTGTATATATGTACCACATCTTCTTTATCCATTCATCTGTGGATGGACATTTAGGTTGCTTCCATGTCTTGGCTGCTGTTAAGAGTGCTTCTATGAACATAGAGGTGCATGTATCTTTTTGAATTATGGTTTCTTTTGGATACACACCTAGGAGGGGGATTTCTGGGTCATATGGTAGCTCTATTTTTAGTTTTTAAAAACCTCAGTACTGTTTTCCATAGTCGCTGCATCAATTTACATTTCTACCAACAGTGTAGGAGGGTTCCCTTTTCCCCACACCCTCTCCAGTGTTTATTGTTTGTAGACTTTTTGATGATGGCCATTCTGACCGGTGTGAGATGATCTAGTACACTTTCTAAAGTCATAAAATAGAAATAATTTAAAGTAAGTGGCAGCATTGAACATAGCTAATCACAGTTATTTCCTGGGATAATCACAATTACTTTTCCTTTGGCATTTATTGTGAATCTGATTTTTGGAAGCCAGTTTCCCATTTCTAGTGTTTGCTTCTGCTAGGCCAGCTAGGGTTCTCTGTGGACTTCTCATGTGGCAGTGGAAGGGTGCAATTTACAGTACAGTGACCAGTGGAGGGAGCCCAGCCTGGGTCTCTAACTTTCTTGTGGACTCTTGAAGGCCAGGATGCTGTAGTGTAACTAATAATAGCCAATCCTTTTGGACACATGCCAGGCGCCAGGCATGGTGCTAAATGCTTTGTGTGGATTATCTCATTTAATCCTCAGAAGACCTTGTCATGTGTAGACTATTATTAGGCCTGTTTCTGCAGATTAGGAAATGGAAGCTTAGAAAGGTTAAGTTATTTGAAGGTCAGGCAGCTAGAAATGGCAGAGTTGAGGTGCCAACTCAGTTTCCTACTAATCTCTATGTAATAACATCTTGACACATCTTTATCACTGCATCAGGATTGTATCAGTATGCTATTTTAAAGCATATAAGGTATTACGTGCTTGCTTTTCACTGAAGTTTTGGTTTTATATAGCAAGCTGCTGCTGCTACTAAGTCGCTTCAGTCATGTCCGACTCTGTGCAACCCCATAGACGGCAGCCCACCAGGCTCCCCTGTCGCTGGGATTCTCCAGGCAAGAACACTGGAGTGGGTTGCCATTTCCTTCTCCAATGCACGAACGTGAAAAGTGAAAGTGAAGTCGCTCAGTTGTGTCCGACTCTTAGCGATCCCACGGGCTGCAGCCTCCCAGGCTCCTCCGTCCATGGAATGATTTTCCAGGCAAGAGTACAGGAGTGGGTTGCCATTGCCTTCTCCCTTATACAGCAAGAAGTAAGTCAATAACTAAATAATAAAGCAAATAAATTAATAAAAATGTAAACATTAATTAAAATAAAGTATTTTAAAAGAATGAAGCCTGGTGTTAGAGAACGGGTCGGGTCGGGTAACTTTGGGCCAATCCTAGTATATCTTTCAGCCAGAATCCACCGTGTGTTGTAAGTATGGTGTCTGAATTAGTTCCACCGTCCTTCTGAAGAAGGTGGCACAGACTAAGAGCCCTGGCAGTACCTGTACTTGATCTCCAACAGGACGTAGATGACCTTTTCCAGTGTCACTAGAATGAATTCTTGGCAAATTCTCTCAGCAAGTTTCTGGCTATTAGTCCCAAGGTCTGCAGCAAATTGATGGGAAGATCTTGCCATTGACACTCCCAGAGACTTGGGGCTGCTCCCCATGACACCTGGGCCCTCGTCTCCTCCAAGTACGTGTTGCTCCCCAAGAGGGGTGCACTGCGATTAGCACTGACCTCTGCTGGTGTAGGATAAAAAGTGTGTTCAAAGAGCTTTCAAAATAGCAAGCTTGTTGAAACAGTGTTTCCATTTAAAACTGAGCCTTATAGAAATGGCTCACTTGGAAAATGAGCTGTAGGGCAGTAGAAATGTAAACATATATTGTGAGCTAGGGCTTCACTGGTGGCTCAGTGATAAAGAATCCACCTGCCAATTCAGGAGATGTGGGTTCAATCCCTGGGTTGGGATGATCCCCTGGAGAAGGAAAGGGCTACCCACTCCAGTATTCTGGCCTGGAGAATCCCATGGACAGAGGAGGCTGGAGGGCTACAGTTCATGGGGTCACAAAGAGTCAGACACGACTGAGTGACTAAACAACAGCAACAATAGTAAAAGAGTATCTTTGAAGAACTTTGCTTTAAATTTTGGGGCTTCCCAGGTGGTGCTAGTGGTAAAGAATCCTCCTGCCCATGCAGGAGATGTAAGAGACCCAGCTTCAGTCTCTGGGTTGGGAAGATGCCCTGGAGTAGGCAATGGTAACCCATTCTAATATTCTTGCTTGAAAAATTCCATGGACAGAGGAGCCTTTAGGGCTATAGTCCATGGGGCCACAAAGAGTCGGACACGACTGATTGACGTAGCACACTCTGTGATCTAGGCCAGAGCCTCTGGAACATGCTCTCACGGCTCACGTAGTAAAGGATGTGTGTGTGCTAAGTCGCTTCAGTCGTGTCTGACTTTGTGCAACCCTATGGACTGTAGCCCGCCAGGCTCCTCTGTCCGTAGGATTCTCTGGGCAAGAATACTGGAGTGGGTTGCCATTTCCTCCTCCAGCGGATCTTTCCGATGCAGGAATTGAGCCCGTGTCTCTTACATCGCCTGAATTGGCAGGCGGGTTCTTTACCACTCCTGCCACCTGGGAAGCCCCGATAGTAAAGGCTAGTATTTACGTTGCACACCGGGGTCAGCAGGTGGCGCTCGCGGCTGGAAGTGGCTGCCTGGGATCTCCGGGGCCCCAGAACCCATCTACTACCAGGGGGCGGGGGGGATCAAGGTCCTTCCCACCGGTCAAGGACCAACAGAAGGGAAGCTCTGACTCACATATTTTTAACTCCAGTCCTTGCATTTCTAAAAAAAATAGCTTTATGGGAAACTTTCCAGTTCTTGAGGTATTTGATTATGAGGGTAGGTTCTTAGTTAATGGGATTCCAATTTCTGCAGCTTATTTTCTTTGAAGAAAAAAATGTCTCGCAGTGATTACTGTTTATGCCTTCTCTTAGGAGATTTAATGTCTTTGAAAAAATAATAAGAGCCATACTCTGAACAGAAGTGGATCTCTGCTCATCTGTAGCATGACAGAGTTTGAGCATCACTTTAGTGACTTTAGCAACTGTGAGTGAGTCTCTCTTGATGAACAGTGTCTAAGGAAACATTCTCAAAATCAACACTTGGAGACTGATCTTTTTCAACTGGTTGTACAGAACTCATCAACATTAGCAGGTTTTCTCCTAAGTGATCATCATGGTGTTAAAAATAATTCGTGTGAGGTATGGGCTTCCCAGTTGGTGTGGTGGTAAAGAACCTACCTGCCAATGCAGGGGATGCAAGATGCAGATTCAATCCCTGGGTTGGGAAGATCCCTTGGAGAAGGAAATGGCAACCCACGCCAGTATTCTTGCCTGGAGAATCCCATGGACAGAGGAGCCTGGCGGGTTACAGTCCATGGGGTCACCAAGGGTCGGACACGACTGACTGATATGCACAGTATGACGCATGCTCCTGTGTGATGATCATAATGATGATCATCATATAAATACATGGACTATAACCTCTGAGACTTAGAAGAATGAAAGCTAAGGGGGCTGTATTTTCAATAAAAAGACAGAAGATACTTAAAAAACATCAACCTAGAGATGAAGAGTACTGACCTAGAAACAATTGACCTTTCTATTATGTCGCTGAGGCGACCATTGGCGGGGGCTGGAGCCAGGGACCTTGGGTTGTCTATTTTGAGTCGCATGTTTCTTTCTTTCTCTCTCATCCTTTTGGGTTTCCAGCCGAGATGATCCAACAAAGATTAGAAGCCCTGGAGAAGGAGAGAAGCAGCCTGCACTTTCAGCTTCCTTCTCAACAGCCCGCCCTCAGCGCCCTCCTGGGCCACCTGGGGGCCCAGGCCCAGGCTTCCCTGCGCTGGGCAGCTCAGAGGTAAGCGCTCTCCCGGGGTCCTCTTCCCTTCTCCCCACTCCTGAGTGGGGAAGAACACATAGGAGCCTAGCCTAGGAGACCCTCCCTTCTGTTGGTTGGGCCAGGGTGGGGGTGGAGTGGGGTTCCTTCCAGAGGGAGAGACCTCTGTGGGTCACATGCCCCGAGAAGCCCTTCTGATCAGTGGCAGGAGGGCCTCTTAACCCTCACGGGCCCGGCTGGGTGCTAAGCTCCCCGGGGGAGCCCACCTCCTGAGCAGGTGGGGTGGATTTCGTCTGGTCAAGGGCGGCTGTAAAATCGCAGGCGGTCCCCTCTGACTGAGGGATGAAAACGCATCCTCCTCCTGAGTCCACCTCTAGAGCATCTTCTGCTGTTTCCTCTACCCAAGGGCCTCCCAGGACCAGGACTAGATGGAGCACAGTTGCTATTCTAACTGGGTGGATCTCAGGCCCGGCTGTGCCCGTTTGAGTCACCTGGAGAGATTTTAAATGTCCAGCTTCTACCCTAGAGCAGCTAAGTCAGGCTGTCTGGGGCTGGGGCCCAGGTGTTGGCCTGTTGGAATGTCTGTAAGCGGTTGTTCTCCTCTGTTTGCTGGTGACCTCTCTCTTCGGGCTTTAAAGACTTGGGAGGAAGGAGTGGTGATGAATGTGATTAGCCGAGTCACAGCACAGGTCTGCTTCTGCTCAGGTACAAGCATGGCCATGGCAATTATTTTATTTCCAGCTTCCACTTGGCTCTGACAGTTACAAGCCTGCGCGACCCAGTTCTCACTCACGTTGGGTTGATCTTAGCGGCTCCCTACAGCCTGCCTTGCAGTGAGGCTGCTTATTTTCTCGCTTGCTTGTCCTGCAGTTTTGCAGGGAGCATAGAGCAGTGTGCGTGGTCGCTGGTAGCTGCTTCCTTACACGTGCTTGTGGAGTGAACTTCTACCTCTTAAGGGACAGGTGAACCTCACCTCCTGTTTTTATTTTTATTTTCGTCTGCCACTGAGGTATCAGCTTGTTTCCTGTCCCTTTCTCACACGGGACTGTCCCAACTTGACTTTCTACTTAATTCCTTCTTTCTTTTGATCCTTGGGGTTATTTCTGGTCCTCCGCCCCAGTCGTGGGCCATTTGTAGCATCTGCCAATGTGTTGTGTCTCTATTCATTTAAAAAACACTTGTGTAAGAGTTACTGAGTGCGTTAAGAAGTAGCTCAGTTAAATTTCCTTTGTGATAAAATGATCATAGCATAAAATGTGCTATTTCAACCCTTTGTGAGTATACAGCTTAGTGGCATTAAGTACATTCACATTGCGTGCAACCGTCACCACCATCCATCTCCAGAACTTCTTCATCTTCTCAAACTGAAACCCCGTCCTCATTAAACACTAACACCCCATCCTCTTACACTATTGGTAGGAATGTAAATTGGTGCAGCCGCTGTGGAAAATAGCGTGGAGGTGCCTTAAAAAACTGAAACTGGAGCTAAGCTAATTGCAGGCAGGATCCTGCAATCCCACTCCTGGGCATTCATCTGAATAAATCTCTAAAGATACAAGCACCCAGTTCATAGCATCACTGTTTACAATGGCCAAGACAGGGAAGCAGCCCAAGTGTCCATCAACAGATGAGTGGGTAAAGAAGCGGTGGTGTATATATACACAATAAAATACTACTCAGCCATAAAAGGGAATGAAACAGTGTCATTTGCAGCAACATACATGGCCCTAGAGCTTATGGTACTAAGTGAAGTAAGTCAGATAAAGGCGGAGAAGGACAAACATCATATAGTATCACTTATATGTGGAATCTAATATGTGATACAAATGAACTTATTTCCAAAACAGAAATAGACTCACAGACTTAGAAGACAAACTTATGGTTACCAAAGGGGAAGGTGAAGAGAGGGATAAATTAGGAGTTTGAGATTAGCAGATACATACCCCTATATATAAAATAAACAACAAGGCCCTACTGCATAGCACAGGGAAGTATATTAAATATCTTATAATGAACTATAATGAAAAGAATATGAAAAAGAATATATATCTATACCTATACATATCTGAATCCCTTTGCTCTACACCAGATACTAACACAGCAACTGAATCACTTTGCTGCACACCAGAAACTAACATAGCATTGTAAATAAACTATACTTCAATGAATAAAAACCTCTCACTCCATTGTCCCCTCCCCCCAGCCCCTGGCAACCACCGTCCTGCTTTCTGTCTCTGTGAATTTGACAGTTTGGGTTCCTCACATGAGTGGAATCATGTGATATTTGTCCTTTTGTGATGGCTTATTTCACTTAGCCAAGACTCGTGTATGTTGTGGCGGGTATCAGAATTTCCTTCCTTTTGAAGGTTGAATCCTGTTCCATTGTATCATGCACCCTATTTTGCCTAACTATTCATCTTTTGATGAACAGGAAGTAATTTACTGAGTCCTCAAGACAATTCTATGGGGTAGTAGAGTTTGTATATTGCTATCAATATGGAGACCTACATCGCCATCTGCATCCACGTCTGTATTTAGAGTTGAGGAAACCAGGTACAGGAGGGCTCTGGGGACTTGTGTCAGACCCCGTATGTGTGCACAGAGCCTGGGCACAGACCTGGCATCTGGCCTGAGTCCCAGTGGGGAACTCGCTCCCTGTGGGCTCTAAGTCAGAACTGGCCCCTGCTCTCCAGTGATCATCTCTTTATCTGCACATGATGTGGATAGAGAGTGTGGCTTGGTTATGGTCTTGGAATCTAAAATATGCTACAGATGAACTTATTTCCAGCACAGAAACAGACTCACAGACTTAGAAGACAAACTTATGGCTATTAAAGGGGAAGGTGGGGAGAGGGATAAATTAGGAGTCTGGGATTAGCAGAAACACACCACTATATATAAAATAGGTAAACAACAATGTCCTAATACATAGCACAGGGAATTGTATTCAATATCTTGTAATGAACTATAATGGAAAAGAATATGAAAAAGCATATATATGTGTATATATAAAAATATATATCTGAATCACTTTGCTCTACACCAGAAACTAACACAGCATCTGAGTCACTTTGCTGTATGCCAGAAACTAACAAAGCATTGTAAATAAACTATACTTCAATTTAAAAAAAACCTCACTAACTCCATTGTCCCCTATAAGTGTCTCATAGGGCACTGTGAACTAAAAGGCAGAGCCCTACATTCTCAGGTTATATCACCTGACCTGTCTCATATTTGATTGTTTGTGACCCATAAAGATAGCATGTTCATGTCGCTCAACTTAATACGTCCTTTACAAAAAGATGTATATTATAGTGAAGTCGCTCAGTCGTGTCCAACTCTTTGCGACCCCATGGGCTGTAGCCATCATGCTCCTCCGTCCATGGGATTTTCCAGGCAAGAGTACTGGAGTGGGGTGCCTTCTCCAGAGGATCTTCCTGACCCAGGGATCGAACCCAGGTCTCCCTATTGTAAGCAGATGCTTTACCATCTGAGCCACCAGGAGAGTCCAAAAAGATACTATTAACCATTTGTGAGGCTCATAGAAACCCTTGGCACGCCTTGTTAACCCTGTGCCTTTGCCCGCGTGAACTACCTGGAGGCTGTGTTTTTAGTTCCTGCTCACTTTTTGAGCCCACTGGGATTCGATTTCTATCTCTAGTGCTACCGCCTGGCAAGGAGGAGGCTCACAGTACCTTGAAGAACCTTGGACTAGAGTTCAGGAAACCTGAGTTTGATCCTGTCTTTTCCACTAACAAGCTCTATGTAACCTGGTGTGGTTTCCTACCTTTTTCACACTTCACTCCCCTCATCAGAAAAAGGGGGAGGGGTTAATTAGATCACTGTTTCCCAAACTTCAGTTATTTAAGTATTCTTGGCTTTTCTTGTGCTAAATCCACCTGTCCTGTTGTTAGAAAATAATGCCTCAAAATCAACTCCTTTCTTATCTTTTTCTATTGCATGTTAACAAAGTTACATAGTCATTAATAGTTTAAGAAATTGTATCTCGGTGTGCCGACGGCACACGCAGCCTGTGACGCTTGTCATCAGCAGGATTATCTGGATCTGGCAGGTTTTCTCTGAACCAGGGGCTTTGGCTGCAGTTCTCACAGAGGCCACCAGGGGGATGTGCTGTCCGGCTGGAGCTTGCGCAGCCACAGGCCAGGGGCTCTCTGAGCCCAGGGGGAAGCAGAATGCTTTCCAATTATTTCCTGAAGAAATAAAACAGTGGTATTGACATGGAAAAATTTCAATACCGATTAGTAACACAAATAAGTGCCTCTTTACCTTGTTGAGATCAAGGATTTCCTAGAAAAACTAGTGAAAACGATGGGTTTCTTCCATCACAAAACCACATATGTACAAACGTATGGACGATTGCATACAGATAGTTGCATGCAGATCTTCTCAGCTTATTCATTTGCTCTCTGGGAGGAGGAGCTTTGGGTCTCTAGTTAAGAACATTTGGTTTAGAATAAGATCTGAGGAAATGTACCCAAGTACACCCAGCTACTTCATATCTTAATTTTCCCTGTTTAATTCAACTTTTTAAAAAGGTATGTTTAATTCCCTGAGCTTTTCATCCTGAGTCACACTCTGTTTGTCCAGCTCCTTCCAGCATCCCAGAGAGTGTTAGCTGTCACCGCAGGGGTTAACTGGGCACCTCTAAAGCAGATAGGGTACTCAGATGGTTTAACATCTGTCTCTTTCTGTCTTTGGTTCCGCACTGCTCTGTAATATAACTGGTTCACTGGGGTGTCTCTGCTCAGCGGGGTACAAAGGCATCGTGGTTTGACTGTTCTCAGGTCTGCTGTGCTCTGTTGAACACATCTTTCCCATTTCTCTGTGGTATCTTGGGCAGATAATAACAGATGTCCGGGGCATTTTCAGTTACTGATGCTCACCCTGTCAGTCCAGTTTGAAATGTCAGTTGTATGTCCAATTCAAATCTTTCCTTGTCCAGTGTTTGGAATCCTCTCTTTGTGGGACATCGCTGCTCCCCTGGCCAGCGCAGCCCCTCATACCCCCGTGAACACGTGCCTACATGTTCACTCCTGGGGAGCTCAGGTGTGGGGTCCCCGGAGGCCACTGCAGCGCCTCCCTGATCTTGACGTGAACGCAATCTCTCTGCTCCATGGGGGCAATCACTGCTTTTTACATGTTACCCAGCCTCTTCCTGTGAGCCCCCTTGCCCAGTAGGCACACTGGTTGGGCGGATCCCTTTTGTCATGTCCATTTGATTCCTGGGAGGCTCACATGTATTGTCACACTGAATGGTGGTCTTGCAGAGGCTGGGGTGAGGGTGCGGGGGTGGTTCCCGATGCCTTGCCACTGTTCTCCCGTTCCTTCATCCCTGCTTGACGGGCAGTCACTGAGCTGTTGTAACCCCCCTGTAGCTGTGGTAACACCCCACTGAACCAGTTATATTACAGAGCAGTGCGGAACCAGATGCCATCCCTGCTCACAAAGTTGGTGTGTGGGCGGGCCTTGCAGCAGAGATGTGACACCCAGAGTCCCAGTCCCTCAGCCACGCCCGCCGCTCCCTCTCCAGCTGTGGACACCTTCGTGCCCACTGACTGCTCTGCACCTCAGCACCCAACAGGCTTCTCTGTCATGGGGCTGTCTCTGAAGCCTGTGAGGAAGGGGCATGAGTAATGCCCCTGAAGGCAGCCCTTAACCCCAGGGTGGGAGCTGGTGGCTTAATGCCCTTGCCGCCCCACCTCCAGGCGGATGGCTCTGAGGAGCATTCCACACATTTTTTTCCAGAAGGTTCCTAGTT
Source organism: Bos taurus (assembly GCF_002263795.3). Lineage (NCBI taxonomy): Eukaryota > Metazoa > Chordata > Mammalia > Artiodactyla > Bovidae > Bos > Bos taurus. The sequence continues at coordinate 4,605,492 of NC_037355.1, forward strand.
GGTTGGTGCTCCAGTTGCCTGGGTGGTGATCAGCTCATTATAGCTCACTGTTCATTGACTTTTTCTCCTTCTCAGTCCTTCACTCTAATTTCTTGAGAATTGCTTCTTCTAAAACCAGCCAAACTGCAGCTCCTCATCTGGGACTTGGCTCTGAAGATGCAGATGCAGATGGAGGTTCACGTGGGAGATACAGATGTCAGCCTCCTTTATGGGGCACTCCCAGCTGGCGGAGAGGGTATGGTGGAGTGGCTTTTCTTTCATCTGATTTCAGTGGGAGAGTTTGCTCCCTCCCATGTGGGGCTGGAGGTGGGACTGGGGAGCATCTCTCATGAAGGCTCTGTCTCCTACGTGGCCAGCAGGTGCGCGTGTGTGGAGGGTGGTGGTGTGGAAGGTGGTGCTGCTGTGTGCAGCCTGGGGTGGGCACCTCCCCTCATGTTCCCAGCTGAGGGTAGAAGGCTTCAGGCCTGTGTCTTTCAGCGTTTGCTTCTAATTCTGGACCAATCAGAAACTTCCACCTCAATATCCTCTCACTGCAATGATAGGAAGAGAGCAGAGAGGCATCTATTCTTGCTGTATTCATCTAGTCCAAAGAAAGTTATATTTTCCTTTCTCCTAAGACAGGGGTTTGCTCTACTGTGTGCATATAACTGATAATTTTCTCATTAATACTTTGCATTTCTCTGACTGCATCCTGTGTGTTTTCCCATGGGACCTCCACCAATGCGTACATGAAAACTGGTCATATTTACAACTTCAACTGTGTGTGTGTGTGTAAAATGTCCTTTATCAAAGACCTTTTACCAATAAAACACATGTAAACAAAATACAGCAGAGGTTTAAAAGTAAAGATATACAGAGGTTTCCAATGTGGCTTATCAAGGCCCAGTATTTCCTGCTCACATCTCTTCTTTCTGATGGGAGCAGAAGAGATGAATGTTGTGTAGCTTATGCTGCTTCTGGACGGAGTCCTTTTTCCTCTGACCAGGTCTCTGTCTCTTCCCTTTGAAAAATGATTCTTTATTACCACTTAATTGTCATGTTGGGGCCATAGAATTCAGTGACCATCAGCTCTAAGTTCACAGTCTGGAATGGAGATGTACTGCTAGAGGCTAGGAAATAACTCACATAGACACATTCTACCTGAGATGTAAAATGAGGTGGCATAAAATGATCACTCTTCCCAACATGCCAGGAGACATTTCAGAACCCTAATCACAGCTCGAGCCAAATGAGGACTAGCATGGCCTGTTCCCCCCAGAGGACCCACCTCCAACCCCTCATCATCATGAGAAGATAAGGGAGGAAGGAAAAGAGGAGAAAAGCCGGTTGACGGGAATCACAGAAGACTTCCTGAAATTTGTTTTAAAATCAGTGGATTATAAATAAAAGCTTCCAAATAAAAAACTTCCATCCTCTTGGCTCCAACTTATCTGAAGTCTGTCTGAAGCCTGTTTGATTGGACTTGGTTACTATAAACACAAGTAGATGTCCGTGTGCCCTCCTGCAGGGCTGTCATCTCTGTTTAGAAACCAATAATGCCCACTTTCCTAAGATGTATGAATTTTACTCCACTCTCCTTACTTTTAGACCCCAATCAGGTATATAAGGCAGAACCGCAAAGCTACCTGCATCATCTCTGACAATTTTACAATGTTTGATTGTGCCATCAGAGTGGCCTCCATCATTTATGACATTGTTTGTTGGCTGAGGAAGCTATTTCCAGATTTAAAGCACACTTCAGTGACTGGCCCAAACCACTTCCATGTCACCATCTTCTCAGCATGGGGGAGATGGAAATATATATGTCAGATGACATAAATTTGATAGAATAGTAACGGATACAAGCAGCAGTTGGCAAAGGTGCTCAGAAGGTCTTGCTCAAGTCTTGTTTTTGGAAGTGGTCATTGGAGCTGAGGTTTTCCTCAGTGGAAATGAGAGCATCAGTTTTGGCTCTTTGCTCAGTTAAAACTATGATTCCATGGGGCTTCCGAGATGGCTCAGTGGTAAAGAATCCGCCTGCCAGTGCAGGAGACACGGGTTCAATCCCTGATCTGGGAAGATCCCACATGCCACGGGGCAACCAAGCACGTGCGCTACAACCATTGAGCCCTTGCCCTGCAGCCCGGGAGCTGCAACTGCTGAGTCCATGAGCCACAACTGCTGAAGCCCGTGCACCTAGAGCTGGTGCTCTGCAACAAGAGAAGCCACCACAGTGAGAAGCCCGCATACCGCAACTAGAGAAAAGCCCTCATGGCAACAAAGACCCAGATCAGCCGTAAATAAATAGTTACTTTAAAAAAGCCTCTGCGATTCGAGCAGTGGCAGCCAAATAGCAGTTCTTCTGGCATCGTGGTGACTGTCATTTCTGCCTGGAAATAGACCCTCCGTGTTACAGGTACGACTACATAAACCGCACAATTGCCATGAGCCGTTCTGGCGCGGGGTGTCCTAGCAGGGGGAACGTCTGGACTCCCCTCGGCCCTGTCACTCTGGACATTCCCGAAGGTGGTCCTTTGATCAAAGGTGGTGCATTGGAAGGCTTCATACTTTTCTCAATATTACTGAACTCTGCACTCACAAAAGTCAGGTGGAAGATGTTTTCCCTGGGATGAAGAATGCTCTCCTGTGTAATTTGGAGCTATGCTGTTTTTAGTGGTGTAGGAGCTTATTTTACCAATGGCTTTTTTATCCTTCTTTAAACGATTAATGGAAAAGACAAAAATAGAAAGGCCAGAGATTATCCAGCACCGGGCAGTTGAGGGCCTGAAACTCAGGGCTGATGGTGGGTTCCTAGATACCCCGAATCCCTGTGGGCAGTGAGTGCTGTGCTAACATTGCAACCCACATGTTTTTAATTCTTGCCCCTGAGGGGTTTGCTCATTTTCCATACTGATTAGTTTATAGCAGCACAGCTAATTTGCAGTGACATTCAGGATTACACATTAAGGTTTATTAGAATAAAGGGAAGAACACTGTGGAATGTTGTAGCAGGGGAGCCTGGCTCTGAGCACTGGAGAGCTGAGATGCAAACCCGTCCCCGGCTTCATTACCGAACTTCCATGTGTCCCGGGGCACAGCCGTCTGTGCCCAGCTTTCTTCACCCAGAGTCAAAGTCTGAGAGACATAAAGAGGAGTTTGGGTGAATCACTAGGGTTTTTTCTTAAGGATTAAGTAATGAATGTGATTAATGATAAATGGGAGAATTCCCACTTACCCACCTGTCGCTCCCCCCGCAGCTCATTTTCAATTCTGTGTTGATTTCCTTCAATAACTCCTGTCCCAACCCAGATGGTATCTATTTAGGAAATTCAGGAAAACTCTTAATATTTGCATAAGCAGAGCAAATTGAGAAATAAATTAGTGTGAAGCAATGATCTCATGCAACAGAAAGCTGAATATAAATGGCTTCTTGATTTTTCTAGGCCAGGGATTCATGAAGTCACTCAGTAAATATTTGTGAAGTCCTACCCAGTGCTGGACCCTGGGGATAACAGCACAGGATGGGCTGAGGTTCACCCTTCCGAGCGAGAGGCTGGGTGGACAGGCCAAGACCCTGGAGTCCAGGGGAGGAAGTGGGTTCCATTCCCACAATTGATGATGTGGTTTCCTTCCAGGGACCCCCTCTTCTGATACCTGGAAAGGTGGTCAGAAACGCCTCTTCTTTACTCTTCATTAAAAAGGACAGTGTGTCCACTGGATGTGAGCACAGCATTCACTCTCCTGCAGGGAACGGGTGCAGCCAGCTCCCTGAGGACAGAGAACAGAGGTCCCAGGGAGAGGGCAGAGTCTGCACACAGTAGATACTCAATGGTCGTTTGCTGAATAGATTTGTTCCCTGTAATCCGCTGTTCAGGGAAGGTATCAACATCAGGATCACCACCATCATTCTCATTTTGTAAATGAGGGAGGTGAGCTTCAGAGAGGTTTGGTAGGGTTAGGGTGAGTAACTCCAAGGACACACGGCTAGAAAAGGGCGCCATTGGGTCTTCTCGCCCCTGTGCAGTAAAGCCAGTCTACTGACACCTAGTGGTGGTAGAGGAAAATGCAGCATTTATTGCAGGCACCAAGCAAGGACTCCAGGCAGCTAGAGCGTGAAAGGTCCCTGAACTCGCTGAAGACTTTGAAAGGTTTTTAAAGACAGGGTGAGGAAGGGGGAGTTATGGGTTGTGTGATCAGCTCATGGACATTCTTCTTATTGGTTGGTGGTGAGGTAGTCAGGAGTCATCATCTACCTTCTGGTTCCAACTGGTCTGGGGTCTACATGCTTGTGGGCATCATACAGTTAACATCTTCCACCTGATGGAGGTTTCAGTACCTGCAGAATATCTCAAAGGACATGGCTCAGAGAATTATCTATAGCTCTGCAAGAGGAACTAAAGTTTCTTGACTTAGTTTAGTGACTAAGCTATTATTGTTTTGCTTGATTGTTTTCCTTTCTTTCTGCATTTTCTTTTTTTCCAATTGAATTTATTCTTTGACTGAAGTTTTTTCTGCAGTCCTGTTCTGGAAAGGCCCCCATTGGGTCCTGTTCAGTTACACCAGAGCAAGTTGCTGATGCTCTGTTTCCTTGTTGGCAAAACTGATAACACTTGGTGTACGGTAAATTCTCAATTCATACTGAGTTATTCTGTTATTACCAGTTAAATTTTTTCATTACTACTACTACCATTGTAATTTGCCTTTACACAGATGAAACAGAGAGTAACAAGTCTTAAAATAAGCTTCTAAATTGCGTGGTATGCTGCAATAAGTAAGCAGCTTTCAAGATTATTCAGAGTCTGAATCTGTGTCAGGCCCAGAAATGCCAGCAAGGCTCCCTTTTCTGAGGCTGCTGGTTTTTAACTTAGAAAAGCCTAGGTGACGTATTTTCTACCACTGTCTCTAAGAATATCAGGGTTGCCTCACTGCAGGGCTTGGCTGGCCTCCTTGTTTTGTAAGGGCCACGCTAAGATGTAGGAAGTGGGAGCACGGCTCCTACCTTTCCACTTCTGCAGTCTGTCTGAGCCTTGGGAGGAATGTTGGTCCATGGCTTTGGTTTATCCATCACCTCTGCTCTGTGCAGAAACCACGTCTTGTTTATTGCTGTGTCTGTGGCACCTAGCACAGTTCATGGCACATAGTAAATGGGCTTAAGAATGGTTCTTCTTTTCTGAATGAATGAACGAGTACATCAAATTGGTAGGAGTGAAAAGAAATGGACAAAATAGCCACACATATTTGGATTAGTTACTCACTTTCTTTCCTAAGAAATATGGAGGTTGTGTGATCCTGTGTGAATGTACAAATCAGAACACACACCTCCGCCACTTCAGTGTGAGGGACCCTGAGGTCAACATGGCAGCCACACTCAGGGTGTGTGGAAGGAAGTCCCAGTGAAGAGCGGACAGGGTGGTTCATGCCTCACACCCATCAGCGGGACCTGCTTCTCTGCTGGGAAGATGCCCTTGATTGCTAATGTATGGATAGGATTTATTTCTGATGCATACATGTCTCTTTTGTCCAAGACCTGGAACAGGTTGGATATGTTAGAATGTTTAATGATACAACTGCTTGTGTATGTGGTAGAAGACGTTTTTATTATCTTATTGTTTTTTTTTTCATTTTATTGCTTGTATTTTATAGTTGTAAAAACTAATACATGCTCATTATAGAAAATTTAGAAAATAAAAGATTGGCCAAAAGAAGTAATTCCATCACACAGAAGTAAAAGCTGATACATTTTGGCAGATATTTTCCTATCTTTTACTTAATATATATGTTATTTTTAGAATAGTTGTTCCATGCTATATGGATTACCAAATACCTGCTTTAGAAAACAGCTATAAGTGAACATTTTCCATGCAATTTAATCTTCTTTGGTGACTTAATTTTAGTGGCTGCAGAGCCCTCCTCAGGGTGGAGGTACCATGGTTTACTGCTCCAGTCCTAACTCGGGGCCACAGTTGCAGTGTTTTCAGTTTGGGCTACTAAGGAGTGTGGTATTTTTTTTTTTTAATCTATTCTTTATGAGTACCTATGATTATTGTTGTTGTTTAGTTGCTAAGTTGTCTCTGACTTTTGCAACACCATGGACTCTAGCCCACCAGCCTCCTCTGTCCATGGGATTTTCCAGGCAAGAATACTAGAGTGGGTTGCCTTCTCCAGGCGATCTTCCTGACCCAGGGATTGAACCTGAGTCTCCTGCATGGAGCGACTTCACTTTCACTTTTCATTTTCATGCATTGGAGAAGGAAATGGCAACTCACTCCAGTATTCTTGCCTGGAGAATCCCAGGGACAGAGGAGCCTAGTGGCCTGCCGTCTATGGGGTCATACAGAGTTGGACACGACTGAAGCGACTTAGCAGCAGCAGCAGCAGCAGCAGCTCCTGCATGGCAGGCCGATAATTATTTACATATTCTTCAGTTCAGTCACTCAGTTGTGTCCGATTCTTTGTGACCCCATGGACTGCAGCACACCAGGCTTTCATGTCCATCACCAACTCCCAAAGCTTGTTCAAACTCATGTCCATCAAGTCGGTGATACCATCCAACCATCTCATCCTTTATTGTCCCCTTCTCCTCCTGCCTTTAATCCTTCCCAGCATCATGGTCTTTTCCAATGAGTCAGTTTTTCTCATCAGTGGCCAAAGTATTGGAGTTTCAGCTTCAGCATCAGTTCTTCCAATGAATATTCAGGACTGGTTTCCTTTAGGATTGACTGGTTGGATCTCTTGCAGTCCAGGGGACTCTCAAGAGTCTTCTCCAACACCACAGTTCAAAGCATCAATTCTTCAGCTCTCAGCTTTCTTTAGAGTCCAGCTCTCACACCCATACACGACCACTGGAAAAACCATAGCTTTGACTAGACAGACCTTTGTTGGTAAAGTAATATTCTGCTTTTAGTATGCTGTCTAGGTTGGTCATAGGTTTTCTTCCAAGGAGCAAGGGTCTTTTAATTTCATGGCTGCAGTCACCATCTGCAGTGACTTTGGAGCCCAAGAAAATAAAGTCTGTCACTGTTTCCATTGTTTCCCCATCTATTTTCCATGGAGCGATAGGACCGGATGCCATGATCTTCATTTTATGAATGTTGAGTTTTAAGCCAACTTTTCCACTCTCCTCTTTCACTTTCATCAAGAGGCTCTTTAGTTCTTCTTCACTTTCTGCCATAAGGATGGTCAGAACCCCATGAATAGTCTGAAAAGGCAATTTACATATAATTAATTTTTAAAGCCCAGACAAGAGGATCCAAAGGCATGTTTTGGATCTAATTTTTATTCCCTGTGCTCACCAAGGAATTGTGGTTTCTAAAAGCTTTTGTCAATTGTTACATGAAAAATGATATTTTATGTTGTTTGAATTTGCTTTTGAAAACGTTTTTGATGATAAACCTTCATAATTTCTCTTTTTTTTTGAGTTTCTGATAGATGTACTCATCTTTTTCTTCTTCTGTTGCTAGCACTCTTGACATTAGCAATATTTCCTTTTCCCCAACTTGTTGTTTGCCTTTTAACTGTCGTCAGTGGAGCTTTCATAGACACTGTTTCCTTGAATTGTTGACATAGTTTTGCTTAGGGTAGACTTTTTTCCCAGCCTACTGCATTCAGTTAGAAATTGATTTGTCATCCTTTGATGAGAAACAGCTGCAAGGTTTCTGCAAGGCCAACTCACTCGTGTAAGGTGGCAGCCTGAGCCACATCTTCACCAGTGTTGCTTCAACCCAAATATGCCAACTCCTGTGAGCGTAGGAGAAAGAGCCATACAGATTTTAAGTGGTTTTTTGATAGTCTTCTAGCACACATTTTCTGAGAAGCTCTGACCCAAACATCTTCAAATCAGCCATCCTTCTCTGTAGTGTCCACAGCCAAGATCTGCCCTGGAATTTGGCTCTGGATGGGTCCAGGCAGGGCTGTCCAATGATGTATAATGCAAACCACATACATGATTTTAAATAATATAGTAGCCACAATAAGATTTTTAATTTAGTTTTGGCTGTGCTGGGTCTTTGTTGCTGGACTTTCTCTAGCTGTAGTGAGCAGAGGCTACTCTCTGGTTGCTGTGCGGAGCCTCTCATTGTGTAACTTCTCTTGTTGCAAAGCACGGGCTCTAGGTATGTGGGTTTCAGTACTTGTGGCTCACAGGCTCTAGAGCTCGGGCTTAGTTGCCCCTTGGCATGTGGGATCTTCCTGGAGCAGGGATCGAACCCATGTCCCCTGAATTGGCAGACAGATTCTTAGCCACTTTACCACCAGGGAAGTCCCTACTCTCCATATTTTATAAATGTAAGAAAAAAAAAAAAAAAGTGAAATTAATTTAAGAAATACATTTAATTAACCCAGTGTATCAAAAATGTTGTCATCCCAACATGTAATGAATGTGAAAATATCATTAATGAGACATTTGGCATTCTTTGTTTTCATACTAAGACTTTAAAATCTGATGTGTATTTTACGCTTTCAGTACAGATAGCTACATGCATAGTTGTGGAGCGGGATAGCGCCCAGTCCAATAAAGCAAGGTGACTCTGCTGCTGCTGCTGCTAAGTCGCTTCAGTCGTGTCTGACTCTGTGTGACCCCATAGACGGCAGCCCACCAGGCTCCCCCATCCTTGGGGTTCTCTAGGCAAGAACACTGGAGTGGGCTGCCATTTCCTTCTCCAATGCATGAAAGTGAAAAGTGAAAAGGAAGTCATTCACTCATGTCTGACTCTTAGTGACCCCATGGACTGCAGCCCACCAGGCTCCTCCGTCCATGGGATTTTCCAGGCAAGAGTACTCTAGGCAACTGTTAAAGCCCCAACAGATTATCATTCAAACCAACACATACAGTAGGGACCTCTTCCCCATGACCCTTCTAAGGATGAGGGCAGCTGGGAGCCACTTTGTGAGGCTTCTTTGCATTAACATTCATGTAGATCTGAAGATTTCAGGTCATTCATATCTGTGCCTATATATATATATGTGTGTGTGTGTGTGTGTTTTAAGAGCTGGCGGTGACGACCCCCAAGCCCGGCTGAGAATGGATCCAAAGACGTTGGAAGCCGCTGCTCAGGACAGTTTGCGAGTGTCCATCACCAGGCGAGACTGGCTTCTCCGAGAAAAGCAGCAGCTACAGGTGAGCAGGTGAAGACTCTTTATGAAGCAAGACAGCAGTTTTCTAACACATGTGAGCCAAATGCAGCAAAGTGAGTCTTTGCTTAAATACAGCCCTTAGAGAGCTGGCAGTGCACCCAGGAGGCATGAGGCAGAGCGAGGGGTGGAGACGACTGGAGGGCTTGTTGGAGTCTCTTTACAAACAAGGGGTTGGAAGTTCAGCAGTGTTTGTGCCTGTGTTTGCTAGTACTTTACCTTTTGAATATGCTTTCCTTGTGTGCCAGGCCAATTTGTCACCTCTTATCATTTTGTCCCTGAGAAGTTTCTTTCGGAAAGCAGAAAAAAAAAAAAATCTGAGCTGAGGCAATCCTTTATGGAAACTGCTATCAGATTGGACTGTGGGTAGCAACTGTCAGGAGGCAGAGCTGTGAGTGGGGACTGGGCAAGGCGGGTGGAACTGGGAAAGACTGGGAATGACTGGGCTTCGTGGGAGCTCTGGGTTGTCCCGAAGCAGTGGATACAAGTTGGCTGAGAATCATGGGGGGCTGGAAATCTTGGTGCAACTCTGAGTTATAGCCAGAAGGTGACCAGGGGCTCTGGAAGTTGACAGGCCCCCCCAGAAGCAAGGAGCCTTGAAGTTCTGTCCACACCTTCCCAAGACTAGAGAACTTGAAGCCTGACTGGGGAGCAGTGAGGAAACACGGACTTCTGGAGAATGCAGAGCTCTTTAATACATGCATCCTCAGTGTGGCTTAGCCTCTAAACAGCCAAGTGACCTTAGACAGGTGAATGGGGCGTGGAGAGGTCACTGGAAACCCCCACCTCCCATGCAGAGTCTTCTTGTTATGAGTTCACCCTTCCAATTCCATATGATAGCAAGGCAGCAAAGGGAGGCAAATATCATTGCAATTTGAAAAAAGTGAAGTGAAATCGCTCAGTCATGTCCAACTCTTTGTGATCCTATGGACTATAGCCCTGTAGCCCACCAGGCTCCTCTGTCCATGGGATTTTCCAGGCAAGAATAGTGGAGTGGGTTTCCATTTTCTTCTTCAGGGGATCTTCCTGACCCAGGGATTGAACTCAGGTCTTCCACATTGCAGGCAGACTCTTTACCCTCTGAGCCACGAGGTTTGAAAATGTTGTTTTTTAGTTGCTAAGTGGTGTCTGACTCTGCAACTCCATGGACTACATGTAGCCCACTAGAGACCTCTGTCCATGGAATTTTCCAAGCAAGAATACTGGTTGCCATTTCCTTCTCCAGCTTGAAAATATTTTTCAGTAAACTGGTGCTTTCACACTCTTGAGCTCACCACGTTGAGCACACTTGTTGAGCAAGTTCAGGTAGCTGAAAATGTGAAGTCTGATTTTTGATTCTGGATAATACTTACCCACTGGAGATGAATATTCCTGATGATGTCAGAGTGCACAGAACATACTTTTAGCCCAGGCTACTTGAACTCCGGGAGTTGGTGATGGACAGGGAGGCCTGGCATGCTGCGATTCATGGGGTCGCAAAGAGTTGGACACGACTGAGCGACTGAACTGAACTACTGTTTGAGGGCTTCCCAGGTGGTGCTAGTGGTAAAGAACCTGTCTGCCAATGCAGGAGACATAAGAGATGTGGGTTCGATCTCTGGGTTGGGAAGATCTGCTGGAGGAGAGCATGGCAACCCAGACCAGTATTCTTGCCTATAGAATCCGATCAGAGGAGCCTATCAGATTACAGTCCAGAGGGTTGCGAAGTTGGATATGACTGAAGTGAGTTAGCACACATGCATATATTGAGTGTTTGAAGGAAGCATTCTTGGCACAGTGCTGGGGGAGAAGAGGAGAGAATCAGTGATTGGGGGGGGCGCTGGCAGGCCTTTGTGAGGTCTTGGGCTTTTCTCTGACTGGAATGGGAGCCATGGAGTGGGGTTGGTTAACCAGTGAAGTGATGTAATTGACCACATTTCAAAAAGTCATTTTGACTTCTGTGGGAGGATAGGGTGGAAGGCCACTGTGGAAAACAGTATGATGGTTCTTTAAAAAATTAAAAGTCGAGTTACCATGTGATTCAGCAGTTTCACGTCTGGGTATAAGACCACAAAGAACTGAAAGCAGAGACTCACAGATGTGTTCACAACAGCATTGTTGACAATAGTCAAAAGGTGGAAGCAACAACCCAAGTGTCTATCAACAGATGAATGGACACACAGAGTGCGAGTTGCTCAGTCCTTTCTGACTTTTGCAACCCCATGGACTCCTCTGTCAATGGAATTCTCCAGACCAGAGTATTTGAGTGAGTAGCCTATCCCTTCTCCAGGGGATCTTCTCGACCCAGGAATCGAACCAGGATCTCCTGCATTGCAGGCAGATTCTTTACCAGCTTAGCTACCAGGGATGCCTGGATAAACAAAATGTGGTATATAAATACAATGAAGCCTTTAAATTCAGCCTTTAAAAGGTAGAGAATTCTGACACAAAAACAGCATGGATGGACCCTGAGGACATTATTCTAAGTGAAATGAGCCGGCCATGAAAGGACAAATACTGTATGATTCCACGTGTGGACACCCAGAGGAGTCAGAGTCACAGAGACAGAAAGTAGAAAGATGGCTTCCAAGGCTGAATGCAGGGGGGGAGGGGGGTCAGAGTTCAGCTTGGCAGGATGAAAAGAATCCTGGAGATGGATGGTTAAGATGGTAAGTTTTCTATTACTTATATTTTACTACAGTTGAAAAAACCCAAACAAATACAAAAGGAAAGAATAGGGATGGGAATTCAAAGGTAGGAAGTAGGGAGGTGTGATGGGAGACCCTGTCAATGATTCTATAATCTTGGACCAGCAGGATACACGCTGTTGTCTTCTTAGCATGTCTTAGCCGTGGATCTTCAGTGCCTCCTCCTGTGTCTCTTCCCTCCCCTACTGGAGAAGGGGTCAGCAGGTAGATCAGGTAGGGTGGTCGGCATCTTGGGGTTGCGAGGATGTGGGTGAGATGGGGAGACAGCCAGTATTAGAGCTGTGCTCTTATCAGCTGGCAGCCAATGCAGAAAACATGGGTGTATGTTAATTACAAGAGTCTCATTGGAGATTCAGGATGCTATGGGCACTGAGATGATTATCTGCCATAACACTGTGTGCACAACAGGCATTCAATTACCTGCTGCTTATTTTGTTCATTGACCTCAAGATTGGAAGATACTCAATTCTTGGGATTTGGTTTGCCGTATTAGTGGAAATTAAATTTATTTAATATTTTTATGAACCTTAGACTGCATAACCCTATCTGTGGCATCTCTTTCAATCCTTAGACTTAAGAAACTATGACTTCTAATCTTTCTACGCATGCTACATTTGCATGTTTGGGGTCAGATCAGCCATGGCTTGTTTGCTTTTCCTTTCTCGGTCATGTTAGCTGCTTTGCTGGTATCTCAAGTCCCTGAAGTTTGTTGCACTGTGTTCTGGCTCTGTCACCTGAAATGAAGTAAGTGGCTTACATATTTGCTGGATTCTTCCATGTCTAATTCTTGGCTCACCACCCACAGTTATTTAATGCTTGGGAGGGAAGCTTTTTCCTTATGCCAGCTAATCAGAAATACAAAGCTGACATGATTTTTCCAGTTCAGCAAACCTCCAAAAATCTGCCCACCTTGAAGGGGAGCTTCACGGCCCTCATACAGGTGGCGAACTCTCCTGTAAAGAGAGAGTTCTGAGCAGTGTAGTCGACCATGAATGGGGTTAATTTATAAAAACCTGCTCTCTCCATTCTCTGCAGAAAGAAATTGAGACCCTCCAAGCCAGGATGTCTGTTCTGGAAGCAAAAGATCAGCAGCTGAGACGGGAGATAGAGGAGCAGGAGCGGCTTCTCCCGTGGCAGGGTTGTGACCTTGTGGGAGGATTGTCCCTGGGCGAGCTGCAGGAGGTCACCAAGACCTTGCAGGACACCCTGGCCTTGGCCGAGCAGATTCCCCTCCACGCAGAGCCACCTGAAACCATCCGGAGGTACCGGTGATTTCCTAAGTGATTTTGGATCTCTCGCCTTGTTGATCTGTTTATGGGATTGATTTAGTCTGCTGTCCTACATATGTAAATATTGGGTTGGCCAAGGAACTTTTTGGTCAACTCAGTATTTTCCAAGCAGTGCTGTGAATTTTCAAGGGAAAGTAGCCTTGGTATTTTGAGTGTCAAGGTCCTTCTTTGTGTAGGGCAGTCCTGTGCACCTCAGGATGTTCTACACCTTGGCTACCCAACCTGTTGGGCTTTCTAGGTGGTTCAGTGGGTAAAGAATCTGTCTGCAATGCAGGAGACACAGGCAGATACGAATTCAATCCCAGGGTCAGGAAGATCCCCTGGAGGACGGCATGGCAACCCACTCCAATATTTTTGCCTGGAGAATCCCATGGACAGAGGAGCCTGGTAGGCTACAGTCTGTAGGGTTGCAAAGAGTCAGATGTGACTGAGCAGGATGCATCCAACCTGCTAAATGCCACTCTTTCTCTCCATTCTGCTAGGCACCTTCCCCATATCCTAACGCCCCCCCAGGTGCCTTCTCTGTCTTTGGGATCTATTGGAGTTTGATCGGTTGGAGAGTCTGATGCCAACCTTTACTGAGGACAATCATCTGGAGATGAGAGATGTTAGAAAGTGTTAGTCACTTAGTTGTATCCGACTCTTTGGGACCCCATGGACTGTAGCCCACCAGACTCCTCTGTCCGTGGAATTCTCCATGCTAGAATACTGGAGGGGGTTGTCATTTCCTTCTCCAGGGGAATCTTCCTGACTCAGGGATCGAACCTGGGTCTCTTGCATGGCAGGCAGATTCTTTATCGTCAAAGCCACCAGGGAAGCCTGGAGACAAAGGAGGGAATGAGCTACTAAGAGGGGAGACTCAATCAGTGAGCAGGAAGAAGAAATTATTATTCATGACAACCAACATTTATTGAGTCTTACTGTGTGTCAGGTGCTGTGCTAAGCTTTACCCTATGAGTGGTGTCCATTATTACATCCATCTCACAGATGAGGACAAGAGAGTTTAGGAAGGTCACATAGTTTGCCAAAGTCCCAATTGATAAGAGGCAAAACTGATACTAAAATTCGTGTTTGTTACGTCAAAGCCTTGTTTCTTATCCACTTGTTGTGGAGGGAGAACCTTCCCTGTGTTTTGTGTTGAGGAAGACACAAGAGATATGTGTGGACCTCTGACCTTCTGGGAGGTCATTGCCTTATTCTGGCCAAAGATGGAACCCGCCCTTACTCCTATTAGACAGAAGTCGAGCCATGCCCTGAAGGAGAGGCAGCTGGTGGTGAGGCTTGAGGGTTCAGTGGGTGCAGCAACGAGGGGAATGAATGTGCTGCTCGATAATTACGCTGCAGAAAAAACTTAAGAAAACTTCACCACCTGTAGCGGTTGAGAATATGGACTCTTGCTATCTACTCCGGAGAAGGCAATGGCACCCCGCTCCAGTACTCTTGCCTGGAAAATCCCATGGACGGAGGAGCCTAAAGGGCTGCAGTCCATGGGGTCTCGAAGAGTCAGACACGACTGGGTGACTTCACTATCACTTTTCACTTTCATGCATTGGAGAAGGAAATGGCAACCCACTCCAGCGTTCTTGCCTGGAGAATCCCAGGGACGGGGAAGTCTGGTCGGCTGCCATCTATGGGGTCGCACAGAGTCGGACACGACTGAAGTGACTTAGCAGCAGCAGCAGCTATCTACTCATCCACATATTAGTTGGAACCACTTATTATGGGGGGGGCTGTTACTGGGATGAACGGAGTTAATATGTATCAATATAGAGGTCATATGCTGGTGCCCGGGTGGCAGCACGCCCCTTTACGGTCATGTAACAGTGCCTGTCCTTTCCATCACAGGGATTTCCATCTTCAGAAGCCTTCTAACTGCCGTGCAAATGTGTCGTAGACTGTTTAGCAAGTATCTGCTCCCTGTACACATGCCACACTCAGTATCAGCTGGGATGCTTGTCCAGGAAGATGCTCACCATGTCCTCCCCTCCCCGTCCCAGCCCTGATATTTCCCTGCAGAGCTTTAACCCTGGGCTCCATCCATGGAGAAGGGGAAGACGTGGGTTGTTGCCAGATTTTAGTCAAAGGAAGCTGACCACCAGGTCTGCCTGTGCCCTTTCTCCTTCACCCCCACGGTGCAGCCTTGGCCTCCGGTGACCTTTCCTACTCCTGCTTCCCATATCCCTCCTGTGGAAGTCTTTCTACACACACGCACACGCATGCACACAAACATGCATATACAAGCACACACATATGCATGCAAACACATACATATATACACATGCACACTTATACATGTGCACACACATGTGAAAGTGTGAAACCATTAGTTTCTCAGTTGTGTCCGGCTCTTTGCGATCACATGGACTATAGTGTACCAGGCTTCTTTTTCCATGGAATTCTCCAGGCAAGAATATTGGAGTGGGTTTCCATTCCCTTCCCCAGGGGATCTTCCTAACCCAGAGATTGAATCCGGGTCTGCCGCATTGCAGGCAGATTCTTTACCATCTGAGCCATCAGGGAAGCCCATACACACATATACACACACACATGCACACACATACACACTCATAGACAGCACACACACACACATGTGGACACACACACATGATGTTACATATCATGTGTAATCATGCATATGATATATGCATTATAATAGACAGAGGTACTGATATATGGGCTTCGCTGGTGACTCAGATGGTAAAGAATCCTCCAGCAACACAGGAGACATGGGTTCTATTCCTGGATTGGAAGATCCCCTGGAGAAGGGAATGGCAGCCCACTCTAGTATTCTTGCTGGAACAGAGGAGCCTGGCAGGCTACAGTCCATGGGGTCGCAAAGAGTCTGACAGGACTGAGTGACTAAGCACACACACACATTAATATATAAGGAATATTTATATAACATGAAATATACATATACATTTGTTTTTACAAACGCAATTTACACATGAGGCTTAAAGTGAGCCTCTTTCTGCCCCACTGTCCAGATGTGTCCTACTTATTTCTCCTTTCGCTTTGAGCAGCACAGAGGCTAGTTTTACTCCTTTTATGTCACTCATAAGCTCTATCAAGGGGAAACACTGGGGTGTGCTTACCTTTGACCCTGCTGCAGGATTCACAATGCCTCTGTGCTTTGAGCTGAGTCCCTGGGCAGCATCCCTGCAGGTGTGACCCATCCTTGCAATTGCACAGAGATGCCCCGGGCAGAGGCTGCTTTCTCACTCATCAACTCACGGCTCGCAGAGCAGCCCACGTGGTGGGAGGGCTGGGCTTGTTGTTCTTATTTAACAGTTGAGGAAATAAAAGCTCAAAGTTTCCAGGGGATGCAGCTGGTTAGAGACTACTTATATCCACCTATAGGTGCTTCTGGGTCTGAACCATTGAAAGAGTTTCCACTTAGAGGCCTCAGTCTAAAACAAGGCACTCCCGAGTATGGTGGCTGATGGAGCTGGGCCCCGGAACTCAGATCTTACCATTTCTAGTCTGTTATGATGCCCACGTGCTCCAGCTTTGCCTTTTTAATCAGGATGAGAAGCAGTCGAAATAAAAGTGTGACTTTTGCTAAGTCATCCAGTGCTCTAATCAACTGAACAGGCTCTTGAAAGACCTTTCAAGGTGTGTGGCAATCCGATTCTACAACACTCTTAGGGAAATCGGATGCAAGGCTGGCTCTTGACCGTGCTGCGGTGCTGGCTGGGGGCTCCTCGGGGAGGACTCGTCATCCCCGAGCCCACTTGTGCCGGGAGGCTACAGAGTTCAGTCAAGAGCAGCCTGTCACTTTTTGTGCCTATCTGCCTGTGGGAACACCCAGGCGTCTCGGTGACCTGAACCCAGCAGGGCTCTGTATAGGAGCGAGGCCTAGGAATAAAAGGACTGAGAGTTGCCCAATGAGGGTAGGAGGGAAGATCCTGGGGTCATTAAAGGTAGAGATCAACATGGGAAACTTACCTGCTGGTCCAGTGGCTAACATGCCACACTCAATGCAGGGGTCCTGGGTTCAGTCCCTGGGTTGGGAAGATCCCCTAGAGAAGGGAATAGCAACCCACTCCAGTATTCTTGTCTGGAGAACTCCTTGGACAGAGGAGCCTGGTGGGTTACAGTCTGTGGGGCTGCCAAGAGTTAGACACAACTGAGCGACTTTCACTTTCAGCCCCCCTGTAACTTACAGCTGGCTCTGTATCCATGGTTTCTCGGCATCCCCAGATTCCAGCAACAACCAACCACCAACAGTATATGCTAGTGAAAAATAGCTGTGTGTAAGTGAACTCTTGCAGTTCAAACCTGTGTTGTTCAAGGGTCAACTGTAGTTTCTTCTCAGACCCAATGGAGAGATCTGGACAAATTGTGAAATAGGAAAATCTTGGTCTTAGGAAGAGAGGTTAGAGAAAGCTGGAGAAACAGACCATTCAACATCCTAACCATCTTTGTCATCATCCATGAAGGTTTTTCACGGAGGCCAGCTATAAGCTTAGGATGCTGTCTGGGGAGGAGCTGCTTCTGATCGACTCTATCAACAGTGTGCAAGTTCAAGGGGAGGTTCTGCTTCTTTGCCTGGATAAACCACGCACTGGTTTGGGGAGGAGTTTCCTAAGAGCACTTGGCATTCCTGAGATAACTGCTGCTGGAGACTCTGCTTATGTGGGCGCCTTACGTTCTGACTGTAGCTTGTTGGGGAATCCTTGGGCTGATGTTTGAGAAAGACTGAAAGTAGAAGGGCACGTGCTGGGGATGAGAGACCTGGCAGCTTTATATTTGGGTATTTTGATAGAAATCAAAGCAGCAGTTTGAATTTTCTGATGTTTGTGTTTTGGATAAAATAACATGTGTGTGTGCATATGTTAATTGCTCAGTCATGTCCGACTCTGCGACTCCATAGATTGTAGCCCGCCAGGCTCCTCTGTCCATGGAGTTCTCCTAGCATGAATACTGGAGTGGGTTGCCATTCCCTTCTCCAGGGGATCTTCCTGATCCAGGGCTCGAACCCTGGTCTCCTCCATTGCAGGCAGATTCTTTACAGTCTGAGCCACCAGGGAAGCCCAGGATCAAATAATTTATCAGGATGGAATGAAGAGCTGCCTTCTCAAATATCCGAGTTGCCTTCTGACGGGCCAAAGAGAGTGGATTTCTTCTCCAAACAAGAGGAGAATGTTTTTAACTACTTGGGTATTAGGCACTCCGCAATATGAAAGCTTACAGGGTAGGGATGGGTGAGGGACAGAAGCCACTCGGAAGATGAATGTTCTTTGCAATTTCCCTCATCCCTGGGATTCCAGTCCTTTGGCTTTAGAACAAACTCCTTGTTTCTTCCTTCAAGTCTTCCTGTGATGGGAGAGGTCTAGAAGGACAGCTATTTTTCTGGTAAGCCTGATTCACTCTCCCTTGGGAACCTACCCTTCCCTTCTCTGTAGTGGGATTGGGGGGTGGAGTAGGGGATGGGAAGAATGGGGACAGAGGGAGGGAGGAGGTGACAGTTTCTGGGGTTTTCCTGGACCATGTCTCCCCATGTGGGATGTGAGTGTCCGTCTGTTTATTTCTGTAAGTGGAGGAGGGTTGTGATTTGCAGCTCATCTGCCTCTAGGACGGTCAGCTCAACCCCTTTTGTTGGTCTGGGAGCCTTGAGCATGAGTGGAGGCAGGGCCGACTGTGACCTTGGCTGACCGCAAAGCCAGGTAGGAATGTAGTAGTAACTGACAGAGTGAGGGCTCCATTACTTGCTAACATTCCTTAGAGATGCTTGGCTGCTTTGTATTAGTCTGTGGTTGAGTTCTTCATTCCTCGGCTCCTGGAATTTTTCATGCTTCAAATGAAATGTATTCTGGCAGCTCATGGATGAATTGTCTCTGGTTGTACAGTTGGGAGAAACATGTCACATCTTTTTATAAACCATTGGCACAGACTGCAGAACAAACACAAGCTCTGGTTACTGCGAGACTGGTTGGACCTTGGTGGGTGTGTCTGAGTTGCTGGGGGTGTGGGTGGAGAGCTGGGCCTGCTCCCTGGTCCCCATGACTTAACCTCCTAGGGCCCCTTGGCATGGCTGACCAGTTCTTAGAGGTGCTCAAGCCTCCCATCATACCTACCCTCAGCCCACAATGAGCAGCCAGGCTGATGTTACAACTCTGTTTAAGTGAGATTTGAAATAATGAAATTCAGCACAGTTCACAATTGACTGGGAGAAAAACATCAATAGTCCCACTTTCCTCCGAGATACTTATCTTATTATAGTTAAAAGTCACAGTGAAACAGCAAGGCCTGAATCAGAAAACAGACTCCAGGGTGTGGGACGAGCATAGCTGATTCTCAAAGGGTGTGTTCAGGGATAGGGGAAGCAGCTGTGTGTGTCCTGGCGATGAGCCTGGACAGTGCAGAGTTCAGAAGAAATGCTCCTGATCTCCACGCCTCTTCTCCACTTGCTGTGATTGTGTGCTTTAGTCTCTACTTCCGGTCTTTGCTTTTCTTCTTTCTCGCCTTTGTCCTTCATCTAGTTGGTTTGTCAAGACAGGGGCTTGCAGAAAGAAAAACACCAATACAGTATACTAACGCATATATATGGAATTTAGAAAGATGGTAACGATAACCCTGTAAGCGAGATAGCAAAAGAGACACAGATGTATAGAACGGTCTTTTGGACTCTGTGGGAGAGGGAGAGGGTGGGATGATTTGGGAGAATGGCATTGAAACATGTATAATATCATATGTGAAACAAATCGCCCATCCAGGTTCGATGCATGATACTGAATGCTTGGGGCTGGTGCACTGGGATGACCCAGAGGGCTGGTACGGGGAGGGACGTGGGAGAGGGGTTCAGGATGGGGAACACGTGTATACCTGTGGCGGATTCATGTTGATGTATGGCAAAACCAATACAATATTGTAAAGTAATTAACCTCCAATTGAAATAAATAAATTTATATTAAAAAAAGAGAAACTACAAGGAGGAGAGCAAAATAAACATAAGTAGAAGGAAAATGTTTTGTTGCTAAACAGCAGCAATTAGAAAAGTACAAAATAGGCAATAGAAAATTAATAAAGCTAAAAACTGACTTATTGAAAAAAAAAAAGACAGGGGCTTGATGGGACTGAAGTACGAGGACTCATCTGGAGGAGGGGGACTGCTTTGCGTTGCTAAAACTGATAGGTTTTGAGGTGAGATTCTGACTTTTTTCCCTTTATTTTTAAAACAGACACCTTGCTTTTCCCACAGATTCATGAGGCAGGCAAATCTTTGCCCAGGGACTCAATGAATGCAGTGAGGTTGCAACGTATAAGCGGCATGAGACTGACACTTCTTGCAGGAAGTCTTCCTTGATTAGACAGAGTCCTCAATGTTCAAGACAGCTCTCAAATTTATCACCCTTCTTATTTTGATTTGTAATCATAAAAATACATTAATTTAAATATCACTTTATGCTTCCCTAGTGGCTCAGTGGTAAAGAATCTGCCTGTAGTGCAGGAGATACGGATTCAATCCCTCAGTTGGGAAGATCCCCTGGAAAAGGAAATGGCAACCCACTCCAGTATTCTTGTTAGGGAAGTATCATGGACAGAGGAGCCTGATGGGCTACATAGTCCACGGGGTCTCAAAAGAGTTGGACGTGACTTAGTGAGTAAACAATAACAAATTATTTACAAAAGTTCATTTCTGCTCATAACCCTATAAGGTATGTTGGGCAACACACTGGTTTTTGCAATGTCTTTTGTAGATGAGGCTGCTGAGGGTCCAGATTCACACTGCAGTAGAGTCCTGAGGTCTTTGGCCAGGTTTTGAAATGGAGGGGAGAGAGGTGGTTAGCATGGATGGCCTGGAAAAGAGCGGGGCTTGGGGCAGGTGCGCCTGACAGGCAGGGAAAGGTGTGCAGCTGATCCAAGTGAGAGAGAATGCTGCCGTTTCAGGCCAGCAAGTTCTCTCTCAGCCCAACGGGTCACAAGGTGGCACCTGAGAGGGATCAGGGCAAACAGGTCTCCAAACACAGACAGCCTGGGGAGACCACCAGGCAACTGACTAGGTCAGAGGGGTGGCAGCAGTTTCAAAGACAGGGGAGCAGGAGAGGAGCTGCGGGAGGAGAGGACCTGCTGGGCGCCCACAGAACAGGAAGTCTTGTTTATCAGTGAAGGTTTGAACTGGATAACGCTGGTGGTCCCTTCCAGGTCTCGAACACTTTGCACTTTCGGACTTTGTAAAATAGGTTAAAATAAATGGCTTCAAAAAATCGGTAATTCTATTCCTCGTAGCCCCCAAATATGTTCCCCTGTAATGTTCCCTAGGCAGGTGACAACCATCCAGACCTGCAGTGCTCAGGGTCGTTCTTTTCTAAGTGAGTCACTGCTAATGACTGCTAGTGATGGTTTATTTGGTCGGTCGTGTCCAACTCTTTGCGACCACATGACTGTAGCCCACCAGGCTCCTCTGTCCCTGGGATTTCCCGGGCAAGAATACTGGAGTGGGTTGCCATTTCCTTTTCCAGGGGATCTTCCCGACCCAGGGATAGAACTTGGATCTCTTGCGTGGTGTCAGGTGGATTCTTTACCAGCTGAGCCACCAGGGAAATCCACTAGATGAAAATGGAGTTGGTCTCCCAGTGGCCACTGTTTAGAGTTGGGAACTGACTGTTGTATCCTCCTATTTCCTTTGGAAAGTCATCATCACAGACAAAGGAAAGTTTTTACAGGGCCACAACTTGGAAAAGAAGGAAAGTCTTGGAAAAGAAGGAGAAGATTGAAACTACCACCTGTCTGGGCATGTGTGGATGCCACTTACCTGGAGGAAACAGGACCCTGACTTCCGTATTTTGTTTAGTACATTTGAGAAATCCCAAGGAGGAATCTTATCTTACCTACAGATTAAAATAACAACAACTTTATTTTGTGTTAAAGTAAATTTATTAGGACTGAAAAAATGTAAAACAAAGGACGATTTAAAAAAGAGCAGAGGAGGATGAAAAAGTGGCTATATATTTTAATTTTATTTATTTATTTTGAATTATTTACTAATTTATTTGCCTGTTGTTGTTCAGTCGCCCAGTCATGTCTGACTTTGCAGCATGCCAGGCCTCCTTTGCTGCACCCCATTGACTATACCACGCCAGGGCTCCCTGTTCCTCGCTGTTCCTGTTTCCCAAAGTTTGCCCAAGTTCATGCCCATTGCACCAGGTGTGGCATGTATGATATAATCCCTGAAAAAAAGTGAAAGAAAGTAAAGTTGCTCAGTCATGTCCAACTCTTTGCGACCGCATGGACTGTAGCCTACCAAGCTCCTCCGTCCATGGGATTCTCCAGGCAAGAATACTGGAGTGGGTTGTCATTTCCTTCTCCAGGAGATCTTCGCAACCCAGGGATTGAACCTAGGTCTCCCGCATTGTAGGCAGACGTTTTACCATCTGAGCCACCAGGGAAACCGGGGCCCCTTGCATTGGGGGGCACAGAGTCTTAGCTATTGGACCACCAGGGAAGTTCCTGTGGCTATTTATTTTTAAATGCTGTATTTTAATATTTTATAAATTCTCCGTGCTTTGTTTTCTTCAAGGAATTTACAACATTTATTATTATTTAGGTAGTTGTTTTGGGAAACTTGTAATATATGGACTCATCCATTCTTCTTTTATAACTTGGGTATCTGATAAACTATTTTTGACTAGAGCCTCATGGATTCTCAGAGACTGAAATGACTGTAGCTGGTTCTCTGGGTGCTGTGACTGTGAGTCAGCTCTCGGCCTAGGTGAATGCATGTGGCCTCTTCTAATAGTTTTTATTCTGGTTAATTTCAGTTTTTATTTTTCATTATTGTCAACTTGAGAATTGTCCTATGCTTAATTTCTATGTAACTTGCGTGTGTTCTACAATCCTCCATCCCCTTTCATCAAATTTTCTTATTCCTGATAAATCCTCAACGTGTTATCCTATCTTCCGGTTGTAGGTTTTTGGTTCCTGCTTTAACTTTTCAGATGTTAAAGAATACGCCTACCTAAACTGTTCTTCATTCTTTGAGCTGAAGATTTAAAGCTCTTCCAGCAGAAGTAATTCAGTTCTGCTGAGAGATCCTTTCCCAGGGACTGCAGCAAATATCCCCAGGTCTGGAACATCTGCTCCTTACTGGCTGAGACTTCAGTTGGTTAGTAACACGTCTTTTCCAAGCTGTACCAGGGCTTCCCTGGTGGCTCAGATGGTAAAGAATCTGCCTGCAATGCAGGAGACCTGGGTTTGATCCCTGGGTCTGGAGAGAGAAGAGAATACCTACCCACTCCAGTATTCTTGCTTGGAGAAATCTATGGACAGAGGAGCCTAGCGGGCTACTGTCCAGAGGGTCACAAAAAGTTGGACACGACTGAGCAACTAACACTTTCATTTTTCCAAGCTGCTCAAGGCCTGCCCTGCCCTGCACTGATTCCTAGGCTGCTAGAAAGTCATGTACCAGGACCTCTAGGTTTCCTTTACACACCCCCTTATACATGGGGGTCATTTTTTTTGTTACTGTGCTCATGCTGGCCACCATTATCAAAATTACTTTGTACATCCTTTTGGATAGGTTCCCTCAGCTTCCTCTTTGAGTGGTATTGATATTGGTGTTTGATTATTTATTCAATTATTTGTTTAGTCAACTGGATTTTTTTCCTGCTGTTTATTCATTTTCTTTATGAGCAGTCTATTTTTGCAATCTTTTATTCAATAAAATGTGTAAATCTTTAGCTTACCCACTGAAGCATTTTAGGAAGTGAAATTTATAGTATTCCCCAGTTTCAGGACTCTGACTGATGTGTTGCTTTGTCAGCGAGTTTTGAAAGAGCCTGAGAGAAATCTAAGGTTTAAGCTGTGTCTGCAGCTTTATATGCATACGCTTATTCTTGGCCAGTTGGCAGATAGTTAAAGATAAATCAGAAAAGCATTAGTTCAGTCACTCAGTTGTGTCTGACTCTTTGTGACCTCATGGACTGCAGCACGTCAGGCTTCCCTGTCCATCACCAACTCCTGGAGCTTGCTCAAACTCATGTCCATTGAGTTGGTGATGCCATCCAATCATCTCATCCTTTGTCCCCTTCTCCTCCTGCCTTCAATCTTTCCCAGCATCAGGGTCTTTTCCAATGAGTCAGTTCTTCATATTAGGTGGCCAAAATATTGGAGTTCAGCTTCAGCATCAGTCCTTCCAATGAAGATTTAGGACTGATTTCCTTTAGAGTTGACTGGTTGGATCTCCTTGCAGTCCAAGGGAATCTCAAGAGTCTTCTCTAACACCACAGTTCAAAAGTATCAATTCTCTGGTGCTCAGCTTTCTTTAGAGTGCAACTCTCACATCCATACATGACTAATGGAAAAACCATAACTTTGACTAGACGGACCTTTGTTGGCAAAATAACGTCTCTACTTTTTAATATGCTGTCTAGGTTGGTCATAGCTTTTCTTCCAAGGAGCAAGCATCTTTTAATTTCATGGCTTCAGTCACCATCTGCAGTGATTTTGGAGTCCAAGAAAATAAAATCTCTCACTGTTTCCATTGTTTCCCCATCTATTTGCCGTGAAGTGATGGGACCAGATGCCATGATCTTTGTTTTCTGAATGTTGAGTTTTAAGCCAACTTTTTCATTCTCCTCTTTCACTTTCATCAAGAAGCTCTTTAGTTCTTCTTCACTTTCTGCCATAACAGTGGTATCATCTGTGTATCTGAGGTTACTGATACTGCTCCCAGCGATCTTGATTCCAGTTTGTGCTTCATCCATCCTGGCATTTCACATAATGTATCCTGCATATAAATTAAATAAACAGGGTAACAATATTTAGCCCTGACATACTCCTTTCCCTATTTGGAACCAGTCTGTTCCATGTCTAGTTCTAACTGTTGCTTCTTGATCTGCGTACAGATTCCTCAAGAGGCAGGTCAGGTGGTCTGGTATTCCCATCTCTTGAAGAATTTTCCACAGTTTGTTGTGATCCACACAGTCCAAGGCTTTGGCATAGTCAATAAAGCAAAAAGTAGATGTTTTCTGGAACTCCCTTGCTTTTTAAACTCAAAACAGAAAGTAAAACCTTTCAGGTAAACCTTAGAGTTATAGAAAGTATACATGTTTAGAATTTAGGAGAAACAACATACATTTAAAAAAATTTTTGGATTAAGTGGAAATGCAAGCATTTCTTTTAAAAACCCTGAAAGCAATGGGATATTACTTATTAAGTAGTCAGAATTAGGGGAGCAGTGAAATGGAAATTGGATGTTACCTTTGGATCCCTTAACAGAATAAACCCAGAGGCAGGATCATATTCCCCCTGGATCAAATTGTAGGGTTTGAAGGATTGAACTCACAGGAATTTTGTGGCGAAAAGCTCTAGAGGCCCAAGAATAGAAATCTTTTTGAATGTTTATATACATTTGGGTTATGACAGTAGTTGAAATCTGGCACCATCTTGGTTACTAATCTTCAGAAAATAAGAGACCAGTAATTTATTTTCTTACTGTATATAAAAAGATATCTTTAAAATAATTTGGGAGGAAGAGGTGGAAAGGCGAGTAGTTATGATCTAGACATAGAGTCCTTCATTTTTGTGACTCCATTCATTTTTTCGTTTATTGGGCAACTAAAAGCTCTTGCAGACAAATGCCTCTAAGTCAAAATGTTTTTGGCACCTGCATTATAATTTCAGTTTGGAATATAATTGTTTGAGAGGCAGCAGGAAGAGTTGGTTGAAATAACACTTGGAATATTTGGATAAGCCAGATAACAAATTCATCAGTTGAAACTAAAGCTGTGGTTGGGACTTCCCTGGTGGTCCAGTGGTTAAGATTCTCCACTTCCGATGCAGGGGACACAGCTTTGATCCCTGGTCAGAGAACTAAGATCCCACATGCCGCATGGTGCGGCCAAAAGAAAGCTGTGATTCTTGATGGAACTGGACTTAGATGCAAAGTGTGACTCTGTAAAGTCAGGCGGTTTCTCAGTGGAGATGGAAATTGGCAAGAGATGGCAGGGGCCAGGCTGTGTGTGTGTGCGTGTGTGCACGTGAGCTTGCCTATGTGCATCACTTTATTCATGTCAGCTGATTTGGAAAATTCTATGTATCCAGTAAATTCATTATTAGGGCTCTTTCCTCTGCTCAGCATGTTTCCATCAGCACCTCGACCCCAGGAAGTCTTTTTTTTTTTTTTTTTAAGAAATTGGAAATCCTTGTGTTTATTCTGTCTCTCTCTTAGATCCCTTTTAGGGGTGCTTATATGAGTTTCTTGGTGGTTCAGATGGTAAAGAATCTGCCTGCAATCCAGGAGACCCAGGTTTGATCCCTGGGTCGGGAAAATCCCCTGGAGAAAGGAATGGCTACCCATTCAATATTCTTGCCTGGAGAATTCCATGGAGACAGCCTGGCAGGCTATAGTCCATGGGGCCACAAAGAGTTAGACGCTACTGAGCAACTAACGGAGAAGGCAATGGCACCCCACTCCAGTACTCTTGCCTGGAAAATCCCATGGACGGAGGAGCCTGGTAGGCTGCAGTCCATGGGGTCGCTGGGAGTCAGACACGACTGAGCGACTTCACTTTCACTTTTCACTTTCATGCATTGGAGAAGGAAATGGCAACCCACTCCAGTGTTCTTGCCTGGAGAATCCCAGGGATGGGAAGCCTGGTGGGCTGCTGTCTATGGGGTCGCACAGAGTCGGACATGACTGAAGTGACTTAGCAGCAGCAGCAGCAGCAGCAGCAGCAGCAGCAGCAGCAGCAGCAGAGCAACTAACAGTTTTACTCTTTTCACTTTCATATGAGTGACACAGACATCTTTTATTAGAAAGAATGTATGCCCTAATAACATTTGACATCTCAGTGTGAGTTTGCTGAGTCAGTTGGAGAATTTGGACTTTACCACAAAGATTCAAGAGCGATAGAATGAATTATCCTTATTCAAGTTTAGACTAAGATCCCTGAAGTTCAGAGAAATATTTGGTAAGGATATGAGTCACTAATGTGATCCACATTCAGAGAAATAATCAACAGACCAAAAGTCCAAATATTTCTCTGGCCAATTTTGCTTTGATTCTTTCATTTCACCTCTTCTGCTTGGGCTAGAGAGAAAAACGTCAAACATATTAGTTAAAAATGCACGTGCCCAATTTTTGTCAGATTACTTAAACATATTTCTTACTCTGATATAGGCATGGCTATTTGTAGAAATGATTTATTAAAAAAAATCTTTCTAGACTTCATTCTGGCAATGTCCCCCACACATGAGCTAGCTCTTTGAGTGGGTACGTCCTGTGTGTGGCTGCCTCCCCTGCTGGACTGGGGTTCTGTGCCGTGCCCAAGGTGACCAGGGTGGCCTGCAGTGGCACTAGAGGCTGGCAAATATCTCTCTTCACTGCATGCAGCCTTTGATCAGAGTAAGTGTCTCAGGCGACCAGCGTGATCGCTTTTACAGCCACAGAGAGTGGCTTACCTCTGATGACTGCATGTCCCATCATGCCTTTATGAGATCATCTGAAGCCTGGAGGAGCTCTTGGCATTTTTGTTGTCTGTGCTCCATCTATGTCCCACTGGTGACATGTGACATTATCAGCTGTGAGGAGAGAAGGGTCCAAGGAAGGGAAAAAGCCAAGTAGATGAAGTCCTGCGTTTCCTAAAGCTGTTTTTGCTGTCATTTTCTTCACCACTTGTCCCTGACAGAAGGTTAGCGGCCTGAGCAGTAATTGGCAAGGTTGTTAATGTCAAGGATTCCTGTATCTGTATATGTATTTTAATTCAAGACCGAGTAGTGCCTGTGCTAGGGCAGCTGTCATCTTGCCCTTTATGTCACTTCTAGTTTGCATCAGTAACAGTCTCTCCTTCTTAAACTTGTTTTTACTAAACAAGCCAAGGGATGGAGCTGGGGATGGGGACAGGGGACAGGGAGAAGACTGGAAACTGAGCTGACATTCCTGCTCCTATAGCTCTTTACTACATTGGCGTGTTGGTACATGATCAGATCTACATAGGCAGAAAGCTGGGTGCTCAGTGGCCAGCAGACGGCAGACTTTTTGCACAATTCTGTTCTGAGGGCAGAAACACTCATGTCTTGCTTAGTAAAAATGGCCTTATATTTCTGCCTCTGTCATTAATGCTCTCTGGCACTTTGCATGACTGATGTGTTAAAAAAATTTTTTTTAATGTGGACCATCTTTTAAAGTCTTTATTGATTTTGTTACAGTATCACTTCTGATGTTTATGTTCTGTTTTTTTGACTGAGTCATGTGGGATCTTCGCTCCCGACCTGGGATTGAATCCACACCCCTCCACTGGAAGATGAAGTCTTAAACACTGGACTACCACAGAAGTTCCTGATGTGTGTGTGTGTGTGTGTGTGTGTGTGTGTGTGTGTTTTAGATTCTCCAGATCTCTGCAAATAAAATAACCTTAGCAAAAGAATCTTGAATAGTAGAACAGTAAAGGCATCTTGGACGGTAGGACTGGGATGTTCTTAGAAATCACCTGGTCCGACTTCTTCACTTTGCAGATGAGCAAAGAGAACCCCAGAAAAAAGGGACTTATTCAGAATTCTGCAGAAAGTTAAGGTGGTGGTGGAAATCTCTGCATGCCATTAATATTCTTGTGCATCAGAGGTCAGACAAGAGTAGCGGCAGAGTTTGTCCTCCAAAGGCTTGTCTTTGGAGCAGATGTATGCTTGGCATCCTGGGTGTGAGTTTAATGCTGATGTCCAAGGCTGGTGCTGAGGGTAGTCGTGGCTGGCTTCCTGGAGGTGAGAGAAAGCATCACTAATGGAGGAAGGAGAAATGGGTGTGAGGTGGTTTCTCTAGAAAATGAACACAGAGGTGTCCTCCAGGCTGCCTCTCATGTGGCCCAGAGCAGGAGACCAGTGGAAGCAGGAGGACCTGGCTTGTATCCCCACCCTGTGGTCTGTTCTGCACTGTGATGGGACCCTTGGCCTGCATGTCTAAGAACTAGCCACATCTTCCAGGTTGATCCCTGCAGTGTGGTCCACCCTGGGGAGGAAGATCTTAAAAAGAGGCCCAGGCAGAAAGCAGGTTCATTGCTCTCTGGGAAGGCTCTTCTGGTCTCAGCTGCCTTCACCAGCTTCTGCATAGGCATGTATTAATACCTTTGGCCCCATAGATATTTTCTTCTGGGAGTAAGGAGAATAAGAGCAGAGCCCTCTAATGCCTGGATCCATGAAAGATGTGGAAAGTATTACTATGAGAGGGTACAGATTCAAATTTCTGATAAGTCTTTTGAGTTATGCCTCCCAAAGTGACAGCATCTGGAGAAACAGGGAGTAAATAGTTAGTGGCTAGTAGAGCAGGGCGTGGGATTCTGTAACCAGATAGATACCAGATGCAGCTCTAGGTTTTAGCAAGGAAGGTTAGCAAGGTGCTCTGGGCTGCCCTGGTGGCTCAGATGGTAAAGAATCTGTCTGCAATCCAGGAAACCCAGGTTCAGTCCCTGGGTTGGGAAGATCCCTTGGAGGAGGCTATGGAAACCCACTCCAGTATTCTTGCCTGGAGAATCCCATGGACAGAGGAGACTGGCGGGCTACAGTCCATGGGGTCACAAAGGGTAGGACACAACTGTGCGACTACCACTTCTACTTCAAAGGCCCCATAATCAGTTTTTAAAAACTCAAAGACATTGTCACATGCAATTTTCTTATAGCCACCTGTCCTTAGAGCCTACACTACAAGGCAAGAATGTTTACAATCTATTGTTGGAGAGGTTTTCTGTTTCCCACTTGAGTGAGTTGAAAATGAAATCATCTATTAGTCTGAAACAAACAGAAGGGCCGTTGTGACTCTTGTCTGGCAGCTCCCATATGCAGTAGACTTTTTTTCTTGGACTGTGGAGCAAGCGGAATCAAGACTGCCGGGAAAAATATCAATAACCTCAGTTATGCAGATGACACCACCCTTATGGAAGAAAGTGAAGAACTAAAGAGCCTCTTGATGAAAGTGAAAGAGGAAAGTAAAAAAGTTGGCTTAAAACTCACCATTCAGAAAACTAAGATCATGCCATCCGTTGCCATCACTTCATGGCAAATGGATGGGGAAACAATGGAAACAGAGATTTTATTTTCTTGCGCTCCAAAATCACTGCAGGTGGTGACTGCAGCCATGAAATTAAAAGACACTTGCTTCTTGGAAGAGAAACTATCACCCACCTCAGTTTAGTTAAGTCACTCAGTCGTGTCTGACTCTTTGTGACCCCATGAATTGCAGCACGCCAGGCCTCCCTGTCCATCACCAACTCCCAGAGTTCACTCAAACTCACATCCATCGAGTCGGTGATGCCATCCAGCCACCTCATCCTCTATCGTCCCCTTCTCCTCCTGCCCACAATCCCTCCCAGCATCAGAGTCTTTTCCAATGAATCAACCCTTCACATGAAGTGGCCAAAGTACTGGAGTTTCAGCTTTAGCATTATTCCTTACAAAGAACACCCAGGACTGATCTCCTTTAGAATGGACTGGTTGAATCTCCTTGCAGTCCAAGGGACTCTCAAGAGTCTTCTCCAACACCACAGTTCAAAAGCCTCAATTCTTTGGCACTCAGCTTTCTTTACAGTCCAACTCTCACATCCATACCTGACTACTGGAAAAACCATAGCCTTGACTAGATGGACCTTTGTTGGCAATGTAATGTCTCTGCTTTTGAATATGCTATCTAGGTTGGTCATAACTTTCCTTCCAAGGAGTAAGCATCTTTTAATTTCATGGCTGCAGTCACCATCTTCAGTGATTTTGGAACCCCAAAAAATAAAGTCTAACACATATACATAAAGTGTCAGATTTTATGACCAACCTAGACAACATTAAAAAGCAGAGACATGTATGGATGTGAGAGTTGGACTATAAAGAAAACTGATCACCGAAGAATTGATGCTTTTGAACTGTGGTGTTAGAGAAGACTTTTCAGAGTCCCTTGGACTGCAAGGAGATCCAACCAGTCCATTCTAAAGGAGATCAGTCCTGAATATTCATTGGAAGGACAGATGTTGAAGCTGAAACTCCAATATTTTGGCCACTGATGTGAAGAACTGACTCATTTGAAAAGACCCTGATGCTGGGAAAGATTGAAGGCAGGAGGAGAAGGGGACAGAGGATGAGATGGTTGGATGGCATCACTGACTTGATGGACTTGAGTGAGTTCCAGGAGTTGGTGATGGACAGGGAAGCCTGGCTGCAGTACATGGGGTCACTAAGAGTCGGACACGATTGAGCAACTGAACTGAACTGAACTGAACTGGAGCACCAGTATGTAGAATCTTAATAACACATGTGATCAATCATACTGTTAAAAATGGAAATGTCACATATGTTAGTTTGCTAGAGCTGCCACGACAGACTCCCACAGACTGAGGGGCTTAAACACAGTGCTGGAGGCGGGAAGTCCAAGATCAAGGTGTGGGCAGTGCTGGTTCCTTCTAAGGCTGTGAGGCAAGAATCTGTGCCAGGCTTCTCTCCTTAGCTTGTGGATGATTGTCTTCTCCCTGTGTCTCTTTTGTGGTCTTCCCTGTGTGTGTGTCTCTCTCTGTGTTCAAATTTCCCCTTTTCATAAGGATACCAGTTATATTGGGTTAGGGTCATCCTGATGACCTCGTTTTAATTGATCACCTCTATAAAGACACTCCAGTACTCATGCCTGGAAAATCCCATGGATGGAGGAGCCTGGTAGGCTTCAGTCCATGGGGTCGCTAGAGTCGGACACGACTGAGCGACTTCACTTTCTCTTTTCACTTTCATGCATTGGAGAAGGAAATGGCAACCCACTCCAGTGTTCTTGCCTGGAGAATCCCAGGGATGGGGGAGCCTGGTGGGCTGCCGTCTATGGGGTTGCACAGAGTCGGACACGACTGAAGCGACTTAGCAGCAGCAGCAGCAGCATAAAGACACTATCACCAAATAAGGTACCATTCTGAGGACACTAACATAATGAATTGGGGTTGGGGGCACACACTCAACCCATAATAGACCCCTGTATACTCAGTTTCCTTTCACCATCACCACCCTCAAGCCCAGCTGCCCCTATTGTACTTTCTGTATAGCACAATAGGCTCAACTTTTTCTGAGGCTTCATGTGTTAAGGGTGAATTTCAGTCAAATGATTTAAGCACAATTTGTGAGTAGAGGATAATGTCCATTTACAAATAATGATGTTGTGCTGTA
Source organism: Bos taurus (assembly GCF_002263795.3). Lineage (NCBI taxonomy): Eukaryota > Metazoa > Chordata > Mammalia > Artiodactyla > Bovidae > Bos > Bos taurus. The sequence continues at coordinate 4,637,695 of NC_037355.1, forward strand.
AATTCAGGGCTTCCCTGGTGGCTCAGACCGTAAAGAATCCGCCTGCAATGCAGGAGACCTGGGTTCAGTCACTGGGTCGGGAAGATCCCCTGGAGAAGGAAATGGCAACTCACTCCCATTCTTGACTGAGAAATCCCATGGACAGAGGAGCCTGGTGGGCCACAGTCCATGGGGTTGTAAAGAGTCAGATGTGACTGAGTAACTAACACACACACATTGTAAACTCAACACCATTCTCAAATAGGATTCTAAAAACTAGTGTATACCGTGACAGTGTACCTCAAATAATTACACATCTTCTGGAAGAGGCAGCATAATTTAGTAATTAGAACAGACAGCTAAACTGCCTGGGTTATCATTCTCCCATTACCAGCTAGCTGACCCTGGGAAAATTACTGAAATCTCTCCTGGAGTTTTCTTGTCTGAAGATGTAGATATTAGGTACCTACTTCATAGAGTTATGAAGTAGAACTTAGAATTTAAACATAGAATTTAAAAGGCTAATCCATGTAAGGAATACAAGGGAGAGTGCCTGGCACACAGTAAGTGCTCAATAAATGTTTGACACTTATTATTCCTAGGGTGGCTGCTTTTCAGGAAGACACTCATTTGAGTAAATTAGGCCTGGGGTGTTTGTTAAAACATTATGTGCTAATTGGTGGAGACAATGTGTGTTTCCAGGGTACCGCATAATTTGATCTGAGAGAGCAGTTTACTTGTCATTAATCATATGCAGGCTTCAAAGAAACGTGGGGATTCATTTTAATCACTGAAGTACATGTAACTCTTATTTATAAACATTTAACTCATCGAATTTGGTGGTTTTCAATTTGTATTCCTGCTCCTGGAATCATGATTTGGGGACCCTTGGAAGATCCCCTGGAGGAAGAAATGGCAACCCACTCCAGTATTCTTGCCTGGAGAATCCCATGGACAGAGGAGCCTGGTGGGCTACAGTCCATGGGGTTGCAGAGCTAGACATGACTGAGTGAATGACACGCCTGGGTGATGGTGGTAATATTCAGTGTGCAGGGTCTATGTGACCTCACTTGTATCCCAGGCCAGACATCCCACCTCAATCAGAATAGATGCTCTATTATCTATTGTATATATTACTATTCTGAGTAAAATTTCATTTGAAAGAGCTCTACTACTAAAAATAGCTTGAAAATCACTCACATGGGGTATAGATGATTTATATTCTTCTGCCCCCCATTGCTTCCATTCTGTGCTTACCCCAGGGATGCAACTAATGCTAATATTAGCCTGAGCAAAACATAATTAGGAAGGTAAATCTACTGCAAAAAGCAATATAGCATAAATTAAATATAAATCAAATCAAATATAAAACAATGCATTCAATTATCTGCCTCTCTGCCTTCCTGCTTTAACATCAGTATTTGAGAGGAGACTAATCTTCTTTCTGGGACAGGGCCAAGACTGAGCCAAGACCAATGAACATGTCAAACTCTGGAAGGACGGTGCTTGACCTATTGGGCATGAGCTAAAGGCGCTGACACTTTGGTCAGCTAAATTCTGTCTTTTTTTTTTTTAATTTTTAATTTTTTTAAATTCTATTTTATTTTTAAACTTTACAATATTGTATTGGTTTTGCCAAATATTGAAATGAATCTGCCACAGGTATACATGTGTTCCCCATCCTGAACCCTCCTCTGTCTTCCCTCCCCATACCATCCCTCTGGGTCGTCACAGTGCACCAGCCCCAAGCATCCAGTATCGTGCATCGAACCTGGACTGGCGACTCGTTTCATACATGATAGTATACATGTTTCAATGCCATTCTCCCAAATCTTCCCACCCTCTCCCTCTCCCACAGAGTCCATAAGACTGATCTATACATCAGTGTCTCTTTTGCTGTCTCGTATACAGGGTTATTGTTACCATCTTTCTAAATTCCATATATATGTGTTAGTATACTGTATTGGTGTTTTTCTTTCTGGCTTACTTCATTCTGTATAATAGGCTCCAGTTTCATCCATCTCATTAGAATTGATTCAAATGAATTCTTTTTAATGGCTAAGTAATACTCCATTGTGTATATGTACCACAGCTTTCTTATCCATTCATCTGCTGATGGGCATCTAGGTTGCTTCCATGTCCTGGCTATTATAAACAGTGCTGTGGTGAACATTGGGGTACACGTGTCTCTTTCCCTTCTGGTTTCCTTAGTGTGTATGCCCAGCAATGGGATTGCTGGATCATAAGGCAGTTCTATTTCCAGTTTTTTAAGGAAAAAACTGTTCTCCATACTTTTCTCCATAGTGGCTGTACTAATTTGCATTCCCACCAACAGTGTAAGAGGGTTCCCTCTTCTCCACACCCTCTCCAGCATTTATTGCTTGTAGACTTTTGGATCGCAGCCATTCTGACTGGCGTGAAATGGTACCTCATAGTGGTTTTGATTTGCATTTCTCTGATAATGAGTGATGTTGTGCATCTTTTCATGTGTTTGTTAGCCATCTGTATGTCTTCTTTGGAGAAACGTCTAGTTCTTTGGCCCATTTTTTGATTGGGTCATTTATTTTTCTGGAATTGAGGTGTAGGAGTTGCTTGTATATTTTTGAGATTAGTTGTTTGTCAGTTGCTTCATTTGCTATTATTTTCTCCCATTCTGAAGGCTGTCTTTTCACCTTGCTAATAGTTTCCTTTGTTGTTCAGAAGCTTTTAAGTTTAATTAGGTCCCATTTGTTTATTTTTGCTTTTATTTCCAATATTCTGGGAGGTGGGTCATAGAGGATCCTGCTGTGATGTATGTCAGAGAGTGTTTTGCCTATGTTCTCCTCTAGGAGTTTTATAGTTTCTGGTCTTACGTTTAGATCTTTAATCCATTTTGAGTTTATTTTTGTGTATGGTGTTAGAAAGTGTTCTAGTTTCATTCTTTTACAAGTGGTTGACCAGATTTCCCAGCACCACTTGTTAAAGAGATTGTCTTTTCTCCATTGTATATCCTTGCCTCCTTTGTCAGAGATAAGGTGTCCATATATGCGTGGATTTATCTCTGGGCTTTCTATTTTGTTCCATTGATCTATATTTCTGTCTTTGTACCAGTACCATACTGTCCTGATGACTGTGGCTTTGTGGTAGAGCCTGAAGTCAGGTAGGTTGATTCCTCCAGTTCCATTCTTCTTTCTCAAGATAGCTTTGGCTAATCGAGGTTTTTTGTATTTCCATACAAATTGTGAAATTATTTGTTCTAGCTCTGTGAGGAATACCGTTGGTAGCTTGATAGGGATTGCATTGAATCTATAAATTGCTTTGGGTAGTATACTCATTGTCACTATTTTGATTCTTCCAATCCATGAACATGGTATATTTCTCCATCTATTAGTGTCCTCTTTGATTTCTTTCACCAGTGTTTTATAGTTTTCTATATATAGGTCTTTAGTTTCTCTAGGTAGATATATTCCTAAGTATTTTATTCTTTCCGTTGCAATGGTGAATGGAATTGTTTCCTTAATTTCTCTTTCTGTTTTCTCATTATTAGTGTATAGGAATGCAAGGGATTTCTGTGTGTTGATTTTATATCCTGCAACTTTACTATAATCATTGATTAGTTCTAGTAATTTTCTGGTGGAGTCTTTAGGGTTTTCTATGTAGAGGATCATGTCATCTGCAAATAGTGGGAGTTTTACTTCTTCTTTTCCAATTTGGATTCCTTTTATTTCTTTTTCTGCTCTGATTGCTGTGGCCAAAACTTCCAAAACTATGTTGAATAGTAATGGTGAAAGTGGGCACCCTTGTCTTGTTCCTGACTTTAGAGGAAATGCTTTCAATTTTTCACCATTGAGGATGTTTGCTGTGGGTTTGTCATATATAGCTTTTATTATGTTGAGGTATGTTCCTTCTATTCCTGCTTTCTGGAGAGTTCTTATCATAAATGGATGTTGAATTTTGTCAAAGGCTTTCTCTGCATCTATTGAGATAATTATATGGTTTTTATTTTTCAATTTGTTAATGTGGTGTATTACATTGATTTGCGGATATTGAAGAATCCTTGCATCCCTGGGATAAAACCCACTTGGTCATGGTGTATGATCTTTTTAATGTGTTGTTGGATTCTGATTGCTAGAATTTTGTTAAGGATTTTTGCATCTATGTTCATCAGTGATATTGGCCTGTAGTTTTCTTTTTTTGTGGCATCTTTGTCAGGTTTTGGTATTAGGGTGATGGTGGCCTCATAGAATGAGTTTGGAAGTTTACCTTCCTCTGCAATTTTCTGGAAGAGTTTGAGTAGGATAGGCGTTAGCTCTTCTCTAAATTTTTGGTAGAATTCAGCTGTGAAGCCGTCTGGACCTGGGCTTTTGTTTGCTGGAAGATTTTTGATTACAGTTTCAATTTCCGTGCTTGTGATGGGTCTGTTAAGAGTTTCTATTTCTTCCTGGTCCAGTTTTGGAAAGTTGTACTTTTCTAAGAATTTGTCCATTTCTTCCACGTTGTCCATTTTATTGGCATATAATTGTTGATAGTAGTCTCTTATGATCCTTTGTACTTCTGTGTTGTCTGTTGTGATCTCTCCATTTTCATTTCTAATTTTATTGATTTGATTTTTCTCCCTTTGTTTCTTGATGAGTCTGGCTAATGGTTTGTCAATTTTATTTATCCTTTCAAAGAACCAGCTTTTGGCTTTGTTGATTTTTGCTATGGTCTCTTTTGTTTCTTTTGCATTCATTTCTGCCCTAATTTTTAAGATTTCTTTCCTTCTACTAACCCTGGGGTTCTTCATTTCTTCCTTTTCTAGTTGCTTTAGGTGTAGAGTTAGGTTATTTATTTGACTTTTTCCTTGTTTCTTGAGGTGTGCCTGTATTGCTATGAACTTTCCCCTTAGGACTGCTTTTACAGTGTTCCACAGGTTTTGGGTTGTTGCGTTTTCATTTTCATTAGTTTCTATGCAAATTTTGATTTCTTTTTTGATTTCTTCTGTGATTTGTTGGTTATTCAGCAGCATGTTTTACAGCCTCCATATGTTGGAATTTTTAATAGTTTTTCTCCTGTAATTGAGATCTAATCTTACTGCATTGTGGTCAGAAAAGATGCTTGCAATGATTTCTTTTTTTTTTTTTTTGAATTTACCAAGGCTAGATTTATGGCCCAGGATGTGATCTATCCTGGAGAAGGTTCCATGTGCGCTTGAGAAAAAGGTGAAATTCATTGTTTTGGGTGAAATGTCCTATAGATATCAATTAGGTCTAACTGGTCTATTGTATCATTTAGAGTTTGTGTTTCCTTGTTAATTTTCTGGTTAGGTGATCTATCCATAGGTGTGAGTGGGGTATTAAAGTCTCCCACTATTATTGTGTTATTGTTAATTTCTCCTTTCGTACTTGTTAGCATTTGTCTTACATATTGCGGTGCTCCCGTGTTGGGTGCATATATATTTATATTTGTTATATCTTCTTCTTGGATTGATCCTTTGATCATTATGTAGTGACCGTCTTTGTCTCTTTTCACAGCCTTTGTTTTAAAGTCTATTTTATCTGATATGAGTATTGCTACTCCTGCTTTCTTTTGGTTCCTATTTGCATGGAAAATCTTTTTCCAGCCCTTCACTTTCAGTCTGTATGTGTCCCCCATTTTGAGGTGGGTCTCTTGTAGACAACATATGTAGGGGTCTTGTTTTTGTATCCATTCAGCCAGTCTTTATCTTTTGGTTGGGGCATTCAACCCATTTATGTTTAAGGTAATTACTGATAAGTATGATCCCATTGCCATTTACTTTATTGTTTTGGGTTTGAATTTATACACCGTTTTTGTGTTTCCTGTCTAGAGAATATCCTTTAGTATTTGTTGGAGAGCTGGTTTGGTGGTGCTGAATTCTCTCAGCTTTTGCTTGTCTGTAAAGCTTTTGATTTCTCCTTCATATTTGAATGAGATCCTTGCTGGGTACAATAATCTAGGTTGTAGGTTATTTTTTTTCATCACTTTAAGTATGTCTTGCCATTCTCTCCTGGCTTGAAGAGTTCCTATTGAAAGATCAGCTGTTATCCTTATGGGAATTCCCTTGTGTGTTATTTGTTGTTTTTCCCTTGCTGCTTTTAATATTTGTTCTTTGTGTTTGATCTTTGTTAATTTGATTAATATATGTCTTGGGGTATTTCACTTTGGGTTTATCCTGTTTGGCACTCTCTGGGTTTCTTGGACTTGAGTGATTATTTCCTTCTCCATTTTAGGGAAGTTTTCAACTATTATCTCCTCAAGTATTTTCTCATGGTCTTTCTTTTTGTCTTCTTCTTCTGGGATCCCTATGATTCAAATGTTGTAGCATTTAATATTGTCCTGGAGGTCTCTGAGATTGTCCTCATTTCTTTTAATTTGTTTTTCTTTTTTCCTCTCTGATTCATCTATTTCTGCCATTCTATCTTCTAATTCACTAATCCTATCTTCTGCCTCTGTTATTCTACTATTTGTTGCCTCCAGAGTGTTTTTAATTTCATTTATTGCATTATTCATTATATAGTGACTCTTTTTTATTTCTTCTAGGTCCTTGTTAAACCTTTCTTGCATCTTCTCAATCCTTGTCTCCAGGCTATTTATCTGTGATTCCATTTTGATTTCAAGATTTTGGATCAATTTCACTATCATTATTCGGAATTCTTTATCAGGTAGATTCTCTATCTCTTCCTCTTTTGTTTGGTTTGGTGGGCATTTATCCTGTTCTTTTATCTGCTGGGTATTCCTCTGTCTCTTCATCTTGTTTAAATTGCTGAGTTTTGGGGTGTCCTTTCTATATTCTGGCAGTTTGTGGAGTTCTGTTTATTGTGGAATTTCCTCACTGTGTGTGGGTTTGTACAGGTGGCTTGTCAAGGTTTCTCGGTTAGGGAAGCTTGTGTCGGTTTTCTGGTGGGTGGAGCTGTATTTCTTCTCTCTGGAGTGCAATGAAGTGTCCAGTAATGAGTTATGAGATGTCTATGGTTTTGGGGTGACTTTGGGCAGCTTGTATCTTGGAGCTCAGGGCTGTGTTCCTTTGTTGCTGGAGAATTTGTTTGGTATGTCTTGCCCTGGAACTTGTTGGCCCTTGTGTGGTGCTTGGTTTCAGTGTAGGTATGGAGGCGTTTGATGAGCTCCTGTCAATTAATGTTCCCTGGAGTTAAGAGTTCCCTGGAGTCAGGGTTTGGACTTAAGCCTCCTGTTTCCAGTTATCGGTCTTATTTTTACAGTAGTTTCAAAACTTCTCCTTCTATACAGCACCATTGATAAAATATCTACGTTAAAGATGAAAAGTTTCTCTGTCGTGAGGGTCACCCAGAGAGGTTCACAGCATTACGTGGAGAAGAGAAGAAGGAGGAGGGAGTTAGAGGTGACCCGGATGAGATGAGGTGGAACCAATAGAGGAGAGAGTGGGCTAGCCAGTAATCACTTCCTTATGTGCACTCCACAACTGGACTGCTCAGAGATGTTCACGGAGTTATACAGAGAAGAGAAGAAGGAGGAAGGAGGCAGAGGTGGCCAGGAGGATAAAAGGGGGGAATGAAAAGGAGGGAGACAGATACAGCCAGTAATCAGTTCCCTAATCAGTTCCCTCCACTGTCTGGTACACACAGAAATTCACAGAGTTGGGTAGAGTAGAGAGGGGTTAGGGAGGAGACACAGGCGACCTGGTGGAGAAAAAGGAGAGTCCAAAGGGAGAGACAGCAGTCAAGCCAGTAATCTCACTCCCTAGTGAAAAATGGGTCCTGAAGATTGGGTTCTTAAAGGTACAAAATTGGTAACAAATACATACAAGCAAAAATTAAAAATCTAGAGTAGAGTTTGGAATTTCAAAAATACAATGTTAAAGGAAAGAAGAAGGAAAACAAAGAGAGAGAAAACAAACAAACAAAAACAAAGCCACAAAAATTATAAAGAAAATATAGGTATAAAATTGATAACAAATACCAAAAAGCAAAAGTTAAAACTCTAGAGTAGAGTTTGGAATTTCAAAAATACAATGTTAAAAAAAAGGAAGAAAAAGAAAGAGAGAAAAACAAAAACAAAAACCAAGTCACAAAAATTATAAAGAAAACATAAGTACAAAATTGATAACAAATACCAAAATGTATAAATTAAAAATCTAGAGTTGAGTTTGGAATTTCAGGTATACAATGTTATATAAAAGAAGAAGAGAAAGAAAGAGAGAAAAAAAAGTCACAAAAATTATAAAAAGAAAAAATATATAGGTACAAAATTGATAACAAATACCAAAAAGCTAAAATTAAAAATCTAGAGTAGAGTTTGGAATTTCAAAAATACAATGTTAAAGAAAAGAAAAACAAAAAGGTCAAAAAAATTATAAAAAATATATATATGAAGTTTGCTTTTAAAAAAATAGGGTCTTTTTTTTTTTGCAAAGTAATAGTAGGTTATAAAAGTGAAAATTAAAGGAATAATAGAGGACTTAAAATTTTTTTAAAAATTAAAGAAAGAAAGAAAGAAAGAAAGAAAGAAAGAATGATCGTAAAAATAGTAAAAATATATCGAGGACTTTCTCTGGTTTTGTTGTGAGTATTGTGGGTTCAGTTCATTTTTGGCTAGTTTCTTGGTCCGACTTTTATTTCTCAAGATCTATAGGCCCCTTCCTATGTAGTCGGTAGTAACCACAGGGTTTTAATCTATTGCCTGTAGCTTCCAAGGTGGTTCCCTCTGTTCTAGCTTCTTCTGTTTGCTGGTCTCTTCAGTGTCTGGTTTCTGCCCTGACACAAAGGGGACGGTGGAGGACACTTTTTTTTTTTTTTTAGGCTCACTTGTTCAGTGGCGCTGTGGGGAGGGAGGGAGGGATGCTGCAAACAAGTAACTCTGGTGTGTGCTCGCAGTGCCTCAGCCACACTGGGTCTGCTCCCACTCACGGCGTGTGTAGCCTCCCTGCCCACGCTGCTCAGGCTCTAGGTTGCTCCGCTGGGAACCATCCGTGGCCGGCCCTGGGCTGCCTGCACCTCCCAGGTCCAAGCTGCTCAGGTTCAGGCACTCGGGTAGTCCTCAGAGGCGCAGACTCGGTTGGGCCTGCGTTTTGTGCCCTTCCCAGGTCCGAGCAGCTCAGGTGATGAGGTGTTTGGCGAGCGCAATTGCTGCGACTTATCGCCTCCCCACCGCTCAGTTATCTAGGTGTACAACCGGCGCACCTTCTCAGGCAGATGTTGACCGTCCAGACCCCCAAGAAATCTTAGTTAGCAAAGAAGCCTGCTTACAGTTTTATAGATAATGTCTCTCTGGGGCTGCGATTGCCCCCTTCTGGCTCTGGCTGCCTGTCACCGGAGGGGGATGGTCTGCAGCCGGCTATCTCTGTTCAGTCCTTTGGTCCGTGCGCGGGCCTGGCGGTGTCTTAGGTTAGGGCTGGCTTTTCGGGTGGTAGATATCCCACAGTCTGGTTTGCTAGCCCAAATTATTTCACTCAGATAGCACTCGGGGTATTCAGGCCAGATTCTTACTCTAAGCGATGCAGCCTGTGCCGCGCCTCCCTGCCCAGCCCCCGCTTGCTAATGGCGTGTGCAGGCATCTGCGCTGCTTCTCCGCTGGGGGAGTTACCGTAGGGCTCGTAATTTGTGGGTTTTAATTGTTTATTTATTTTTCCTCCCTGTTATGTTGCCCTCTGTGCTTCCAAGGCTCCGCACAGATTCGGCAGTGAGAAGGTTTCCTGGTGTTTGGAAACTTCTCTCTTTTTAAGACTCCCTTCCTGGGATGGAACTCCATCCCTCCCTCTTTTGTCTCTTTTTTTGTCTTTTATATTTTTTCCTACATCCTTTCGAAGACTTGGGTTGCTTTTCTGGGTGCCTGATGTCCTCTGCTGGCATTCAGAAGTTGTTTTGTGGAATTTCCTCGGCGTTTAAATGTTCTTTTGATGAATTTGTGGGGGAAAAAGTGTTCTCCCCATCCTACTACTCTGCCATCTTAGCTCCTCTCCCTAAATTCTGTCTTAATTGTTGATGCATGAACTAGTCTTTGTATGTGGCTGGGAAAACCTATTTGTAAGATACTATTATTATTTTAATTTATTAAAAAAATTGAAGTATAGTTGATTTATTATACAATGTGTTAGTTTCAGGTGTACAGCAAAGTGACTCAGTTATATATGTATATATGACTTCCCAGGTGGTGCTAGTGGTAAAGAAGCCTCCTGCAAACACAGAAGATGTAAGAGATATGGGTTTGATCCTGGGTTGGGAAGATCCCGTGGAGAAGGGCACAGCAACCGACTCCAGTATTCTTGCCTGGAGAATCCTGTGGACAGAGGAGCCTGGTGGGCTACAGTCCATGGGGTTGCAAAGGGTCAGACACGACTGAATGACTTGCACACACATGCACGCATATATGTATATTCTTTTTCAAATTCTTTTCCTGTATATTGAGATATTGAGTATAGTTTGCTGTGCTATACAGCAGTTCCCTGTTTATCTATTTTATATATACTAGTGTGTATTTGGAAAAGGCATGTATTTGGAAAAGGCAATGGCACCCCACTCTAGTACTCTTGCCTGGAAAATCCCATGGATGGAGGAGTCTGATAGGCTGCAATCCATGGGGTCGCTAAGAGTCGGACACAACTGAGCAACTTCACTTTCACTTTTCACTTTTGTGCATTGGAGAAGGCAGTGGCAACCCACTCCAGTGTTCTTGCCTGGAGAATCCCAGAGATGGGGAAGCCTGGTGAGCTGCTGTCTATGGGGTCGCACGGAGTCGGACAGGACTGAAGCGACTTAGGAGGAGGAGGAGGAGGAGGAGTGTGTATATGTTAATCCCAAATTCATAACTGACCCTTCCTCCCCACCTTTCTCTGTTGGTTATCATGTGTGTGTGTGCTCAGTCATGTCTGACTCTTTGTGGATCCTTTGTACTTTTTCTCTGATAGATAACAGTGATGGAAATAAAGTCTGAGACTTCATTTCATTCATTCACTTGATCATTCTGTAGATATTAACCAAGTCCCCACCTATAAGCTCCAGGAATTATCTTGAACACCAAGGATACAGGAATGGACACAGGAGGATGCAGGCAGTTGCTCCAGTTGTGGAACTCTTACTCCAAAGAGAGGAGAAAGAAATTACATGAGTAAATAAATATGTCAAGATGCATAGTGCTAAGGAGAAAAAAAAGAAGCAGGGAAAAGCCTAAAGATCAGAGAATTCTGTTTTAGATACTTTAAATATATGTATCTTCTCTCTGCTGCACCTCCCTGCTAAACCCAGAAGATGCTTGGAACATATTGAGTGAATTATTAACCCAAATGGATTATATTGGATCACCTGACTGTGAGACTACCTTGGATAGACCATCCTTCTTGGGAGGTACTTGTAGGAATGTAATTTGATATTTTGCTGCCAGAAACACATCTGAGTTGTTCACTCTGTCAGTAGATATGCATTATGGGAATGATAACAGATTTCAATACCAGCCTAGGTAGAGCGTAATTAGGGAGGGAAAATTCAGCTTCCTAGAGACATATTAATTCCAGTCAAACAGAACCAATTTGGCATCTTCTTTCCTACTGTTCTTCTTCAGCCATTGGGCTGATGGAAGATTCACTGTTTTGCCATCTTGTAACATGTGGTAGGACTCAGTTTTTACCAAGACCAATGTCCTCTTTTCAATTCTTCTAGCCTCCAGGAAAGGATAAAGTCCCTCAGCTTGTCACTTAAAGAAATCACTGCTAAGGTAAGTACCTTTCTATGCCCACTTTCTAAAGAAGTTGCTGAAGTTTTCTTTTGATGTAATTTCATGTCACAAATCACCTGGGCTCTGGACAAAATATGGACTTGCCAAAACCATTCTACAGGCTAAGTGATGGGCTAGCCCATGAGCCAGGGCCAAGGGCTGCTCCTCTGGTGGATGTTCTGGCTGTGGTCCCCAGGCATCGATGGGCTTGGCCTTCGGGGAAGGAAACATGATTACTGCTGTGCAGAATCAAATGTCTTTGCTTAAAAAGGCTTCTAGGATGGGTGTAATCTGATAAGTTGAATACATTCCCTTCCAGAAGGGCTGGGTTCACGTTTTTCACAAACAGATGGAAATGGTACAGTAGGCGCTTTTTTTTTTTTTTTTTTAAAGTTAAGTTGACTTCGAAATCATTTTGCCTATCTTACCTACCATTTATACTTCATATCAGCACCTTGGTTTGCATAGAGATAGAACCCAACATTATTGCCTGGGAGCACATAGTCAATTCACTTAAATAGTCAGTATGTGGTCAGTGAGGATAACCACAGTTTACGAAACAAAACCCTCCTCCACAGAGATAGTTACTCCCCACCAAGTTATTGACAAATGGTGAAGCAGGATCAATTACCCTGTGAATTATTATTAGAGGGGAGGCAGGCAGAGAACTAGGTCTGAATCATTAATGATTTGTGTTGAGTCTGGGAACCAGGCTGTTATAAGATGGTTGAAATATGTAAAGGACAGGATTCTGAGCAGGGAGCAAAGCAGCCAAGAGTCCACCGGCCTGGAGGGAAGATCTTGTTCTCCGTCCTTAGGGAGGAGAGTAGGAAGACCTGTGGGGGTTTTGTAGACCCCAGCAGAGCCAAGACAGTGGATGTATTTTTGGCAAAAAATGTCCACAGTGGCTCTGGTCCTTTTCCTGGTTTTTGTGTCTAGTTCACTTTTGAAAAAAAACTATATGATTTTGCTAAAAACCACACCACAACAGTTTGATGGGTAGTTCTGCCCTGTATCGAAAGAGAGCTTCCTGTGAGGATTGAGCCTTGGACCCCAGAACGCTTGAAGTCCACCTGCCCTGCCTTCCCAAAGAACCACCCCAGAATGCTCACCCAGAGCAGAAGGGCAGGATGAGACTCAGGCGGCCGTTTGGGGACCTGAATCCACATGCAGAACTTGGGAAAGGACTTTATTTCAGGCTCCCAGGCAGAGTGTGGCTGACACCGTGTCTCCTGCCCAACTGGGTCAAGGACACTGGCTTGGTTTACCAGTTTTGTTATAGGAAGCAAGAGCGGATGCTAGGCAGCACACCTGGATTTCTGCCTTATCAGGGATGGTGATGTTCCCATTGACATTCCTGTCCCATCCACTTCTGTGACCTCCAGGGGAGCCACTGGGGAGTTGAGGTGGGGCCAAAGCTTCCTGGATGGGGATGTGGTAGAGGTACCTCTTGTGCTTCCTACCAGAAATTTTGCCATTTGTAAGTACAGCCTAATTTCTGTGTAGAATTAAAACGTGGAAGGACTCTTGGGTTTGGGTTTATTGAGCATCAGATAAACACACATATTGTGTGTGTAACATGAATGAGTCTGGATCCCAACAGGGAGGATGTAGGTGTGCATAATCTGTAACACAGATGGTATTTGTATGTGTGTGTTTTCTACGACATCTTATATCATGTACACACACATGTACACATGTGCACACGGCACTGGGGTTTGTCAGTCTCTCCAGCTGCTGTGATTTGCCCAAATGCCAAAAGTCTTTTGCTTTGTTTGTATCTTTGCTCCAAAACATTTATAAAAAAAATTACAATTCCCTTGCTTTTCCATAAAAATTAGCAAATGCATGCCTACGATTTTAAAATGTAAATGGAAAAGCTCCACTTGATAATGAGTTCCTTAGGGTCTAATTTTATTTGGAAATAAAAAGGGGATGCAGATTTTCTGGGGCATGCATGCCTGCAGCCATGTGTGTTTGTATATATAGGTGGGTGTGTACATGTGCACATACATGAATGTGTGTGTGTGTGACAGCCATATATTAGTCTATAGAGAATTAAAACTGCTCAGTTGCACACAACAACTTTCTCTCTACTCTGAACTTGATTGACTGGTGACCTTGAAGTGAAAGTCACAGCTTGGCCCAGTCTTCTTTCTTCAGTGTATTAGACACAATAATCTGATATTCTTTCAACTCCTTCCTCAAAGACAGCTGGCACCTGCCTTTGACTCATTACATTTTTTGACTCTTATGGGTTACCCAAACCAAAGGTAATTAGGGGATAAAGGAGATGGAAGAAAGTGTTGGAAATAAATGGGATATCCGGAGGTTGGTAGATATTAGATTACACTCAGCAGTGCCGGAAAGAATGTACATTGCAATTTAATAAGAAGATTTAGAGGTTGTTTTATATTAATAGTGACAGCTCGCTCAATAAAAGAGAAACTGACCCAATTATGGTTAAGAGAGACTGTGAGCTAAAATCAGAAATACTGGACATACCCGGATGAGGTGCAACAGTCATGACTGGGGTAATGGAGTTGACAGAAATGTCCTGGGACCTCTGGTGACACGCTTTTGACCAAGGGGACGGGATCTTCCTGTGATCAGCATGGAGCCCACGAGACAGTGCTTGGGCAGATGTCACAGCAACTTCCTTTAACTTCTGGTCCCAACATTGTGACGAATCTCAGGGCCATCGAGAGGGTGTCTCCAAATTGATGGCTTTGGACAGTGGTTGCTCAGCTCTGCTGGCACGAGCTTTGGGGTAGAAGCCTTTATGCTGTCCCTTCATCCAGAGATTTTTATGAAGAGATTTATAAAAAGAGTTTTATAAAGAGATTTGGGAGATTACAGCTGCTTAATGGAAAGGAACATGCTGAAGGCCATGGGGGCAAAGGTGTACTATTTTAGACAGCGTGGGCCAGGTCTGTGTTGATTTTAGAAAGAATATCTGTTGAAGTCTGAGGTCAGCAAAGCACTTCAAGGTGATAATATCTAGCATGAGCTGAAACTTCTGGGGAGATTAAATTTTATATTTTCTCTGGGCTCTGTGAATCCACCTGGGTTGTTATTTCTTGAATGGAATGTTGGGTTTTTGGTGAGAAAAGAGGGGTGCTTCTAAGTAACATCCTTTGTGGATCCCCCAGATGTCTTCACATATGTATTCATTGTTATTCAGCTGTGCTCTCTGCTTTCGCTGAACTGGAGGTTTTTTTAGGTAGTTCATTAATCTCAGTATAGGTAGCAATTGAATACAAGATTTTTGCTTTAAATAAAAGAAACAAAATCTCATATTTTAGCTTCAAACAAATACAAAATAGCCTAAGACATCTGGAAAAACAAACTGAGATTTAAGATTTTTGCTATTTTTTCAAGATCAAGAAAGATGTAGGAAGTGAAATGCTAAAACCTGCAAACTTTCCTGAGATCTACTTGTCTATTTTTCAAATCTGGCTTCCCAGCAAGTATTTACCCTCCAGTTTTATTAGACAACGTCCACTAGGAACTCTCTGCCCTTGATTGCAACATCTGTGCACCGTTATTTCCTGCCTACTATGTGCCAGACACAGAATGAAACCCCTGCTCCCATAGCGTGTGTCCTCCCCAGAGAGGTAAGAGAAAAATAAAGGAAGAATGGCAGCAGTGTGTCAGCTGGAGAGGACGCTATGGACAGACAGCCTGCAGGGGCAGGTGGGAGGGAGGAAGGGCTGAGGGGTGGTTATGTTCCGTGGGTGATCCACACGGCCCTTCTTCCCAAGGCAAACCCTGTGGGCTGTGCCACCAGGGACAAGCTGAGCCACCCAGAGGATGCCAGTGTCAGAGGCTCTGGGGAGGGAGCAGGTAGAGGGCTCGAGTTATTTACCTGTGGTTGTGTCCAGTTGTGCCAGCTCATCTCAGTTTCCTCCCTCCTCCTCCCTGCTCTCCCTCCTCCCTCCCTGCTCTCTCCCTCCTCTCCCTCCTCCCTGCTCCCTCCTCCCTCCCTACTCTCTCCCTCCTCTCCCTCCCTTCTTCCTCTTTCCTCCCTCCTCTCCCTCCCTCCTTCCTCCTCACTCCCTCCTCCCTCCTTCTCTCCTTCCCTCCTCCCCTCTCTTCTTCCTTCCATCCTTCCTTCCTTCATGTGTTGCTTGTTTTTTGAGAAATCTCCTGCGGTTATTCTGTATCGCCCCTTTACTACTTATAAAGCCAGGAATCTGGCTGGTGCTCTGTCGCCCTCTAACCTTTACCTGAGCAAATGATGATTCATGGCTGTCTCTCTCCATCTAGGTGTGTATGAGTGAAAGACTCTGCAGTGCCCTGAGAAAGAAGGTTAACGATATTGAAACCCAACTGCCAGCACTGTTTGAAGCCAAAATGCTTGCCATCTCAGGTACCTGGGACAGAGGGGATGTGGAGACAGTTGGAGTGAGTGATGACAAACGCCACACCCCTTTCTCGTCCTGGATTAACACTTTACCTGTGCTGAATGTTGTGTAGCATCTACCTGTCACTTGACAACTCAGAGCCTTCCCAGGGAGTCTCACTGAAACTCATGGAATAGATGGGCAGCAGGGTTTTTTTTTATAAGGGATGGGTTATTATTTTTCAGTCGGGTCCAACTCTTGTGACCCCATAGACAGTAGCCTGCAGGCTCCTCTGTCCATGGGATTTTCCAGGCAAGAATACTGGAGTGGATTACCATTTCTTTCTCCAGAGGATCTTCCTGACTCAGGGATTGAACCTGCATCTCCTGCATTGCAGGCAGAGTTTTTACCACTGAGCCACCAGGGTACTCCTATAAGGGATGTATAAGACTCTTAAAAATGCACAAGCACACGTTATATAAAATAGCTATTTGTGTAGATTGCATTCCCAGTTTCTGTTTAAGCGTTTAGAGATGAGATGTACTCTGGATGCCATGTAATTCTAGCTAGGGTTTCTACAGACTTATGTAACTGGAGATGCTTAGTGAGGGTGTGATCAACCGCTTCCTATGGGGGAAAGAGTGGTATCAGGAGACAAACTGATGTACTCAGAGTAACAACCTAGTCATAGGTAAGAGATTTTTGGAGGATTTTCAGTGGATCATTATCCTTCCTTAATTTGGTAGTTATAAAGGGATATACTTTTCCATTAATCAGTAGGCTGAAAAGACGAGTCTCTGAAAATAGGATCTTACTCTATCATTTGAATAGTACTTAAAGAAAAGGTTTATTTATTTATTGGCTGAGGTGGGTCTTTGTTGCTGTACTTTCTCTAGAAGTTTATCTGTGCAGTTTTCTCATTGTGGTGGCTTCTTACTGTGGATCATGGGCTCAGTAGTTGTAGCCCACAGGCTTAGTTGCCCCGAGGCACGTGGAATCTTCCCGGACAAGGGATTAAACTGGTGTTCCCTGCATTCTTAACCACTGGACCACCAGGGAAGCCCCTGAACACTGCTTTGGAACATTCCTCTGCATTTATTTTTTTTTTTTTCACATCAGCTCTATCAGGTAGGAGGGAGAAACACTGTGATCCCGAGGAACAAAAGGAGAGATTGAGGCTCTGGAATGTGTCCTGTGGTTAAATTAACCCCATTAACTGAGTGGTGCTAGATCAGGGCAAGTGTCCAGGTGTGATATATGGATTTTTAACCCAGTTATGTAATGACACCATGTTTTATAAGTTGAATGAATCTGTAGCGCATCAACTCCAGAAGAATCATAAAAATTTAATGAAAAGGTATAATAATTACATGTATGGGTTTTAAATGGCATTTTAAGAAGGAATACAATAATTGGCAGCTTCTGCTCTTCAGATCATTAAACAACTAATGTTGGCAGCTAATGAGCAATTTGGTGCCTGGCGCAGTGATGCGTGTCATTTACAGCCCGTAGAACATGCGGACGCGCATGTGGGGCTCGGCTCTCAACAGCTTCACATTCCATTTCCTTCGATTTATGGCCCCATTTGCTAAGAGGAAAAAAGATTGAATACAATCTTGCTTCTGAATTAGGGTTTTTGCCTTTCTTAATCAATGCATCTTTCTCAAGAATACAGGTGGATGTGTCTCTATTAAGCCCAGAGGAGGAGATGCATCATTTGGGCAGCAGAGAAACCCTCTCTCAAATGTGAATTATCTCCTGTTTAGGATCCAGGGAAAATTCTTAAGATGGTATCTTGCACAGAGGGCCTGAGTTTTCTGTGTAGTTTTTAGATCAGCTGAGAAATTGGTGAGAACTGATTGGATGAGGGATTCCCTGAGTTAACTGGGGTGGGAACACACTCCCCACATCCTATTTCCTGGACACTCTTGAGCCCCTTAGTGAACAGCCCTTTCAGTCCATGAACTGCCCTGTGGGTTGGATTGGTGACAGATGATCATCATTAACTTCTGTGGTGGTATTGGTTTAGTCTCTAAGTCCCACTCTTTGCAACCCTATGGACTGTAGCCCACCATGCTCCTCTGTCCATGGGATTTTCCCAGCAAGAATACTGGTGTGGATTGACATTTCTTCCAGGGATCTTCCTGACCCAGGGATCAAACCCACGTCTCTTGTATCTCCTGTATTGGTGGGCAGATTCTTTACCGCTGAGCCACCAGGGAAGCCCCTTAACTTCTGTACATAATGCAGTTTCCATTTCCTTTTGAGCTGTGCTCCACAGGAGGGAGGGTCAAGGGAGGAAGAGGTATTCTCCTTAGGATGCTGGCAGGTCTGTTTTTATATAGTCAAAATAGCAAACCCTCACTCTGTTAGACAAAAGCACAAACATCTCCAAGAGAGGCCTTTCTCTTTTTTTTTAGTACATAATTTTAAACTTTCTTTTCTTTTTTTTTTTACAACAGTTTTATTTTTTTTTAATTTTATTTTATTTTTAAACTTTACAATATTGTATTAGTTTTGCCAAATATCGAAATGAATCCACCACAGGTATACCCACATTCCCCATCGTGAACCCTCCTCCCATCTCCCTCCCCTACCCTCTCTCTGGGTCATCCCAGTGCACCAGCCCCAAGCATCCAGTACTGTGCATTGAACCTGGACTGGCGACTCGTTTCATACATGATATTATACATGTTTCAATGCTATTCTCCCAAATCTCCCCACCCTCTCCCTCTCCCACAGAGTCCATAAGACTGATCTATACACCGGTGTCTCTTTTGCTGTCTCGTACACAGGGTTATTGTTACCATCTTTCTAAATTCCATATATATGCATTAGTGTACTGTATTGGTGTTTTTCTTTCTGGCTTACTTCACTCTGTATAATAGGTTCCAGTTTCATCCATCTCATTAGAACTGATTCACATGTATTCTTTTCAATGGCTGAGTAATACTCCATTGTGTATATGTACCCCAGCTTTCTTATCCATTCATCTGCTGATGGGCATCTAGGTTGCTTCCATGTCCTGGCTATTATAAACAGTGCTGCGATGAACATTGGGGTACACGTGTCTCTTTCCCTTCTGGTTTCCTCAGTGTGTATGCCCAGCAGTGGGATTGCTGGATCATAAGGCAGTTCTATTTCCAGTTTTTTTAAGGAATCTCCACACTGTTCTCCATAGTGGCTGTACTAGGCCTTTCTCTATTTTAGGATCTCTATGAGAATGCTGGGACAATGCTCACAGGTTCTTAGAAGCCCTACTGAATGAGAGGAACTTATGGGATACCATTAGGTTCTTAGAGGGCCTTTTGTCTGTCTGAAAGCTTCTAGATCTCCCATCCTGGTTTTGATCAATGGACTGAGGATTTCTCTTGATTTAAGAATCATTTGCTCTCTGCAGAGAGAGGGAATAATAAAAATACACTGGTTAGATACAATGGTGGGCTGAAATCTTTCTTGTTTTATGTGCGTGTGTGCTAGTCAAGGCTATGGTTTTTCCAGTGGTCATGTATGGATGTGAGAGTTGGATTATGAAGAAGGCTGAGTGCCGAAGAATCGATGCTTTTGAACTGTGGTGTTGGAGAAGACTCTTGAGAGTCCCTTGGAGAGATCCAACCAGTCCGTTCTGAAGATCAGCCCTGGGATTTCTTTGGAAGGAATGATGCTAAAGCTGAAACTCCAGTACTTTGGCCACCTCATGCAAAGAGTTGACTCATTGGAAAAGACTCTGATGCTGGGAGGGATTGGGGGCAGGAGGAGGAGGGGACGACAGAGGATGAGATGGCTGGATGGCTTCACTGACTCGATGGACGTGAGTCTGAGTGAACTCCGGGAGTTGGTGATGGACAGGGAGGCCTGGTGTGCTGCGATTCATGGGGTCGCAAAGAGTCGGACACGACTGAGCGACTGAACTGAACTGAACTGTGCTTGCTTAGTCGCTCAGTTGTGTCCCACTCTTTGCAATCCCAGGACTGTAGCCCGCCAAGCTTTTCTATCCATGGGATTTCCTAGGCAAGAATACCGGAGTGGGTTGCCACTTCCTTCTTCAAGGGATCTTCCTGACCCAGGGATTGAACCCGCATCTCCTGTATTGGCAGGCAGATCCTTTACCACTGTGTGATTTGGAGGGAAATAGGAACATTCTTAGAAATAAAATTAGTTTTTCTAGGTAAATACAAAATATTTGCTTCTCTCTAAAAAAGTTCATGGTTTTGATCAATGGCTGGGGGATCTGATAGACTCAGTAAAGATTTTTCAAAGATGATGTTTATCTAAGGTGGAAATAGAGACCTACCAAATGAGAAGAAGGAAAGTGTATTGTTGAAACCTTAATAGCAAGGGAGTCAACCACCATCACTTATGTTGTGGCAGAAACTCCAAGGCAGACAGAGGAGTGGGAAAGCTTTGCAGTAGAAAAAAAAGGAGGTTCCAGTAATGACTGGAAGCTGTTGGCCTTGGGGAAGCTGGGGGTGAGGTCACTAGAGCATCCAGTATGATTGCTTAGGGGAGCATGTTTGGCTTTCTCTGATTGGTCCTAAGCTGGAAGCAGGGACAAAGGTTAGGGAAGCTGTTATTAATCAAGTGCTGGCTATTTAGGGCCGGTTGTTACAGAAGCTGTTGTTTAGCTTCGTGGACTGTGGTTAGAGAAAGCGTCTGCCTGCCTACAAGTCTGCCTTATAGCTGGCTGGCCTCCTCTGCTGGTTACTGTATATAGGGGTGTGTTTCCTCGGTACACTGCTGCAGGCTGGGATTCTATTCTACGTATGATCTGGCCACTGTCTATCTGTATACTTTGTCTCTCTCCAGGCAGCTCATTTTCTCAAGCTAGCTGAAGCAGTCTATGTTTTATGTATTAATAAAATCCTGTGTTACATCATTCTATTCCCTGCATCTTCTCTATGCAATGTGGCCATTTCCAAAATGTTTGATGTGCAGAGCCAGTCACAGAACTCGGCTCACAGAAGATGCTTTTCAGTGTCTCAGGAAATCATGGTGGCTGGAAGAAAGAAACAAAGCCAGCAGAAAATAGCAGATTCTAGCTGAAGGAGCTACCACGGATAGGGGGATGGGTGCAGTTGGCTGGTGCTTGATTGTGGCCTTGACCATTGCTGAGGGCGGTGCCTAGAAGGCAGAGGGTGTGGACTTGAACTTGGAATTCCTCAAAAGATCTGGTGTCATACCAGAGAAGAGATGCAGGATTCTATTAGTTAGGGGTTTATGTTCAACACTGGCTTTATTTCTTTTTCCCTAGTCAAGTATAGCTCAAATTTGGGTCGGTAGAAGAGGATGGGAAGACAGGGAACCCTGGCGTGCTGTAGTCCATGGGGTCACAAAGAGTCAGACACAACTGAGCGACTGAACTGAACTGAACTGAAGAGGATAGTTTTAGGAGAATCATCACAAATGAAGACACATTTGGCCCAGCGAGTACCATGCGTGTGCACGTCCCCGTGGGCGGATGTCATTGTGAGGCCTGGGCACTGACCGAGTGAAATGGCCCCTCTGAGCACAGGATTCAACCCGGCTTCTTGTGGTTCCCTCCCTTTATGAATGAGTTGTGGCCATGTGTTTACCAAGTCCCTTACTGAACTATATTTGGTAGAATGAGCACCTACCATGAGGTTGGAAGAACCAAGTTCAACTTCAGTAATCTAATGTGACATCTTCAAATTCCAAAGCTTTGTGACATTGAGAGAGTCACTCTCTGGGTCTCCGTTTCTTCAACTAGAAAGCAAAGACAATTATTACAAGAGCCCCTTCCTGGAATTTTGGGAAGACTAAAGGAGAATTTATCCATGAGCTCTGTAATCTATGAGACTTAAGTAATGACCTCAGAAAGTGACTTGCAGATATCATGAAGCAGAGAAGAGTAAATATTTGAATTCAGAGACACTCAGGATGTAGTTAGAGAGAACAGAATGGATGACATCAGTTTCAGCTTTGGCATACACCTAGAAGTTTTTGGTTGTGTTATTTGTAGAATAAAATATTTTGACAGGTGCTTTAAAAAAACCCACTTGAAGGCCCATGTGCGGTTCCCTTGCTGCAGAGCAGGTGGGCATGTGTGCAACTTGATGCCAAAGCATATACGCACCCCTAAGATTCCAGGCTTTCCCCATGGCTCAGTGGTAAAAGAATCCACCTGCAGTACAGGAGATGCAGGCGATCCAGGTTCGATACTTGGGCTGGGAAAATCTCTTGGAGGAGAGCATGGCAACCCTTTCCAGTATCCTTGCCTGGAGAATCCCGTGGACAGAGGAGCCTGGCGGGCTACAGTCCATGGGATTGCAAAGAGTCATACACAGCTTAAGCGACTGTGCTTAAGTCATACACAGCACAGAGATTCCCCTTGGCTTTAGGGAAGGCCCATCAGGGTGATGGAGACTGGGGTCACTGGGTTGCTGATGGGACTTTCAAGGATCAACATTTATTTTTTTAAATTTTCATCTAAAAACTCTGGCCAGTTTCAGCAATCAGGGAGGGCTGCCTCAAGCCAGATTCACCTCCTGGGCTTGGATCTGAAGCCAAAATGCTTAGGAAATATTAACCGAAGGCACTGTCATGCTTTCTCATGGCATGGGTTTTGCTATTGACTGTCTCTTTGGGAATTCACACTCTTTCTGTGTATATCAAACTTCCATGTCACTCTGCATTTTCCCAAGCCATACCCCTTCAGATCAAGGAAGGTTCCTAATTAGTGATTGCTCCCATGTTTTATTAAGGCCTTGTTCTCTAGAGCTGGTGATGAGTTGCAGGAGGGCCTGGTGATGTATTTCTAGGAAACCTTCCATACTGGCACTCACTCCATCTCTGTAGTCTCTTCCTGTTTGTTTTGAGAGGTCTTCTCTCTGAACTATTCTCGGGAGGAAGTTGCACACTTGGCACCTTCTGCCTGGAGTCTCTGGGTCCCAGTTGGTGCTTACCCCACATTTTATTAACTCTGTGGACTTGAGAATATGGCCCAGCAGGATGAGAGTGAGGGTGAGGGTTAGGTCTGGGGTATTTTAGGTTGAGAAGGGAACTTGAAGGTACCCCATGTGCTGGGACTGCATTGTTCATCGGCAACCACACCTCTGGGGCAGGTCCTTTGGCTTTTTGGGGGCCCTTCGTGGGGGGTTTCACCAGCAGCAGCCCTCACTGGTCATTTTTCAGATAGAAGTCATGGATCCAGAAAAGTTTTAATTGTATTTCCATTTACAGCTCAAAACTTGTGGAGTCCAGCCTGCTCTCCTTATCAGGACTTTGGTTTTCCTAAGTGGTCCGAACCCACTGGCTTGACTTTTGGGGCTTCCACCGACTTCTTGGCTGCTCTAGGCTCCACCTCAGTCATATGCCTCCCGCCAAAGATGAGGCTGTTTGCTTAACCAGGTTCCCATTTCTTCTTTGGAAACCTTACATTCTTTCCTGGAGAACCTGCCTCCATCTCCCTTTCTGGAATTTTCTCCCCTCTAAGATCCCGTCTAGTGAATATTTGCCTATATATATATTTTAACCATACATATTATCCCCCCTCCCCCTCCTTTTTTTTGACATGGACCATTTTTAAAGTCTTTATTGGATTTGTTACAATATTGCTTCTTCTGGTTTTTTTTTTAAAGTTTTGGTTTTTCAGCCATGAGGCATGTGGGATCTTAACTTCCCACCAGGAATTGAACCCACACCACCTGCATTGGAAGGCGAAGTTTCAACCACTGGGCCATCAGGGAAGTCCCCAGTTTATCCCCTTTATTCAAGATAATTTCCTGGAGAGCAGGGACTGTGCCTTGTGCCTTTCTGTATATGCCTACACAGTGATAGACAATAAATAGTCTCAAAAGATATTTATCCAGTCATGGAATTGGAAACTGGATTTCAGTAACAGAAATGATGTTTTTTGGGTATTCAGAATGCCCTAACATGGAAAAAATTTTTGTAACCTTTTCCATATTTATATAATATTGAAATCTGCCTATTAAATAATCAGAATGAAGAAATAAATAGCACAGTCTATTATTCCGGAGACTTCTGGAGTTGTATTTGAGTTGGAAACTTGGCCTACATTTTACTGGCATGGAACCTTCAGCAAGATATTTAATTCTCTAGATTTCACTTTTCTCCACTGTAAAACAGAGATAACAACATGTATTTTAGTGAACATAAAATGAGCCATTATTTTATATAGTACTAAGAAAGAAAAATTGCTGTCAATTAAACAATGATGCAATGCTTTCTGTGGCTTAGACTTTTTATTTTATACTTATTGAAATAGCCCTTTTAGATGTACTTAAGCTTTTGAAAAGTCACATACTACTCTTTAAAAAGAAAAATATAAGGGCAATGAATTGGTTAAGGTTTTTCTAAAATGTTTCATATTCAGACTGAGTGTCCTGATACACAGTTTGACTCAAGTCAAGACTCCTGTTTCTCCACACATTATCATCCTCCGCATCAGTGAGGCTATTGGTGATGTAACTTTTTTCCTCCAAGAGTGAACTATTTTCTATAGGATTTTCTGCCAAGCTGCTTACACCATTCTTCAAGTTTTAAATGCTGGTGCCTTCCTGATCTTACAAATCTATGTCAACAGTTAGGACTCAAATGGTCCTTGATGTGATAGGTGGACCATAAAGAAGGCTGAGTGCCAAAGAATTGATGCTTTTGAACTGTGGTGCTGGAGAAGAGTCTTGAGACTCCCTTGGACTGCAAGGCAATCAAACTAGTCAATCCTAAAGGAAATCAAACCCGAGTATTCACTGGAAGGGCTAAAGCTGAAGCTTCAATATTTTGGTTACTTTATGCTAAGAGCTGACTCATTGGAAAAGACCCTGATTCTGGGAAAGATTGAGGGCAGGAGGAGAGGGGATGGCAGAGAATGAGATGGTTAGATAGTATCAAAACTCAGTGAATGTTAATTTGAGCAAACTCCATGAGATAGTGGAGGACAGAGGAGCCTGGCTGCTGTTAATGGGGTTGCAAAGAGTCAGACACAACTGAGTGACTGAGCACATTCTAGAATTGAATATCATCAGAATCATGTAGGGTACACTCTTTTGTGTCTTTTTTTGATCTACTTCCATGTCACTGCATGTATGAAGAGTTCATGCCTTTTTTCTTGGAGAGTGGCCTTCCCGTGTGTAGATGTATCACTTTTTCTGCATTCTCCAACTGATGGATGTTTCGGTTGTCTTCAGTTTGGGGCTGTGAGTAAAGAGACTGTGAACATCTGAGTCCAGAATTTTTGCTTATGTGTTTCATTGCTCTTGGGTAAATTCCTAGCAGCGGAATTGCTGGATCACAGGATAGGTGCATGTTAAGGTTATAAGAGGAGAAAGCAATGGCACCCCATTCCAGTACTCTTGCCTGGAAAATCCCATGGACGGAGGAGCCTGGTAGGCTGCAGTCCATGGGGTCACTAAGAGGCAGGCACGACTGAGCGACTTCACTCTCACTTTTCACTTTCATGCATTGGAGAAGGAAATGAAAACCCACTCCAGTGTTCTTGCCTGGAGAATCCCAGGGATGGCGGAGCCTGGTGGGCTGCTGTCTATGGGGTGACACAGAGTCGGACACGACTACAGCGACTTAGCAGCAGCAGCAGCAAGGTAATAAGAAGCTGGCAGAACCTTTCTCAAAGTGGTTGTACATTTCAATCTCCACCATGTGGGACATTTCCAGTAGCTGGTTGTCCTTGTTAACTGGTTTCAGTCCAGTTAATCTGAGCCACCTGATTGGTTTTGCAGTGGAATCTCTACAGCTTTAATGCGCATTTTTCTGGCAACACTTTTTCATGTGCTTCTTGGCCATGTGTATATCTTTGTAATGTGTCTGTGGCATCATTTGTCCACTTTCCAGTCAGGTTATTTGTGGTTTAATTATTGAGTTTCAGGACTCAAGTCCTTCATCAGATATATGTATTGTAAATATTTTCTCCCTGTCTGTGGCTTGCCTATGCATCTTCTTAATGGCATTTTTTGAGAAGTAGAGGTTTTTAATTTTGATGAAGTCCATTTATCCATTTTTTCTTTCATAATTAATATTTTCTGTGTCCTTTCTAAAATTTTTGCTGACTCCAAAGTTAGACAGATATTCTTCTATATCTTCTAGAAGCTTTACAGGTTTCACTTCTTCATTTAGGTTTATTAATTAATTTCTATTTAATTAATTAATCTCTATTTAAATTAATTAATTTCTATCTCTAATTAAATTCTGTGTATGGTTTGAGGTATGTATTAAGGTTACTGTTTTCCCCAGGTAGGTAGCTACTTGTTCCAGTATCCACTGAAAACACTCCTTTTTCCTCATTGACTTGCTTTGACACTTCGGTTGAACATCACTTAACTCTGTGAGTGTGGGTCCACTTCTAGACTGTCTGTTCTGTTCCATAGCGCTGTTTGTCTCTATGCCAGTACCATACTGTCTGCGTTTAATGTAACTTCAGTGTTAATAAGAAATCAAGTAGCAGATGTCCTCTAACTCTGTTCTACCTTTTAATGATTGTTTTGGTTTAGAATTTCCTTGTACATTTTAGAATTGCTATTGCTATTGCTAAGTCACTTCAGTCGTGTCCGACTCTGTGCGACCCCATAGACAGCAGCCCACCAGGCTTCCCCGTTCCTGGGTTCTCCAGGCAAGAATACTGGAGTGGGTTGCCATTTCCTTCTCCAATGCATGAAAATGAAAAGTGAGAGTGAAGTCACTCAGTTGTGTCCGAACTTCAGCGACCCCATGGACTGCAGCCTTCCAGGCTCCTCCATCCATGGGATTTTCCAGGCAAGAGTACTGGAGTGGGGTGCCATTGCCTTCTCTGCATTTTAGAATAAGTTCTTCAATTTCTACAAAAGACTCATATAAGGTTTTGATTGAAATTGTATTGAATCAATAGATCAATTTGAGGAAAATGAAAATCATAACAAAATTCAGTTTTAATATATGTATATATGATATGTCTTTCTAATTATTTAAGTCTTCCTTAGATCTCTCAGAAGCTTCAAAATGGTTTTCTGTGTAGAAGTTTTCTCATGTTTCTTTAAATTTATCCCTAAGTATTTTGAGTTTTAAAATATACATAGTATTTTAAATTGTTTGCTGCTGGTATTTAGAAATACAGTTAATTTCCATGTATTGACCTGGATTCTTTCACCCCCGATAAATTCAATGTGCCATATATTTTGCTTAGAATTTTATAGAATTTCAAGTTTATTTTTGCAGTCATCTCTAATGCAGGTTTTAGCACAATCATATTCTGTAAGAAGTTTGCCCTGAAATTCCATATGCTATTTTTTTTTTTTTTTTGCTCCAGGTCATACAGTTTGAGTTACCAGGAGAGTATGATTTGAATTTCAGTCTAGTTTGACTCCACGGCCCATTCCCTTTCCACCCTACTGTAATATTTCACCTCTTTGACATTTGGATGTTTGAATGGAGTGATACCATGTAGCTTCCCTGGGTTTCACTGGGACATTTGGTGTCATTGTGTTTCAGAAGGACATGAATGAATCAATGGAACCTCTAAAACAAAATACAATGAGAAAAGGTGAAAAAGTGACTAGAAGTTTTCCTAGTTTAAAAGGACTGTCAGCATGCTTCCAGATTCATCCACAGAAGACCGTTCATGCAGTTGCACAGAGCTGCAAATTTTAGTTTCCTTGCCTCACATGGTTATTGTTGTTCAGTTGCTCAGTCATGCCCGACTCTTAGCGGCCCCATGGACTGCAGCATGCCAGGCTTTCCTGTCTTTCACTGTGTCCTGGAGTTTGCTCAAACTCATGTCCATTGAGTTGGTGATGCTATCCAACCATCTCATCCTCTGTCACTCCCTCCCCTCTTGCCCTCAGTCTTTGCCAGCATCAGGGTCTTTTACAATGAGTCAGTTCTTCACATCAGGTGGCCAAAGTATTGGAGCTTCAGCTTCAGCATCAGTCCTTCCAATGAGTATTCAGGGTTGATTTCCTTTAGGATTGACAGGTTTGATCTCCTTGCAGTCCACGGGACTCTCACTGTTAGTACATGTGAGCTATGGCTGCGTCTTCTGCATGTAGGGATGCTCTAATGCTTGTTTTCCCTCCTCTCCCACAATGCGCTGCAGGAAACCATTTCTATACAGCCAAGGAGCTCACAGAGGAGATCAGATCATTAACACTGGAGAGGGAAGCGCTGGAGGGACTTCTTCACAAGCTGTTGGTACTGAGTTCCAGGAACGTCCAAAAGCTGGGAAGTGTGAAAGAAGATTACAGCAGACTCAGGCAAGAACTGGACCAGGGGAGAGCTGCTTATGGTAAGTGGTCACACGGTTGCCCGATGAAATATGTGTGCTATTTATTGTACTGGTTCACATGTACCCTTCACTGTGACGGCTGTCCTGGAGCCACACAGGATATTTTTGGCAGGAGCCCTAGAAAATAGGGCACCATTTCTTCAGCGTTTGTTTTGCTATCAATCTGATGCCTTTTCATTTCCTGTCTTTCCTCCTCCTCTACTCTGTTTGCTAATGGCCTTGTGATTGCTTGAAGCAATCTCCGCCTTGGCACAGGTCTTGAGAATTTTCTGGTTGACAATTATCTCCCTTTTGTTCCTTGGCTCAGCCTCCTGGCTTGCACAATCGTACATGAAAGCAGGCTGGCTTTGGGAAAACCAAGGAAAGACCATTGAGTGCCTCTTCTTTGTGGGCTTTTCTGAGAGCTGCCCACAAAGAAGAGGCAGATGCAGAAGATGCTGCCTTGGCCAAAGTATCCATTTGTTGGAGGAGTCAAACTATTCTTGTGGTCTTTTCTTGTCTAGTTGTTAACAGTAAATGAGGTCACCTTGAAGTTTCACTCTGAGGGATAATTTCGGAAGGTTGCGTTTTAGCCCAAATTAATGAAGTCAAACCTGTTTCTTAAAAAAAAAGTAGTAAAGAATTTCTGATGATTCAGTTTCTAATATACAGAATGAAATCATAGGGAGAAAATTTATATTTAAAATACAATAGATGCTGAAACCTGTTTCTTCACCAGTAAAATGAGATGATAGATTATCCATCTCATAAGCTGGTTAAGTGATACAGATTAATTGCATTAATTATTAAGATCCTGAGATTGTGTGTGTGTGCATACACCTTTGCCCTTCCCTTGGGAACTAGAGGTTGTTGGAAGGCAAAGTTCATACATAGTAAATCGTATTTCCTAAATAAATGTTTACTAGAAAAATGAATGACGTATACCTGTGGTGGATTCATTTTGATATTTGGCAAAACTATTACAATTATGTAAAGTTTAAAAATAAAATAAAATTAAAAAAAATAAAAATGAATGACATTTATACTAATAAAGAACTGTATTTACAAAGTATACTTGTTTGAAAAGAAACAAGAATGAAGGTATTAGGTAGCCAGATTTGAAATAAGGCCACCCTGGTGGCTCACACAGTAAAGATTCCCCCTGCAATGCAGGAGACCTGAGTTTGATCCCTGGGTTGGGATGATCCCCGTGGAGGAGGGAATGGCTACCCACTCCAAAATTTTTGCCTGGAGAATTCCATGGACAGAGGGGCTCATTGGTTACACTCCATGGGGTTGCAGAGTCAGATGTGACTGAGTGACTGACACTTTTAACACACTTACTTGAAAATACTCCACAAACTTAAGTAAATGAAGATTAGTATTTAAAACCAAACAAATATGAAATCAGCTAGAAGAAATAGATGTGTCATTTCACTGCTAATACATTTTGTTTTAAAGGCTTACTAAATTTTGTAGAGAGAGGTTCCTTCGTAGTTAACTGAACGACAGGTGCGACTGTCAACCACTACTGTGTCTTCTCAGCCGTGGACACCTCTAAGTTGGCCTTATCTTTTTTTCACTTTGGCAGGTCAGAGCTTTGTTTTTTGCCAAATAAGTAAACTAGAGACTATGCATTTGAGCCTTAGTATATAACTATAGTCCTGAGAAATGACAACATGTTCCTCCAAGATGTAATGCTGCAGTTTATTATGTTATTGTAGGTCTAATTTTGTAGTTAAATAAATTTTGCTATAAATTTGTTTTAAATTTTTAAAAATATAAACAAGGAAAACTATGAGATGTCGTGTGTTACCATCATAAGACTTTTGGCGCAAAATAGGAAATTTATATTGCGGAGAAAAGATGAAAACAAATTTGGACAAATTTAGTTCAGCAATATTTTATTTTTTTAAAAAAACTTTATTGAAGTATAGTTGATTTACAGTGTTGTGTTAATTTCTGCTCTACAGCAAAGTGACTCAGATATACATATATATATATGTATATATACATATATATATATGAACATTTTTCATATTCCTTTCCATTATGGTTGTCACAGGATACTGAATATAGTTCTCTGTGCTATACAGCAGGATCTTTTTATCCATCCTATATATAATAGGATGCAGCAATATTTTCATTTGAACAGTTAAGCTCTTGAAAGCCATTAATATCTCTTTTTTTTAAGGAAAAAAAAAAAAAAAGCCGTGCGGTACTTTTTGAATCTCATCATTGTCACTTGACTAAGTATTTTCAAAATGATGAATAAAACATAAACAAATGGAATGAGAGATTGTTACCGTGGATGATTCTAAATTGCAGATGGCTCATTACTGTTGTGAAGGCATTCTTTATGTTTCACACTTGGATTTTGCTGGATCAGCTACCCTTTCCCTGTGCTTTGTGTGTGTGTGTGCGCATGCACTCGGTTGTATTCGGCTCTTTGAGACCCTGTGGACTGTAGCCACCAGGCTCCTCTGTCCATGGGATTTTCCAGGCAAGAATACTGCAGTGGGTTGTCATTTCCTCCTCCAGGGAATCTTCCCGACCTAGGGATAGAACCTGCATCTTCTGCAGCTCCTGCTTTGGCAGGTGGATTCTTTACCACTGAGCCACCTGGGTATCCCTTCCTTGTGCTTTATAGGCTAAAGCTAATTTTTAGGCAAGCTGAGGTGACTTGGCATTAGGTGAACCAAACTAATCATCTTGGGGTGGTGAGAGTGTGGAGACAAAGAAACAAATTCTTAGTAAAGTGAAGCTTTTATCCGTTGATATGCTAGTAAACTAGACCAACGTCCATATTCTGTTATTTGTTCGGTCTGAGAGTTAAAAATCTGGAGTGAGCTCTGTGCTCAAGTTTAAATGTAGAGCAAATGCAAAGAAGTAAGGTGCTTCTGCACATTACTGAGTGGTTGGATTGCATCCCCGACTAAATGGACATGAGTTTGAGCAAGCTCCGGAAGTTGGTGATGGACAGGGCAGCCTGATGTACTGTAGTCCGTGAGGTCGCAAAGAGCTGGACACAACTGAGCGACTGAACTAAATAATGTGCTGCTTCAGGTATTACCATGAGCTGATTCTTGTTAATCTTAGATAAAACATCCTAAAATAAGACTATTAAAAAAATGAGCAATGTGTAGTGTTCTTAAAAACAGATATTTATTTAAATTTTTTTCTAGATGTTATTTCCTATTTTATTTCTTTTTTATTAAAAAAATTTTTTTTACAAGTATGTTGGTTTCTGCCATATAACAATCAACCATAATTATACATGTATCCCCTCCCTTTTGAGCCTCCGTCCCCTCCCCCATCCCACCCCTCTAGGTCATCACAGAGTGCCAGGCTGGGCTCCCTGTGTCATACAGCATCTTTTCACCAGCTGTCTCTTTTACACAGGACAGTGTGTATATATGCTGATGCTACTTTCTCCATTCATCCCACTATCTCCCTCCCCCACTATGTCCACAAGGCCATTCACTACATCTGCGTCTCTGTTCCTTCCCTGCAAATTGGTTCATCAGTACTATTTCTCTAGATTCCGTATGTCGAACTGACTCAAATTTGTTCTTTTATGGCTGAGTGATATTCCATTGTAGATATGTGCCACATCTTCTTTATCCATTCATCTGTCGATGGACATCTAGGTTGCTTCATTTTCTGGCTATTGTAAATAGTGCTGCAATGAACATTGGGGGTATATGTGTCTTTTAGAATTGTGGTTTCCTCAGGGTATATGCCCAGTAGTGGGGTTGCTGGGTCATACGATAGCTTTATTCCTAGTTTTTTTAAGAGAATCTCCACACTGTTCTCCATAATGGCTGTATCAGTTTACATTCCCACCAACAGTGGAGGAGGGTTCCCTTTTCTCCACGTCCTCTCCAGCATTTATTGTTTGTAGAAATTGCTTTACAATGTTGTGTTTTTTCTGCCCCATAGCACGAAGCAGCCATAAGTATACATGTATCTCCTCCCTCATGAGCCTCACCCGAGCCCACCCACCCCCATCGTGCCCCTCTGGGTGTCGCGGAGCACTGAGCTGAGCTCCCTGTGCTGCACGGCAGCTTCCCACTAGCTGCCGATTTTACACATGGTAGTGCGTATATGTCAGTGCCACTCTCTTAATTCATCCCGCCCTCTCCTTCCTCTACTGTGTCCACATGTCCGTTCCCTATGTCTGTGTCTCCATTCCTGCCCTGCAAATAGGTTCATCAGTATCATTTTTCTAGATTCTATGCATGTGTGACTGTCACGACAGTCAGCGACCCAGGCTCGTGATGTCGGCTCTAGGTAGGGCTGACCCAGCCATGTGTGTGTCCACATTCCAGTCGGGCTTCTGTGTCTATAGCGGAAGGGGACATCTGCAGTCTTAGAGAATAATTAACAATCTCTGTCATTCAGAGCGTTCTTAATGATGGGAAGAGTATACGCAATGGCGCATCGCAGATGAACTGACTTTGCTAAATCACTTACAATGTCATTATATCTCGGGTCTCTGGTTCAACTGTGAGCCCACTGAGGTGAAAGCACGGTCTTTAGGTTTCATTTTTGTTGTTGGCAGCATCCCGCATGATGTCATTAAAACTAGTAAAGAGGCCATAAATATTTGTTCACTTACTGGGGCCAGATGCTGACAAGAAACATTAGTCCTTTTTTTCCCTTATTTTGACTCACAGACCCAGACCTTGGATCTGTTTTTCTTTCAAATGTTTAAAATTCATCTTCCAGTCTAATTAAGGCAGTGATAAAGTTTGCTAGTTTTTCATGGAAGATGCTTGAGTTGTCCGAGTTGGCTATACAGATTGGGGTGGCAGCAGACAGAACAATGTGATGAGAAGGACTGAAATATGCCAAAGTACTTGGGGGCAAGGGAGACAGAAATCATTATGAATCTATTGACTTTTGACTCAGTGACACAGAGTCTGTTTAAAGAGGGGAGGAATACCCTGGGTGCTTATACCCCATCAGTGGTTCTTAGGACTTCAGGAGAATGCATTTGAAGTCTGAGCAGTTGTAGGGGCAGTAAATAGATTAAATCTATCTTTCAACCTCTGAATACTTGTGGAAATTAACTATAGACCTTTAATTATTGTGGATTTCAGTGTTTTTTTTTTTTTCCCTAAGGGAGAGTGGTATGAAAAAGAATAAGTAACACTTTTAAGTTTGCTACATGTGTTTTTCAGAAAAAAAGACAACCCTGGGATTTACAGAATGGTGTTTCCCTCTCTTGTGTATAAGTTGGTAATCTGTATTGTCCTTTATTAATATTGTTGATTTCATACTGTAACTTGGATATAAAGGAAGCAGACGTCAAGGGGAGAGATTTAATCACAGAATAATCAGGGCCAGAATTTTAAATAGGACATCATTAGCATGTTAATGAATTTTCCCACTTTATGCCAGCTGCCCGAGTAGAAAAGATACTGCAGATGTAGCTCAAAAATCCGGCAGCGTCTGTGTCCCAGTGAGCTGTCAGGAATCCACGTAGGATCTGTGAAATGCATCAAAGAATTCTCAGTGCGGGTGTCAAATGGTGTTTTTTTTCCTGGGAGTGATGGCTGGCTGTGTCCAGCCTAAAGTCTCATCTGTTTGCCTTTCAGTGAGTCTGGAGGAAGTGGAAGTCAGATAAGGGGCAGTTTTTAAAGGTGGTGAAGTGGAAGTGGCTCAACTTTTCAATTATGATTTGGGTCTAATATCTACTTTTTCCTTTAGGCTAGAAAGGCCACATTCACATAATCCTACCCTTCTTCTTGGAATAGGTAATAAAAGGAAGTTTGATGCCATTCAGTGAGATACCAGTTTTTTAACTCTTTTTTTTTTTTTTTTTAGTTTTTTAACTCTTTAGTCCACTGGTGAAACATGTTTTGTAAATCACTTTAAGAAAAAACTTTTGGTTTAGAGATCATGTGATTTAGCAGGTTTTGCGTATATAGGCAGTCACTCCTATTCCACATTTATTATCTATATTTAGGTGAAATTTTCAAGAAAAATTAGAATGGGGAATAAAGTCTGTCTTTTGGGGGGGGTGGTTGGGGAAGAAATGGAAAACTGGAATTTATATAAATATACATCAAAGATAGACACAACAAAATTAACAAATATAATGGAAGAGTTGAGACAGAAGAAAATGCAAGTGATGAGTGTTAATTATTTTGGTTGAGAATATGATGTGATCATGAACTTCCTAGAAGCCAGAGCAAAAAAGACCGATAAAGCATCATCTGTCCTCCTCAAAAGTAGCTTAAAGCATGACGTTTTCAGGAACATGGAGTGGTGTTAAATTCTTAAAGATGATTTTTTTTTGAGGGTGTAATGGAAAGTCTTCATGAATAGATTTACAGCAAATGAAAAAGCATGCATGGCCGTTACCAACCATTTCTGACAAAAAAAAAAAAAAAATAACAGATGAAAGCAGTAGCTCATGGGAAGACTGTGAAACTACATAGACTTCAGATCTGTGAGTTTGTACATTTTTTTTCCACAAAAAGATCCAGTTATTCAGCAGATTTTTGAGGGATCAATATTTCCTTCAAATTTTAAGTTCCTCCAAATGTTAAGAAACTCTGTTAACGTATAATTAGATGGAAGTCAATTAGGGAGGCCTCAGGCTAATTGAGTTTAAATATAGAATCTTCCAGTGATGTGACATCACTGGTTCTAAGCCCCTAGAACCTAAAGGGGTGTTAGAGACCCCTTGTGTAGATGAACCAAGGGGATTTCTCGGTGGGCCAGGTGATAAAGAACCCACCTTCCAGTGCAGGAGATGCAACAGACGCGGATTCGATCCCTGGGTCAGGAAAGACCCCCTAGAGAAGGAAATGGCAACCCCCTCCAATACGGTTGCCTGGAAAATTCCATGAACAGAGGAGCCTAGTGGGCTACAGTCCATGAGGTAGCAGAGAGTCAGACATGACTGAGCGACCTCAGCTATTTATCTGGGAACCAGATGAGTGTTGCAGGTTCGAGGTGAAGGAACTTAGATTGTTATATGGCAAGTATTTTATTAATATCTGCCTCTCTAACTGGAAATCTTTATTGTTTAGATCGAATATATGTATAATACGAACATTTTGGAGAAAACCTTTAAAATTTGAAAATTTCTTTTCTCAGGTGTCTTGTGAGCTGAGCTTTCACATCTCTAATCATCTTATTAAATTATCAGAATCCCAATTAAATTTACATTTTCAATTTTTAGTTTCTCTCCATAGTTTTCTTCTTTCCAGTTTATTCCTGCATCACTGTGAGTATGGTTATTTCCCTTCAGACTCTCTTGCTGTGAAATTCCAAGCTTGAAATTCGTGATTAATTTCCTTCCTCTTTTATTAAATAATCATGATAATTCCTTTGGGAGGCATCTTCACAACAGTGCAAAAAGCCTGTGTTAGTTGGTGGGTGGCCTCCGTTCAGTTCTGTTGCTTCTTTATCATCTGTGTCTCATCTGGCATGTGTGGCATCACAGTGTGAGGTTGGATGAATGAATTCTTTCTGCTTCCCAGGTGCTTGATGTAAGTCACGGCAAAACCAGATGTCTACGTTTCATTTCCATCCACCCCTCCGTCATTTAAACTCTTTTATTTAAGTATAGTTGATTTACGATGTTGTATTAATTTTTGCTATATAGCAAGTGATCCAGTTATGCATATATGTATTCTTTTTTATATCTTTCCATTATGGTTTATTATACAGTAGGACCTGTCGTTTATCCATTCTATACATAGAACCTTACCTCTGCTAACCCTAACCTCCCCTCCATCCCTCTCCCAACCCCCTCCCACTTGTCAACCACACATCTGTTCTCTAAGTCCATGATTCTGTTTCTGTTTTACAGGTAAGTTCATATCCTGTTTTAGATTTCACACTAAGTGATATTACATGGGATTTGTCTTTCTCTGTCTGGATTACTTCACTTAGTATGATAATCTCTAGTATCATTTGAAAATAAAGTGAAAGTGAAAGTTGCTTCGTTGTGTCGGACTGTTTGCGACCCCATGGACTATGCAGTCCATGAAATTCTCCAGGCCAGAATACTGGAGTGGGTAGCTTTTCCCTTCTGCAGAGGATCTTCCCAACTCAGGGATCAAACTCAGGTCTCCTGCATTGCAGGTGGATTCTTTACCATCTTAGCCACCAGGGAAGCCCAGGAATACTGGAGTGGGTAGCCTATCCCTTCTCCAGGGGATTTCCCCAACCCAGGAATCAAACCGGGGTCTCCTTCATTGCAGGCAGATTCTTTACCATCTGAGCCACCAGGGAAGCCCAAGAATACTGGAATGGGTAGCCTGTCCTTTCTCCAGGGGATTTCCCCAACCCAGGAATCGAACCGGGGTCTCCTTCATTGCAGGCGGATTCTTTACCAGCTGAGCTATCAGGGAAGCCCCTAGTAAAGCCTCTGTGTTCCAGAATGAATCATACAATTCCTGCAAGAGGTGAAATCACTGGTTACTCTAGTCCATTCTGGTCTTGAATTCCCAGGATTCCTTCCAATTTTGTTCCTTTTTTTTTTTTTTAAAGAAAAATTGGCTTTCAAGTATTTTTTTAAATTGTGGTAAAAGTCACATATATAAAATATACTATTTCAACCATATTTAACTGTACCATTCAGTGGCACTACGTTTATTTACATTGTTGTGCAGCTTCTCATCATCGTCCATCTCTTGAATTTCTTACCTTCCTAAACTGAAACTCCCTGTCCTCCCATTAAGCACTAACTCCCCATACCCATTCCCCACCCTTTGGCCCCTGGCATCTACCAATGTACTTTCTGATTCTATGAATTTGACTATTCTATGTGTCTCATGTAACTGGAATCAAACAGTATTTGTCTGGACCTAATGTCCACTTCTGATTTCTTTTTTCTATTTTTATCCATGCAGTTAGTTTTAGAAATCCTTACTGAGGCTACTCCCTTTTCTACATGTCTCTCCATTTGCTTTTTCCCCAAAGATTCATTTGTTTATTTTTGGCTGTGGTGGGTTTCGTTGCTGTGTGTGCAGGCTTTCTCTAGTTGCAGTGCAGGGGTCTGTTCTCTGGTTGCGATACCCCGGCTTCTCACAGTGGTGGCTTGTTGAGGAGCAAGTGCTCTAGAGTGCTGGGGCTTCAGTCATTGCAGCACTGAAGTAGGCTAAGCAGTTGTGGCAAATGGGCTTAGTTGCTCCGTGACATGTGGGATCTTCCTGGACCAGGAACCAAACCAGTATCCCTTGCATTGCAAGGCATATTCTTAACCACTGGATCACCAGGAAAGCCCCTCCATTTATTTTTTATACACCCCTAACAATATTCCCTCAACAGAGCCCCTACGTGGAATAGAGTGACAATTTTAACAGTATTTCATACCCAATTGCAACAGGCAGTTTTTCGACATGCCGATTTGTTTGGAGCAGGAAATTGGTTCTATGTTATAAGTGGCTCCATGTGAATCTTAAAAGTACTTGACAAGTGTTCTGCTTTCTTTCTGGA
Organism: Bos taurus; assembly: GCF_002263795.3. NCBI lineage: Eukaryota > Metazoa > Chordata > Mammalia > Artiodactyla > Bovidae > Bos > Bos taurus. The sequence continues at coordinate 4,675,375 of NC_037355.1, forward strand.
ACATTCTTATCAACCAGTGCCTATGTTAGTCTCTGTCTACATTTCACTTGGACTCAGGGCTTTTGATGACCTTGGTGTGTGCACACACATGCACACGCATACACACCCTCCTGAAAATTAAGCTAAAAGTGGTGGTAAGCGGGATGCCACAGTTCCTGGCGGAGAGCCCCTTGGCCAGGGTTGGGGGAGGCATTATTCATTGTGTGGGGCTGTACCCTGACTTGCAGAATGCTTCTCATCCTTCAGTACTGTCTTTTGTATATTGCTTCTTCCCACACCTGTTTTTAAATGTTCTTGGGTGGGAGTTTCAGTAGTCATGTATGGATGTGAGAGTTGGACTATAAAGAAAGCTGAGCACCGAAGAATGGATGCTTTTGAAATGTGGTGTTGGACAAGACTCTTGAGAGTCCCTTGGATGCAAGGAGATCCAACCAGTCCATCCTAAAGGAAATCAGTCCTGAATATTTGTTGGAAGGACTGATGCTGAAGCTGAAGCTCCAATACTTTGGCCACCCGATGCGAAAAGATTGAAGACCGTGATGCTGGGAAAGATTGAAGGTGGAAGGAGAAGGGGATGACAGGGGATGAGGTGGTTGGATGGCATCACCAACTCAGTGGACATGAATTTTGAGTAAACTCCAGGAGTTGGTGATGGACAGGGAGGCCTGGCGTCCTGCAGTCTGTGGGGTCACAAAGAGTCAGACATGACTGAGTGACTGAACTGAACTGAGTGGGAGTGGTAGCACCCTCAGTTACCTGAACAACTTCAGCATTATGTTATGATCTGAAAATAGAATATTATTGTCGTGATTATTAGAACTTAATTGAAATTATTGGAATTTAATTCTCTACATATTATCCTTAATGTAGAACCTTATAGGTTTAAAAATGAATTCTTTTGGGGTTTCTCCTTCCTGTGATCTTTATTGTATGTATTTAGCATGTATTTATTAGATCCCTTGCTGTGTGCACAGAGTAGCTATAGCTTTAATGGATGTGATATGTTCTTTGAAAGGAAGGGATGATTCCCTGTATGTTGTCACTTTCTCTTCAGTAACAAATGTTAGTTTCTCTTCTTTTGGGCTAAGGCTGCACATGCATTTGGTTGTCTGATCCTCTGGACACTTGTACAGCTGGCCCAGCACCATCTGTTTCACAGATGAAGATGCTAAGACTCAGGAAGGATGGGAGTCTTGTCTGAAGTCACATGGATGGGAGGGGTCAGGGCTAGGATTTGAATCCCTTTATATTGTGATTTCACCTTTTATGTAGATTTATATTCTTTATGAACCTGATTCCTAACATGAGGTCTTTCCACCCTCCCTTACCACCGGCTTACTACCCTTATTGCCAGCCACCTCCATACTGCACTCAAGAGTCGAGATTATGGAACAAAAGTCCACTAACAACATCTCTTGATGATGTTGAGTGTCCTGAAAAGAGAGACTGTTTTCATTTTTGAAATTTCTAAGTACACATTCTGTATTTCAGGCCCCAAATGACGATCTACTGTCTGCAATTTTCCTACACTCAGTTCATCATGGAACTTGACAGAAGGTTCTCTAGGTTTATCAGCCATGTAATATTCACATATTTTGTATTAAAACCCAAATTATTTTTGGAGGATAACTAATAGGGACTTACCATACTACCACAAATGAGAAAAAAGTTGAATTATAGCAATTTAGTTGGATACAAATGTGGTAACTTCAAACCACTTTTGGATATTTTATTTTCAAAGAACTATGGCTAGTTCTGCTTCCTGTTCAAAAATGCTTGAATGTCAGTGTTTTCCTTTGTAGTCCTATAAGATCAGGCATTGAAAGTATATTGATATCCCAGTCAGAGTTTTTGCGGGAGAAACCTCCTGTTTGCCTTTAAGAATTTACTAACATGCCATCCAATTGATTATGAGGAATTAAGGGTGGCTGCAAAAGGGTGGCTCAGATGGTAAAGAATCTGCCTGCAATGCAGAAGACCCAGGTTCAATCTGTAGGCTAGGAATATCCCTTGGAGAAGGGAATGGCAACCCACTCCAGTATTCGTGCCTGGGAAATCCCATGGATAGAGGAGCCTGGTGGGCTACAGTCCACGGGGGTCCCAAAGAGTCAGATATGACTGAGCGACTAACATAGTCACTTTTCTTTCAAACCTCTATTTGCCTATAAGAATTTACTGATATGCCATCCAATAAATTATAAGGAATTAACTTGAAAAATTTGATGGCCATTGTTGTGAGTTTCTTTTGAGTGAGCTTTCGAACTTTAAGCAACATGTACAATATTCTATAATTCAAGGCTTTGGGAGATTAAGACTGGTTTTTTTTTCTGAGTCCAATTTTGTGAAGTTTTGCAGAATTAAATTTTATTCATGCTAACTATGATGTATTTTATACTGTCATAGTATTTTTAGTGCTTAATCTAATAAGAAATGCCTTGTTTTCCTCTTTGACTTTGTCGTGAGTTATGACCTCCTGCTCTTTTCTCTTTGTTCTTCTTCTTTGAAGCTGCCATATGTTCTGTAACCCAAGAGAGATAATTCTTTTTGAGAAGTCATCATTTGTAGCTAATTTGGCTTTTCAGGTTCTCTTAGCTCTTGTAAAGAAGAGAGGGTTTCATGATAAGTGTTTACTGTCCTCACTGCATTGTTGCACCAAATTTTGCTGCCCTGGGCCCACCAGACTTTGGGTGATGGCCATTCCGCCTCATTTACTTTACTTTCAGACTTTTATGGAATTGAGGAGGGTTGGGTCCTATTCAGTTCAGTCACTCAGCCATGAACGACTCTTTGTGACCCCATGGACTGCGGCTCTCGAGGCTTCCCTGTGCATCACCAACTCCCGGAGCTTGCTCAAACTCATATCCATCAAATCGGTGATACCATCCAACCATCTCATCCTCTGTCATCCCCTTCTCCTCGTGTCTTCAATCTTTCCCATCATCAGGGTCTTTTCAAATGAGTCAGTTCTTCCCATCAGGTGGCCAAAGTATTGGAGTTTCAGCTTCAGCATCAGTCCTTCCAATGAATATTCAGGACTGATTTCCTTTAGAATTGACTGGTTTGATGTCTTTGTAGTTCAAAGGACTCTCAAGAGTCTTCTCCAACACCACAGTTCAAAAGCATCAATTCTTTGGTGCTCAGCTTTCTTTAGAGTCCAGCTCTCACATCCGTACATGACTACTGGAAAAACCATAGCTTTGACTAGACAGATCTTTGTTGGTAAAGTAGTATCTCTGCTTTTAGTATGCTGTCTAGGTTGGTCATAGGTTTTCTTCCAAGGAGCAAGAGTCTTTTAATTTCATGGCTGCAGTCACCATCTGCAGTGATTTTGGAGCCCAAGAAAATAAAGTCTGTCACTGTTTTCGTTGTTTTCCCATCTATTTGCCATGAAGTGATGGGACCTGATGCCATGATCTTAGTTTTCTGAATGTTGAGTTTTAAGCCAACTTTGGATTCTGTCATGTCGTGATGTTGTGAAGTCTCTCAGTTGTGTCCGACTCTTTGAGACCCCGTGGACTGTAACCTACCAGATTCCTCCCTCCATGGGATTCTCCAGGCAAGAGTACTGGAGTGGGTTGCCATTTCCTTCTCCAGGGAATCTTCCCAACCCAGGCATTGAACCCGGGTCTCCTGCATTCCAGGCAGATGGTTTAACCTCTGAGCTACCAGGGAAGCCCCTAGGGATAGACAATTGGATCCTGTAGGGATAGACAGTTCTAAGCCAATGCACTGCAATTTAATATTTATGACATGGCAGAAACCATCAAGGGCTGCTTAAAGGTCTACTGACTTGACATCAAAAATGTATAAACCATGTATACTCATAGCTCACATGCTCCATAGTTCAGATCAGATCAGTTGCTCAGTTGTGTCCGACTCTTTGCGACCCCATGAATCGCAGCACGCCAGGCCTCCCTGTCCATCACCAACTCCCGGAGCTCACTCACACTTGTGTCCATCGAGTCAGTGATGCCATCCAGCCATCTCATCTTCTGTCGTCCCCTTCTCCTCTTGCCCCCAATCCCTCCCAGCATCAGAGTCTTTTCCAATGAGTCAACTCTTCGCATGAGGTGGCCAAAGTACTGGAGTTTCAGCTTTAGCATCATTCCTTCCAAAGAAATCCCAGGGCTGATCTCCTTTAGAACGGACTGGTTGGATCTCCTTGCAGTCCAAGGGACTCTCAAGAGTCTTCTCCAACACCACAGTTCAAAAGCATCAATTCTTCAGCGCTCAGCCTTCTTCACAGTCCAACTCTCACATCCATACATGACCACAGGAAAAACCATAGCCTTGACTAGACGAACCTTTGTTGGCAAAGTAATGTCTCTGCTTTTGAATATGCTATCTAGGTTGGTCATAACTTTCCTTCCAAGGAGTAAGTGTCTTTTCATTTCATGGCTACAGTCACCATCTGCAGTGATTTTGGAGCCCCCCAAAATAAAGTCTGACACTGTTTCCACTGTTTCCCCATCTATTTCCCATGAAGTGATGGGACTGGATGCCATGATCTTTGTTTTCTGAATGTTGAGCTTTAAGCCAACTTTTTCACTCTCCACTTTCACCTTCATCAAGAGGCTTTTTAGTTCCTCTTCACTTTCTGCCATAAGGGTGGTGTCATCTGCATATCTGAGGTTATTGATATTTCTCCTGGCAATCTTGATTCCAGCTTGTGTTTCTTCCAGCCCAGCATTTCTCATGATGTACTCTGCATATAAGTTAAATAAACAGGGAGACAATATACAGCCTTGACGTACTCCTTTTCCTATTTGGAACCAGTCTGTTGTTCCATGTCCAGTTCTAACTGTTGCTTCCTGACCTGCATACAAATTTCTCAAGAGGCAGATCAGGTGGTCTATAGTCACAGAAGGTAATTTTATTTGTCTTTTGACATGAAACTCTCTGAAGTTTTTATAACTCATTAAGAATTTATTGCATGCTTTGCTATAGGTTTAATGATAACCAGACTTGTTTGTCTCTTTTAATTTGCCAAAGTGATGTTAGAATTTTGGTTATTTTAGCTTGTTTTGAGCAGCTCTCTTTTCATCTGTGTTACTAAAGCTGTTTTACACTGTATATATTTCTAAATATTATATTGCCTTTCCCACGAAAGAATCTAATGCAAATATATTATGACATCAGGGTATGATTAATGAAAGGAAGCCTGGTCTTGCTGGGACAAAGTGACTGGAGTCTTGAGCTTCTTTTTAACTTCATATTTGACCCAGCTTTTGACTTTGGTCGTTAGGTCCCCATTGCATCAGCATGACAGATAAATTAGAATTTGGTGAATGTCTGTCTGCCCTCCATACAACCCTGCATTTTTTTTCAGAGATTGAGGAACACTGGGGGACTGAATACCAAACTCCAGGTCTGCCCTAAGAAGGCCACCCGACACTGAGATCCCCCAATGTCTGGAATCCTGAGAATGTAGTAACCTTTGGAGGTGAAGTAATTTCCCCAGTGGATTATACAAGAATCCTCTGAACTTCAAGTTATGAAATTCCTAGAGTTTCTCTAGTGTGATTTTTTCCAATTTTTAATTTATTTCACAGAATATCATAAGATATTAAACATTTAAAAAATTGAATGAAAAATGTCCACCACATAGCTTCCATAGCAGAGCCAGAGTCCCTGGGTGCATTTTTGGTGTTCCCACCCTGCCTTCCCACTGCTGCCAATGCCCAGAGTACATGCAGACCTTTTACACACTTGTACTGAGAGAGTGGGCACCATCATACCTTTACAGCCTTATGTGGCAGAAATGAGAGCATTACATCACTCAATCCTCATTGCTATACATTCAGAAAAATGTATCATCCCATTCTACTGATGCTGAAACTGAGGCTTAGGGAGCTAGGAGGGCTGTAGATGGATGTGGAGAGCTGGAACATGGCTTACATCTGTGTGGCTCCAGAGTCAGAATCAGCACAGAGTTAGATTTCCTTGTAACACAGAGTTCTAGGTTAGTTTCTAGAACCTTAATAACATTCTAAGAATCACTATACCATGACCTACTTAACTTTCTCCTTATTTTGATGTTTGTAACAATCATTTTATAAATTTCTTTCTGAAGATAAAGTGAGATTGGGATTTCTGGGGCCAAAGAGCACAATCATTTTGTGACTTGGTACAACCTGCAAAGACTTTCAAAAGTATTACAACCAGTTTAGTTGATACCCCCATCCATCCTTCCTACACTAAGTGTTATTTCTTAAGAAATTATGTAGTATAATAACAATAAAAATTGTATTTAATTTAGGCTTTATTTTGGTATGTATTTGACTAATAATGAAGTTGAACTTGCTTTTTTGGTGCCTTTATACTTTTTTCTATTGTGTATTGTTCATATCTGTTGTTTATTTTTGGAGAGGGGGCAGGAGGAAATTTGATCGTTTCCTTATCTCTATATAATGTGGTTATTATCATTTTTCCTGCTTGTATGCTGTGTGTATGTGTGTGAAGTTAACCCATTATCATGATTAATAATGGAATGAAAGGAGAAATTTTTTAAAGCAGTGATAACATGTTGAAGTAGCAGTTTAGGGTGAATTTTGAAACTTCTTAAGGCTTAGGGTGCAATGGATTTAACAAACAACATAGGTTTTCTCGGGAAAATGCATTCTGTTTCCACTCCATGCATTAATATTCACTGGGCCTGGCCTTTAAAGCTAATGCAATATCAAGGGAACAGCTGTAACTGGGACCATAATAAACCAAAATCATTTTTATAATAAATCTGTGGAAGGCATCCATTTTACGTTTTCACGGGCATTAAAATAAAGAAGCTGAGAGAAATGTGCAGTTTCATATCCATTGCTTTACTTTTTCTGTATCGTGCATCTCACATTGAGTACTTCACCATGTTTGGCTTTTTACAAAAATTTGCTGTTTTCTTAAATGGATCCATTAGAAAAACAGCTCCTGCCAGTAGGATTTTTTTTCTTGCCAAGCATGCTATTATTTCAGGGACTCTAGGAGAGTGTCTGTTGGTGCCTGGGGCTGCTGAGGCTGCAGTTGTGGGAGTCATAGGACTTGGTGATGGATGGTGGCCGGGTGGGAAGAGGGCTGGACGGGATGACCTTTTAGACTGTCACCAGCTCTTTGTGGAGAGGAGCTGGGTCTGTAACAGCTCCTGCTCCTTCTCTCCACAGGTAATAACCAGTGCAGGGTATTAAGTCAAAGGTCCTTTTGCATGGACCATGTGTCATCACTGTAAATTGCTATGACCGGGGTTTACGAAGGCACCTCCTTGGCGGTTGCCACAGTTGGGTATCAGATTCTCCACCACCCCAACCACATCTTCCTATAGTTTTTGCTGTGGGTTTCTTTCCTCCATCTTTCAGATATTCCCACACCCTCATCCACCCAAGTGCACACTCCCTGTCTTTCTTCTGGGTATCACCCGGACAATCCTTTGACCTGCTAAATTTTCCGTGGTCTCCGCATGCTCTGGATATCTTATATGATGCACTCCCACACCTCTCCAGGACCAGCTCCTCTGAGATCTCTGTGAGGATGCCCTCCAGCAGCAGAACCCACCGACTTACCTCTCTGTATACTCTGTGTCCTCCTTGACCTTGTATTTCTATCTCTTGACTTTTTCTTATGGCCCTGCCTGGAGCTTGGCTTGATACTCGGAAAGGGATCATTGTCCCCACCCACCTCCAATGTTCCATGATTATTCATTCCATTTTGCCATGTTTAATGGAATATTTAACAGCATCTATGAAGAAGGTTGAAGACTATAAATAAATGCTCTCTTTGGTATTGAAAGGGTTTTATACAATATAATATTTAGAGCACATTTTCCTCAGGAGCCCTGACATTAATATTCATCATGAGCCCCAAAGAAGAAGCTATTATATTTTAGCATAATGAAGTTTACCATATGTTTCAAAGTCACTTGCAATTGTGCTTCTCATCATGACAATTAGAAAGGTCATCTTGTCTTGCCAGGCTGTGTTAGATACATCACCCAGCTCATGGCTGTCAGTGTGTGCACATACATACGGGGAAGATAAGATGCTTCTTATAAAAAAGTATTGCTGTTTTCATCTAATTACAAACACTAAACATGCCTGTTGTTTGGCCTTGGATGATATGTGGACACAGAGATGGAAACATCTAAAGCAAATCCCCTTTTGTGCTCTCTGTGACTAAAGTATATGAGGTTTTTTTTCCTTCCTTGAAGCATGATGGTGATGAGGCTTCTCAAACCTTGGGTAGAGGAATTTGACAGCAAGACAATAGTTTGTTTCTTAAAAGTGGATTTTCTGCCTTTCTTAACAGTATGGCAACAATATTATATTTAATTCTCCATGTATGAACTTGGATGACAGGATGGGGAGAAGGAGAGAGGAGGTGATGGGGCTTCTTACGGAGCTTGTGGAGGGACAAACGTACAGTAGAATTAAAGCAGGTAATTCTTAGGAACCTGAGAATTAATTGAATGCAATTGGAGGAGCTGGTCACAGGAGCTGATGCTGGAAAAATGGTCCTTCACCATTGTCTACTAATATTATTGCTGTTGATTTAGCTGAGGCTTCCTGAGGCTTGGCCCAAGGTCATATCCCTTCCAGACAGCAGAGCCTGGCACGAGCCAAGTCTGTGTCCCTCGTTAGGCCCACGGGATTGAGTCAATTCCTAGGCAGGTTGATAAGAAGTCCAGGGATCCAAAAGGAGAGAGGGGTCTGGAATTCTCAAGGAGGAGGAAAGGGCAAACTTTTTTTTCCCCTCTACATTCCTTAGTCTTAGTCACATAAACCGTTTTTATCTTTAAGTCTTGAACCAATGATTACACAACAAACAACTCAGTTTAAACTCTGTACTAAGGAGTATATAACAACAAAGTATCCTGCTTGAGGACAGTTTCTCCTTCCTGAAAACCTTCTGGCTAATCCTGTCATCTTAAAATGTAAATTATGGGAATGGGTCTAGTACGATCTTTACAACCTCCAGACATTCTTTTGATTCATTGTAATAACTAATTAAAAAGTGTATAACTCCCTTGCTAACACTAGCGAAGGGAGCACTCTTTCTGCCCCCTTCTGATGTCTATGTCAGAAGCTTTCTCTATCCCTTTTATACTTAAATAAAACTTTATTACACAAAAGCTCTGAGCGATCAAGCCTTGTCTCTGGCCCTGGATTGAATTCTTCTCCTCCGGAGGCCAAGAATCCCAGCATCTTTTGTGGTTCAGCAACAACCTTTCAGGATTGCACCCCAGCCCTCAAGGAGATGGAGAAGGGCAGAAGTCACATTTCTTGGCCTAAGAGTCAGGTTCACACTAGCTATCCAGCTGATGGTCAGTGTTTGTTGCATTGTGCATCCTGCTGGTTCAAATTTTACAAATGAGAGAAAGTTTGAAATGTTTTTGTAAGTGTTTAGTCTCAGAGAGGGATTGGCTACTTACTGTTTCATCCCCAACTTCTTAACTTATGCTGTTGGCTAAGTTCAGTTTGGCTTATTTTCAAGGAACTGCAACTTCCCTAGAGGGTGTTTATGGTGACACCTTGAAAATCTTGTTCATCTGTTGGTCAGTTCACAGGTTTCTCTTAGGCCCCTTAAATATCATTCAGGTTGTAACCCAAGACAACTACATGGCTGAGTAGAGCTGGTAATTTACCAACATAGTCAACTATAGAACAGAGGCTGGGGAGATAACTCCTAAGAGAAAAAAAAGCAAAGTATTAAATAAAGAGGAACAGAAAAAAAAAAAAAAAAAAAAGATGAAGATGAAGAAGAACTCTTTGCAGATTTTAGTTTTTTTTTAAACATCTGTTTTCCCAGCCTCTGTGGCAGCTCTTTGAGGTCATCAGTCCTCCCCACCCACACACACCACCCCCAGGTCTATGCTCTGTGTATAGAATAGGGGTTTAGTGAAGCCTGGATAAATTAGATGGATGCTGAATTTGAGAACTGAATGGAATTTGTGATATGAGGTATTTCAAAGTATCATTCACCAGACATGCCTATATTCAGAATCATTCTTGTGCCAACTCCTGTGTAGCTACCTCTGGAGGTGTTATAGGAATTATTCTTCATGAATCCTATGAAGTCTGTATTCTTTTTCCCATGTGACAAAACGGAGGCCATGCATGATGAACTGACTTTCTGAGTATGGGTCCCGGCAGAGTTGGGGCTGTGCGGATGCACATGCAAATTCAAGTTATGAAGTGGGACATGAGATGGGGTAGCTATTTAACTTCTGTGACCCTCATTCTCTGCCTCGTTTACTCATGTAACCAGCAGCAGATCCAGGTCTTAAGGGGCCCTAAAACATACAATTTGTAGGTTGGTCTTATTTAAGAAAAACTTGCTCAGTCATGTCTGACTCTTTGAGACTCCATGGACTGTACAGTACATGTAATTCTCCAGGCAATAATACTAGAGTAGGTAGCCTTTCCTTTCTCCAGGGGATCTTCCCAACCCAGGTCGCAAACCCAGGTCTCCTGCACTGCAGGCAGATTTTTTACTGGCTGAGCCACAAGGGAAGCTAAGAAAAACTATATACATAAGATTATGAATCAAAATTAGTTATAGGGCTTAGAGGGGACCCACTGAAGGTGAGGGGCCCTAAGTTGTATGTATCATTAGATTCATGGAAAATTTGCCCTTGTTTTCAATTAGTTTTTTGTAGCAGCCACTGAGAGTCCAGCCCTCAGAGATGGGAAAACTCTGGGAGATACAAGCAGAAAAGAGATAATTGCAGTAAAGTGTGAGAAATGCTCTGATGGAGAAGCACAGGGTGCCAGGGAAAGAATTCCAGAATAAACGATACCTAAGCTGTGACTTAGGACATGGAAAAGCTGAAACAGAAAAGTATGGGAAGCACATCTGGGGCAGGAGAAAGCTGGGCTTGACGGTGAGAAGGAACGCTCTTCATTTAGCAGCTGTAAGAAGTTCAGTGGGCTTCCAGGTGGTGCTAGTGGTAAAGAACCCACCTGCTAATGAAGGAGACAGAGATGCTGGTTCGATCCCTGGGTCAGGAAAATCCCCTGGAGGAGGGGGATTGGCAATCGAAGCTAGGTCTCCTGCATTGCAGGCAAATTCTTTACCATCTGAGCCACCAGAGAAGCCCAACATGTATAAGGAGCCCTACAAGCAGTATCTGCTCAACAAATAATACCTGTTGATACCTACATTCCTCAGACATGGTAACTGAAGGTCTAGAGAGAAGGCAATGGCAACCCACTCCAGTACTCTTGCCTGGAAATCCCATGGACGGAGGAGCCTGGTAGGCTGCAGTCCATGGGGTCGAAAAGAGTTAGACACGACTGAGCAACTTCATTTTCACTTTTCACTTTCATGCACTGGAGAAGGAAATGGCAACCCACTCCAGTATTCTTGCCTGGAGAATCCCATGGACAGAGGAGCCTGGCAGGCGGGCTACAGTCCATGGGGTCGCAAAGAGTCGGACCGAACTGAAGTGACTTAGCACACACATGACACACACACGCACACAAGAAGTTCAGTGTGGCCGATTTCTTTGTGGGATGGGGCAGGGGGAGCTTAAGCTCCAGAGTTAGGCAGGCCGGTCGGGCTTGCATACTAATTAAGGAGCTTGGACATTATCATAAGTACAAGATATCATATCTTTTTCATTATAAGTGACATGTATGTCCTGTAGGACTTTCAACAGGTTCCTTAACCTCTCTGTTGCTGCTGCTAAGTCACCTCAGTCGTGTCCGACTCTGTGTGACCCCATAGACGGCAGCCCACCAGGCTCCCCCGTCCCTGGGATTCTCCAGGCAAAAACACTGGAGTGGGTTGCCATTTCCTTCTCCAGTGCATGAAAGTGAAAAGTGAAAATGAAGCCGCTCAGTCGTGTCCAACTCTTTGCGACCCCATGGACTGCAGCCTACCAGGCTCCTCCATCCATGGGATTTTCCAGGCAAGAGTACTGGAGTGGGTTGCCATTGCCTTCTCTCTAGACCTTCGGTTATCATGTCTGAGGAATGTAGGTATCAACAGGTATTATTTGTTGAGCAGATACTGCTTGTAGGGCTCCTTAAACATGTTGGGCTTCTCTGGTGGCTCAGATGGTAAAGAATTTGCCTGCAATGCAGGAGACCTAGCTTTGATCCCTAGATGGGGAAGATCTCCTGGAGAAGGGAAAGGCTATGTGTTACTCATCACAACAGTCGTCCAATGTGGAATCATTATCCTGATTTTACAGAAGAGGAAACTGCTGCTCAGAGAGGTTGAACAACACGCCCAGTTTGCCAGGTCAGCATCCTACAGGGTTCTGAAGGTGTGTGTGTGTGTGTGTGTGTGTGTGTGTGTGTGGTGTCTCATGTCACTGTGCTCGTCAAGTAATCATTTAGGTTCTATGCAGGTATGTGATTTTAAGTTAAAGACAAAGATTGTAGACAACTGTCAACTTGCAAGAAAGCTCAGATGCTTTTTTGATCCCCAGTATCATCTTTGTCTTTTAACCACCATAGCCCTTGATCTTGTACTAATTTTGTGCTCTTGTGGGCACATGCTCAGTTTTCTCCTATAGGTTGCAGACTATTAAGAACAGGGACTGGGTTTTGCTTCCCATTGTATTCTCTCCAGAACTCAATCATTATTTTTTTGGTGTGGCTTGAGCTCAGTAGGATTTGGGAAGCATGGGGCAGGACCTAAAAGAGCTTCCCCAGCTCTCTCAGTCACTAAGTCATGTCTCACTCTTTTGTGACTCCATGGACTGTAGACTACCAGGATTCTCTGTCCACAGGATTTTCCAGGCAAGAATACTGGAGTGGGTTGTCGCTTCCTACTCCAGGGGATCTTCCCAGCCCAGGGATGGAACCCATGTCTCCTGCATTGGCAGGCGGATCCTTTGCCACTGAGCCACCAGGGAAGTCTCCCCAGCACTCACTATGGTGTAAAAATATCACCAAACCTGGGAATGCTCAAGGTTTCTCTGTCTTGATCAATTTTGATTTATGATATTTCAGTGAAAGAGAAATTGCCTGCTGGAGGGCCAGGTTCAACATGGAGAGGGCTGAGGCGGTTTGCTAATAACAGGAGTCAGCTAGGACTGGGTTGGTGCATGCTCTGTGCTCTGGGCAGGGCACGGAGGGAGGCAGGAGGGATCCAGGAACAACCATCAGCTGTGTTTGTTCTGTCCCTGCTGGCATCTTGGATGGCTAAGTCAGGACAGAGTGGGCATAAAGTGTGATCCTGTGGCTGAAAGCCCTTAGGGAGTGAGGGATGACAGCAAACTTTGCCATCAAGTAAATCTGCTGCCTCTTGAAAGACTTGCCTGTTTGTGAAATGATGTCTCAAACAAGTTTGGGCTTGAGTTGTTTAAAATTCCAGCAAACCAGAAATGTCTCTCATGTGTCTTTGGGATGATGAAAGTCTTCCTGAGTTGTACAGAGCACAAAATAGACTCTCTCCTTTGATCCTGACAGGGGATATTCTGAATTAACTATGTGGACAGTTACAGGTTGAAAAAAAAAATCAATGCTAGAGACATTAGTACTAGATGAATGGTAAGTGCATTGTCAATCTATTAACAAATACACTAAGGGAAAAAAGTTTTCTCTGTCTTTTATGAAGTTGCAAAAGCATAATATATTAGAATTGTTTGGAAAATGCCAAAAGTAGGGACTATTTTATGGGAGCATGTTTGGTTTACTTTTTATATTGAATTGTTCTGATATTCTTTCCTTTTAGGTAGCTTTGAGGCCCCGGCGTTTTGCTCTGTTTCAGCCAGGCATCAGTAGGAGTGGGAGCCACAAATAGCTCATTGTCTTAACTTTGAATTTCCCTGGGCTGTCACCTAGTCATCTCAGGCACCCTTAAAGGGAGACTGGCATCAGGAGTGTGTGAAGGTCAGAGCAAGGTCAACAATGTGCCTGGGAGCACGTGTCTGGTGAGGTCTGAGTCTGATAAGGCCCCTGACTTTCCATAGAGTAAGACTTGCCTCTTCTACAGCTTCTGTACATTTTAATACCTACATTTAAACACATACATTTAGTACTTGTTGCTGTAAATATCCTTACATGTTTGTGGTATTTTGGATTACAAGAGCCTCTGAGTGCATTTTCAAGCTGAATTTGTCTGTGAGAGGTTTAAGTGCAGAACTCACTTGTATATTGGTGGTATCTACCTTTAGGCAGATCACTTCTTTCTCTCAACATTCTATCCTTTTGAGAAACTGTGAGTGCAGAGATGACTCCCCTGACCTACTGAGCTCCTATTACCGGAAGCAGAGCTGGGACAAGGTATCGGCTGTAAGACCTGGTGTAAAACAGAGGCAGCCCTGAGCAGCAGCAACAGAACGGAGCCCCTCGCAGGCCAGACCAGATGGGTGGACCTTTGCGCAAGTTCAAAGTGGGTGGGAACATGACCATTCTATGCTTCCAGTGCAATTGCAACCTGAAAGGAGAGGAGAATTCCCCCAGCACAGTTATGTCTGTTGTATAGGATTTTAATGATCTGGGGATGAGGGAGCTGATGGAAGAACAGGGCAGTAAAGACGGGAGGAGTGGGAATACAGGTTAGTGGTGGGAGGGCAGCACACGCGCCTTCAGACCATCGTCTGAGGAGAGTGGAGTCCCCTAGTCTTCTGAGTCCCTATTTTACCAAAGGCTTATAATATAAAACTGGAATGTTGTATTTGAAGAGGGAGAGGCAAAATGTCAGCCTGGGAGAAGGCTGAACAAGGGCATCTTTGGCGGGTAAATGAAGGGATCAGCAGGCCGACATGTTCTCCTTATGGAAAAAGGTGCTCAGCGGGAGGTCTCTCCTCCAAGGGGCGTGCCTGCCTGGGACTTTTGTGGGTACGGTAGTAGCAGCACCATCAGGACGGTGGTTGTAATGAATTTGAGTCAGTTCTAGTGAGGTGGATGAACCTGGAGTTTGTCATACAGAGTGAAGTAAGAAAGAGGAAAACAAATATCGTATATTAACACGTATATATGGGATCTAGAAAAATGGTACCGATGAACCTATTTGCAGGGCAGGAATAGAGGCACGAACATAGAGAACAGACCTCTGGACACAGTGTAGAGGGCAGGAAAGGATGGGATGAGCTGAGAGAGTAACACTGACATGTACACTACCATGTGTAAAACAGACAGCTCGTAGGAAGCTGCTGTGTAGCACAAGGAGCTCAGCTCAGTGTTCTGTGGTGATCTAGAGGGGTGGGGTAGGGGTGGGAGGAAGGCTCAAGGGGGAGGGGATGTATGTATACTTATAGCTGGTTCACATTGTTGTACAGCAGAAACTAACAACCCTGTAAAGCAATTATCCTCCAATTAAAGTTTAAAAAGAGACAGGTTCAGTGACAGCTTAAGATCAGACAGCTAGTAAGTGATGGAACCTCCAAAACAGGACTGACAAAAAATTCAAAATTTTTTTAGCTCTTCTACAATGGTCTAGGGCTATCTTATGTTGCAATATTTGAAGGTTGCTTTTAGAATTGATCACTTCTTCAGTCACTCTGAATCTTTATATCTGAGCTTTATTCATCTCGGGTTTTGGATTTGGAAGACTCTAAAAGCTATGGATTGGTGTCCCGTTTTCTTTGAATAAGTAAAGAAAGTATGAGACCTATGAGGTAAGAACACAGCAAGGGTTCGAAGGATATAAACACAGTTGCTTTTATATGCATCTTCCGTATACACATCAGCTTTAACCAAAAAAAGTCAGTATCATGATTAGTTTTTCTAATATTTTGTAAGCATTCAAATGCTGATGTTGGGATAAGCTACAATATATGCGCCTGATCTTGTTTAAATCAGGGGTCAGTTTGGCAAGAGCGGCTGCTTCTTCTGTGTCCTCAGCTTCCAAGTTAACTCAGTCATATTTGTTATTCAGTTTAGACTTGCTCTCTGCCTAATGTGGCACTACCGCCATGGGCTGCGTCAGCTTGACCAACAGCTTGGTCATAATGAGGACAGCCACCAATTCCCTTCCCATATGAGATGAAGTCAGGAGTGAGGAGGGCTTCCCAGGCCCCACAGTGGTAAAGAACCCGCCTACCAATGCAGGAGATGTGCGAGATGCGGGTTTGATCCTTGTGTCGGGAAGATCCCCTGGAGTAGGAAATGGCACCCCACTCCAATATTCTTGCTTGAAAAATTGCATGGACACAGGTTTGATGCAGGATACAGGATGCTTGGGGCTGGTGCACTGGGATGACCCAGAGGGATGGTACGGGGAGGGAGGTGGGAGGCGGGTTCAGGATGGGGAACACGTGTACATCGTGGTGGATTCATGTTGATGTATGGCAAAACCAATACAATATTGTAAAGTAATTAGCCTCTAATTAAAATAAATAAATTAAAAAAAAAAGAAAAATCGCATGGACAGAGGAGCCTGACGGACTACAGTCCACGGGGCTACAAAAGGTCAGACATGATTGAGCATGCGCTTGCATGCACACATGCGCGTGCGCGCGCGCACACACACACACACACACACACACACACACACACAGAGGAGTGAAGATTATCAGGGAGATGTACTTGTCAGATTCTCAATGATAATGAGAAGGAAAAAGTCAGGGTTATTTTTTTTCTGGTGTGAATGGGAAATAGAATTGTAACCAAGTTTCAGTTTCTCCACTGTGCAAATCCCATCTTAAACGACAGGGGATTATGCCAGATAGTTTTGGATTTGGGCCCAATATTTGACCTTAGAGCAACTCTCTAGAAGATTAGACTGCAGTTGAGTGGAGAATGCCCCCTGGACTTGATTTTTAAACAGAACCAGATGAATTCCACTCTACTCTGCTTTTAAGAGCAACATGGCTTGGGGATGCATGAAAACTGTGCCAGACAACTTTGCTGATATTTGCCTTTATCATTCTTTCTGGAAGTGTTTAGACTTCTTTAATAAAATGCTACTGTCCTTGGAAAAGGACTGGAGAGAAACGAAATAATCAAAGCTTGAGACTTCCCTGATGGTCCAGTGATTCAGACTCTGAGCTTACAAAGCAGAGGGTGTGGGTTCGATCCCCGGTGAGGGGACTAGTATCCCACATGCCTAGTGGCATGGCCAAAACAAAACAACTCATCCTAAAAAAAAATCAAACCTTAGTCTTGAAATACTTCAGAAAAGACAGGGTGAAGAAGAAGCGGAGCAGGTGGGGCTTCTTGTCTTAATGGTGACTGAGTGGTGCTGAATGTAGGCTGCAGACAGGCTCTAGGCTGGATCCAGGGCCAGGATACAGCTTGGGTTGGCTCTGCGTCTTCCATGCCTGCAACCCAGAGTTTGTGGTTGTGTTTGAAGCCTGAGGAGCCTAGTGGCCCTGATGGGACTGCTGCTGCTGCTAAGTTGCTTCAGTCGTGTCCAACTCTGTGTGACCCCATAGACGGCAGCCCACCAGGCTCCCCCGTCCCTGGGATTCTCCAGGCAAGAACACTGGAGTGGGTTGCCATTTCCTTCTCCAATGCATGAAAGTGAAAAGTGAAAGTGAAAGTGAAGTCACTCAGTCGTCTCCAACTCTTAGCGACCCCATGGACTGCAGCCCACCAGGCTCCTCCATCCATGGGGTTTTCCAGGCAAGAGTACTGGAGTGGGGTGCCATTGCCTTCTCCACTGATGGGACTAGAGAGACTAAATTGACAGTATAACCTGCTGGCTATTGCAAATGATCAAGGTAAGTGTAGCATCACTGCAGATAAAGAGCCAAGCTGTGGACGGTAGGATGGCAGGCCTAGGGCAACAGTGCCTGACACAAAGACACAGGACCTCATGGGAGATTATCACCCTAGGGCTGAAACCAGTCCACAGACTAACAGACTTGCAAAATGGGACCAGCTTCTGCATGGGCTTTGTTGATTGGGTGAAGCCGGGTTTTAATACTGATTAACCTCTCACTGGTGTAATTGTGTGTAAGTCATGTAACTTCTTTCTCGCTGAGCCTCAGATTTCCCACCTATAAAATGAGGGTAAATCCTATTATAGCCATCATGAGGGATAAATAAGGTAACATATATGACAATATAAAATATAATGAATGTGATAGTACAAAATGTATAAAACTTTTAGTAAAATGCCATAGTTGTAAGATGTGCGTCCAACTCCTGGCAACTCCTAACTAATATTATGTAGACTACTCCTATGTGTAATGTAGATGTAATATTACATATGCATACTATATATACTACTACATGTAATTCTCTTATGTAACATATAGAGCAATATGTATAAAATTTTTAATCAAATACCTGGCTGCAATTATGAAATATCATGTACCTTCCTTAGCTTTTCATCCTTTTGCAAATCTTTACAGGAGTGCCCTAAATTTGTTATATACTGAAAATGTTCAGCTTTATGCCCGAGACTTCAAAGCTCTTTCTACAATTCCATGGCCCACGTAGTTTATTATTATATACTTGGCAGGAGGTGATATAACAATCTGAGGAAACTTTTAGATAAGGAAAGAGGTTTATTGAGTAGGTTTTTAAAACGGAGGTAATTGTGGTTTTCGATGTCAATGCAGTTTCCTCCACAAATTATTGAATTTGTAAATGACACTTCTGAAACCTGATACCTTATTCTAGGTTTCATCATTAATTTTATACTATAATATAAAGACTCATATAATAATGTCTTGTGTTTATATAATGCCTTTCTATCTTGTCACCTCACCCACAGTGATAAAATGCAATTAAGCTTGATTTTCATCCAATCTTCCCTCCAAATCTTGAAATTCCACTTTTTTACCCTCTCTTCATAAAGCAATAATTCCTCTTGTATTTACAACATACAACTCACACCACACATATTGGAGGGCAGGGACTGGGGAGAGGAATAAAACTGGGGTGTCACTCATATCCTTAAAGCCGAACTCTTGTCTGCTCTCTGTTTCCTAAGTATGGTTGGTTTTGCCAATCATGAGACTATTTTATGGATGATTATTTCCAAAGCGAAGTGCTCTTCCTCCTCCCTTTTCTTCAGCTGATACATTTCACAGTCAACAACAGTGAGCCTCCAGTTTGGAACTCGATTCAAAGCCTGAAAACCCTCAATACATCTGTCTTCACTGGACATGTTCACGTGCATATTCTAAAAAGGGCTTCTCATCACAGGGTCTGCTTGATAAAATATGCAAATTAAACAGCCACCCTACTGTTGAAATTCAAATCCTAAAATTGCCCTGAGAATGTGAGGGCTTGTGCTGGAGGCCCCTGCACTTACAGCTTTGTTTTTGGCTTGGTGCTCATGCTGACAGCTTCAGAGAACATGAATTCCTACCAATGTTTGTCAAGCTCTGGGAGCCTGAACAGTTCATTAGCTGCTAGAGTTATGGGGTGGGAGATGGGTCACCCAATTTGGAGGCTGACCTTTATGAGCTCTTAGCTGGATTGCATATTTATGTGTCAGAGTGTATTGGAATTTAATGAATCTGTGACCTGAAGGGAGAGGAAGATGGTGGCAAGTCTGGGAGTCTAGTACAGTAAACACCCCATTTCCCTGTTCTTTGGGGTGTCCCCTCTGCTTCTTGGGGTTACTGATTAAAATGTGGTAGGTAATGCAGAAGCTGCTTCAAAATCAAATTCAGTCAAACATCTGTGTAGGAATCTGTCCTAATTAATGGCTTTAATACTGAATTTGCTTATGTGTTCTTTTAGCTACTACAGGGCTGTGCATCGTTTTCCTCCCCTTCCTGCTCAGGTGGATTCTGCTGAGCTCAGGGTAGGACGTCTGGTTGAAGCCCCTGCCCCACGCAGACTGTGGGTCCTCATGTGGCCCGGCTGTGGGGAGTCAATCTATTATTGTTATTATTTTGGTTAGAAATTATAGGTTTATTTTTGTATTTTGAAAGAGACAAAAAAGCAAAAATAAAACCAAAACAACCATGCGTGCACGTGTGCGTGCTCAGTTGCTTCAGTTGTGTCCGACTTTGCGACCCTAGGCACTGTAGCCCTCCAGGCTCCTCTGTCCATGGAATTCTCCAGGCAGGAATACTGGAGTGAGTTGCCATGCCCTCCTCCAGGGGATCTTCCTGACCCAGGACTCTAACTGGCATCTCGCCACTCCTGCATTGCAGGTGGATTCTTGCTGCTGAATCACTGGGGAAGACCCCAAAGCAACCATATATATCAATAATTGTGAAATATGTGACTATATATATACACATACACACATATATAATACATACATACATATATGTATGTATGAAATTACATGAGGAAAAGAGTAAGATGTTTGAAACCAAGAATGGGCTTGAACAGATTTCTAGTGAAACACAATTAAAAGTTTTGCTTCAAGTGTCTAGGCTAGATAGCATGGCCCATGGAGCACAGGAACAACCAGTTAAATCATCTATTTAACTGATTAAAAAATTTTATATTCAGTTTACCTGGATTACTGCCTCTGAACCCACTTTCAGGAAAGGGGAACATGAGGTGTCAGGTCCCCTGGCGTGTGGGGAGGAAGCAGGCCAGGGAACCACCGTCTTTGATAAGTTGATGGCCCTGGCTATGCGCCATAAATACACCGGGCCTTGGCCTCCTGATGGCAAAAATAAGGGTCTGCACTAGATAACTCTGCATGGGCTTTGCAGTGTTTTTTGGTGATGCTGTGAATTTAAAACTAACACAAGAAAACAATAACCAGCCTTGCTGGCTAGAATCTTGAAGTTAGCTGGGGTCGCTCTTCAGGCCCGAATGCAGCCATGGTTTCCCATCGTCAGAACTGGATGAGCCACGCGGACATCGCTGGAGCAGGGCCGTCGGGAGGGGAGGTCCCCTGCCACATTCAATGTCACTTGCTTTCTGTGGCTGTATTTTCCAAACACCCTCTAACCCTGTCCGAAGAGACACCAGGTGCCCAGCACGGGGTGTTACCCGGCGCTGAAGTCACGTGCCTCCCACGCTGAGCAGAGGGAGGAGCTTCGCCCAGCTCTCCTCCCAGGCCACCTCCCAGGGGAGTTCATTCCTGGGCCTGCTGCGCTAGGACAGTCTTAGTTTGAGCCGGCAGGACATCAAAACAAGCAGCCATCTGTGCTAATTCTGTTGTTTCAACAGAAAAGGTAAGGCCGATTTTACTAAATCAATGGTTCAGGTGCCCATGAAATAGAGCCTAGCTGAGGTCTTGCCTGGAGAATCCCATGGACAGAGAAGCCTGGTAGGCTGCAGTCCGTGGGGTTGCGCAGAGTCGGAAACGACTGAAGCGACTTGGCGGCGGCGGCGGCAGCAGGGGTCCCTGCGTGTTCTCGGAGGCCGTACGTGGGCATCGCTTTGTAGCTGGGTTTTTCTCCCCGGCTGCACTCAGAGCCACCTCTGGTCATAAGTCTGTGGGGTTAGGGGTGGGGTGAGAGGTATTTATGTCAGAGCTCCAGGTGACTGTAATGTTTGCTGCTGCTGCTGCTGCTGCTAAGTCGCTTCAGTCGTGTCTGACTCTGTGCGACCCCATAGACGGCGGCCCACCAGGCTCTCCCGTCCCTGGGATTCTCCAGGCAAGAACACTGGAGTGGGTTGCCATTTCCTTCTCCAATGCATGAAAGTGAAAAGTGAAAGTGAAGTCGCTTCAGTCGTGTCCAACTCTGTGCGACCCCACAGACGGCAGCCCACCAGGCTCCCCCATCCCTGGGATTCTCCAGGCAAGAACACTGGAGTGGGTTGCCATTTCCTTCTCCAGTGCATGAAAGTGAAAAGTGAAAGTGAAGTTGCTCAGTCGCGACTGACTCTTCGGGACTCCATGGACTGCAGCCTACCAGGCTCCCCTGTCCATGGGATTTTCCAGGCAAGAGTACTGGAAGTGGAAGTGGGGTGCCATTGCCTTCTCCGACTGTAATGTTTAGTCAGCTTATACTTAATTTATAACTGATTGCCTGTGTGCTAAGCTGCTTCAGTCATGTCTGACTCTTTGTGACCCTATGGACTGCCAGGCTCCTCTGTCCATGGGGTTCTCTAGGCAAGAATCCTGGAGTGGGTTGCCATGCCCTCCTCTAGGGAATCTTCTAGACCTAGGGATTAAACCCTCCTCTCTTATGTCTCCTGCATTTACCTGCGGGTTCTTTACCACTAGCACTACCTGGAAAGTCCTTATAACTGATTACCAGACTTCAGATGGGTAAAACCAGCTGGCTCTCATGGTCTCTCTTTGAAAGAGAACCTTGTTTTGAACGAGGTCTTGTTTTGAACGTCTGAAGTTTCGTGCACTACTGGCCCCTGGGTGAGACAGTGCTGCCTTTGCTCTGGTTTCTCTGCACCCTGCCTTCCTGCTCTTTGCTCACCATTCTGGAACACTTTGCTTATAATTTGGAGTCAATCCCTGTAGTTTCCCTTTTTCTGTTGACTTTTTTTCCCTACATCTTATTTATTTATTTATGTTTAATTTTTGACTATGCTGGGTGTTCGTTGCTGTCCATGGGCTTTCTCTCATCGTGGCGCACAGGCTTCTTTTCTTGCAGAGCACGGGCTATAGGGCTCATGCTTCAGTAGTGGTGGTTCACTGGCTTAGTTGCCCTGAGGCATGCGGGATCTTCCTGGATCAGGGATTGAACTGATGTCCTCTGCATTGCAGGACAGACTCCCAACCCCTGGACCACCAGGGAAGCCCTCTGCTAACCTTCAAAAGGTGTTATGATGTCAAAGTTCCTTCCCTGTGCTAGCTTTCTCTGGAGCACTGTAGGGTTCCCTTGGTTTAGTGCTTTTGGCCTCATTGGTACTTTGATGTCTCTGGCTTGGTTCCTTAGATGTCCTTGTGCTGGATGTCTGGGAAAGTGGAAATGTCAGAAAAGGGCCATGGATGTAAGACACTGATGCATTGCCTGTGACCTTGAAAGCGATATTGATGGGTCAGTGGTTTCCAGGAAAAGCCTTCAAAATGCAGAAGATGATGGGGTGATGGGGTGCCCTGAGCATCAAGGAATCAGAAAGCTGGGGCTCTCTTGCCAATTCTTAGTTAGTAAAAAACTGAGGATCCAGAGAGGGCCCAGCTAAGCTCCTTGTGGGGAGGTCCTACCTCTGCCCACATGTGAGCTCACATGGCGAGGTGACTGGTGCTTTCGCAGCCTGTAAAGGGCTTGGTGAAGAAGGAGGCTAAATCTAGTGCTTCAGCCTGGCTTTGGGTAGAGAGCTGACACCTATACCACAGACATCTGGAAATCAAGAGTGAAATGTGCGGGTGTCTTTAAAAAAATTGTCAAAAAATGAAGACAGGAAAGATCCTTAACGAACTTCAAAGTATAAATGCTTACTGGTATTTCCCTGGTGGTTCAAATCCACCTGCCAAGGCAGGGGACATGGATTCAATCCCTGGTCTGGGAGGATCCCACATGCTACAGGACAACCAAGCCTGTGTGCCACAACTGGAGAAGCCGTTGCATCTAGAGACTAGCCCCTGCTTCCTGCAACTGGAAAAAACCTGCATGCAGCAATGAAGACCCAGACAAATAGATAGTAAAAGCTTAAAAAATGTGAAGTGCTTACATTAAGATAGTGGTGTCTGTTACTTTCAGACTATTTCTTATTTACAAACAAAATTAATTTGATATAGTTTAAGGCTTATTATCAATTAATCTGTAATGCTACTAAAATTTTAAAGAGTCTGGTCTCTGGTTGATTTTTTCTGGTTTATGAAAAACTGAATACTGTAAGCCAAAGACACATTCAACATAATATCAGTAATGTCTCTGTGAGGTATGTATGTGCCCATGTGTGTGAGGGTGGGGAAAGGCATCTTTAGAATCGCTTCAGTCAAGCAGATGTGAAAAGTCAACATTTTCAGGAAAAAATTTAAGAAGACAAGAGTGGACATTCTTCCCCTTCCTGGTGAAAGTCATAGGGTATTTGCCACTGAAGACACTCTACTTCAGACCTACTATTACCAAGCATTTCATCCTCTCATTCCACATTTTTGCTATCTTTACGTGCCTTATTAAACTTAATGTGTGTGCACGCTCAGTTGGGTCTGACTCTATGTGACCCCATGGTCTATAGCCTGTCAGGCTCCTCTGCCCATGGAATTTTCCAGGCAAGAATACTGGCGTGGGTTGCCATTTCCTCCTCCAGGGGGATCTTCCCAACCCAGGGATTGAACCTGCATCTGTCCCGTCTCCTCGTTTGCAGACAGATTCTTTATGGCTAGCGCCACCTGGGAAGCCTCTATGAATCTGAGAAGGACCTATAAAAACGGAAAAACTGAAATTTGACCTGAATGTGACTCACTTCTCTCCCCCACATCACTGCCTAACCCACTTCTTAGATCGGTGCAGATCTTTCCAGCTGTAGCCAGTTTCCCGCCACGTCACACAGACGGCGGCTCACTTGGGCCACGTGAAGAGCCAGGCGCACCAGGGCAATCGCACGATGAGTTGAGTCTGAGGATTTCAGACCGCCTTCTCAGGCCAGGCGTCTGAAAATGGTTCTGGTCTCACTAGCAGTGTTTCAAGGGCATTTTTGCCTTTGAAAGAGATTAGTAAAAGCCATCGTCTTCCTGGTTTTTGTATCCGGGGAACGTCTTCACTTCCGTTTTCCTCTGTTCCTGCTCCTGTGGGCACGGGCAAGCCCTGAGCAGCAGCAGGAAGAGGGCTCCTCTCCGGGCTCCCCAGTGAAGCCCCGGGTAAATGGAGGCCCTGCAGGGGGAGGCCTGGTTAGGTGTTTTTCCTTCAGTTGGAGTGTTCTTCACAGTTTTGGGCCCTTTAGGAACCTTTCCTGTCATTGTTTCCACAAGCTTTTCTTGTTCAGTTGTTTTGGAAGCCTCTTTATCAGAAAGGACATACCTCCTGAATTTTGCTCAGAACCTAATTATTATTTACTTCTTTGTTTGTTTTCTCTGTTTCCCTACAATAGCCTCTATATTTTGTGTAGCACTTACCTATTTTTTTTTCCCCCAAACTTTAAGCTTTTTGTTGTGTATTGAGGTGTAGCCGATTAACAATGTGGTACCTTCAGATGAATGGCTAAGGGACTCAGCCATATATATACACATATCCATTCTCCCCCAGCACTTCTCTGTTGTTTAACTTGTCTTTATATTTTGGTAGATCCTTATTATTTTATTGAAATATAGTTGATTTACAATGTGTTGGTTTTAGGCGTACAGCAGAGTGGTTCAGTTAGTTTTATATATATATATACACACACACACCGTGGACTTGTGTGATTTTAGTTCTCAAACCAGGGACTGAACCCAGTCCCTCGGCAGTGAAGACATGGTGTCCCAACCACTGGACCATCAGGAATTCCCTGTATCTATTTTCTTAAAAGATTCTTTTTCATAGGCGGTTATTGTAAGACCTTGAGTATAGTTCCCTGTGCTATACGGTAGGTCCTTGCTGTTTGGCAATATTTTCACATTACGAGTGTGATCATCTCAGAATGACTCACAGTGCAGCACGAAGCTGGAGGTTTCCTGCGGGCCTGGCACAGCTGGGAGGACTGGATAGATTTTACTTGGTTTGCTTGTCACCTTGAAGGTAAACGCTAATGTTTTCAGTTTGCTGTGTAGGTAAAACCTGCCCGTATTCACATAGCCAATAAGTGGCAGAGCTGGTATTTGAGTTAGTTTTAACGGGCTCTGAAAGGCTTGCTCTAAAAGGTTTTCATATGGTCAGTGGTCACCCCATTTTGATAAGGGGTAATAAGCAACACACATGCCTTCATCAGTTTCTGGGTCAGCACCCAGGGCTGCACATAAAAAGTTCATAATGATGCTGCCTTGGGGTGTACAGCCTCACTGCTACAAAAATATTGGATTAATAAAAATTCAGTTATGATTGACATTGTTTATGAAACGTTCTTTTAACAAAAGTATAGTTTCATGTCAAATTCAGATAAATTTGAACGATGACTTTTAATAAGACAGTGTGGTTTCTTTCAGATGCTTTGTGTAGATTAAAGTCATAAAACTGTCAAGAGACAGATCACAACTTCTTTCCAACACCCGCATCTTTAGACTAGTTCATTTCTTTCTTTGTCCTGAACTTTTAAGAAAGTAGGGTAATGAGTCCCTTGTTTCTAGTCTCTGTAAAAAGAAAAGGAGGCTTTGCCAATGTCTAGTTTATTCCCAGTCCCCTGAGGCGCAGTGGGGATGGAAAGAATCAGCTAGATCAGAAGTCCATGAGAGGAAACTCAGAATAAAGAGGATATTGAGTTCTTCCCTTTCTTGGGGGAAATCACTGTGCCCCTAAAGAGAAAAGTACTCCTTGCAAATCTTGCACAGGGGAATTCTGTTTTAGTGCCTCTTCAGATGAAAGGACTGTAATGGCTGACATGGTAGATGTTTTTTAATGAACATCTTTTTCATACATCCTTTTGTAGAGTATAGACCACTAGCAATATATGAGCTTCTGAGCTTAAACATAGCTTTAGCTGTGCAAGATTAACAAGATAAAACATGCAAGATGCATCCTGCTTATACAGTGATGCTCATAAGTTTTCACTATCCTCATTTCTGAGGGGAAATTTTCAGATGAAAGCAGGAAGAAATTTTAGAAGTATTCATCTCCTGCCCCATGTCATGCTCTCATGTGTCTTCTATGGATGTCAAAGACTCGATCTTCCATTTATATGACTCATCAAAGTTGCCTCTGTTTTGTACACAATGGGATTATCATTAAACCTGAGGAAGGGATATGACAATTTTTTTTCATGATGGCACTGCATGCATGAGGTGTTTAAAAAGTACGGGTGGTAAGAAGAATATCTTAAAATTCTTGTATGTTGTTCCTACAACTTTCTTTTTGCTTGGATTTGGGATGTCCTGTGTTCAGTTTTTCATTCTGCATTTGGAGATGATTCCACAAAGGGAAGAGAGAATTAGAAAAACTTGGTGGGGGCTTCCCTAGTGGCTCAGTGGTGAAAAATTCTGCTTGAGACGCAGGAGTCACAGGAGATCGCAGGTTTGATCCCTGGGTCAGGAAGATCCTCTGGAGGAGGGCATGGCAATCCACTCCAGTATCCTTGCTTGGAAAATCCGTATGGACAGAGGAGCCTGGTAGGCTACAGTCTATAGCATCACAAAGAGTCGGACATGACTGAAGCTCCTTAACATGCAAGGACATTGTAATCTTCAGTTCAGTTCAGTTCAGTCGCTCAGTCTTGTCTGACTCTTTGCGACCCCATGAACCGCAGCACGCCAGGCCTCCCTGTCCATCACCAACTCCCAGAGTTCACCCAGACTTATCTCTGTTGAGTCGGTGATGCCATCCAACCATCTCATCCTCTGTCGTCACCTTCTCCTCCCGCCTTCAATCTTTCCCAGCATCAGGGTCTTTTCAAATGAGTCAGCTCTTCGCATGAGGTGGCCAAAGTATTGGAGTTTCAGCTTTAGTATCAGTCCTTCCAATGAACACCCAGGACTGATCTCCTTTAGGATGAACTGGTTGGATCTCCTTGCAGTCCAGGGGACTCTCAAGAGTCTTCTCCAACACCACAGTTCAAAAGCATCAGTTCTTTGGCACTCAGCTTTCTTTATAGTCCAACTCTCACATCTGTACATGACCACTGGAAAAACCATAGCCTTGACTAGACAGACCTTTGTTGGCGATTGTTGGCGAAGTAATGTCTCTGCTTTTTAATATGCTGTCTAGGTTGGTCATAACTTTCCTTCCAAGGAGTAAGCATCTTTTAATTTCATGGCTGCAGTCACCATCTGCAGTGATTTTGGAGCCCCCAAAAATAAAGTCAGCCACCGTTTCCCCATCTATTTGCCATGAAATGGTAGGACCGGATGCCATGATCTTAGTTTTCTGAATGTTGAGCCTTAAGCCAACTTTTTCACTCTCCACTTTCACTTTCATCAAAAGGCTCTTTAGTTCTTCTTCACTTTCTGCCATAAGGGTGGTGTCATCTGCATATCTGAGGTTATTGATATTTCTCCCAGCAATCTTGATTCCAGCTTGTGCTTCTTCCAGCCCAGCGTTTCTCATGATGCACTCTGCGTATAAGTTAAATAAGCAGGGTGACAATATACAGCCTTGATGTACTTCTTTTCCTATTTGGAACCAGTCTGTTGTTCCATGTCCAGTTCTAACTGTTGCTTCCTGATCTGTGTATAGGTCTGGTATTGTAACCTTAGTACAATTGAAATCTTTTTTGGAAGTTTTTCAGTTTTGTAGCTGGGGATAGTACCATTTTGGCTCAGATCACATTATGATGATTGACAGCCTTTAGAGATCCCCTGGTAAATTGTACAGAGGAGCAAGCTGAGGCCTGAGCATTTGTGCCCCTAGCTGGGGTCCTATGGCTCATGAGTGGCTGAGCTATGACGAGAACCCATCTTCCCATCTCTGTGCTGGAGCTCTTTTCATACAAACATGCTGACTTGATGAATCTAGTATTACCATGTGCTGATATTTCATACTTTTTTGAAATTTCTTTTTTTTTAATTTATCTTGTTTATTTTTATTTTTTGATTCCACTGTGAGACATGTGGATCTTAGTTCTCCAGCCAGGGATCAAACCTGTGTCCCCTGCATTGGAAGCATGGAGTTTTATCTACTGGACTGCCAGGAAAGTCCAAATATTTCATATTTGAGGTCCACATCTTTGTGTCTGCTTTGGAAGGGAGTTTTGTACCATTCATTCATGGCCACTCTTCATATTTGCCCAAGACCACCAAATGCATGGACAGAGGAGCCTAGCAGGCTACAGTCCATGGAATTATAAAGAGTCAGACATGACTGAGCAACTAACACTACTACCAAATACATGGAGCAGTAACTGTGTTTCCCCCTGTTTGTTGATAGGTCAGTATTAGGTGCTGTCAGGAAATCGAAGGAGGTTAAGAAATCCTAGAGGTTGATTTGAGAAGTTCTGGTAATGTGTTGCCTCATTGTCTTGGTTGTATATGAGTTTTAATCCATGATAAAATACTCTTTAGCCCAGTAAAATCAACATTAGGTTGAGATTTAAAAGTCTTAAGAACTACTCAGTCTGCAGACTGGCATATATTTCCTTGGTGATATTGGCCAGATCCACAAAACAGTAACACGCCATCGCCCATCCCCGACTGCTGGTCACCCCTGTTCTACTTTCTGTCTCTAAGGACTGGTCTGTTGTAGGGACGCTGTATAAATGGGATCCTACCACATTTGTGCATTTGTGGTGTGTGCATGCGTGTGTAGTCACTCAGTCATGTCTGACTCTTTGCCACCCCGTGGGCTGTAGCCCACCAGGCTCCTGTGTCCATGGGATTTTCCAGGCAAGAATACTATCTTTGAAAGCAAAATGAACCGAACCTTTCCATGGGAGAAGCCAGTTCCATAGACTGCGTGGCCTTTGGAATCCGTGTCATCTCAGAAGATGCGGGAGTTTACTCTGCCAACACATTTACAAGCCTGAGATATTCACCGCGCCTGTGTGTAGTTATCTTCGGCCTCCTGAAAGTGTGAGGGGTCAGTCCTAGGTCTACTGCACTTCACATCGTCCTGTTCTCAGTCTTAGGTAACAGGTGTCACCACCCTGAAACTATCCTAACAAATGATGGAGAGGGCTGACCATTACCCCTATGACCAGACCTCTGACTAGGAGGCTCTGCCCTGGTCCTACACGTCCCTCACAGCCCGTGGCCCTGCACCAGTGTCCACACCCCTAAGTGGGTGTGGAGGGCTTGGATCTTGTTGAGCCAGGAGAACTGAATTCTCATTTCAGCTCTGCTGTGGAATGTCTGGGTGACTGTCACTTTGTTCCTTCAAACTGGAGATTTCCCAGCTGTAATACGAGGAGCTTGGACTTAATTATCTCCAAAGTCCCTTAAGTGCATATGTAGCAGTTCTCTAATTTATTAAACAGACAACAAAGACTTGGTGGTGCAGTGGATAAGAATCCGCCTACCAATGCAGGGGACACAGGTTCGATCCTGGATCCAGGCAGATCACACATGCTGCAGAGCAGCTAAGTCCGTGCAGCACAACTACTGAGCCCAAGCCCTAGAGCCCACGCGCTGCCACGGCTGAGACGAAGTGCAGCAACTACTGAAGCCCTCGTGCCTAGAGCCTGTGCTCTGCAACCAGAGAAGCCACCGAAATGAGAAGCCCACACACCACAGCAGAGAGTGGCCCCTGCTCGCCACAACTAGAGCAAACCTGCACAAAGCGATGAAAACTAAGCACAACCAAAAATAGATTAGTAAATAAAATTTAAAGGAACAACAACAACAATAATGACCACCATCTAGCATGTACTACAAAACTTAGGCACTTTCAAAGTCCCTTTGCATTTACTTTCACAGCTACCTTAGGAAAGAGGTAGTGGACATAGAGAATTAGTAACTTGCCTAAGGACAGCCTGCAAGCCAGAGCACTGTGCCTGGAAGACAAAGTCTGACTCCAAAACCTAGGTCTCAACTAAATTGAAAGAGCATTGAAAAGAAATGACGTCACAGTAAGAAGAAAAAAGCAAAAAGCACATCTTCTACTCTCTAGCAATCATGCTTTGTATGGATTCTTCTAACCTTGATGAAAGGGTGTAATTAATCTGTAATTAAAGTAATAATGGGATTTCTTAGGGAGGGCAATTAGGGGATGACGTCCTTGTGGCTTTGGACACTAGAGGGCGCCCTGGTAAAGCTTACTCTGCACATCCTCTGTCTTAGGAGAGTGCAACTTCCCTGGACCAACTTCAAAAGAAATATGGCATTTCTAGGACTTCACCCATCAACGTGGGTCAGCCAGTTTTGATTCCTGTAAAATTCAGAATAGGAAAAACATATAAATCAACACAACCACACCCTTCCTTGATAACATTAGAGCGTTCTTCAGGTCTGACTTCGAGCCCCTGGTTCTGTGTTGTGTTGCGGGTGGCGTGTGCCTTCTCACAGCTCACCTTGGTACAGTGCTCCAGATGGCTGTATTCTTAGCAGCAGATAGACTTAAGCATGATAATGAGGGATATTTTATTTAAATCCACTCTTTATCTTTCATTACTTATTCACATGTATGGTTTGTGATCACACTGCCATTCCGTGTGATGGGAAATGAGACAGATTTGAAGAAAGTAATTATTTAATATTCAACAGATATACCTATTGTGCTTCAGACAAGAACAGAGAGCACAAAAGAACTGTGGCTGCCTCGTAGAAGCTCCCTGTGGCTGGATCTTAGGTACCAAGGAGCCATTTGGAAATGTGTTTAAAAATAATAGTAGAATGTATGAAACGAGTCGCCAGTCCAGGTTCGATGCACGGTACTGGATGCTTGGGGCTGGTGCACTGGGATGACCCAGAGGGAGGGGAGGGGAGGGAGGAGGGTGGAGGGTTCAGATGGAGAACGCGGGTATACCTGTGGCGGATTCATTTCGATATTTGGCAAAACTAATACAATATTGTAAAGTTTAAAAATAAAATAAAATTTTAAAAAAGTAAAAAAAAAAATAATAATAATAGTAGAGGGGGACTTCCCTGGCAGACCACTGGTTAAGCCTGTAAGTTGCTAATGCAGGGGGCACAGGTTCGATCCCTGGTCAGGGAACTGAGATTCCCGCATGCCTCTAGGCATAGCCAAAAGATTTTTAAAAAATAGTGGAGGGAACTGGGAGAAGCAACGGTGCCTAAGAGAGCCGCAGAGAGTCCTGTGACGTACAGAGATGCTTTTCACTGTTAGTCTGCTGG
This sequence comes from Bos taurus, assembly GCF_002263795.3. Classification (NCBI taxonomy): domain Eukaryota; kingdom Metazoa; phylum Chordata; class Mammalia; order Artiodactyla; family Bovidae; genus Bos; species Bos taurus. The sequence goes on from NC_037355.1 coordinate 4,706,884, forward strand.
GGAACCCTCCTGAGTGTGCAGGACAGGAGGAGGTCATTGTGCAGCTCTGTGGCCCCCGTGTTATCATCCTATTACCTCTCTGTGTCCATATGTAAAATAGATCTTCACATACAGTTGTATTCAGTTAGGAAAAGATGTTAAGTCCTTGTAAATGATTCCAAACAGAAGCCCTAAGAAAGCCTGTTTAGGCTCAGCGCTGTGCTTGGCTTAACACAAGGACAGGCTTTTTCATCTACTGAGCTGTGAATCGTTCATGTGGGTAAGATCATCTCTAGCAAGTAAGCAGAACACTTGAAACCCCACTCCTGGGAAGGGAAGAAAAGCCTCTCATGCCCTTAGCGTCCCCCTGATAACACCCCATTTGTTTTGCAATGAGTGTGTGTTGGTGCTGAGCAAATGCGAAAACTCCTGCTTAGCTGACAAGGCAAAAACCCAAACCCAAACAAAAACACGCATAAAACAGAAGCCTCAGAGGACACTTGTCTCTGGGGGAATAAAAAAAACAAACAGTTATTTCTGCTTTTGAAAAAGCCACATGTGTGCGGCTGGAGTTCATACCTGGCCCCAAACTCTCCGCGTTTCCCTGAGTGGAGCTGCCTTCTGCTGCCCTGTCTCGTTTTTACCTTTTTCCTCCCCCTCCTTCCCACTCCTTCCTCTTCTCCTTGTTTCCCCTTCGATCCCTTTTCTCCTCCTTCTGTTTCTTTTTCATCTCTCTCGTTACTCCTTCTCAGGGGTGGGCAGGACTGGTCTGAGGACCCTGCTGGCTTCCGGGCTAGGCTAGGTTTGGGCCCCTCTAGCCGAGTGTCCGCAAGATAGCCGTTAGCCCAAACACACTGATTTTGTTCTTTTTGTGAGAGCAGTGAAGCAGATAATAGGGGCTTCCCAGGTGGAGCTTGTGGTAAAGAACCCAGCTGCCAATGAATGGGACATAAGAGATGCAGGTTCGATCCCTGGGTTGGGAAGATCCGCTGGAGGAGGGCATGGTAACCCGCTCCAGTGTTCTTGCCTGGAGAGTCCCATGGACAAGGGAGCCTGGTGGGCTGGAGTCCATGGGGTCGCGTAGAGTCGGACATAACTGACAGGACTTAGCATGCATGCACACGTGAAGAAGATAACAACATGAAATCCAACCCAGCACCTTCAGAAAGGGTCGGTAGTTGTATTTTTCTTGAAATTAGTCATGGGGATTGCTGTCAGGGAACTGGTATTAATTAGGACAAGAGCTGGGGTAGGTAGTCCCTGAATGGAAGGAGGAGGGGATACGGTTGGACCCATAATGGGAAGTTCTTCAGCTTAGGAGAGGGAGTGCTGATCTTGAAGAGATGTAGTCCAGGGGGAAAATACTCAAAACATCAGGGGGAGTGAGCAGGGAGGGGGCGAGTGAGGGACAGGCAGTGAAGTAAGTGGATGACTGGACCTGTTTTTACAGACATGCTTCACTCAGAAGCACAATTGTGATGGTTGATGTGGAGTGAAAAAGGTCAGCGTGGGCCCTGACAAAGATTAGGGAACCATCAGCCTGAAGTTTTCAGGGTTAGAGTCTCCCCTCAAGATCTTGAGATGAAACAGTGTGGGCCTTGGTTTCTGAGAAGAAGTGTTAGTGTTAGTCGCTTAGTCATGTCCAATTCTTTGCAACCGCATGGACTGTAGCCTGCCCGGCTCCTCTGTCCTTGGAATTCTCCAGGCAAGAATACTGGAAGGAAGGAAGCCATTCCCTTTTCTAGGGGATCTTCCTGACCCAGGGATTGAACCTGTGTCTCCTGCACTGCAGGCAGATTCTTTACCGTCTGACTCACCAAGGGAATCCTCATAGCGCAGTGGTTCTTTCCTGGGAGAGGTCTTGCCTTGCTCAGTTGTCTGGGTGAAAGCTCTTATGTCCTTGGTCCCTAGAGGAGAGCTGGCATCTGAGGGGCTGAACCCAAGGCTGAAATTCCAGTAGGAAGAAGCTAGAAAAGAAACCACCTCTAGGGGGCACTTCTGGAGTCCACGAACCCAAGGGGAAGGAGTCTGGAGGTCCTGGAAGCCTGGGCACGGTGGGTCTCTGCAGGGGGATGGGAAGGCAGAGGAGAATGAAGTCTGCAGGGGGATGGGAAGGCAGAGAAGAATGAAGGCAGAGGAGAAGAGGTTTGAGCAACTGGTGACTCTTTGCCTGACAACTGGGAGAACTGCTGCTATGGGATCATCCTTTCCAGGGCAGGACATCAAAGTAACAGAGACCTCAGCTCCATCCACTAGGGAGCAGAACTGGCCCTCTACCTCCCAGGGGCCAGAGGAGCCAGCCTGTGTAATGCTTGGAATACAACATGAAGAAACAGTTGCAACTGCAACACCCTTAGACCAGCGAGGCAGAAAGTTCTAACAATTGATGTGCACCTTCCCTCCTTCCCCCTGAGTGGGTCTGATGACCGCCGGGCGGTGGGTTTGCACACTTCTCACCCAGGTGCGCTTAGCAGGTGGCCAGCCCTGCAGTCTCTTGGGACCGTCCCTCGGGGCTGGCACTGCCGCCTGGGTCACCCTGAGCCTGTGCCACGAAGGCTAGCAGACACGGGTGTGTGGTCGGCAGTGACGCCTTCTGTCCCCACCTGGCAGGCTTAATGAGGAGTGGCCATTGGAAGCAGCCTAGAAAGGCCACCAAAACCTGTTAATGAAGTCAAACAAGAATGCTGGGCTTAATTTCACTCTTGCCATCATGTTAAGTTACTATAGACCCTGCTTTTAGAGATTAGCAATTAACCTTTCCCCTGCAACTCCGAAATTGTTTCCTACCTTTCTAAACTGATGCATTCCTGGTGGTATTTATAAGTGGTGAATTTTGAACATTGATTCAGATATTTTAAAAAATAAATATTTTTCTTAAAGTTATTTATGGAATATCGTGACTTTAATTTTGCCCTAGGAATATAGTTTCTGAGGATAAACTTACATCTATCTTGTGTTTCATGATGAGTTTCCAGCATTTTTCTTCTTGTTGCTGTTGGAAGTGGGGTAGACCAGCTCACTGAAACCTTCCAGGGCCTTCGGAACAGACCTCGCCCACAGATGCAGCAGCCTGGAGCCCTGCCATCTTCCCTGTCTTATTGGGTTGGTGCCTGGAAGTTTGGGCTCACAGATTCCTCCTGGACTGGGCTCTGTACACTATGCAGAGGCTTTCCCTTAGCTGTCATTGTCTTCTCAGGGTTTTGCTGGGTTCTGAGGGCAGCACTTGGCAGGGGTAAGAGAGGAGCCTTTGTGGAGAGAAGAAGCCCCTTTGTGGGGAGGGAAGGGTGTGGGAATGGTCATTGGACAGGCACAAGCCCCCTTGTTCCACTTTGTGCATTTGGTCAGGGTGGTGCCAACTGTGACACGGACTCTTGTCCCAGGTATGAGGTGGCGCTGACCAGGATCACACCTTTGGCGGAGGAGAAAAGTTGCGTTCAGACCATCTATGGCTGGTTTCACCTTTCTGTCGGTGGGTTCTACCTCGATGCACTGACTCTCTTTTCATCTCCACTTCTTTGCTTGTTGAACTGCCTCCAGCCAGACAGCCAGGGTGTGCACAGTGGTGTCCAGCTCTCTGCAGCCCCCTGGACTGTAGCCCCTGCCAGGCTCCTTTGTCCATGGAATTTTGGGGGCAAGAATACTGGAGTGGGTTGCCATTTCCTACTCTGGGGGATCTTCCCAACCCAGGGATTGAACTCACATCTCTTGCATCTCCAGCACTGGATTCTTTACCAGCTGCTCCACCTGGAAAGCCTCATTTCTGACTTAAAACCCAAACTGCAACCTTTGTAGGCATACCCATCTGCTGGGGAGTGAATTCCTGCAGCCTAGGGTCTGAAGTCAGGTTTGAACCTGCTTTCCGGCATCTTCCATCTCTTTCTCGGGTCCAGTATAACTCCTCGCCTCCAGCCCTTGTTTTGACTCATGGCTGTGAACAGTTTCTTCCCTTAGACTAGCTTTACTTTCGATTGTGGGATAGAATGTATTTCAGGAGCCATGTGATCGAAGGGTATCTCTTACATTTTCTTCTTCCTTTTAATGATGAAGTTTGCTTTTAGGTCACCCAGGCATAGCATTGCTGAGTTCAGATTGAATGTTCGCACACCAGGGGTCATACACCAATGCCACACCAAGATGCCACATTGACACATCCCCAGGGACACGCCCTCCTTCTCCTGCCCGTTTTCCCCACGGATGCCCTGCCTGTCTGGTTTCATTTCTGAGTCCTTTTTCCTTGAGGTTGAACACTGACTCGGTTGCTGATAAAAATGCTGTGTCTTATGTACTCCCTGAAACATGTAGCCAGTGATGCTGACTTTCTGCAGGCACATTTGTGTGGAATCTTTTGATCTGGAAAAACAGCCCATAATAGTCTTCAGATTATGATGTCATGCCAACAGAGTGTTCCCTCTGAGGTCAGTCCTTCGCAGCCTGCCCATGGCTACTGCAGGTTCCTTCTAGTCTGGCCCTGAGGCAGTGTGATGGGCCTGGTTGTTCTGGGGCAGGATATGAAATAGCCTTATTTCTGGGGTCCTGTGCTTGAGGGAACTGAGAGGCCTAACTCAGCACAGACCTCTAGATCGGCAGCCTCTCACATGGAGCAGTGATTTTCTATCCATTTCCCCGGTTTGGTGGGCCCAATCATGTGCCCCCAGGAGTGGGCAAGCCTTCTACCGTGTCTGGGTCTCCTGAACAAGAAAAGTCATACCCCAGGGTGCTGGGCAGTCACTGTCAAGGGGAAGGTGTGTGTTGTGTTCTCAGTAACTCAGCCATGTCTGACTCTTTGCAACCCCATGGACTGTAGGCTGCCAGGCTCCTCTGTCCATGGGATTTTTCCAGGGAAGAATACTGGAGTGGGTTATCATTCCCTCCTCCAGGAGAGGCTTCCTGGGTGGCTTAGTGGTAAAGAATCCACCTCCTAATACAGGAGACCCAGGAGACACGGGTTCGATCTAGGTCAGGAAGATCCCCTGGAAAAGGAAATGGCAACCCACTTCAGTATTCTTACCTGGAGAATTCCATGGACGGAGGAGCCTGGTGGGCTGCATACGGTCCATGGGGTCCCAAAGAGTCGGACACGACTGAGCATGCACACGCACACACTCCCAGGGGATCTTCCCCATCCAGGGGTCGAACCTACGTTTCTTGTGTCTCCTGCATTTGTAGGCGGATTCTTTACCACTAAGGGAGCTGGTCAAGGGGGCAAGAGAGGACAAAACTCACCCCTCGGCCCAGCTTTGCAGTTGGATCCCTTAGCCTTTACCCTCCCTGACAGGGGCCCTGATTTCTAATCTGCCTGTCCAGAACCCCACGTGCTCCTGCAGGGACTGACTCTCCCCGTCCCCAACCTCTTCTATAGCACTAAGTCACACCTATTTGACTTTCTGACCCCAGTACCCTGATCCAGTTGGTGCCAGCCCTGCCCTTGTAAGAACAGGTAGCCACGTTGATACCAACTTTGCCGGCTCGGATATAGAGAAAACAGCTTTAAACTTGAAATTAAGGGTTGCTGGGGGTGAGACCCGCAGTCACCTGCACCACCCCTGGCCTGCCCGCCAGCTTTCCGTCAGGAGATAGCAGTTGGGTTGTAGTCTTAGAGACTTCCTGTACCCAGTGGCCAGCAGAGTTCATGAAGTGCCCCTCCTCCACCACCCTCTTCCTAAAAGCAGGTTTTCAGGTAACAACTATATGAACACAGAACGTATGAGCAGTTCCATAAACACGATTTCTACATCACTCCTGACCTCTCCTGTTTATCTTAAAAAACTGATCTGATCTTCATGAACCTCCATTCATTATTTTATCTTATTATTGTAGCCAGGCGGAGCCTTGAGGGTTTCATCTCCCTTGGAGACAGGGCTGAGCAGCCTGGATTCCTAGATGTCACTGGGGATGGGGCTGGGGTGTCTGGAGGGGCCTGAGCCCACGATGCTCCCAGGCTGAGACATCCACACAGCTCCCTCTAGAGACACGTGTTTGTACTGGGGGCAGGATTCCACTCATCCACAAACCTGAGTGACATTGGCAGGACCCGATGTCACGGTGCCCGTGAGGGTCGCCCTCAGGCTGGACGCCCACTTGGGTGGGGAGACAGGAGGTGCGACAAGAGAGGAAAAGAGCAGAGGCAGTGTGAAGATAATCAGAACTGGAGGAGAAGATGAAGTTTGTGCGTGTGTGTGTATGTGTGATGTGTGTATGCATGTGTGTGGTATGCGTGGGGTGTCTGTGTGTGTGTGATGTGTTTGGTGTGTGTATGTGTGTGTGGTGTGTGCTTTGTGTGTGTGTGGCATGTGTGGGCTGTGGAGTCAGGACAGGGAGAGCACTGGGGAGTTGCTTCCAGGACCTGGTGGTGGCACAAGGTGGCTGCCATTGCCCCTCATCTCCCTGGCCTGACGTAATCCATTAGGATTAGGAAAGCCCCTGTGTATGAGTACTGGATTCACTTTTGGAGGTTCCAGCTGCCCCATCTCCCCACCACAGAGCAGCGCTGGGCGTCCTCCATGTGGTGGGCAGATCTGTGGATGGAGCGTAGGAAGCCTCCCTGCACCCCTGCTCTGCAGCATGCAGACAGCCTGATTGATGCAGTCCATGCAGATGTTATTGTCTGGGCAGATCAATTCCCATGTCTCAAAAATGAGGATTTTTGCCTTGGTACTTGATCATAGACTCTATTGAATTATGTAGGCATTTTACTCCCTTTAACACTGGCTTTCTTTCATTCTCTTAAAAAATTCCTCATCTTAGTAATGAAAAAAAATGTATGTGTCACACTGGTTCTTGTTGTAAGGTTATTTCTCTCCATTTGCCTGAAAACTCTTTCTTACTACTCCCAGCCCCTTTGATTGATTTAACTCCTGGAAAAGCTCCTCAGGTCCGATTCTGGCCTCTGGGTCCCCTTGTATCTAAGTCTCTAACAGACCCCCAGTCTGATATTGGCTGAAGACAGAATAACAGCTTGAACGTGTCTGCAGGGTAGCTTCCAGAAGTCATTCTAGGACTGAAGTTGTAGCTGTTTCCTAGACTTATGTTTATTTTCCGTTTCTTTACCCACTACTGTTTGAAATTTGGCTGTTGTTTGCATACTTTCGCCTTTATGTCCCTATTTCCATCTGTTCTTAAAAAAACCCGAACAAACCAAGTGAGTTTTATTTTGAACCAATCCAGATGACAGGAGCAGTCTTGACAATGCTTTGGGATCCAGTAGAAGAATATTCTCATTAAATCACTCATCTACTTACTCAACGCAGTTCCGTCTACAGTCTATCACCAGGTTTACGGCATATCTCAAGACAAGTGCATGTTTCTGAGGCAGCTTCCTTTACCCCAGATAAGCAATTGTCTAAGAAATTGATTTTGACATATGCTTTCGGTTTTAATGTTTCCTTTTACATTCTAAAATAACCTCCCGTTTCATGTAATTTCCTGCTGCCACATATAAAGATGTCTTCCAGGGATCCTCTCGGGAGCTTCAGTTTGCTTCCTGCAGACGTGGCTGTGGAAGGTTGACAGAGGGGCCCCTGCGCCCTCTACTTGCGGCTGTGAAAGGGACTCCACCTGGGCCCACTCAGTCCTCTTTGTGCCCAGACTCTGAAAGATCTTGTGAGCACATTACCATTTTAAGGAGCCCTGAGGAGGAAGACCTTATGATCTAGTATTGTGTCACCACAAAAGATACGGACATCCTTTCTCATCAAGGCCTGACGAGAAATGAGGAAGAGAGAGGGGTAGAATGACCCACTTAGTGTCTGGGTATGATTCTTGAGCTGAGACCACGTTAGGGAGTTATAATAGGGCAACACATCAGAAGCAGCGCTAAGGTCAGTGTGGTGAGCAGTCCCAGGGCTGTGTCTCAACCTTTGGCCAAGAGCCCACCCTGCATCCTTCTTCAGCGCTCTGTAGCCGTGAGGCTCAAACAGTGCTAATCCCTCAGTTGTGTCCCAATCTTTGCGACCCCATGGACCATAGCCCGCCAGGCTCCTCTGTCCATGGAATTCTCCAGGCAAGAATACTGGAGTGGGTTGCCATGCCCTCCTCCAGGGGATCTTCCCAACCCGGGGATAGAACCTGCAGGGTCTCCTGCATTGCAGGCAGATTCTTTACTGAGCCACCGGGGAAGCCCTGGACTTTTGTAGCAGCCCACTAATGATGTGAAAAATGGAGTGAAGGCAGTGCTCACAGAATGTAACAGAACCAGCAGGTAAGGAATTGAGAGGGAAGGGTTTAGGATTATACGCACAGGTGTGCTAATGATAAGATCATCTTAGGCAACCCATCAAGGAACATTCACATAATAAATTTCAAGCTATTAAGGAAAAATCAACCTCACAATCAAATCTTTCCTATAGAGATCCTCTCTATATGGGAGACTTCCAGAACAGAAAGTCAGAAGTGGGGTTCTGGGGGGAAATGTAATTGAAATGCTCAAATTTTAATTTTACAACTAGAAGGAAGGCATCTTGAATAATCAAATAGTGCTCCAATGTAGGTCTGGTCAAAGACTTAGGAGCTAACACATTTTCATGACTTTTGTCTTTTTCACTTGAAAACTTTTTTTGTTCATAGTCTTCCAGTTTCAGAAAATAAAACGCAGTGCATCCCTTTAGCAGTCATCTAAATTATTCAGAATATCATAGTTTTAACTGAGATACTCATGAAGGCACTAAAGCTATTTCTATCAGAATCTGGGGTACAGGCATTAGAAGCCCGCAGGGTCTGTTCCAAGCATCCTCTGGATGTGACCATAGGAGACCAGCTCTGTCTGACCCCAGTCTGACCTCAAACTTGTCTAATATATGGATATAAACACTGAGAGAGAAATCAATCTGTCCTGCCTGGTGGCAAAGTGAATTTTCATTAAGCCTGTGATCAGACACTTACAGCTGTAGTATTTGGAGGCAATGACCTGGGGTGCTGTTAGTCAGGAGGAGAAGCTGTCTGCTAGCTGAATCTGTGGGGAAACCAGCCTTAGCCAGCTTTGGGCCTAGGTGACTGAGGCCACCATTGTAGGGTGTTGGTTGCCTTGAGTAAGCAAGTAAGTCATTCAGTCGTATCTGACTCTGTGCGACCCCATAGACTGTAGCCTGCCAGGCTCCTCTGTCCATGGGATTCTCCAGGCAAGAATACTGGAGTGGGTTGTCAAGCCCTCCTCCAGGGGATCTTCCTGACCCAGGGATCACACTCGGGTCTCCTGCATCGCAGACAGGTTCCTTGCCGTCCGAGCCACCATGGGACTCCCCTTATTGGAAACTGGGTGCACTGATTGCGTGTCACCTGCTGTGGGGACAGCCAGCTATAGACCAAAGCCACAACTTTGATGCTTTCATCAGGACTGACAACTTGAGGGGTCTCAGGCAGTTCACTTTCCTGGTTTTGAGCTCATGTTTCTTCTTTTGTAAATAAGCTGAATGGCTGAAATGATCCATTAATTCCCCTCTAGCTCATCTGGGTCTGTCTTGTATGAACATACTGGTTTGGTGTCACTGAATTGTTCTCGCTCTAAATGGCAAAAGGGTAAGACCCCATGGCCACCCCTCTTTGCAGCAGCAAGGGCTGCATGGCTCTGGTCTTCTCCTTCCGTCCACCTTTCTCCTGAGATCCATCATGGAGGATTTAGAGAGCTCACGAGTGCCCAGTAAATAGAACCAAAGGGGAAAAAAAGAATAGAGCAAACCATACCAGAAGGTATGTGAATGGCCAGGTCATGTTGAGACCATTTTGTTGCCTGTTAACTGTTTCCCAAACATGCTTCTGCACTGGTTCCTGGTTGAAAATGATGTAGAATGCAGACCAAAAAAGATCTGAGAGCCCTGGCACATAGTGGCGTAACTGGAAGACCTTATCCCATGTCATATTTCTTTTAGTTAAGTTTCTAACTCTGGTTAGCATCAGTGGCAGCACCTAACTCTCCTAGTAGTCATGAAGGGCGGTCATATCTTTTGCAGAAATGGCCTGGGTATCACTGACCCACAGCAGCTGCATTCTGTATTTTAAACTTTGGGTCTGAACATCTCCACTGATTTAAGTGTATCACAATCCAGAACTCTGTGCAGCAAATGAGCATCTGGAGGGCTTCTGGTTTTTTGGAGCCATAGCAGAGATATGCAGGGCACTGTGGTGAATCAGAACTCGGTGGTTCTTGTCTGCCTGATGATGCTCAGGGCTGGTATGTGGACCTCTTTTGTCCTCCCCCCTCCCTTGGTCCCCTCCTTGGAATGTGGGGTATGTACAACATGCCCACAGCTTAGGAGTCTTGTGCTTATGCTTAGTCATGTCTGACTCTTTGTGACTCTTTGGACTGTAGCTCACTAGTCTCTGTCCATGGGATTATCCCAGCAAGAATACTGCAGTGGGTTGCCATGCACACCTCCAGGGGATCTTTTTGACCCAGGGATTGAACATGCGTCTCCTGCATTGCAAGTGGATTCTTTATACACTGAGCCATCAGGGAAGCCCCACAGATTAGGAAAGATGGTTCTATCTGGATGGAGAACAGTTTCAATAGGAGCCATAGTACATGTGCTGATTTTATATCCAGCTAAAGGACCACTCTGGAGGGAAAGTAGACTAGGGGTTACCTGATTAAGGGGCCAGATCACAGTCACAGGGAAATCTCCCCCACAAACAGTGGATGAAAATGAAAAAGGGGGCATTTAGTTTAATACGAGCATGTCCTTTTCTATCAAGAGGTCTATAGGATGTTTTGACACCCACCATTCTGGCTGTGCTAAAGAAGAGTCTGACTGCAGAGCCCAAACCTGAACAGCCAGGAGGATTAATTGGATGATCCCGTATGTCATTTTCATTTAGAATATTCCTAATCCAGGTAATAGGCAAATTATGTTAGACTCTGAACACTAAGGGGATAAGATCATGTTCTACTTAGTGACCTGTCATGAATCTAGTAACTAACTAAAGTCAGTGTATACTGGGACTAAAACTTATCTTCATTACAGCTTAAAGAAAAGTCAAGACACAGGCATCCAAAGTTTTGTATTTATTTATTTTTTGATAACACAGGGACACAAGTTAATGATTCTAGTTTTTTTTTACAAGTCACGTGTCATAAACATTCAAGTAATCCATCTTTTAAAAAGTATATTTACAACATTGAAAGTAATAAGGTAAAATGTAAGCACAAAGCTTTGTTATTTTTGTAGCTCATTTACTGGTGGAGGGAAAGGAAGAAGTATTTCTGTATTCTCACGGGATAAAGATCTGGATGCTGACTCTAGGCTTCTGTGCCCTCATCCTGACTCGAGTTCTTAGGAGCTGGGTTACTCAAAACATACCGGAGCACTCTGACTTACTGGTTCCTGGTCTAAGTGGGGCTCAGTGGAGGTTGGGTGTCAGTATTATTTTAGGTACCCTCAGTTTAGCTACACTCTGTGAGGCTGTGAAAAACACCAATGGCTCAGCAGGTAGAGAATCATCCTGCAATGCAGGAAATACAGGAGACATGGGTTTGGTCCCTGGGTCAGAAAGATCCCTTGGAGGAGGAAAATGGTAACGCACTCTAGTATTCTTGCCTGAAAAATCCCATGGACAGAGGAGCCTGGCAGGCTACAGTTCAAAGGTTTACAAAGAGTCAAACACAACTGAGCCACTAAGCAAGCAAGCTGTGAGGCTGAATGATGCGGCTGTCTACAATCCCTGGTGAAACATAGATGTTCAGATCTGTGGTTTGGTTTTTTTTTTCCTCCAAATAATTTTGCATTCTGAGTTTACATTTAAACAAAACACAATTAGAGAACAGGCATGAATGACTGATCTGCATGGATCAGCTTCTTTCTCCTGAACACATGTACATCAAAAGTGACTTAATAGCTGACTTCAAATATATACAGAAAGTATGGAAAATGGAAATTCCGTGGTATCTCAATTTATATTCACTGAGGGCAAGATGAGGATAAAGGAACTCAAATTGCAGCAGAAAGGAATTAGACATCAGGAAGGAAACTTCCTAACTTTGGAGATGTCTGATGCAAAAAAAATGAAGCCGCTGTCTTATGATGGATCACTGTCTTAGCCCATGAATATTTATGCAGTGAATACATGCTACAAGGCAGGTGCTGGGCTTGGCACGTAGATCCAGTCTGTAGAACAGACAGATCTGCACCCTGACCACACAGCTTTGAAGTCTAGTGGGGGACACAGATATTAGGCTAAGACACAAGCAGGTAATTATAAGCTGTGACAGTTGCCATGAAGGGAAGTCTAAGAGTATAAAATGGGTACACGGCCTAGGGCCAGGAGGCAGAGGAAGACCTCTCCAAGGAGGTGAGGGTTGAGTGGAGGTCTGAAGGATGAATAGAAAGTAACAGGTGGATGGAGTAGGAGATGAAGCTCAGGCCGGCTGGGGAAGCAGTCTGTGCAAGGACCAGGGGTCAGAGGAAGCTGTGGCTTCAGGGGATGGAGAGAACAGTGAGGCCAGTGTAGCTGAAGCCCAGGATGGGGAGAGGAGTGTGGGGAGCCCTGTATTCAAGATATAAACCAGGACCCAACCAAGAAGTTTTTGAAGCAAGTTAAGGACCTTGATCTTTCTATAAAGAGCAATGGAATCATCAATATTGTTTGTTTTTTCCTTTATTTTTTGTAAATTGAAGTATGATAAGCTGTCTTAGTCCATTCAACCTGCTGTGAAAAATTACACAGACCCAGTGCCTTATAAATGGCATCAATTCACTTCTCACAGTTCCTGAGGCTGGAATTCCTCACTGGAATTCCAGTGAGGACTTGCTAACAGGTTGCAGCTGAGATTGTTCTCCTCATGTCCTCACCTGGTAGGGAGCAAAGAGTGGGAGGTTTTCCCTCGACTCTTACAGGGGCACTAATGCAACCTGTGTGTAGAGTCCTTGGGACCTTGTTTGATCCTAATCACCCCTCAAGGGCTTCACCTCCCAATAGCATCACTTTGGGGGAATAGAGTTTCCACATACAATCTCGGGAGGGACACAAACATTTAGTCCACAATCATGCCTTCAGAAAGGTGCCTATACAGGTCAGCTTATCAGTTTTCATGGTGCATACATTGCTCATGTAACCAGTACCCAGGCCAATACACAGAACATGATGAATGCCACAGCACCTTCCCAGTCACCAGCATGCTCCCACGGAAACCCTTTCCTAGCTGGTAATGCCACAGACTGACTTTGACCAATTCTGAACTTTTACATAAACGGAGGCGTACCCTGTATTCTTGGTTTAGCTTCTCTTACTCAACAGTATGAGGTGTATCCACTAGCTGTTTGCAGCAATAGCTTAGTATGTGAATATAACATAACTGATCAGTTCTACTATTGATGGACAGACGTTTGGGTTGTTTCCTGGTTTTGGCTGTCTGGAGTACTGCTACTGTGAAATACTTGGTGATTCTATTTCACTTTGCTATTGGCTGTTTTTCTAAGATTGGAACTTCTGGAACTTAAGGTGTATCTCTTCCGTGACTTGTGATGAGGTTACTTCCCTATAAGCCCATTGTAAGTTGAAAATATTATAAGTTGAAAACACATTGAAATACACCTGACCTACTCAACATCATGACTTTTAGCCCAGCCATCTTAAGCATGCTCAGAGCACTTCCATTAGCCTGCAGTTGGGCAAAGCCATCTAACATGAGTCTGTCTTATAATAAAGTGCTGAATATCTCATGTAATTGATTAAATACTATAGTGAAAGTGGAATGCAGAATGGTTGTCTTGGGTCTAGTGTGGTTGTAAGTGTATCACGTGTTTGCCTTTGTGATCTCCAATCTGACTGGGAGCTGCTGCTCACTGCCCAGCCTCACAAGGAGGGATCTAAACACATATCACTAGCCTGGGAAAAGAGCACAATTCAAAAGTCAAAGTAGGGTTTCTATGGAGTGTATATCGTTGTTGCAGTGTTGTAAAGCTGAAAAACCCAGCCATCCTGTCTGGGGTCGTCTGTATGTATGTAAAACTGTAATGCATCCTGACAAGCCACTTTCTAAGGTGTCTGTTCTGACTTTCTCCCCCACCTGCAGTGTGTGAAAGTTCTCACAGGTTTTTCTGCAAGCAGTGCTTTGATCAGACCTGTGTTTTTCAAAGACCATGTGGGCTGCTAGGAGGAGAGTGGATTGTAGAGCACAGTACGCACGGAGGGACCTGGGGGCTGTCCTGGTGGGTAAAGGACAATGGGGGGGATGCAGTGGGTGAAGCCAGGTGGGCAGAGAGAAGTGCACGGATGCAGGAGAGACTGGTGGGGCAATGCTGATGGCCCCAGGGGATGAACTGGGGGTGGGAGTGGGAGAGGCGACAAGAAGGACCTCATCACCTCTTACTGCTGTGCTCACCTCTTACTGCCATGATGACCGGTTAGGTGGTGGTGTTTGAACTCTGGTGATGGGCCAGACGTGGGCAGGTGTGGACCCTAATTCTAGTTTGTGCCTGTTGATTTGAGGGTCATCAGGGCTGTTCAAGTGGGAATCAAGGAGGCAGTGAGACAGAGGCACCTGACTCAGGGGAGGGCAGGAGGGCTGGTGGGCATGTGGTATTGATAATCACAGGAGCGCTGATGAGAGGAGGTCACTTGGGAGGAGAGCAGCCAATCCAGTCCCATGACTTCTTAGTTTCAGAGCAGTTTTTCCTAATGTAACTTTTGAACACATTTTAAAGGAAAAAAATTATTTTATTTTATTTCAGGTTGAAGATCATTAGGCTACTGTATATGTGGTGGGGACACGAGTGGGGAAGTGGGAAGTGTGTATTTGCTGTAGGACACCATGGGGCTGGGGGTAGAGTATCTCTGTCTTAATTTCTTGGACTATCTTAACAAAATACCACATGCCGGGGGGCGCCAACAACAGTTTGTGTCCTCACAGTTCGTAGAGGCTGGAAGCACAAGATCATGGTATCGGTAGGGTTGGCTCCTCCTGAAGCCTTTCTCGCTGACTTGTCGATCGGTCTTCTCTCCGCGTCCTCACATGGTCCTCTGTCTGTGCTTGCCTGTGTCCCAGTCTTCTCTTCTTACGAGGACGTCAGTCAGATGGATCAGGGTCCAGCCTGATAACTCTCTTCCCTCTTTCAGGACCCTGTCTCCTGGTAATCTCACACTCTGAGGTCCTAGGGCTTAAGGACCCCAGTGTATCTTTCCCAGAGGAATCTGCTTTTTCCTATGATACCCTCTCAGTCAAGGTCCTGCATTTGGACCAGAGCTCACCTGTCCTTCACCCTGCACATTCAGGAAACCCTAACTTGTCCCTACTTTGCGTCTCACTGGCAACCAAGCTAAGCAGTTAGAATTTCTAGAGTCAGCAAAAATTGTCTTATCATACAAGGCTTCCAAGCAACCAGAAATTTTGAAGCAAAGCCATAATAATCATGGCCACAGACCTTTAATGTGTGCCTTTAACTTGTTTCACTTGCTTCTTTAACTTGTTTCTTTTCAAATTCACATCTAGCCCGTACCCTCCACCCACCCCCCTCCGACTCCATGGAGGAGGTGTTGTTTCCCACTTCATCGAACTGATGAGCAACTGTGATGTGGGTCACATGCTTGGTCAGTAGAGATGAGGCATCTGTCCAGGCCTACCTGCTGCCCCTCTCCAGCCTGCTGCAGGCTCGGGCCACAAGGGATGCACCAGGACCTGGCTCCTCTCTCAGGTTTTGAAAACACAGTTTAGCGGAAGGAGCAAATGTTGGCACAGCGATTTTTTAGAAAATTATTAAATTACCGTATTTTTGGCTGTGCTGGGTCTTCGTTGCCGTGCGTGGTTTTCTCTAGTTGTGGCGAGTGGGGGCTACTCTCGAGTTGCCGTGTGCGGGCTTCTCACTGCGGTGGCTTTTCTTGTGGTGGGGCACGGGCGCTAGGTGCTAGGGCTTCAGTAGGTGCAGCTTGCAGGCTGTAGGGTTCAGGCTCAGTCGTTGTGGCACCTGGGCTTAACTGCTCCACAGCCAGTGGAATCTTCCCCGACCAGGGATTGAACCTGTGTCTGCCTCATTGGCGGACAGGTTCTTATCCATTGCACCACCAGGAAAGACCAGGCACAGTGATTTTTAATAGTTATCTTTTGGGTGAATGTACTATTTTTTCTTGGTTTATTTGCAGGGCTTGTAGTCAAGGCTCTGACAGCTACGGAAGAGATTATCTTTAATACTCCCCAGAAGCATGACAAACACCAGATAGAGAAGCACGTTTCAGGGTGGCGCACGCTCCCCATCATCTCACGCTGAGCAGTCTCCAGCATTCCCCACATCCCGTCTCATCCATTCATGAAAAAAGAGAAATAAACCTGACTAGAATTAGATTTGGAAATCTCCGGGAGAAAATGCGTTTGAGTTTTCTGTTCTACACCTCACAACAGTTTATTTCATGCTGTTCTCGTCTGTCTGCCTCACTTTCTTCTCGCACAAATCCTTCAGGCATCACTTGAATGAGCAACGCATATTAAATAGGAAATGTCACGTTTCTCATGTCCTGTCTTGCTGTGGTATCTGTACTGTTTGTATATCATCCGTTGTCTGTACAGTGATGTGGTTTTATGTTTCTGTTGAGAAGCTTCAATCACTGTCCCTCATCAGATTTCCCTCATGGAACCCAATGGTTGATGTGTATTTGAATGTGTCCTTGATAGCATTAGGCCCATGAGTTAGCTCAGAGAAAAGATCCCTTATCCAGATGTGAAGGTGGAATGGCTTAAAATGTATGGCCAGCCCACAATGTGTTCATCATTGTGCTTAATGTTAGGCCTGCAGAGATGCTTACAGCATTCAGGGTGCTCAGCTGGGTACCTTCTTGTTTGTATCAGATATGCAGGAGAAGAGGGAGCGGGGTGAGAGGGAGAAAAGCAAGAGAGGGAGATGGAAGCAGAGAACACAAGAGCAGAGTAAGGCAGTTCCTTTTTCCAGAGGCCTCTAGCATAGCGCTGAAGACACGCAGGAAACTGAGCAGTCAATATGCAGAGCAACAGACACTACACAAACAGGTACCTGCAGGCTATCGCAGGCAGAAAGAGACACACGAAGGGAGGACGACAAATGTGATTCCAGACCCTGTTCTAGGTACAGAAAATAGAGCAATGAGCAAAAAAGGCATGCCCCGTCTGCCCTCGGGAAGCTCATATCCTTGTAGGTACAGGGTAGTCAGGCAGTCAGGTGGGAAGGGTGGGCCTGAAGCTGAGAACAGCACAGGCTTTAGAGTGAGATTTGAACAATCCAGTGGATATGGGGCAGTCAGAGGGAAGCTTCCTTGGTGGCTTGGATGGTAAAGAATATGCCTGCAATGCAGGAAACCCAGGTTTGATTGCTGGGTTGGGAAGATCCCCTGGAGAAGGCAATGGCTACCGACTCCAGTATTCTGGCCTGGAGAATCCCATGGAGAGAGGAGCCTGCCAAGCTATAGTCCATGGGGTCATGAAGAGTCATGACATGACTGAGTGAGTTTCACTTTCACTTTCAGAGGGAGGCAGGCAGGGTCAACACCAGGCCCCCAGGAAAGTGTCTGGATACCAAGCCAGGGAGCAGAAACTGTCTTCTGAAGGCCACGAGGAGCCCTGCTGGTTTCCATGAGGGTCCCGAGGTTGGACTTGGAGAGCTTGGCAGTGGGGTGCAGGGTGGAGATGGCGGGGCTCAGGCAGAGCCCACTCAGGGCCTTAGGGCGGGGCTCAGGCAGAGCCCACTCAGGGCCCACACAGTGGGCCCAGGGGCAAGAGGACAACGATTCCATGATGCGGGAGTGCTTGGGAGCGTAGGGTGAGGATTCTGGAAGGACCTCCGGAGTTCTAGCTTTCTACTGGGTCATGTCACCACCCACTGAAGGATGGGACGGATGAAAAGGGTCAGGTCTCAGAAACTGCTCAGTTCACATTTGGCCATCTCGCTTGTAAATTATGGTATTCCTCATGCTTCACCCGGGAGTGCATCAGAAGGATGAGGTCTTCTTACTGGCATTTGTGGAGACTTGCTTCCCGAATGTATTATTCCTCAAAGACGTCACATGTCCTCGGTGTAGCAGGGACTGTTTGTAGGAGGGACTGTTAACACCTTCATGGTGGGGAAAGCAAACCAAGGCTGGTGCTAGTTAAAAAGCAGAGTGTGGGGACCCAGAGGATGCGCCTGGGTGAGTGACACCAGATTTAGTGCTTTTCCACTAAAATCCCCCAGGTTTTTTCCAGGGCTGCCTGAACCCCAGGATAGAAAGTTAGGTGATACCAGCTCCCACCCCCATGGCAGGGGGTCAGCCAACTGAATGGCAGCTCCTGGTGTCCTAAGGTGAGGTTCTGGTGTCAAGCGATCTAGGGAGGGTGGTGGGGTAGGGGCAGTCTGGATTCCTGCCTCTCTGCATCCACCATCCCAGCCACTCGGCCAGTGCCCACCCGTGTCTGGTGGATAAGTTATCTCTTCTGAGATGTTTTTGCTTGTGAAAATGCCCTTGCCATGGGTGAGAATGGCATTTTGTGTTTGACACATATGTTGTTGATGTGTGATACTGTATGTTATCGGTTCAGTTCAGTCGCTCAATTGTGTCCGACTCTTTGCATGAACTGCAGCGTGCCAGGCCTCCCTGTCCATTACCAACTCGCAGAGTTTATTCAAACTCATATCCATTGAGTTGGTGATTTCATCCAACCACCTTATCCTCTGTCATCCCCTTCTCCTCCCGCCTTGAATCTTTCCCAGCATCAGGGTCTTTTCAAATGTGTCAGTCCCTCGAATCAGGTGACCAAAGTATTGGAGTTTCAGCTTTAGCATCAGTCCTTCCAATGAATATTCAGGACTGATTTCCTTTAGGATGGACTGGTTGGATCTCCTTGCAGTCCAAGGGACTCTCGAGAGTCTTCTCCAACACCACAGTTCAAAAGCATCAATTCTTTGTTGCTCAGCTTTCTTTATATACCAGCTCTCACATCCATACATGACTACTGGAAAAACCATAGCTTTGACTAGATGGACCTTTGTCAGCAAAGTAATGTCTCTGCTTTTTAATATGCTGTCTAGGTTGGTCATAATATTTCTTCCAAGGAGCACCATATGTTATGCTAATATAATAAATATAACAGGAAACTTGGGAGGGAATCTGCAATGTGTCTTTGTGTGATCCAGTTTTTTGGAAGGAATCAGTCCAGGATGGGAGAAAGAATGACTTAAGACAGGAGTATCTGACTTGGAGGGCTTCCCAAGTGGTGCTAGCGGTAAAATCCCTGCCTGCCAGTGCAGGAGACCTAAGTGATGTGCATTTGATTCCTAGGCTGGAAGGTCCTCTGGAGGAGGGCATGGCAACTCACTCTAGTATTCTTGCCTGGAGACTCCCACAGAGGAGCCTGGTGGGCTACAGTCCATAAGGTGGCAAAGAGTTGGACGTGACTGAAGCGTCTTAGCATGTGACTTGGAGGGGCATAAAGGGAGGGTCCCCCCTCTCTCCATCCTCCTCCTTCCTCTCTCCACCATTATCTCCCACCTTCTGTGGTCTCTAAGGCTTGGGGCAGACTGGCTTTAGAACTTGTTATTAATAGATCACAGTGCTTATCTTCATGAAACAGAGAATTACAGACTCTTCAGTTGATGCCTGGTTAGCAGGCCAACAGTTTGACACCAGCTGGCTGTAAAAGGCATTTTTAATAAAACTTACCTCTGATTTAAAATAAAAATGCTGCCTCAGAGATTTTGGACTGCAACAGACGAGAAACTGACAGGTGGAATCTTTCATGCAAAACTTTTGCTGGGGCTAAAGGGAAATATCTGATAAGATTGCTTGCCCAGGGGGGAAGGAGTAATTGGGTTTTCTCTCTTGCCCCCTTGCATCTAGCCTGCTGTTATTATGACAGGACCACAGAAGTTCTAAAAGCTGAATCATAGTTTGTATTTTTAGCATTTCTGAACTCTTGAGATAAGATGGAGGGAAGGAGTGCAGTGGGGGAGTAAGTTCTTGCCTCTCTTCTGTGATAATTATTGTCTGCGTGAAAGTGTGAGGGAAGATATTCAAACCTGATTTAGTTTGTGCACAGCAAACCGTCGGGGAAGCAAAGCCTTAGCTGAAGACCACAGGCTGAAGCCCAGGAGTCCATCTTTCAAAACTTTAAGACAATGACCTCTCCTACTCTTGTGTGCGGATGGCCTGGAATTGTGTGTGTGGATGGTGTTCCCATTTTCTGGGTCTTTCCGGATCAAATATGTTTATGTGTCAATCTTGTGGATACGTATTCTATGAATGCATGAGGTTCTGAAGAATTTTCTCCCTAATCCTGTTCGTGGTGACAGTAGAAGAGGGGGAGGGGGAGGAGGAGGAACGGGAGGAGGGCAGAAGGGGAGGAAGAGCGGGATGGGGAGGGGCAGAGGAAGGGGAGAGAGCTCTGGGGAGCTTGCAGCTAAAATAAAAGGAACTGAGATTATTGCAAAATTACTCTCCCTCAGCTGTCATACTCCTTATAACAATGAGAAGTAACCTTGTGGTGATTTTACTTATCAAACATTATTAGCAAGTCTCCCTCTTTATCGTTTGCTTATGGGATGCCTTCAAAACCCTTGGGTAGTTTCTATGGGTTAAAAGTTCCAGGTAAGTTGGATCACTGAGGAAATAATTTTCTTGAAGGAAAGATGTGTCTGAGTTTTTAAGGAAAGAACACACACTTGAGGACAACCAAAATGTGCATTTCTCTCCCTTCCTTCCCCTGGGCGCTGAATGCTGTATCTGGGTCAGTCCAGTTGCCGTCTTTATTTCCAGATGTGTGTCTTATGGAACACGAGTAATATGGATTTCTCAAGTCTTCTGGAAATTTATTCCCCTTAGCTAAATTTTGCAAAATGATTTAAACCACCCAGTGCTTGGCTCTGAAAGCCAATAAAATGGGATGAAACATTGGACATGACTTGGAAACAAGTGAAAGAGAATAGACCTATCTTCTTTCTAATATAATTTTATTTTAAATGCAAGTTATTGCTCTACTTTCCCCAATATCAGACAGCTGGTTCCTTCTTGAAGCAACTCGTGAAGACAGATGGACCAACCGTTTTCTCAAAGTCTTGGCTGCTTCCATGGCGCCATTTTCCCAACCCGCTCAGTGCCCCAACTTCTTCCCATGCCAACCTCCGTTCTCCTGGCACCAAGCAGTTGTCTAGAGTTGACTTTTTATATTCCATTTAACATTGGGAAGATGAACATAAGGTGCCATACTGGATTATTGTATTCCTCGACAGATGGATTTGCTTTATTTCCATAAGCGTTCATTCCCTTTGTGGAGCATCTGAGCCCCGGTACCTCCTTTAGAGGGTGTAGTCCTCCCCTAGCTTTCCTCTCAAATTTGTATGTTGTGAGTTATGCCGTTAAATCGATGGGATCGGGTGGTTATTAACTGGCCATTAGTCCATTTTTCTGTGTTCTACTATACGTACCTATTTCTGTTCTTTAAAGCATGGAATTATTTGTAAGTAATCACTCTAGAAACAAGCCTAGCATTTATATTAATTACAGATATCAAATCGGTATAAGAGAGGAAGGAAAATAAAGCGGGGATTCACAACTATTATCTGTGTCCTTTGAATTTTAGGACACTTTACCTTACTTCTTCACATCGATTTTCTATCCAGAATTGTTGCTTTATAGTTGGAGTACTTCTTTTACGAACAAGTAAACAAAATACGGTACAATTATGAAAGTGAATAGACTATAGCTACACATAGCAGCATGGATAAGTTCCATATACATAATCTCAGTGAGAAAAACAAGTTCCAGAAAAATATACGCAGTGCAACACCAATTATTTAGTTTAGAAATATGCAAAACAACATTTTATTATGTTAATGGACACACAGACATGAAGGAAGAGCATACATCCATGTGTGGGAACAATAAACACCTAAAACCGCCCCTCTGGGGCAGGTAGTTGGTGCAGCCACTATGGAGAACGGTATGGAGATGCTTTAGAAAACTAAAAATAGAACTACCATATGATGCTGCAATCCAATTGCTGGGCATACATGAGGTCAAAATTATAATTCAAAAGGACACATGCAGCTCTATGTTCACAGCAGCACTATTTAAAATAACCAAGCACTGACTCAATAACCCCTCCCACAGAAGAGGGGTTAGCGCCACACCTAAAATGCGGGCTTTCCGTTCCTCTGCCCCTCTGCCCCTTCACACCACACACACACACATGCTTCCCTCTGTGCAGTCCTGCCTCTTTTTTCTTTCCATTTTTTTCCCCATGTAGACAATGCGTGCTAAGTCACTTAGTCATGTCTGACTCTTTGCAACCTATAGACTGTAGCCCGCCAGGCCCCTCTGTCCTTGGAATTCTCCAGGCAAGAATACTGGAGTGGGTACCCATCCCCTTCTCCAGGGGATCTTCCCTACCCAGGGATTGGGTCTTACATTGGCAGGCGGGTTCTTTACCACTAGCGCCACCTGGGAAACACATGTAGACAATGGACTTTTTTTTTTTTTGTAATTGAAGTATAGTTGACTTACAATGTTGTGTTAGTTTCTGTTGTACAAGAAAAGTGAATCACATATATATATATATATATATATATATAGATGAAACCTTCTCCACATTCTTTTCCATTATGTTTTATTATATATATTGACTAGTTCTGTTTGCTATACAGTAGGTCCTTGTTTATGTATTTCTGTTAACCCCAAACTCCTAACTTACCCCTCCCCTCCTTCCCCCTTGGTAACCGTGTGTTTGTCTTCTATGTCCGTGAGTTTATTTCTGTTTGTAAGTAAGTTCATTTGCGTCACATTTTAGATCCCACATGTAAGTGACGTCGTATGGTATTTGTCTTTCTCTGTCTGACTTCACTTAGTACGACCATCTCCAAGTCCATCCATGGTGCTGCAAATCACATTACTTCATTCTTTATGGCTAACATTCCATTAGCTTCTTTGTCTGCTCATCTTTTGGTGGACACTTAGGTCGCTTTCATATCTTTGTTGTTGTTTAGTCGCCAAGTTGTGTCCAGCTCTTTGTGACCTTGTGGACTGAAGCACTCTGGGCTTCCCTGTCCTTTACCACCTCCTAGAGTTTGCTTAAACTCATGTCCATCGAGTCAGTGCTTGGTTATTCTAAATAGTGCTGCTGTGAACATAGAGCTGCATGTGTCCTTTTGAATTATAGTTTTGACCTCATGTATGCCCAGCAGTTGGATTGCAGCATCGTATGGTAGTTCTATTTTTATTTTTCTAAGGCACCTCCATACGGTTCTCCATAGTGGCTGCACCAAGTCACATGCCTGCAAACAGTATAGGAGGTTCCAGTATTACTACAGTATTATTACAGTAAATATTACAGTATTATTACAATAAATACTCCAGTATTTATTGTTTGTAGACTTCTTAATGATGGCCATTCTGACTGGTGTGAGGTGATACCTCATTGGCTTTGATTATGAGAAATATTAACTGCTCCCTTTGAAAATTACTTTTTCAAAACGTTTTTTGGAAGAGCAGTGTTGCTCATATGATGTGTAGTTCATACTTCAGGTTGTGCTCAAAAGACTGAAATCAGTTAATACTAAAGGGGGCTGTGGTTTGTCCCACATTTGTGGTTCTATTATTTTGGGGGATTTTGGAACTGTTGTTACAAGGAATTGTTTCTCCTAAACTCCAGAATTTGCTTAGAGAGTGTTTTTCTCCTCGATTTGCTAAAATTTGATTTCCTCTCATGGATTTTCCAAGGTGTGCCATAAGTTGTGTAGTTGCTCTTCAATTGTACCAAACTTTACTATAAACCATGCATATTTAACTCCCATGTATACAGGGGAGTGATCTCTGCCTTTGATGGCTCCAGTCCTGTGTAAGCAAAAAGCATAGTGACTGATTAAACAGAGGGAAGGAAATCTCTTTTTCCTTCCCATGGGAACCCATAGTAAAGTTCCCATGAAATTATGTGCTGTGCATACACAAAACAGAAAACTATCTACAGAGCATTCATTGAGCACAAATGTACCTTCACAAAGCAAAAATAAAAGTCAAACAGAGAAGGCACATCTGCTATATATTTGTTTTTTAAATAACACCACAGAGTATTCGGAATCCCTTTAAATAATGCTCTATGTGATCCCACTTATATAAGGTACCTACAGTTGGCAAATTCTTACAGACAAATGTGGAAGAAGGGTGCCAGGGGCTGGGGAGTGGGTATATGGGGAGATAGTGTTTAATGGAGACAGAGTTTCAGTTTGGGATGGTTAAAAATGCTTCAGAGGTGGATGGTGGTGATGGCTGTACAACCATGTGAACCGAACTTAGTGCTACTAAAGCATACACTTAAAAATGGATAAAATGTTAAGTTTTATGTTATGTGTATTTTACCACAATTTAAAAACAGACACTATATCCTGATAATTTCGATAAATTCCCATTTACTGATAAACCTGAGCGTGTGTTTTTTCTGGATATTGAGTGCATTTTGATTCTTTTCCTTTGGGTGTCCTGTTCAGCATTTTAGATTATTTTAATAGCTAAAGCTATGCTCTTGTTTTCCTCCCATGACAAAGAGTGGGAATCAGGTGTTCGTCTCTCATCGTCTGTTTGACAGCAGCCCTGAAGCCTCATGGGACTGGAAGGTGGAGTTACTCACGTGGAGTTATCTTATCCCCCTGCTTCCTTGCCCACTGGCTTGGCCTTGCCCTCCACTGTGTTAAAATATAATGTACCAAACAGAAAATTTGAGATAGAGATAGAGCAACAGATCAGGAGACAACTGCCACTGACAAGGTAGTTTGTTATTTAATATCACAGATTTCAAGAGGAGAGGCAACCATGCCAGGGGGGCCATGTGGGGAAACTCTGAGGTCGATCAGGAGGCAGAGGGAGGGGGGAAAGGGTGAGAGCCTTTACTGTGGTTTCCATGAGAAGGAACAGGAGAGGCAGGGCCAGCGGGCTCAGACTTTGGATCATTTAAGGGCTCTGAAGTAGGGGCTTCCCTGGTTGTCTGACTCCTAGCCCCAGGTGACTAGGCAGTGGTGAGGTGGGGAACTGAATGCCCCACAGAGGGTGTGGTGGGAGGGTGTGGACTTTCTTGGCTGCTCGAAGGGGGATTGACCGGCCTTTAGCCAGTCAGACTCAGACTCTTGACTGAGTCAAGAGAATGTTTTTAAAAACTGTGTTCCATCCACCAGGCCATCTCTTGCCAGTAGAAAGGCAGCGTTTCTGGGTGCTACAGCACCACTCCATGTGGACTTGAGCATCCGTGTTTGAGCGGTGGCGGTAACATATGGCCGCCCCTTTCTCAAGGCTGGCTGCCGCCTCAGCTCAAGAGAGATGTGTTTTCCTGCACTGACTGACCCAGGTGGGTTGTTTGGCCCAATGCCACGAATGTTTCAGGATAGGGGTTCCAAATACAAAGGAGGTCCCTCACCTCAGAGCCTCTTCTGGGCTTAGCTGCTCTACACAGAGAAGAAACCTGACACTTGAGAGCACTGTTACCCCCCTGGGAATGACCACCCAAAGGTGAAGAGTGTTCAGGCCTCAAATGGGTGAGGTGGGCATGAGAAACCAGAAGCAGGTTTTACAGAAGTAATGCCTTGTCCTCCAAAACGACCCTTCAAGAGCATTGACTCCATTAGCACAGAAGAAGAAATTCTCGACTCATTTATTCATTCAGGAATATTTCCATGAGAGGCAGCGTATATGATGGTCACAGGCATGGGGTGTGGCGTCCGGATGGCCTGTCAGGGGCTCCCCTCACTTATGGTCTGTGTTCTTAGGTGAACTGCTGAACCACTCAGTGCCTAGGTATCCTATGTGTCAAATAAAGGTGGTAATACAAAGCTCATGGGATTCTTGTAAGGACTAAAGAACACACTGATAGAAAGATCAGAGCTGTACATGTTAAGGAGGATGGTGCTTATGGTACTTTACCATGTCATCTATGCTAGGTATTAAGACATGTGAGATGTGGTCTCCATTCTCATGGAGTCCACTGGGGGAAATGGATATAAAAACAGGCAATTGGAGAACAGTTGATGAGTTTTCTTATTTGGAGCATAAAGGAGGGGGTCACCTCACTTTCTGGGGTTATCTGGGTAGACAAGTCACATATGAAAAAAGACACTTTATTTAAGTATTAACGGATATACAAAAGGAAGACAATTCTCTGAGTAGGGAATAACCCATGTAAATGACTGCGAAGCCTGGTCAGTGTTTTAGAATGTGGCATACTCCAGAATTAAAAGCACAATGTGTGGCAGATTGGGGGAGGTTAACAGCAGATTGTAAGTTTAGAGTGAAAACTCAAACCCAGATTCGAAAGAACTTGGGTCATGTGTATGTGTGTGGCTGGTAAAATTCAGTAGTCTTGAAAGCTTTACATGCTAAAAACTGATCAATGGAATCAGATAACATACATTCATTTCTGCCTGTCATCTTTTATTCAGCATAATATTTTTGAGGTTCATCCATGTTTTGTGGGTATCAATAGTTTACTCCTTGTTTAGTGCTGAGTTTTTTTGCTTTATATGAGTGTAATTTATTTATTGGAGAAGGCAATGGCACCCCACTCCAGTACTCTTGCCTGGAAAATCCCATGGATGGAGGAGCCTGGTAGGCTACAGTCCATGAGGTTGCTAAGAGTTGGACACGACTGAGCGACTTCACTTTAAATTTTTACTTTCCTGCATTGGAGAAGGAAATGGCAACCCACTCCAGTGTTGTTGCCTGGAGAATCCCAGGGATGGGGGAGCCTGGTCCTGCTAATGGACATTGAGGATTGTTTCTAGTTTTTGACTAATGTGCCTAAAGCTTCAATGGACATTATTGTATACCTCTTTCCTGTTTTCATTTTACTTGAGTAAATCTAAAAGTGTAGTTACTGGGTCATAGTGCAGGCACATGTTTAATTTAATCAGAAACTTCCAAAACTGTACCATTTTATATTTCTATCAACATTGCTGGAGAGTTATAATTGTTCTGCATCATTACTTACATTAAATGTCATCTGTCCCTTTCATTTTAGCCATTGTAAATAGCCATTCATTGGTGATGTACTGGAGACTATTGGTATTGAGCAATTTTTCATGTGCTTATTAATATATATATATATATGTGTGTGTGTATACATATATTTGTGTGTGTGAAGTGCCTATTCAAACCTTTTGCTGAGGGTTTTGTTGGGTTTTCTGTTAACTATTAACTTTGAAGGAAGCTATTTGTATATTTTGAAATCAAGTCTTTTGTCATGTATATTTATTCCAGCTATTTACTGCTCTGGAGACTTACCTATTTCTTAATGGTGTCTTTGGATGACTAAAAATTTCTAATTTTGTTGAAATCTATTTTATACCTCTACCAGATTTCTATGAAATGTGTTTACTGCCTCTTTTATGTTACAGTAATTGATTTTCACACACTAAATAATGTTGCTTCCCACAAAAACCCTACTTGATCATGAAATATTGTGCTGTTTACATATTGTTGGATTTGATTTGCTACTGTTTGATTAAGGATTCTTTGCCTATGTTTATGAAAGTAATTGGTTTGTATTTAGATCAGGGTTATGCTGCCCTCATATAAATTGAGAAGTATTCCCTTCTGAAAGTTTGTGTAAAATTGGTATCTTCCCCCCTCTTAAATATTTGATTATATCTAACAGTAAAGCTACCTGACTTTGGCATTATTTGAATAAGGCTTAAGATTACAAATTCAACTTGTTTAAATAAATATAGGGTTTTAGATTAAGTATTATAATTCTTGTCTTTTTTTTTGGGGGGGGGTATAATTTGCACTCTTGGGGCTTCCCTGGTGGCTCAGTGGTAAAGATAGGTTTGATCCCTGAGTAAAGAAGATCCCCTAGAAAAGGAAATGGCAACCTACTCCAGTGTTCTTGCCTGGGAAATAGCATGGACAGAGGAGTCTGGAAAACTACAGCCTATGGGGTCGCAAAAGAGTTGGACATGACTTAGTGAGTAAACAGCAACAATTTGCACTCTTGAGAAAATTTTCTGTTTCATCTAATTATATTTACAGTACATATGGTGTAACATTATTTGAAAATAGATTGCTTAATTTCTAAACATTTGGGACTTCGTAGATATCTTTTTGTTATTGCTTTCTAATTAAATTATGTTGTGTTCAAAAAACATTCTTGGTATGATACTAACCGTTTTTGAAGTTATTGAGATTTGTTTTCAGTTCAGTTCAGTTCAGTTGCTCAGTCGTGTCCGACTCTTTGTGACCCCATGAATCGCAGCACGCCAGGCCTCCTTGTCTATCACCAACTCCCAGAGTTCACTCAGACTCATGTCCATCGAGTCTGTGATGCCATCCAGCCATCTCATCCTCTGTCATCCCCTTCTCCTCCTGCCCCCAATCCCTCCCAGCATCAGAGTCTTTTCCAATGCATCAACTCTTCGCATGAGGTGGCCAAAGTACTGGAGTTTCAGCTTTAGCATCATTCCTTCCAAAGAAATCCCAGGGCTGATCTCCTTCAGAATGGACTGGTTGGATCTCCTTGCAGTCCAAGGGACTCTCAAGAGTCTTCTCCAACACCACAGTTCAAAAGCATCAATTCTTCGACACTCAGCCTTCTTCACAGTCCAACTCTCACATCCATACATGACCACAGGAAAAACCATAGCCTTGACTAGACGGACCTCTGTTGGCAAAGTAATGTCTCTACTTTTGAATATGCTATCTAGGTTGGACATAACTTTCCTTACAAGGAGTAAGTGTCTTTTAATTTCATGGCTGCAGTCACCATCTGCAGTGATTTTGGAGCCCCCCAAAATAAAGTCTGACACTGTTTCCACTGTTTCCCCATCTATTTTCCATGAAATGATGGGAATGCATGCCATGATCTTTGTTTTCTGAATGTTGAGCTTTAAGCCAACTTTTTCACTCTCCACTTTCACTTTCATCAAGAGGCTTTTTAGTTCCTATTCACTTTCTGCCATAAGGATGGTGTCATCTGCACATCTGAGGTTATTGATATTTCTCCCGGCAATCTTGATTCCAGCTTGTGCTTCTTCCAGTCCAGCGTTTCTCATAATGTACTCTGCATAGAAGTTAAATAAGCAGGGTGACAATATACAGCCTTGATGTACTCCTTTTCTTATTTGGAACCAGTCTGTTGTTCCATGTCCAGTTCTAACTGTTGCTTCCTGACCTGCATACAGATTTCTCAAAGGCAGGTCAGGTGGTTTGGTATTCCCATCTCTTTCAGAATTTCCACAGTTTATTGTGATCCACACAGTCAAAGGCTTTGGCATA
Source organism: Bos taurus (assembly GCF_002263795.3). Taxonomy (NCBI): domain Eukaryota; kingdom Metazoa; phylum Chordata; class Mammalia; order Artiodactyla; family Bovidae; genus Bos; species Bos taurus. The sequence continues at coordinate 4,736,026 of NC_037355.1, forward strand.
GTCAATAAAGCAGAAATAGATGCTTTTTTGGAACTCTCTTGCTTTTTCTATGATCCAGCGGATGTTGGCAATTTGATCTCTGGTTCTTCTGCCTTTTCTCAAACCAGCTTGAACATCAGGAAGTTCATGGTTCACATATTGCTGAAGCCTGGCTTGGAGAATTTTAAGCATTACTTTACTAGCATGTGAGATGAGTGCAATTGTGCGGTAGTTTAAGCATTCTTTGGCATTGCCTTTCTTTGGGATTGGAATAAAAACTGACTTTTTCCAGTCCAGCGGCCACTGCTGAGTTTTCCAAATTTGCTGGCATATTGATTGCAGCACTTTCACAGCATCATCTTTCAGGATTTGAAATAGCTCAACTGGAATTCCATCACCTCCACTAGCTTTGCTCATAGTGATGCTTTCTAAGGCCCACTTGACTTCACGTTCCAGAGGTTCATGACATTGTACAGGAGACAGGGGTCAAGACCATCCCCGTGGAAAAGAAATGCAAAAAAGCAAAATGGCTGTCTGGGGAGGCCTTACAAATTGCTGTGAAAAGAAGAGAAGCAAAAAGCAAAGGAGAAAAAGAAAGATATAAGCATCTGAATGCAGAGTTCCAAAGAATAGCAAGAAGAGATAAGAAAGCCTTCCTCAGCGATCAATGCTAAGAAATAGAGGAAAACAACAGAATAGGAAAGACTAGAGATCTCTACAAGAAAATTAGAGATACCAAGGGAACATTTCATGCAAAGATGGGCTCGATAAAGGACAGAAATGGTATGGACCTAACAGAAGCAGAGGATATCAAGAAGAGGTGGCAAGAATACACAGAAGAACTGTACAAAAAAGATCTTCATGTCCCAGATAATCATGATGGTGTGATCACTGACCTAGAGACTTGTTTTACAGGTAACATATTGTTTATCTTGGGTAATATTCTCTGTGCACATGAAAATAATGTAATTTCTGCAATTATTGGGTATATGTTCTATAATGTCAAGGAAGTTATATTGATTGATAGCGTTCAAACATACTCTATTCTTACTTCTTAATGTCTACTTGATCTATCCCCTATGAGGCGTATGTTGGAATCTCCATCTATGATTCTGTCTGTTCTCTTTTTAGTTCTATGAAATAATATATTTCAGTGCTGTATTATTTAAGCATTTTGATGCTTCAAGTATTTTGATGCTCTAGTAAAAACATACACATTTAGGATCATTAAGTGTTCTTGACAAAGTGTCCACTTTATCATTATGAAATGTTCTTCTTTACCTATGTCAGTACTCCTTTTTCTGAAGTCTACTTTATCTGGTTTGAATATAGTTATTTCAGGTTTCTTACGATTAGTGTGAACTTGATGTATCTATTTACACTTATTTACTTTTAACCTATCTGTGTCTTTATATTTAAAGTAGATTTCTTGGAAATATACTGTAATTTGATATTTGCTTTTTTGTCCAGACTGGCAATTTTCTCCTTTAACAGCAATCATTAATCCATTTATATTTAATATGATTACTGTGTTTGAGTGTAAGTCTACTGTTTTGCTGTTGGTTTTCTATTTTTTTGTGTGTATTTTTTTATTCTTTTTCTGTCTTCACTTAACAATTGAGTCTTTTTCAGTATGATATTTTATCACTTCTCTTAGATTATTACTATTCCACTTTGTTTTATTTTCTACAGTTTGCTCTGTGGTTCACATTGCACACCTTTAATTTATTGCAATTTGTATTCAAGCAATGGTATACCATATATATTACAGATATAATTAATCTAAAGTCATATGTGAAAGGTAAAAGTGAAAGTCGCTCAGTCGTGTCTGATTCTTTGTGACCTCATGGACTATAGCCTGCCAGACTCCTCTGTCCATGAAGTTCTCCAGGCAAGAATACTGGAGTGGGTAGCCATTCCCTCTCCAGGAAGCAAACCCAGGTCTCCCACATTGCAGGTGGGTTCTTTACCACATGAGCCACCAGGGGATTTTTATCAAATATAGTAAGAATTTTACAACTATATATTTTATTTTCCCTTTCTTTTTTTTTTTTTGCTGTCATTCTTTTTCTTCTCTCTCTCTCTCTCTCTCTCTCTCTCTCTATATATATATATAATATATATATATTATAAACACAAATCAATAAGACTTTCAAAATTACATTATTGTTCCTTTTTCTGGGATAAACTGTTATTTTTAATTCCATGCTGGATTTTTACTGATTTATTTTTGCATCCATACTGGTAAATTAAATATAATGTTGTTTCTTCACACTGCCTTTTACCAGTCTTGGCACTGAGGTTATGTTAGACTTGTAAAGTGACTGGGCACGTGTCCCTCATGTTCTGTTCCCAGGTCTCCGTCCATCTGGGCTGCTGCAGCAACCTGGGAGCTGGTCTTTACCCATTCCCTCTTGTCTTGACATACACTTCTGCTCCCAACACTATTTCCCACAGTGCGGTGATTCTTCTAAAATACACATCCCTTGATAGTGACTAAGTGTCCATTTGTTTTCTGGGGTTTCTCTACACAACATTGGCTGGATCACAGCAGATTTTCTACCTCCATATTCCCACTTCATGTGGAGTTCAGTTGTATCAATGATGGTATTAATAGCTGCTGCCCGTCCATCATTTTTCATGCAATTACTTGTATGCTGTGATCTGGAGCCTGGTTCGATGGGGATATTCAGGGAATGGTCAGGGGTACGGCAATGCAAATGCAGTGACCTGACACTCTCTGTATTTTCCCTGAATTTGGGGTCCAGGGCAGACGGTTACAGCAGGCATATAGATAGTGTTTAAATAATTGGTACAAAAATCTGTCCAAAAAAGGTTGCCTCTTCATAGAGGTCTAGACAACCCTCCAAGATATAACTTGTGCTGAGAACTATTCCTTCTGGAGATGCAGGCAAGGTGCCATTTCTGAAACTTTTGGAAAAGAAATAGGTCAAGTGCCACATGTTTTTTCTATTTTAGTTTATGCTTTTCACTGTTCTCCCTTCGTCAATAAATGGTGGGGTTCCTTTACCTTCCTGGTGCCCTTGTAGGAAGTGGGCTAATGCACTAAAAGGTAGTCATTCCAGTTTTATCAAGGCGGACACTGGGGCTCACACAAGTTGTGTAAATGGCCCCCCAGCACGTGACTAAGCAAGGATGCAAAATAGGCCCCAGGGTCAGACTCGATTCAGAGCTCAGTGCTGTAGTCTCTTTACCAGTGTCCTCACAGGATTGACGTGAGGAATTTAATACACCCGATAAAGTTGCCATTACTGGGGACTGAAGCACTGTCTATAATTCATTCTAACAATTTAGTGGAAGGTATCTTTGAGGACTGACTCGCAAGCCACCAGACGTTTTATCAGGTTCTGTGGGTGAACAAAAGGTGACTGAAAAATGATCCCCAGCATCACTGGCTGGTATGGGTGAGAATCACACAGGATCAGGCATGTGAACCCACAGGGCTACACCCGCAGAGCAGCGGGAGCTGGGAGCAGGAAGGGGCAGGTGATTCATTTTGCCTGGCAGGGTTTTGCAAGACTTCAGAGAGGAAGTGGCAGTCGAGATAAACATTGAAGGAAGATTGAAATTTCATCAGCTAGATGATGTGGGCAGGACACTTGGAACAGAGGGAGGGCGGGTTGCGGTCAGACCTTGGTGAACTCACTCGGGCAAGCTTCTGCTGGAATCACAGGGGGTCTTGGATTAATAGTCAACCTTGCTGTCATTTCTTTGTTACTGTGTCTTTTCTTTGAAACGAATGGGGCTTTTTGATCTTTTATCCTTGTTTTTCTCCTTTCGGGGTTACAGTGGCACGTTGCTTTATTTTCCCCTGATAAATTGGTCCAGATAGCATTTCAGTTATCATTTATGGAACAAGGCCAAAATATTTCTTTCACACACACCACTGACTAAATTGTCCTTTTCTTTCCCTTTTTCCACAATGACCTTCAGCCTATTTGTAACATCTGAAGAACTCCTTTGCGGTGACATTTTGCGGTCATTTATTGTTGAGTCAACTGCCTTGGGCTGCTGTCAGGGCTAGATAGCAAAGTTACGTGGCTGATTTTGAGCTGATCTGCATGTGCTGGTGTAACAACCAGGCCCCGTGGTGCATTTAACACTGTGTTTATTTCACACCTGATCACTGGCATATTCAAGAACAGATAGCACTTTCTCTGTCAGTTTCTCCTTTAGGGTTAGCTTAAGCCAGGGCTGTCTTAACTTTTGCTGTATTTTTTAAAATCAGAGAAAAATCTAGTTTCAAGTGGTGAATCACCAAAGTAGGATTTTAGAGGCTCATTCCTAGAGCAAGGAGGAGGGAGAAGGTACTTGATTAAATATATGCAAGCAAATATGTTTTGAACCTCATTACAAGAATATTTCTACTTCACAAGAAGTTGGAGATTTGGTTGTGGCCCTCAAAGAATGTAGAATCACGAAGAATTATATTAAAATGTTAGATATTAATATTAGACAACATAGCAAGATGTAATTGAATGAATTAAAGCAGTATAAACTGGACACAGAAGTGTGAGCTGAGAATGAGCCAAGTCTACATCTACTTGATCTAGGTCAGTCATGACTTTGACCTCCAGCGAACATTTCATACAACCGCACATAATTTTCCAACCACGTGCATGTCTGTATACTTAGGGTCTTAAAACAGATCTTAAAACAAAACAGTAACACACTGACTCTAAGAAGAAAGAATTCATATTCTTGCTTTTCCATTGCTTGAGTGTTGAGGGGGAACAGCAGGCTGCTCAGGAGGACAGATGTCCAGAAGACAAGGGGTGCTCGCCAGGAGTGGCTGGGATCTGTGCTGGGCAGGGGAGTGGAGGGACGGATATTTTGACTGAATGAAGATTTCCTTTAACCAAATTGCAAGGGAAGGCAAAGAGGAGAACAGCCTGGACTTTTATCCCTTCACCATGGAAATTTCTAGAGTCAGTTGAAGACCTTGGAACAAAATGGAATTTGGAAATTGACGTTGGAAGTCAGCAAGTAAAGTTGACAATTTGCTGCCGTTTAGTCGCTGTCATGTCCAGCTCTTTGTGACCTCATGGACTGTAGCCCACCAGGCTCCTCTGTCCATGGGATTTCCCAGGCAAGGAGTGGTGGCCATTTCTGTCTCCAGGGGATCTTCCTGACCCAGAAGTCCAGCCCACATCACCTGCATTGGCAGGCAGATTCTTTACCGCTGAGCGGTCTGGGAAGCCCTAGAGCTGAAAATAGTTGCTAACTACTTCCATCAATAAATAATTAGACCAGATGGGACAACCAGGCAACAAATAATACCAGAAAATTTCCAGAATACAATGTGGTTTCCCTAATCTGTCAGTCACAAACTGATTGTCCATCCTGAGAATTTTCATACTAGTTTCCAAGGCAGGAAAAGAGTAGAATTCTAACTTATGCTCCCTACTCAAATCTCGGGGGCAGTTGTTCTCAAACTATAGTGTGTATCACATTCACCTGGTGGATATATTTAAAACAGAGTTTCTGATTCCCCAGATAGGGTCTGAGATGCGGTATATATAAACAATGGAATACTGCTCAGCCACAAAAAGAGTGAAATAATGCCATTTGCGGCAACATGTGTAGACCTAGAGATGATCATAGTAAGTGAAGTTGTCAGACAGAGAAAGACAAATACCATATGATATCACTCACATGTGGGCTCCAAATTATGATGCAAATGAACATATTTACAAAACAGAAACAAGCTCACATAGGAAACAGATTTATGGTTACCAAAGGGGAGAAAGGGGAGGGGAGGGAGAAATTAGGAGTTTGGGATTAGCAGGTACAAATTACTGTATATAAAATAGATGAACCACAAGGACCTACTGTGTAGCACAAGGAACTATATCCAATATCTGGTAATGCTCTGTGGGCTTCCCAGGTGGCTCAGTGGTAAAGAATCCACCTACCAATACAGGAGAGGCAGAGTCGATCCTTGGGTCAGTAAGATCCCCAGGAGAAGGAAATGGCAACCCACTCCAGTATTCTTACCTGGGAAATCCCATGAACAGAAGAGCCTGGTGGACTACAGTCCATGGGGTCACAGAGTCAAACACGACTTAGCAACTAAACAAAAACAACAATATTCTATAATGGAAGATTATCTGAAAATGAAAATTATCTGTACATTATATGCATATATGTATAACTGAATCATTTTGATGCACACCTAAAACTAACACAGCATTGTAAATCAATTGTACATCAATAAAGGGACTTCCTGGTGATCCAGGGGACAGGACTCTACCCTTCCATCGCAGGGGGCTTGGGATCGATGCCTGGTTGGGGGACTTGATCCTGCATCCTGTGCAATGCCGCCAAATAAATAAATAAATAAACCTCCAAAGCTCAGTCATGTCCGATTCTTTGTGACCCCATGGCGGTAGCTGGCCAGGCTCCTCTGATATTTCCCAGAGAAGAATACTGCAGTCGGTTGCCATTTCCTGCTCTATGGGATCTTCCCAACCCAAGGATTGAACCTGGGTCTTCCACATCGCAGGCAGATTCTTTATCATCTGAGCCACCAGGGAAGCCCCAAGATATATATATATATATATATATATATATATATATATATATATATATAATCTGAGATATTTCTACCCAAAACAGAAACCTGAACATAATCATGAGAAAATACCCAACAAACTCAAATGGGAGGAAATTCTGTATACTAACTAACATGTAATCTTCCAAAGTGCCAAAGTTATGGAGGTTAAGGGAAGACGAGAGGGCCATCCCATACTGAAGGAAGCTGAAGAGAGGCAAAAATTGCATTTAGTGTGGGTTCTGAAGGGGCTGGCAGTCTACAAAAGATAGTATTGGGACATTTAATAAGTATCAATGAAACCTGAGAATTTGGTACTAGTCTTTGGTGGTTTCTCCTGCTTAAGTAGGTTATATACTTGTTTGTAGGAAATACACACTGAAGTATTCAGGAATGAAGGGACATAGGGTCAACTCTCCAATAATTCAGAGGAAAAAAGTTCTTCATGTTATATTTGCAGCTCTTCCGAAACTTGTGGTTGTGTAAATCCACTGAGGGCATGCATTTTGATCCATGAATCAGGGGAGACGTACACACGATGCTTGATTGTTTGGGTTGTTCTTGAGGTTAGCACTCTACAACCACAAAATCCTCTCCCATGTCTTTAGAGGTCATAACATATTCCTGGTGTTTCCTGCAAGTGGGAGGCGGGGTGAGTCCAGGGGGAATATATGTCCTTCCTCGGGATAGCACAGTGTTGGGTGAAAATAAGAATAAAGCAACACAAAGCAAACACTGGCTGTAGCCCACCTGGCAGCTGTCTGAGCCTCGCTGCTCTCTCTATTAGACGCTGTTGTTTAGTTGCTAAGTCATGTCCGACTCCTTGTGACCCCATGCATGTAGCCTGCCAGGCTCCTCTGTCCATGGGATTCTCCGGGCAAGAATACTGGTGTGCATTGCCATTTCCTTCTCCCAGTTACCTTCCTGACCCGAGGATCACACCTTTGGCTCTTGCCACATCTCCTGCGTTGCCTGTGGATTATTTACCACTGAGCCATCAGGGAAGCCCAGTAGATGCTGTGGGTTGTCTAAATCTGCTCAGGTTAGATGGTGCCCTACTGTGCTTCTGGGCAGATACTGTGTGCATGTTTCTTAAGTCTCTTCTAAGGCAAAACATGAGCAGCATACGTAATTTCTATTTGTGTTTGTCTATTCTGTCTATTTGTGTTTGTACCCAGTAGGTTTCTATACACAAATAGAAGGAACCTTTGTGCTTAGTGGATTTGTTTTTATTTCCTTCCAGTCAATCCTATGAGTGAATTACTGCATTCAAACATTTTGTCAGGATGTAATTTTTTAAGCTGAAGAGTCTCGTCTTTTACTTCTGCGCTTTGTCCCTCTCCAGGGACATCCATAATCCCATGTTGGCGTGCAAGCTCACCCCCTCTGGCTGGTGGGGCCCCAGTTTTATCTCTGGTTAAGGCTGTCATTTGATGGCTAATGCTTATTAATGCTTCACTCTAGGATAGAAAAGAAGTTGGCCTTTTTGGCACTAAAGGCTTCAAATGATAAGACTCTTGGTTAGCTTCTCCTGCCAGCTTCAGGCAGAGGCCTCTTCTAGAAGGACTGCACTTCTTTCCTTTCCTCTCTGCTTGAGGCAGGGCAAGGCTGGGCCTAGTGGGGGGTGCACAGAGGCACCAGTACATAGAATTCAACTCTCAGGGTTGTGCATGGGCAGGGTGAGTGCCTTCTTAAATGTACTATAGGCCCAGGGGAAGCTAGTGGTAAAGAACCCACCTGCCAATGCAGGAGATGTTAAGAGATGCGGGTTTGATCCCTGGGTCAGGAAGATTGCCTGGAGGAGGGCATGGCAACTCGTTTTAGTATTCTTGCCTGGAGAATCCCATGGACATAGGAGCCTGACGGGCTACAGTCCATAGGGTCGCACAGAGTCGGACACGACTGAAGTGGCTTAGCATGCACACAGGCACCTCACTGCCTTGTCTTGGTCCTGGCCATGCAGCCCGGCTCATGACCATCTGGGTTCATCTTCATTTTGTCAGGAAGCAACCAGCAGGGGACTTCCTTGGTGGTTAAGAATCCACCTTCCAACACAGGAGACTCAGGTTCGATCCCTGATCTGGGAACTAAGATCCCATATGCCCTGGGGCTACTGAGCCCACTTGCCACAACAGAAAATATCCTACTATGTTGCAACAAAGATCCCCCGTACCGCAATGAAGACCCAGAATAGCCCCCCCACCCATATTTTAAAAAGAAGCATCCAGCAGATGCCAGTGCTCTGAATTCTCCCCGCCATGCTTTCTGATATCACAGCTTCTCTTGGCAAGTAGCATTTCCAGGGTACAGTCGGTGACAGTTTCATCATGTTTTTCCCATCACACAAGATACCAGATTTCCATCCACATGCTGAAAGCTCTATCTTCTCTCTTTGGCCAGGTTCTCACTTTGGTTCTGTTTCTCGTAGCATCCTGCTTGCAGGTAACAAATTCTGTATCAGTGAGGAGTCAGTGACAGAAGCCTCCATACAGTGCTGATGAGGATTTTCTTTTGAAAATTTTCTTTTCTCTTGTAATGAGAACCCTGGAAGCAGGCAGCCCAAGGTCGGTGTGGTGACTTCCTGAGACTTAGGATCCTTCTGTCTTTCCACTGAGCCATCCCTACTGTTGCTTATCCCCCATGTTCACAATATGACTGTCTCTTCTCCAGCATTACATCTGCATTCCAGGCAGAGAGCAGACAAGGGACCAAAGTTGCATGCCAGAGGAGTCTGCTTCTCTAATAAGTAGATTTCTCACAAGCCCAGCCAGTAGCTCATGCTTCCATCCCACTGTGTCCTTCAGGAACCCTAACTGCAAGGAAGCTGAAATCTAGTTGTTGCTGTTTTTTTTTATTTTCATTTGTTTTGTTCTAGTTTACTTCCTGTTAGCTAAGCATATTGCCATCCCCAGGAAGAGTTGGGTTATGATGAGGGGAATAGCTATTGGGTAGAAAACTGGGAGTTTTATCACAGTTCTGCTTGGCTCCTTTTGCAAACATGCACTTCACGAGACAGGGAGAGTAGCCATCAAAGTGGCCTTTGGCAGGCTCCACCTTGCAACCCCGCCTTATCATCCCTACCACAGAAAGGAAACCCTTTCTTCTGCTTCCCATATGTCAGTCTCAGGGAGGACTCTGGTTCCTTGTGGGTGACATGTCCATCCCCGTGGTCATGGGAACATGAGCCACGTTTGTCATCTCTGCCTTACACACCGGGAGGGGTGGCTTCCCTGAGGATGGGACAATAACAGAGGAAAACAGGTGACTATGGCTGCAGACACTGCTGTCCTGAATTTGTCCATTCTGAAGGAGATCAGCCCTGGGATTTCTTTGGAAGGAATGATGCTTAAGCTGAAACTCCAGTACTTTGGCCACCTCATGCGAAGAGTTGACGCATTGGAAAAGACTCTGATGCTTGGAGGGATTGGGGGCAGGAAGAGAAGGGGACGACAGAGGATGAGATGGCTGGATGGCATCACTGACTCGATGGACGTGAGTCTGAGTGAACTCCGGGAGTTGGTGATGGACAGGGAGGCCTGGGTGCTGCGATTCATGGGGTCGCAAAGAGTTGGACACGACTGAGTGACTGATCTGATCTGATCTGATTAATTAATATATATTAACAAAGACAAAAAGAGAGGCCTGTCTAGGTGGAAAGGAAATTATATTTGAGGCAGAAAATGTACAGGGGGACCTGGGTGGCAGGGATCTGTACTTGCCCCTCTTACCAGCCCATGGGTGTTTGCTCTGAGAGGGTTGGACTGTATCTTTGCAAACAGCCTGGGGCACATCAACAGCAACATTTACAGGGTTATAAAGAAAAGCAGTTCTTCATGGGACAGCTTAGAATCTCAGCAGCCACAGAAAGTTTTATGTACCATTCCTGGGTACACATCTGGACAAAACTCTAATTCAAAAAACATACATGCACTCCAATGTTCATTGCAGCGCTACTTACAATAGCCAAGACATGGCAACAACCTAAATGTCTATCAACAGACAAATGGATAAAGAAGATGTGGTGTGTGTGTATATATATATATATACACACACACACACACACACACATATATACACACACCGGATGTATATATATTTCAGTTCATATTTCAGTCACTCAGTCATGTCTGACTCTGTGACCTCATGGACTGCAGCACGTCAGGCTTCCCTGTCCATCACCAACTCCCGGAGCCTGCTCAAACTCATATCCATCGAGTCGGTGATGCCATCCAACCATCTCATCCTCTGTCCCCTTCTCTTCTCGCCTTCAATCTTTCCCAGCAGCAGGATCTTTTCTAAGGAGTCAGTTCTTTGCATCAGGTGGCCCAAGTATTGGAGTTTCAGCTTCAGCATCAGTCCTTCTAATGAATATTCAGGACTGATTTCCTTTAGGATGGACTGGTTAGATCTCCTTGCAGTTCAAGGGACTCTCAAGAGTCTTCTCCAACACCACAGTTCAAAAGCATCAATTCTTTGGTGCTCAACTTTCTTTATGGTGTAACTCTCACATCCATACATGAGGAAAAACCATACCTTGACTAGATGGACCTTTGTCAGCAAAGTAATATCTCTGCTTTTGAATATGCTGTCTAGGTTTTTCATAGCTTTTCTTCTAAGGAGCAAGTGTTTCACGGCTGCAGTCACCATCTGCAATGATTTTGGAGCCCAAGAAAATAAAGTCTGTCACTGTTCCCATTGTTTCCCCATCTATTTGCCATGAAGTGATGGGACCGGATGCATGTGTGTGTATATATATACATGTGTATTATATATATATATGTATAAATACTATATATTTATAATGGAATATTAGTCATGAAACAGAATGAGACAATGCCATTTGCAATGTGGACCTAGACATTATCATACTTTGTGAAGTAAGTCAGAAAGTGAAAGATAAATACCACATGATATCACTTATGTGTGGAATCTAAATTATGACACAGATGAACATGTCTACAAAACAGAAACAGACCCATGGATAGAGAGAGCAGACTTGTGGTTGTGGAGGAGGGAATCGGGGAGGGAAGGATTGGGAGTTTGGGATTAGCAGATGAAAATTATTATGTATAGTATTGATAAAACACAAGGTCCTATTGTGTAGCATAGGGAACTATATTTAATAAACCATATAGGAAACGAATATGAAGAAGAATATATATATATATGTGTGTAACTGAGTTGCTTTAATGTACAGCAGAAATTAACACAATATTGTAAATCAACTATACTTCAATAAAATTAAAAAATAAAGAAGTTCTACTAATTTTTAGCTGAGATAGAAAAGAGTAGAAGAAAGTTTTCACATGGAAGTCACCTAACTGAATTCTCCAAGGAAGCATCATAGCATCAGATTGTGTAGGTCAAAATTTCTTAGAAGGATTCTGGGTTCTTAGATCTCAAATCTGCGATTTCTCCTGCATAGGATTTGCACACCACAGCATGCCCACTGTGACCAGAGGCACAGTTCGTTTGACCGGAGACCTCTTATTTGATGATACATTTTTCTTTTCTTTGAACATCCACGGTCTTTACCTGTGTCCAGCAAAGCTGCCAGAGCTATATTTAATCCACTGCTCCTGTTAATGATGCAAATATCATGGATGATGGGTTTATTCTCCTTGGGAAGATGAATTCAGTTTGGCTCTAGTGGCCGAGCATTGTCAGACAAGTTGATTACTTGGGGACGCCTAGCAGGTGAGGTGGGCATGTGTGTGCTGGCTCTCTGCAAGAGTCATAAACTGCATCTTCTCCAGATTTGCCTTTTTATATGGATTCCATTGTGCCAGAAGTGCCTTTTCTCAGTGACCAGTTGGGTCATCCACACTTTTTAGGGATGTGACATAGAAATGGTAAAGCTGTAGGGAATCATCATAATGTTAAAATGCAAATACTCTGTCATTTAATCATTAAGAACAAAGATTTTTAAAACTCCCAGAGTTGGAAACATCAGGGTTTACAAGACCCTTGCACATAATGGAGGCTACCTGTCTCAAATATGCTTAATAAAGGATCATCCCATTTTTTTCCTTGCAGCTTTACTGGATAAATCTAATTGTTTGAAAGGCTTCTGTTCTACTGAGGGGAAATCAAATTTGAGAGGGAGTGTATTTCATTCTCACTGAATGAATATATCTCACTTTCTATAAAGAAAATACAGGTGTGTGTTGAAGCCTGATGCCTTGATGATATGAATTACAGTGGTCTGGGGAGTGTGTTAAGGCTTCCAAGATGCTTTATGTAATACTGTGGGCTCCAAATAAGATAATGTACAGTTAAGAATCACATAGACAGGCATTTTTATAATGAGGAAAATTCAGGTTAAGAGCTCTGTTGGCTTTCCTGAGGTTTTGCAGGAATGAGCTTGTTTCTTCTCCTCCCTCCGCCTGTGTCTTTTTCCTCTGGATGCTGCAAGCTAGAGGAAACCAGGATGGGTCAGCAGTCCGGGCGGAGAGAGCACAGTGGCTGGCCCTAGAGAGATGAGCTATTTGGAAGGAACACTTTTCCTCTATTCTTCTAGGTTCTTCTGACTGGCTTAATACTTAAATTGACATGAGACATTAACAGGGAGAAAAAATTATTTGCATACATACAAGGGCTCCATAAGAAATATGAGGACAGTCAGGCAAGTGAGACTTACATGCTGTTCTGAGCTAAGGGGAAGTGGGGTGGTCAGGGACCTCAGAGCGGGGAAGTCAGTTCATGAAAAGTATGTATTTGGTAAACAGATATTTGCTGGGCCAGATGGAGACAAGGGGACACAGAGGTTTTAACAAACAGGCTCTGCTAGGTTCTTCCCTGTATGCACACCTAGTTCAGACTACTAGGATGTGAATGTTCTCTTCCTGGAACACACCCACTACCAAATTCTCATGATGACCTAGGGTTAATATCATGTATACTAGTTATTGGGCTTCCCTGGTGGCTCAGACAGTCAAGAATCTGCCTGAAATGCAGGAGACCTGGGTTTGATCCCTGGGTTGGGAAGATCCCCACTCCAATATTCTTGCCTGGAGAATCTGCATGGACAGAGGAGCCTGGTTGGCTACAGTCCATGGGGTCACAAAGAGTCAGACATGACTGAATGACTAAGCGTAACACACACTAATTATTAGGGGCTTCACTGATGGCTCAGATGGTAAAGAATCTGCCTGCAATGTGGGAGACCAGGGTTCAATCTCTGTGTCAGGAAATCCCCTGGAGAAGGAAATGGCAACCTGAGCCTGGGGTCAGAAATGGCAACCTGACTCCATGGGGTCACAAAGAGTTGGATAGGACTGAGTGACTAACCCTTGCACACATACACATACTAATTATTAGGTAAGTAAAATTCCTTGATTGTTTATATGATCACACTTTATTTCTAAGACCGTTTTCCTACTCAACGTGGTGGTCAGAAGCGGCAAGCTGATTATCTTCATTTTGTGATTAAAGCTGAGATTCCAAGAGGCTAAACTATCTGTGTTTGTGAACAGCAGAAATTAGAATTGGAACTGCAACATCTGACTCCAGGTTCATGGCTTTGTCTGCAAGGTGGTCACGTCGTGGTCTGTGGAGTGGTGCGTGGCAGGGACCCCATCCCTGAGGGCCAAGGGGCTGCTGTACTTTGAGTTGTGATCACCTTTTTCATCTTGCATTTCTCTGCTTTCCTCTCATCCAGGCTATGAGCTATATTTGTGAGAGAGATGTTCCTGTCTGTTTCAGCTCTTTGCTATTTTGTTTGTTTTCATCTGATGGGATCTCTGAAATGAGAAAACCAAGACCATTTAGAACTCTAAGTGTGGTAAGGAGGACAGACGCTGGGCTGAAGGTAGACTGTCCACAAAGTGCACAAACCCAGTGACCTCCTTGTAGACTCCTGGGTGACTATTCAGATTTTATTATTATTTTTTTTTATTTTTGTAAATTATTTATTTTAGTTGGAGACTAATTACTTTACAATATTGTAATGATTTTGCCATACATTGAAATGAATCAGCCATGGGTGTACACGTGTTCCCCAACCTGAACCCCCCTCCCACCTCCCTCCCCATCCCATCCTTCTGGGTCATCCCAGTGCACCAGCCCTGAGCACCCTATCTCATGCATCGAACCTGGACTGGCGATCTGTTTCACATATGGTAATATACATGTTTCAGTGCTATTCTCTCAAGTCATCCCACCCTCAATTTGATGCCTGGTTCTGGGTTGTGTCCCAGCTGTGGAGTTTGCTGTGTCGCGTTCCAATCAAGCACAGGATTCCCAGGTGGCTCGGTGGTAAAGAGTCTGCCTGCCAATGCAGGAGACACAGGAGATGTGGGTTCAAACCCTGGGTTGGGAAGAACCCCTGGAGAAGGAAATGACAATGTGTTCCAGTATCTATGCCTGGAAAATCCCAGGGACAAAGGAGGCTACAGTCCATGGGGTTGCAAAGAGCTGGACACAACTGAGCATACACGCACGCCAAGTGTGGTCATAGCCCTCACCCTGCCTGTGCATGCTCGTGTGTTACATGTGTGACTGTAGGTAACTGGTGCAGAGCAGCTATTTGGTAACAGAATATTTGTAAAATACAAGAATGGTTTTAAAGTCTGCATTTTACCTGCAGTTATCCTGTAGGACCGCTGGTTAGGAGAAATATATCTGTCTTGTTCTGAGGGTTCCTGGATATTTTTTAAGGGCTCTTTGAATGCTTACAAGGGTTATGAGACCCTAGGCCAGCAGGAAGGAAGAGACAGTTGGGGAAGGAAGGCAGGAGACGGGAGCAGCCAGAGGAAATGAATGCAAATTTCCACACCCGGAGGCATTGTACATAGTGCCTGCCTCCAAGACCTGAGAAGCAGCTGTCCCATTGTGACCTAATTTTGGCTATAGATTTCCTTTCTTATTTACATGTTTTCTGCATTCCATTCTCTATAGAGCTTTTTCCTTCTTCAGCTTTTTATGTGTGCTCAGTTACTAAGTCACATCTGACTCTTTGCGGCCCCCTGGACTGCAACCCACCAAGCTCCTCTGTCCAGGGAATTTTCCAGGCAAGAATGCTGGAGCGGGTTGACATTTCCTCCTCTAGGGCATCTTCCCCACCCACATACTGAACCTGAGTCTCTTGCTTCTATTGCATTGGCAGGCGGGTTCTTTACCACTGGGGCCACCTGGGAAGCCCATAACTTTCTATAAAGGCCCTCAATTAAAAAAAAATGTGCTTTTCCTAGGGTTTAACTTGCCAACATCTATTTTCTTTCAGATTTCCTGGTTGCACTAAAAAACTTTTGTTGATGAATGAATCGATGGTTTTTAAGCCACAGAAATAGCGTTTTTTCTCCTCACTGATTGATTTTCTTGATGGATCATGAGTATAATGTATACATAGTGGCACTCGTTTGGTTGTTTTTCTTAAGATAGGTTTGACAATAAGCCGCTATTTGTCTTTGATTCTTAATTCATCAGTGATAAAGCATCCATTTGTGTTATCATTGATTAACAGTGAAAAATGCGCTTCAAACTTTGCTGTGCTTGTTCTCAGGTTCTTGTTGGATTTTCTTTTCTTCTATGTTTAAAAGGATTAGGGAGTGAATGAGAGGTCCCATGGGGACAGCTAAGCTTCTCCTTGGCACACAGACTTGCCACTGAAGTGTTTTTGTCCCAGTGGCCGAAGTGCATGTCTTTCTGGGTACTGCATGGAAATCTGCTGTGGGGCTTGGGGTTAAATCTATCCTTAGGCAATCTCCTAATTTTATTTTTGTGGCTGAAGTGCTTTACCAGACATATTGCTGCTGAGATTGGACAGAAAGATTTTTTTTTGATAAATTCTTAATCTTTTTTTTTTTTTTTTACTTTACAATATTGTATTGGTTTTGCCATACATCAACATGAATCTGCCACGGGTGTACATGTGTTCCCCATCGTGAACCCCCCTCCTTAATCTTTATTGGAAGGAGTCAAAACAAATTCTGTTAGGGTGTCTATTTTTTGGCTATGAGTCATGTATGGATGTGAGAGTTGGACTGTGAAGAAAGCTGAGCACCGAAGAATTGATGGTTTTGAACTGTGGTGTTGGAGAAGACTCTTGAGAGTCCCTTGGACTGCAAGATCCAACCAGTCCATTCTAAAGGAGATCAGTTCTGGGTGTTCTTTGGAAGGAATGATGCTGAAGCTGAAACTCCAGTACTTTGGACACCTCATGCGAAGAGTTGACTCATTGGAAAAGACTCTGATGCTGGGAGGGATTGGGGGCAGGAGGAGAAGGGGACGACAGAGGATGAGATGGCTGGATGGCATCACTGACTCGATGGACGTGAGTTTGGGTGAACTCTGGGAGTTGGTGATGGACAGGGAGGCCTGGTGTGTGCTGTGGTTCATGGGGTCGCAAAGAGTTGGACACGACTGAGCGACTGAACTGAACTGAACTGAACTGAATAGCTATCAGGGTCTCTCTGACAAACAGAATTTCGTATGTAAAAATAATGTGCAGAGTGATTAAAAATAGTTTTTGGGTGTGCCTTGATACAGCTAGGATTTGTGCGCTTTCATTTTCCTGTGGGAACCTATTGTTTGTGATCAGTGGTGAACTTTACTTTCCCAGGTCCAGGACAAAATCTCCTGAGGGTTTCCCTGCATCCCTCTAGGGCAGGGATCCGTAGCCTCGGCACTCTTCACATTTTAGACCAGGTAACTCCGGTTACAGAGGCTCTCCAAGGAGTGCATTGAAGATGTGTAGTGGTATTAGAAGCCAGTCTAATTAGATGCGTATTAGATGCCAGAAGCACCTCGTCCTCAGTTGTGACAATCAGAAATGTCTCCAGACTGTGCCAATGTCCCTGAGGCTTGGGGCTACCAGAATTAGCAAACAAAAACATGGGACACCAAGTTAAATTTGAATTTCAGGTAAACGGTAAACATTTTTTATTGTGGTTACATATCCATAACATAAAAATGACCATTTAAACCATTTTAAGTGTAAAGTTGAGGGGCATTAAGTTCATTTCCTTGTTGTGCAGCCATCACCACCGTCCATCTCCAGAACTCTTTCCATCATCCCAAACTGAAATTCTATCCCCATTAAATTGCCCCAGGCAACCATTGTTCTACTTTCCGTGTGAATTTGACTAGTCTAGGTTCCTCATAGAAGTGGAATCGTATGATATTTGTCCTTCTGCATTTGGTTTATTTTCCTTAGCATTATATCCTCCCAGCTTCATTGATGTTGTAGCATGCAACAGAATTTCCATTCTTTTTTGAGACTGAATAATATTCTGAGTTATGACTATAGCACAGTTTGTTTATCCAAGTATCTGTTGATGGACATTTGAATTGTTTCCACATTTCAGCTATTATGAATAGTGCTGCTCTGAACATTACTGCTCCTGAATGGTTTATTAGTAAAATGTGTCACAAGCAGTTTCAGAATATACTTATATTTTTAAAGATGCACTGTTAATCCACTACTCAAATTAACTGGCCATCCTGTGTTTGCTTTTGTTGGATAATCCTACTGAGTGGAGAACCATGGCCATAGCCCCTTCCTTGGGCCCTGGCTTCGGGCTGTATGGACAGCTGTGATCCCTGTGATTGTCATATATTCAGTTCAGTTCAGTCACTCAATTGTGTCTGACTCTTTGTGACCCCATGAATCGAAGCACGCCAGGCCTCCCTGTCCATCACCAACTCCCGGAGTTCACCCAAACTCATGTGCATCAAGTCGGTGATGCCATCCAGCCATCTCATCCTCTGTCGTCCCCTTCTCCTCCTGCCCCCAATCCCTCCCAGCATCAGAGTCTTTTCCAATGAGTCAACTCTTCGCGTGAGGTGGCGAAAGTATTGGGAATTTCAGCCTCAGCATCAGTCCTTCCAATGAACACCCAGGACTGGTCTCCTTTAGGATGGACTGGTTGGATCTCCTTGCAATCCAAGGGACTCTCAAGAGTCTTCTCCAACACCACAGTTCAAAAGCATCGATTCTTTGGCACTCAGCTTTCTTCACAGTCCAACTCTCACATCCATACATGACCACTGGAAAAACCATAGCCTTGACTAGACGGACCTTTGTTGGCAAAGTAATGTCTCTGCTTTTGAATATGCTATCTAGGTTGGTCATAACTTTCCTTCCAAGGAGTAAGGGTCTTTTAATTTCATGGCTTCAATCACCATTTTCAGTGGTTTTGGAGTCCCCCAAAATAAAATCTGACACTGTTTCCCCATCTATTTTCCATGAAGTGATGGGACCAGATGCCATGATCTTCATTTTCTGAATGTTGAGCTTTAAGCCAACTTTTTCACTCTCCTCTTTCACTTTCATCAAGAGGCTTTTTAGTTCCTCTTCACTTTCTGCCATAAGGGTGGTGTCATCTGCATACTTGCAGGTAAAATCTGGGATATTCCAAGATCCCCAGCACAGCTAAGTGCATGCAGAACAATGTGAGTGCTATTAAACATCTAGTTTCCTTAAACTTCACGAGTCCACAGCCATTTGCTCTCAATTTGGGAAAGGTGATGGAGGTGTTGACGTACTGTTTTGCTCTATTTTTCACCCACAGTGGTTCTGCCAAAGTAATATTCATTAAGGACTTCCCAGGTGGTGCCAGTGGTAAAGAACCCACCTGCCGATGCAGGAGACACAGAAGACACAGGTTAGATACCTGGATCGGGAAGATCACCTGGAAGAAGTCGTGGTAACCCACTCCAGTATTCTCACCTGGAGAATCCCATGGACAGAGGAACCTGGTAGGCCACAGTCCATAGGGTCACAAAGAGGAGAATATGACTGAAGTGACTTAGCGTTCACCAAGGTGCTTATAGAAAAAATAGTATCACAATTGGATTTTTCAAAAAGTCAATTTAATTACAAGTTGACCTCCTCACTGGCTGCTCATCTCCATTTCAGATCATTTCTCTTTTCCCATTTTGCTTTTTTTACCACCCAGAGAAGCCACTTAGTGGATTACTTCTATGTGATTGAGGACAGTCGTGTGTGACCACCTAGAACTTTGCCTCTGTGGCACAGGGACTTGGGTGGATCCTGTCTCTGCATCCCCAGCTTCAGTTTTCTCATCAGGATAAAAATAATGATGGGAATGCTGTCCTTAGTGAGGTCCCCAGGAGGATAGAGGAGATCATTCAGATACAGGTCTGACTGTGGGAATATCAAGTACCTGCAGGTGTTCAGCTCCACTCAGCTGTGGAGCTGGGGTGAGGTTTTGGTGGCAGAAAGATAGCAGTAATTGCTAACACTTATAAAGTGTTTACTGTGTTCTGTGTAAAAGCCTAAATAAAGTCTTTGCATGCTTCGTTGCTTTTAATACTTACGTGGAGTCCAAGAGGCTTGCATGAGTGCTAAATCACTTCAGTCATGTCTGACCCTGTGTGACCCCATGGACTGTAGCCTGCCAGGCTCCTCTGTCCATGGGATTCTCCAGGCAAGAATGCTGGAGTGGGTTGCTATTTCTTTCTCCAGGAGATCGTCCCGACCCAGGAATCGAACCTGGGTCTCCTGCATTGCAGGTGGATTCTTACCACTGAGCTCCCTGGGAAGCTCCATGAGGCTTGGACCACTATAATTCCCTTTTACAGATAAAGAACTGGAGCCCAGGGAAGTTTACTTCACAGACAGTGTGTGGGGGAGCTGGGGCTGGCCTTGGAGCATCACGAATCCAGACTGAATAGTTGTCCTAAACACTCGGCTACACTGAGCTCCCTGGAAGGAACTAAGGGAGCAGAAATGACATATGTGGGGAGCACTGAGCGCAGGGGTCCCCCTCAGACTCCAGAGAAGATGCCATTGCAGCCCCTCAAGTCCAGTCACAGGAAGGTTGCTCTTTTTTGTGTGTGGACCATTTTAAAATCTTATTTTATCTTAATACCAAAATCGTTTTGTATTGGGGTATAGCCAATTAACAATATTGTGATGGTTTCAGGTGAACAGTGAGGGGACTCAGGCATAATACACATGTTTCCTTTCCCCCCAGAGCCCTGTCCCATCCAGGCTGGCACATAGCATGAAGCAGTTCCCTGTCCTCTGCAGTAGATTTTTGTTGGTTATGCGTTTTGATACAGCAGTGTGTCCATGACCTTCCCAAAGTCCTCAACTATCCCCAACCCCCAGCAACCATAGATTTGTTTTCTAAGTCTGTGAGTCTCTTTCTGTTTTGTAAGTAAGTTCATTTGTATCGTTTCTTTTTACATTTTTGTGGACCATTTTTTAAAGTCTTTATTGAATTTACTGCAATATTGCTTCTGTTTTTTGTTTTGTTTTTTGGCCACAAGGCATTTATGATCTTAACTCCCTGACTAGGGACTGAACTTGCACCCCCTGCATTGGAAGGTAAAGTGTTAACCCCTGGGCAACTAGGGAAGCCCCAGGATGTTGTTTCTAAAACAACTTTTGTGTTCCCAACCTACTCAGAGTCTCCCTCTGATTCTGGCAAAATGTCATCCGCATGGCAGTAGGATTCAAGCCACCAATCCTGAAAATGCAATGCTTATTTTTACAAAAACCAAAATGGTTTTAACTTTTCTGTACTGACCCAAATAAGAAGTCAGTCAGTTATCACTTAGCTCTCCTTGGTCTTGGGCTCCCGGGGCTCCACACACTTGCTCTCCTGGGGACCCTGCCTCCCAAGCCACCCATTCAGCAGGTGTTCCCAAGTGTTGACAGTTTAAACTGTTGATGGAAAATTTGGCCTCTCTGTCTCTCTCTTTTTTAAAATTCTGTGATGTTTTGCTTTGGGGCCTGGAAAGGAGCCTTCACTCACTGACTGCTGCAGATAGACCTCACCTCACCGGGGGTGGTTTTCTTCACTGAGAAACTTCACACCCACGTGCACACAGGCACACATGTACCTGCGCGGTGCACATTCAGACTACCTCTTAGGGCTTCTGCCTGAGAAAGCATGGCTGCTGGGGGTGGGTTTGGCCCACGTGTTAACACACATCATGCAGGAAGGATGTCGGCAGTGAGTTGTATGGTTTTCGAGATCCGTCCACGACAGCTTGACACAGGGCATCAGACGGTGCAAACTGGAGCTGCCTGAGAACTAAAAGCAAGAATTCTGCTCTGAACAGCTTCAGTTTCTGGCTGCAGCACTGTTACCCGGAGAGGAGGCCTGATGAGGGCTCAAGGGTGTGTGTTTCTGAAGTCATAAAAGCGAGCGCTTGTTTGAGTTCATCAGGCAAGTCCTGCTGTGTCCCTTTACTTATTCTCTCCTGTATTAAGGGCTTAAAAGTGGTTCATTTCCCTGAATAAATTTGGCTTTATTTTCCCTGAAAGCTTAGTAATGATTTAATGACGGAATTTGAGGAGCTTGTCATAGAAACACATGTAAAGGGAAAAAGATGAATGTTTCCCCCAGTGAGTAAGGCAGCTGACTGTCAGTCCAAGGAGAGCAGCAGAAGAAAGCCCTGTTCCTCTGTCCCTGGGGAGCGACCTGCACCCAAGCCCCCAGAGCCTTTGGGCTAAGCTCACTCAGCTGCACCTACCAGGGATGCTGTGTGTCTGTTCATGATTGGATCAGGGAAGGAAGGAGCAGTCTCGTCAAAGGAGGCATACTGAGCTCCAGGGCTACATATGGGAGAAAAATGCTCTCCTGGAAAATCTACTGAAATACTTTCAGTGTTCAGCAGAGGGTGTGTGGGGTGAATACATTCACATGGCTGATATGAGGATAATGTGGCCATGTGAATGATGCAGGGAAAGGGGAGGAGGTGTGATCCTGGGAACCCTGATTCTGCTTAAAGAGATGCTCTGTATTCTCAGCCAAGCATAAGGGGGACACAACTGGTCTGTTGAGAAAATGGAAGGGTATCTGCAACTCAAAGAAAAAAAAAATATGATTCTCTTGCTCTGATTATTGGCTGGCATTAGCTCAGAATTTGTCAGTCTTATGAACAAGGTGAGGTTGTGGTGGCCTTATAAATGCCAGGTAATTCTGGCACCTTGAAAACGCGTCTAGAGTTGAGAGGAGACTTGAGAACTCGTCTAGAGACTTACCACCCTCCTCCCCTGTACTCTTGCTGCAGGAGACTGCTCTGGCCTCAGTTTCTTCATCTGAAAGTTGGGGATAATAGGATTAGCAACCCTATGGTGAAGGTGTGCACCCAGGACAATCTTTAGGAAGCCCAGAGCTGTCTGAAGTGGCCAAGGCTTCCATCAGAGCTGAGACTTCCCTGGTGCTGGACTGGTCCAGGGACAGCTGATTGGCTGGTGTCAGGGATCATAGCAGAGAATGTTCACAGCCATGGAGGTGGGGACAGGATGACTTCAGAGGTTTCCTCCACCAGTGAGATAACACAAAGTCCCCCTTATGAATCCTGTAATAGGGGTGAATTGTAATCCCCCGCCCCACGAAAGACAGGTCCAAGTTCTAACCCCTAGTACCTGTGAATGTGAACTTACTCAGAAACAGGATCTTTGAAAATATAACTAATTTCAGCATCTTGAGATGGAATTATCCTGGATTTAGGGTGGGCCCCGAGTCCAATGGCTGGTGGTCTTTTAAGAGAAAGGAGAGGGAGGTTTGAGGCATGGAGATCACACTGGGGAAAGCCACGTGAAGATGCAGGCAGGGGTTGAAGGGCTGCATCTATAATCAGGATGCTGAGGGTTGCTGGTCACCACCAGGGGCTGGGAGGGAGGCCTGGGACTGATTCTCCCCTGAGCCACCGGAAGGTGCCAACCCCATCACACTGATTTTGGTCTTCTGGTTGATGGAACTGTGAGACAATAGATTTCTGTTATTTTCAGCCACCCAGTTTGTGTACATTGTTACAGCAACCTCAGGAAACGAATTCAATTCCTGACCCATAATAAGCGCCCCATGAACGTCAGCTATGAAGACGCCACTCTGGTGACTCCTGGCCCCAGGAGGACAGTGTGTTCCTGAAGAGAATTAGTTATTCCACTTCCAAGAGTCTTTCTGACCTCAGATTGTTGTTGTCAGCAACAACAACCTTTGACATACCCTGTTTGTGAATACGTTTCAGAGAGCAGGATTGCTTTTTTAGGAATTATCAGTAGTGTTATCATTGTGGTAGTTATGTGGTAAGTCACTTCAGTCATTTCCAACTCTTTGCAACCCCATGGACTGTAGCCCACTAGGCTCCTCTGTCCATGGGATTCTCCAGGCAAGAGTACTGGAGTGGGTTGCCATGCCCTCCTCCAGAGGATCTTCCCTACCCAGGGACTGATCGAACCTGCATCTCTTACATCTCCTGTATTCACAGGCGGGTTCTTTGCTAGTGCCACCTGGGAAGCCCAGATTTATTATTGGTATTTATCAGTAGAATGTCTCTACAATCCAGACCCATGTCAAAAGTAGATGTGTATAAAACACTGGTGTGTTATCTCCCTGAGTATAGAATATAAAGTTCAGGGAAGTACAGGTCCGAATCCAGACCCAGTGTTACAATGCCCCAGTTTGTGTGGAGGTGAGGGCTGTTCGTGGGTGTCTGTCTTACCTACGCATTTCAACAGCTGTCTGTCCTTCTGGCCTGGGACAGTTGGATCTGGAGATTTAGCTGTTGTGATGTTTATAAGCTTGATGATCCGCCTCAGGCTCTCATATCTCTGCTTGACCCAGTTTCAGTGGCTGCCTTTGAGTCTGAATGTCAAGAGGTCAGGCTGAAGGGGAGTTGGGGATGTAATAACACTTTTACAAATAGTGGGAGGAAAGCCAAAGGGACAAAGAAAAAGGCCACTCCTTAGATTGAAAGTCAGAGGCAGGGATTTATCTTCCACCAAATCTAAGGACCGAGAGTGGAGTGGAGAGAGGGCTCAAATGCGAATTCAGTTCTCATGCTCCCTTCCTGACCTCCTTGAAGAAAGGCCAGCTTTGAAAAACGAGTCTTTCCCAAGGGGTATGATGCATTGTCTTCATCACTTCATGTGCTTTGCTCAAAAGTCCATTGGTTTCCTGGAATTTTTACTTAGAATTCCACTTAGCCCAACAATGGTGTTTTCACTCACACTGTAGATGGCACACGTGTTCACTGCAGTGTGCTTATACCCTAATCACGGAGCCTTGCGGACCACTGAGAGCACCCGGGATGGTCCTTCTGTTCCCCCACTGGAAGGAGAATCCCCCTTTCTCTGAGGCAAAAGATGGGAAGGTTTAGCATCCTCATTCTCTGTCTAGACTCCACCCTCCTGCATCTGGGTCGTGGGATCTGTCTGAGTCCAAGACCAACCCTGCTCCCAAGCGTGAGGCATACGTGCACACTTCAAGATTAGGAGCACTAAGACACGATCATCAGGTTTCTTATTTATTTTTATTGGAGTGAGGTTGATTTACCATGTTGCCTTAGTTTTAGGTGTACAACACAGTGATTCCATCTTTTCATCGATTCTGCTGCATTTAAAGTTGATACATGATGATGGCTGTATTTTTCTGTGCCGAATCTTGTTGGTCATCTGTTTTACACACACTGTTTGTATCTCTTCATCACCTTCCCCATCTTGTCCCTCCCTGCTTTCCTCTCCTCACTGGTAACCACAGTTTGTTCTCTGTATCTGTAAGTCTGTTTTGTTATATCCCTTTGCTTTGTTTTTTACATTTCACATATAAGTGATATTGTACAGTATTTGTCTTCCTCTGTCTTGACATTTCACTCAGCATAGAACTCTCTAGGTCCATCCATGTTGATACCTCTTTGTTATGGCTGAGCAGTATTCTATATGTATATATACGTAGCTCATCTTCTTTAGGGATTCCCAGGTGGTGCCAGTGGTAAAGAATACCCAATGGAGTATCACTCAGCTATTAAAAAGAATTCATTTGAATCAGTTCTAATGAGGTGGATGAAACTGGAGCCTATTATACAAAGTTATGTAAGTCAGAAAGAAAAACACCAATACAGTATATTAATGCATATATATTGGAATTTAGAAAGATGGTAACGATGACCCTATATGTGAGCAGCAAGTGTAAAGAGCAGACTTTTGGACTCTGTGGGACAAGGCGAGGGTGGGGTGATTTGAGAGAATAGCATTGAAACATGTATATTATCATATATGAAATGGATCGCCAGGTTCAATGCATGAGACAGGGTGCTCAGGGCTGGTGCACTGAGATGACCTAGAGGGATGGGATGGTAACACATGTACATTCATAGCTAATTAATGTCAATGTATGGCAAAAACCACTACAATATTGTAAAGTAATTAGCCTCCAATTAAATTTTAAAAAAAAGAATCTGCCTGCTAATGCAAGAGACACAAGAGACATGGGTTTGATCCCCGGGTCGGGAAGATCCCCTGGAGTAGGAAATAGTACCCCACTCTAGTATTCTGTTTGGAAAATTCCATGGGCGGAGGAGGCTGGTGGCCACAGAGAGTCAGAAGCAACTAAACACACACACATCTTCTTTAATGTTTATCTGTGGATGGACACTTAGGTTGCTTCCACATCCTGGCTACTGTGGACGGTGTTGCTGTTAGCATTGAGGTGGCCTGTGGAGACGGCCTCTGCTTGCCTGCCAGCAGGGTGTACTCGGGGTGAAGGCCGTGCCCTTCTGGGCTTGCACCGGGCAAGCCGTCCACGGGGCCATGCTATTGTTCTCGCCATCCTTCCTCCCCTGCTCGCCTCCCCCACTCCTGACAAAATATGGAAATCCTGTCCCCAAGTAGTTGTGATCACAATGCACCATCTCACAGCCAAAAGCATGTATTTTTAACCCCAAGACTTCGAAAATGGCTTAAATCATTCCTGCTGTCGTCTGTTAGTCTGCTGCTGGGTGGTTATGTTTCCCAGCCGTAATGAGCCTCCCAGCCCCGCCTCCCAGAGCAGACGGCCGGCTCCGGGCCCAGACGGACTGACTTGTCCCAGTGCTGGCGTCAGCCTACCTGGAACAGCCGGGGGTGGTGGGTGCTCAGGACCTGCGAGCAGGTGCTTCATGCTGTGCAGCAGGTCTGGGTTGGGAAGCCCAGGGTGGCTCAGGCTTCAGTGGGCAGAAGAGAGCTTTTGGTGGCTTAAAACCAGATGGCAGAAAGAAATAAATGCCGGGGAAGCCTGACTTTCTTTGGAGACTGTGAGAGAAAGGCACTTTATAAGAAGGCATCTCCTCTTTTTGCTTCCTTGAGGGACAACCACTCTTGACTTTCCCCGGGTCTTGTATTTAAGGGCATTTGCTGAGGGCATGCTCAGGGCAGTGGCTGCCTGAGCCTGACTGATGTGTGGGGCCAGGTGTCCGGGTGCCAAAGGGGCCTGTGGAGCCAGCCCGAGGCTGAGGACCTCCAGCTTGGAGTGAGAGGTCACCCAAAGCCTCTGGGACCCAGGACAAGACAGGGAACCTGACCTTCACTATCAAGCAGGCCCTCACTATGAATATCACTGGAAAAGAAAAGGAAAATTTAAACAAAGCATTTCAGAAAACAAATTGACAAAACGTTCCCATTAGCATTTTCCTTTGGGGTTTGAATCAGAAAGACTGCAGAGATCGGGTGTTTTATCTCCTGCAACTTACAGATCAGGCACGTGAGGTCAGACAAGTTTCAGTGGAAGCTTCGAGTCTCAAGTTTACAGGGAGCCCAGAGCCACGTGCGGGTCTTTGGGCTGCCAGGCCCGTATTCTCTCACTCAAACACTTTGAGTGTTTCTTTCCCAGCATCCTGCTAAGTGACTCAAATGCAGTACTTTTGATCCACGTTTAGACAATCAGCCAAGACATACATAACAGGGTTCAATCTGTAGGCCAGCGTCCTGTGGCCAGTGACAGTGGGATTCCCGCTGGGTGGTGGGCCTTGGGAGCTATGCCCTGGTCACTACCCTGCATGGCCCACTTCGCCTTTTGGTAGGCAATCTGAGATCCTGACCACCATTTATAACATCCCATCCCTAGGGAAACATGTTCTGGGTCCTGACAGAGAAGATGCCCATCAGCACAGACAGGTACCAAGGGGCCTGGGGACTCAGGGCTGTTGCTGGCTGCAGCTGTTTGGCAG